>NC_088190.1:2052500-2747500 GCF_028769735.1 Zonotrichia leucophrys gambelii | reverse complement strand
TGGAGGGAAAAATTAAAGCAATGCATCCTTGGACTGTAATTTAGAGAATTTATTAGTCATAAAACCTTGATGAGTTATTCTCATGGCAAAACCTGTAATAAGAAGAAAAAAATGATAAAAATAATGAACACATTTGTATGACAGAAATTGTGGCAAGTGTGGGGAATGACAGAAGCCTCCCTGAGCAGGGTTTAGCTCCATTATTGCAATCATGTGGAAATGTCTTCATGGCATTATTTCAGCAATATATTGTCAATTTTACCTTGGAAACCTTTTCCACTTGATTTTATCTTTTAAAAGTAAACACAGGTCTTGTCTTGAAGCAAACTGCAGTAAAGAAATTGAGGGAACTGGGGAGTGCTGGGATTTACTGGGAGCTCTGGGGAGATCCCTGCCTCTGGATGGGTCTGGCAGACACCTTTAAACGTGGTTTATAAATTTGGCTGCAAAATCAGGGTGGGGAGGGTCTCAACAAAAGCAGGAGGTGAAATTCACTGGGAAATTCAAATGCCACCAAATGCCACCTGTGCTGGGCTGTCACAGCCCCCCAGGAGCACCAGGATCAGACCCTGCCCTGCCCAGGACACCTTTGCACATCAGCAAAGCCACAGGATTAAGGATTAATTAAGGATTAAGCACAAAACTCCCTCAATTAAGAGTAATTAAGGGAAGTGTTGCGTTACAGCAGCACTTATTTGCTAAGTGAGCACTGACTGCAGATCCTAAAGGATCCTAAAAAATCCTGAACTCGGGTCTGGTGTCCACAGTGACACTCCCACTGAAAACTCTGGTAAATAAATACAGACTTGGGGCAGTTTCTAGTGGAGATGAGATGTGAAAACCCCAAACTGGGCTCATTTAGCACGGCCTGAGCCTGATTTCCATGTCCTGGTGCACCTCTCACTGCCTTTTACCTGAAAACTGGTAAATAAATACAAACTTGAGGCAGTTTCCAGTGGAAATGAGAGCTGCAAACCCCAAACTGAGCTCACTAAGCACGGCCTGAGCCTGATTTCCATGTCCTGGTGCCTTTCCCCACCTGGGCTCAGGTGTTGTCCTGCACAAAGGGACCTGGCTGAGCCTGGGACAGCCCTGGGGAGAACCTGCCCATGGTTCCTTCACTTCAAACCCTGCAAGAGGCAGGGAAAGAAAGGTTTGGATCGAGCCCAAAATCCAAATCTGAATTTCAAAATTAGCAACCAGATCCTCCCAAAACCCCACCTGCAAACCAGCCCTGAGCTGTGGGGCTCAGATTTAACGTGTGGCTTCCCCCCAGAGCTCTTCCTCCCCACAACGTCTCTTTGTGCATCTCCTCAGCAATCAGGCTCAGAGCCTGAGCTGCTCCAACACTGGGGAAAAAAAAAAGTCCATGAGCCAACAAAAAATAGCTGGCAATAAAGAGAGGGAGCCAACAGCACAGGCAGTGTCTGTGTCAAGGCTCATTTCATTCCCCACACAGGCAGTGTCCTGACAGGAGGCTGAGTAACACCTATGAGGTGCTTGATGTATTTAATGGGAGCCTCTGAGCTGTGGGGTCCTCCCCTGAGCATGTGATCTCTTCCAGAAATAACCATCCCTTGGAATGGAGGGGCTGTGATAGGCACAATCTGTTAGCAGCAAATTGAGCTGTCACCCTTGTATGTCATGTTCATTTGGCTGATTAAGGAGATATTAATCTGCTGCCATTGTTACAGTATCTGTCATCTCGGGGAGGGGAAAAAAGCCCAACAAGGATATGCAGGCAGCTTTTCTGGAGGGATATTTATACAGCCAGGGAGAGAGGAGAAAGCAGAGGTGTGCAGAATACAAATGGGACTCTGATCTGGTAGAAATATTGAACCAACTGCAATTGATTACAGAGCCAAGAGCAGATCCTGCTCCAGGTGATGCTCAGCCTGGCTTTGGGCTGGTCCTGGCTGCCCTGCAGGGCAGTGAGACCAACCCTGAGCACTCGGGCTGTGGCTCCTCAGGACACAAACCACTTTGGAATGGGTGCAGGGTGTGGTGGTGAGGAGTTTCTGATGCCACATTTCCTTATTTCAGGAGGCAACATCAAATTGCTGGGTTTGGAAAGGAGTGGAGACTCCCCTGTTAACATTGCTGAGTGGTTTCAAGGCAGGAAGTTCCTGAAATACTGAATAAACCTTGGGTTAAGGTCCAAACCTGATGGTTGGACTTGATGATCTTTGAGGTCTTTTCCAATCTTAATAATTCCATGGTTCTGTGACCAAAGCCCTTTTTGCTCCTCGGACATCAGGATCCGTTTCTGGAATCCACAGCCCTGCATGCCCACTGAACACTCCCAGGGTGAATTTACCCGAGATTCAGCCACCCTGCAAAACCAATCCCAGCTCCTCTGCCAGACAATCCCTCCTTTCCTTCCTTCCTTCCTTCCTTCCTTCCTTCCTTCCTTCCTTCCTTCCTTCCTTCCTTCCTTCCTTCCTTCCTTCCTTCCTTCCTTCCTTCCTTCCTTCCTTCCTTCCTTCCTTCCTTCCGCCACTTCCTTCCGCCACTTCCTTCCGCCACTTCCTTCCACCACTTCCTTCCTTCCTTCTTCCTTCCTTCCTTCCTTCCTTCCTTCCTTCCTTCCTTCCTTCCTTCCTTCCTTCCTTCCTTCCGCCACTTCCGCCACTTCCGCCACTTCCGCCACTTCCTTCCGCCACTTCCTTCCGCCACTTCCTTCCGCCACTTCCTTCTTTGTGCCCCCTCCCCTGTTTGCATTTCCCCACTGCAGCAGCTCCTTCAGCCTGTTCTCAGCACCATCCCTGTCCCCAAAAATTCCTTTTTTATTTAGGAAACCAATGTGGGGCTGTGGGAGATGTGAAAGTGCTGTGGAATAACAGAGCCCTGGATGTGGTCTGAGGATTAACCCTCAATTTAGGGTAATTATGGGAAGTGTTGACTTAATTAGTAAGTGAACACTAACTACTGATCCTAAAGGATCCTAAAGAATCCTAAACTCAGCTCTGATGTCCATAATGACACCTCCACTGCCTTTCACCTGAAAACTCTGGTAAATTAATAAAACTTGGGGCAGTTTCCAGTGGAGATGGTTCCTGGTGCCCCTGGCAGTGCTGCTTACAGAACTTTAACCAGACCACAGCACAGCTGTCCTTAAACCAGGATTTAAGAATTTATTTCAGAGCCCAGCTGTCCTTACACCAAGATTTTAATGAATATGCACATGAGAAATCTTGTCTGCGTAGGGTCTTTCTCATTTTTGTAGTGGGAGCATTAATACAACCTGAAAAGCCCCAGAATCCATCATTAAAAATAAGCTGTTGGCCTCACATTTTCCTGGATGAGGAAATGTATGCTGAGCCCCTCCAGCCCCCCCTGAGTTTTGCCAGAGTCTTCATAGTTTATGTTTGAATCAATAACTATTTTAATACAGGGACTTTAGAAAAGTTTGATTCAAATTCCTTTGACACAGTTCCATCAACATCCAGTTATAGAGCCATTCTGCATATGACTCATTAAATATTGAAAAGATTCCTATTATTGAATTAACTATTTATTGATTTATAATTTAAAAGATTTATGCTCGGCCATTAAAAAAAATTCCGAGCTGACTTTCACTTAAAGAGATGTCAGGTGCCATTTGCTGCTGGTGAATGTCTAATGTAGCCTTTTCACCCCTGGAGTGAAGAAAGGACAATTACTCAAGGACCTCTGGTTCAATATTCGGGCTGCCTGGATGCTGAGGTCGCTGCTTGCTGATTTTTCCTGAGGCATTAGGTCATGCTCAGCAGCCTCCATCCATCCCCCAGAACCTCCCTGCAAATGCACAGCTTGTGGTTTCTCCTTCTCCACGGATTGATTTGCATTTCGTCCTGGTTTCTCATGTTCCTCTGGTTTTCCTGGGGCTGAGGTGCAGAGGGATGGACACACAGACACTCACAGATCTTCCTCCTCCTCCTCTTCCTCTGGCTCAAGCAGCTCCTCCTTGCAGCTGCAGGGAAAAAATGGACATTGCAAAATTAAAAATGGATTTCAGAGCCCTGCTGAATTGGGAGGATGGAAATTAAAATATACTGATTGATTCGCATTTTGTCCTGATTTCTCATATTCCTCTGGTTTTCCTGGGGCTGAGGTGATGGGATGGAGGGATGGACACACAGACACGCACAGATCCTCCTCCTCCTCATCTTCCTCTCTTCTTCCAGAGCCTGGCTCAAGCAGCTCCCTCTTGCAGCTGCAGGGGGAAAATGGGCATTTTATCCCTGAAATCAAAATTAAAAATTAAAAATGGACATTGCAAAATTAAAAATGGATTTCAGAGCTCTGCTGAATTGGGAGGATGGAAATTAAAATATAATGATTGATTTGCATTTTGTCCTGATTTCTCATGTTCCTCTCGTTTTCCTGGGGCTGAGGTGCAGAGGGATGGACACACAGACACTCACAGATCTTCCTCCTCCTCATCTTCCTCTGCTCTTCTTGGGCCTGGCTCAAGCAGCTCCCTCTTGCAGCTGCAGGGAAAAAATGGGCATTTTATCTCTGAAATCAAAATTAAAAATTAAAAGTGGATTTCAAAATTAAAAATGGATTTCAGAGCTCCGCTGAATCGGGAGTATGGAAATTAAAATATACTTCAAGGCTCTCAGCAATTCCCAGCTTTAAAGCAACACTTCCTATGCTGATGCTTTGCTTTTTCTGGAGTAAAAAATATGAATTTAATGCCTTTATTTAGCACCTCTAATCTGAGGCTCACCAAGTGCTTTAGCCCCATTAATTATTGAAAGCTGGGAGAGCCCCTAGGGGTGTCTATTATTATAATATTCCTTTTACAAATGACTGAGCTGATGCACAGGAAGGTTAAGTGACTCTTTGAAGGCCACACAAAGTCCAGCTACAGCTTTCCAAAGAGCAGCAAAATGGGCTGGAGCAGGATGAATGGACTGTACAAAATAAATTTTTACTTTTAAAAACATTTTTACAAATTTATTTTTATAAATACAGACAGAAATACTACTTGGATCTAAAGGAGGAGAAAAAAAAAGAAGCACAAAACATGAGAATGGATTTTTTTTTCTGTACACAGCAAGCAAGGCTCTGCCTCAGATAATGATCTCTCCCTATTTGTTTTACTTTGGACTTCAGGGACCTGAAGTTTTAGTGATTCACATTTTTCTGCAGCCCTTTCTTGGCTCTCCATCAAACCCACCCCGAGTAATTAGCACAGCTCTGTCAGACACAACTACAGCAGAGTCATGCATTACACCCAAAAATTGCTGCTCCAGCTCCTCCAATCCTTGAATTATAAATAAAGACTTGAAAAGGCTGCTTGCTCCAAGTAGGAACTATTTCAAACCTGCCACACAGCTCTCCCAGTGGTATTGCTGGGGGTTAGGGATTAACCCTAGAAAAATAATTTTTGGAAATTCAGACAGAAAACTGTAATAAACGGAGTTGGGATTGATATAGGGAGGGAAAAAGGGGTTATTGTGGAGGCAGAGACAGGGAAGCTCACAGCAGTGGGATATGGGAGAATAATTAAATATATAGAGATACACAGATGGATATTTTTGTTTGTTTTGCCTTTATTCTTCATAAATGGGCACTGAGGCAACACTGGGGCTGCGCAGAGGTGCAGGAGGTCAAAGTGGGAAGGGAAAAGTGGAGGTGTGAACAGCACACGTGCTCATTAGCACTGAAACCCAAATGTTATTGCTGCCGCTGTTCAGATCCATGCCTGGGGATGCAAACACTCCCCAGCCCATCCCTGTGGCCATTCCAAGGTCACTTTGTCCCCAGATCCCCTCCAGGTGCCACTGTGGGCACCCCCGGGTCACTTTGTCCCCAGATCCCCTGGGATCAGGCTCCAAGTGCCACTGCGATCACTCTCAGGTCACTTTGTCACCCAGATCCCCTCCAGGTTTCCCCGTGATCACTCCCAGGTCACTTTGTCCTCAGAGACCCTCAGATCAGGTTCCAGGTGCCACTGTGGCCACTCCCAGGTCACTTTGTCACCAGATCCCCTCCAGGTTTCCCCATGATCACTCCCAGGTCACTTTGTCCCCACATCCCCTTGGATCAAGCTCCAGGTGCCACTGTGGCCACCCCCGGGTCATTTTCTCACCCAGATTCCATCAGATCAGCCTCCAGGTGCTACTGTGGCTGCTTCCAGGTCATTTTGTCATCCAGATCCCCTCCAGGTGCCACTGTGGGCACCCCCGGGACACTTTGTCCCCCAGATCCCCTGGGATCAGGTTCCAGGTGCCACTGTGGCCACTCCCAGGTCACTTTGTCACCAGATCCTCTTGGATCAGCCTCCAGGTGCTACTGTGGCTGCTTCCAGGTCATTTTGTCATCCAGATCCCCTCCAGGTGCCACTGTGGTCACTCCCAGGGCTCCCTTCCCTTCTCTGCTGCAGGGTGGGAGCAGCAGCTCCCCCAGCAGCGCAGCCTGGCCCTGCCTGGGCTCTAAATGTGCATTTCTGTAGTTCAAGAGCTGGGGTTGCACAGATAACTCCCCACTGGCCCAGCTGCCAGGGGATTATTCCCATTTTCCCTTCTGGAAAAATCCAGGGCAGTGTTTGCTGGGCTATTGAGGATCTTTCCCCCAGCAGTGGGGCAGAGCTGCTCACACCACCAATCTTCTTTGGGTCTGCTCAGAAAACGATGGACAGAGGTTTATTTGGAGCCCCAAGCACTTGGGCATGGGTTTATTTGGAGCCCCAAGCACTTGGGCAGGGATTTATTTGGGCATGGGTTTATTTGGAGCCCCAAGCACTTGGGCAGGGGTTTATTTGGGCAGGGGTTTATTTGGAGCCCCCAGCACTTGGGCAGGGGTTTATTTGGAGCCCCAAACATTTGGGCAGGGGTTTATTTGGGCAGGAGTTTATTTGGAGCCCCAAGCACTTGGGCAGGGGTTTATTTGGGCAGGGGTTTATTTGGAGCCCCAAGCACTTGGGCATGGATTTATTTGGAGCCCCAAGCACTTGGGCAGGGGTTTATTTGGTGCCCCAAGCACTTGGGCAGGGGTTTATTTGGGCATGGGTTTATTTGGAGCCCCAAGCACTTGGACATGGATTTATTTGGAGCCCCCAGCACTTGGGCAGGGGTTTATTTGGTGCCCCAAGCACTTGGGCAGGGGTTTATTTGGAGCCCCAAACATTTGGGCAGGGGTTTATTTGGGCAGGAGTTTATTTGGAGCCCCAAGCCCTTGGGCAGGGGTTTATTTGGGCAGGGGTTTATTTGGGCATGAGTTTATTTGGAGCCCCAAGCACTTGGGCAAAGGTTTGTGCCAGAGTCAGGGCCAGGAGGGAGATGTGGGGCAGGGATGGGAAGCTGTGATCCAGCTGTGATCCAGCTGTGACCCAGCTGTGATCCAGCTCCCAGGGCAGCTCTCCCTGTGCTGAGCAGCCTGAGAAGCTGAGCAGGGGCTGGGAGTGAGGATCAGGAGGGATGAGGATTCTCCCCCTGGGGACAGAGGTGACAGACAGGCTCCTCATCGGCTCTGTCACCTGTAATGGACTGGAAAGGGAGAAAAGGAGCCCGGAGGAGCATCAGGCTCTCTCTGCAGAGCAGGAACCCCCAGGCAGGCAAAGAGAAGCCCCTGCCCTGCCAGCCCTCATCAGCAGCTGCATCCTCACAGCCTGCTGGCCGTGCAGGAGAACGCTCTGAGAGCAGATTCCCACTGGGATTTCCATAAATCCCTCCCCATTCTGCCCCTGGCACGGAACTGTGTTCTACAGAGCCACAAACTGAGCAGCCTGAGCAATGAATCTTATTTTTGGGGTCTCCAGACACACCTGCAACATGGGAGACTCCTGCTAAATCCTCCTAAATCTTATTTTTTGGGCTCTCCAAACACGTCTGCAACATGGGAGAACCCTGCTAAATCTTATTTTTGAGATCTCCAAACATG
Source organism: Zonotrichia leucophrys gambelii (assembly GCF_028769735.1). Lineage (NCBI taxonomy): Eukaryota > Metazoa > Chordata > Aves > Passeriformes > Passerellidae > Zonotrichia > Zonotrichia leucophrys. Next base: position 2,739,628 of record NC_088190.1, on the reverse strand, counting down.
CCTGCAACATGGGAGACTCCTGCTAAATCCTGCTAAATCTTATTTTTTGGGGTCTCCAAATACACCTGCAACATGGGAGAATGCTGCTAAATCCTCCTAAATCTTATTTTTGGGATCTCCAAATTACTCAAAACACGTCTGAAACATGGGAGAGCCCTGGTAAATCTTATTTTTGGGATCTCCAAACATGCCTGCAATATGGGAGATTCCTGCTAAATCTTATTTTTTGGGTCTCCAAATACATCTGCAACATAGGAAAATCCTACTAAATCCTACTAAATTTTATTTTTGGGGTCTCCAAACACATCTGCAACATGGGAGAATCCTGCTAAATCCTGCTAAATATTATTTTTTGGGGTCTCCAAATACACCTGCAACATGGGAGAATGCTGCTAAATCCTGATATATCTTATTTTTGGGGTCTCCAAATACATCGGCAACATGGGAGACTCCTGCTAAATTTTATTTTTGGGATCTCCAAACTACTCAAAACACATCTGAAACATGGGAGAATCCTCCTAAACCCTGCTGAATCTCTTTTTGGGGTCTCAAAACACTCCTGCAATATGGGGAACTCCTACTAAATTTTATTTTTGGGATTTCCAAACTACTCAAAACACGTCTGAAACATGGGAGAACCCTGGTAAATCTTATTTTTGGGATCTCCAAACATGCTTGCAATATGGGAGACTCCTGCTAAATCCTGCTAAATCTTATTTTTGGGGGTCTCCAAATACACCTGCAACATGAGAGAATGCTGCTAAATCCTCCTAAATCTTATTTTTGGGATCTCCAAATTACTCAAAACATGTCTGAAACATGGGAGACTCCTGCTAAATCTTATTTTTTGGGTCTCCAAACACACCTGCAACATGGGAGAATGCTGCTAAATCCTGCTAAATCTTATTTTTGGGGTCTCCAAACACATCTGCAACATGGGAAAATCCTGCTAAATTCTGGTAAATCTTCTTTTTGGAGTCTCCAAATGTGCCTGCAACATGGGAGAATGCTGCTAAATCCTGCTAAATCTTATTTTTGGGGTCTCCAAATACATCTGCAACATGGGAAAATCCTGCTAAATTTTATTTTTGGGATCTCCAAACTACTCAAAACACGTCTGAAACATGGGAGAACCCTGGTAAATCTTATTTTTGGGATCTCCAAACATGCTTGCAATATGGGAGACTCCTGCTATTTTTGGGGTCTCCAAACACATCTGCAACATGGGAGAATCCTCCTAAACCCTGCTAAATCTCTTTTTTGGGGTCTCCAAACACTCCTGCAATATGGGAAAATCCTGCTAAATTTTATTTTTGGGATCTCCAAACTACTCAAAACACGTCTGAAACATGGGAGAACCCCGGTAAATCTTATTTTTGGGATCTCCAAACACTCCTGCAATATGGGAGGGTCCTGCTCTGACTGGGCTGGACATTCCTTCTGACACCCGTGCCATAAATCTCGCTGAGGCATGGGCTGATCCAGCCAAAAGGACTTTAATGCCACAGGATTTATTTAATTTCATTCCGTTTATTTGAAGTTGACTCATTTTCTTCTAAATGAGGGCAGTTCTGGCTGTTCTGCCAGGTTTTAAATGGAGCCACCCAAGAAGGGCAGGCACCATCGCACATGAGCTGTCAGTGGGTGAAGGCAGCTCCAAAATCAGGAGACAACGCCAGAATTATCATTTTTGTCACAAAATCCACCAATTTTCCCCATTTTGTGACGCATAATTATTGCCACAGCAGCTGCCATCAGCACTGTAACCCAGTAAAACCCTCCAAAAAATGGGATTTTCCCATTTCAGACCCTCAGATTGGGAATCAGCATTTCTTATCTCAAGGTTTGCACACAGATGTGAGCCTTCTGTCAGGCTTGGAGAATTTCCCATAAATTGAGAATTTCCTATACATTTTGAGAATTTCTATTTTGAGAATTCCCTATAAATTGAGGCTTTCCTACATATGTTGAGAATTTCTATTTTTTTGAGAGTTCTCTATAAATTGAGACTTTCCTATACATTTTGAGAATTTCTATGTTTTGAGAGTTCCCTGTACATTGAGAATTTCCTATACATTTTGAGAATTTCTATTTTGAGAATTCCCTATAAATTGAGGCTTTCTTATATGTTGAGAATTTCTATTTTGAGAATTTCCTATAAATTGAGACTTTCCTATACATTTTGAGAATTTCTATTTTTTTGAGAGTTCTCTATAAATTGAGACTTTCCTATACATTTTGAGAATTTCTATTTTTTTGAGAATTCTCTATAAATTGAGACTTTCCTATACATTTTGAGAATTTCTATTTTGAGAAATTCCTATAAATTGAGACTTTCCTATACATTTTGAGAATTTCTATTTTTATTTTTGGATTCTATTCTTTTTATTTTTTAATTCTATTTTTTTTTTTCATTATTATTTTTCTTTCTAGAAATCCATTTCCCAGAGGAGCCCAGTCCCTGGCAGGTCCTGGTGGTACTGGCAAGAATTTCCTCCAAATTGGTTATTTCCTATAAACTTTGAGAATTTATAATTGTTGAGAATTTCCTATAAATTGAGACTTTCCTGTACATTTTGAGAATTTCTATTTTGAGAATTTCCTATAAATTGAGGCTTTCCTACATATGTTGAGAATTTCTATTTTTTGAGAATTTCCTATAAACTGAGACTTTCCTACATATGTTGAGAATTTCTATTTTTTTGAGAATTCTCTATAAATTGAGACTTTCCTATACATTTTGAGAATTTCTATTTTGAGAATTCTCTATAAATTGAGACTTTCCTGTACATTTTGAGAATTTCTATTTCGAGAATTTCCTCTATTTCCTATACATCTTGAGAATTTCTGTTTTTATTTTTGGATTCTATTCTTTTTATTTTTTAATTCTATTTTTTTTTCATGATTATTTTTCTTTCTAGAAATCCATTTCCCAGAGGAGCCCAGTCCCTGGCAGGTCCTGGTGGCACTGGTAAGAATTTCCTCCAAATTGGTTATTTCCTATAAACTTTGAGAATTTATAATTGTTGAGAATTCTCTATAAATTGAGACTTTCCTATACATTTTGAGAATTTCTATGTTTTGAGAGTTCCCTGTACATTGAGAATTTCCTATACATTTTGAGAATTTCTATTTTTTTGAGAATTCTCTATAAATTGAGACTTTCCTATACATTTTGAGAATTTCTATTTTTTGAGAGTTCCCTGTAAATTGAGACTTTCCTATACATTTTGAGAATTTCTATTTTTATTTTTGGATTCTATTATTTTTATTTTTTAATTCTATTTTTTTTTTCATTATTATTTTTTCTTTCTAGAAATCCATTTCCCAGAGGAGCCCAGTCCCTGGCAGGCCCTGGTGGCACTGCAGAGCTCAGGAAGGCAGAAATGTGGAAGCAATTACTTTAAGAGCCGTTTTTTTGGGCAATTCCCAGAGAGACATCAGACCCTGTATTTATGAAACCTATTGCATCAGGCCCTAATGAAGCAATTAAGCAAAGGGTCCTCTGTGTTTGATCTAAATGTGGTAATTTTTACAAAAACATCACCCAGTGATAGATACCCATAACTCAGAGTCCTTAATTGTACTTAATTTGTTTGGAATACGAATGTGCATTTAATTAAGCCAGGGCTTTGCCCACATGTTTAAAGAAGGGCTGTCAAGGAAAATTAAGGCCCAGTTTGTTTTCAAAGTTACTGGTTTTTATCAGGCCAGGACAGGGATCTTCGAACAGAAGGTTACAGATAATTAGGCAGAGACCTCAAGCCAAAAAAAGAAAATAAAATTAAAAAAAAATATATATAAAAAAATCCAGAGACACTGTACAGCTGAGAAAGCAGGAAGAAAAAACTCCTTGATGAAGAAACATAAGATTCAGCTGCTCACACAGGGAAGTCATGCATGGCTGGGATTTGGGAAATGGGACCTGCTGCTTAAAATGTGGTTTGTGGTCCTAAAAATGGAACAGAAAAAAAAAAATGATCCTAAAAATGGGGGTGTGGGGTGGCAGGAGCTCTGGGTGCAGGGATGGCATCACCAGAAGAACCAGGGACATGAAAGGGCAGGAAAAATTAATATTTTTTTTGTCCTTGAGATTCCTAAATCTGGGGGAAAAAATGTGTTTTAATTATCTCTGTCCCAATTTTGTAGGGGATTCTCCAAGCCTGCCAGAAGGCTGACACAGTATGGGAAATTCTAAATTTATAGGAAATTCTCAAAATGTATAGGAAATTCACAAAAAAAAAAAAAAATAGAAATTCTCAATTTATAGGAAATTCTCAAATAATAGAAATTCTCAAAATGTATAGGAAATTCTCAATTTATGGGAAATGCCCCAAACCTGACAGAAGGCTCACACAGTGTGCAAACCCTGAGATAAGAAATGCTGAGTTAGAAATGCCATGGGATGGGACAGACATTGCTGAGACAAATAGACTGAGAGACAAGTTTCAAAGGATGGCCTTAAAAATAAAATTAAATACTTTGAAGAAATAGAACTATGAAAGGTGCATTGTAGAACCCATAAGGGGTAATTTTAGATTATTATTAAGGCATTTACAGCATGGTGTGGCTAAAGCTGATAGGCCAAGAAACATTTAAAATATATTGTAATTAAGAAATTGTTGGCTTCTGATTGTGATAGTGTGAATTCACAGAATTCACAGAATCACAGAATTCACAGAATGACCAAGTTGGAAGAGACCTTCGAGATCATCGAGTCCAACCCAGCCCCAACAATAAATGAAATTAGACACTGAGAGATGAAAGAAACAACGGGGAAGAAAAACCCCCTAGATTCAGTAAGAATTACAAATTAAAAGGGAGGGTTATACATTGGAGGGAAATCTTTGGGATTAGGAAGTCTGAACCTCTCAAGTACCTCAGAAATGGGGAAAAAAACCCCAAATTCGGTAAGAATTAAAAATAAAAAGGGAGGGTTGTGCATCAGAGGGAAATCTTTGGTATCGGGTGTTTTGGGAAGTCTGAACCTCTCAATTACCTCAGAAATGGGAAATTTGGATTTAAAGGAGGCTGCATCCTCCAAAAATTGAATAGATCCCAGGGGATGCCCCATGGCCTGTCCTTTATTGGGATAAAGTCAAAGGGACTCCTCAGTCTCCTTTTTGGACATAAACCTCTGGTGTTTGTGGATTAATTTTCCTGACAGGAACAAAACCTGAGCCTCCTGTGACAGCTCAGGAGCTCTGCCTTTTCCCTGTGGAAACCCAAACAAGCCGAGAGTGCCCCCAGAAGCAACAAAAGTGATTTCAGGCGAGCTCAGAGGGGTGGGAGCTGCCAGGACAGGGCGGTGAGAAATGGCATGTCACTCTCAAATGAAAGCTTTGCAGCATTTCTGGATGGCTGTTCCAATATTCCTGTTCCTTTCCAAGGAAAAAAAGTGGAAATAAAATGCTTTCAATCCTTTCTCTTCCAATTTCCTTTCTATCTTTCCTATTTTTTTTTTTTTTTTGCTTGGCATTGAAAACATAGATATAAAAAGGAAAAAATATATGTAAAAAGGAAAAAAATATATAAAAAGAAATATATATATATATATAAAAAAGGAAAAATATGTAAAAAGGAAAAACATATATAAAAAGGAAAAATATATGTAAAAAGGAAAAAATATATAAAAAGAAATATATATATATATATAAAAAGGAAAAATATGTAAAAAGGAAAAACATATATAAAAAGAAATATATATATAAAAAGTATATATATATATATATATATATATATATATATATATACTATATATGTGTGTGTATATATATATATATATATATATATATATATATATATATAAAAGATATAAAAATATATTACAAATATATATAAAAAGGGTAAGGAAATCTGTCCATCTTCTCCAAAGAAAATTCTTCCAAGTTTGTATCTCACACTAAAAATACCCAGAAATTTTTTGCTTCTTTAATGAAATATTTAAATGCCCTGAAAAGTGAATTTTCCCATGGAGATCATCACTGGCTGCAGAGAACTTTTAGCAATTTAAACCCATGCTGGTGACATTTGTGCAGAGGTTGAACTGTTTCATTTGTGAATAACATTATTTCCACATGTAAAGGGGAATTCGTCCTGACATGATCAGGGCTGACAAATCTGGAGCCAGATGCAGCATTAAAAAGTAGGAAAAAGGTGATAAAATTATTGTTCCTGCTGCTGTGGGGACAGGAGATCCCCAAAGCTCAAGGCAAGGTGAGGAACATCCCTTGCACTGATGGAAAATCCTACAGAGCTGAATTTTCCATGCCTTAATTCTTCTCTTTTTGCCTTTCCATGGAGCATCCAGGGCTCAGTTCAACCCACCAAGATTTGGGGATTTTGGGGTGATTCCCCCTGCAGATTTGCAGATTTACCCTGCAGGATACAGAATTTAGAACGTGCTGAAGGCACACAAACAGATTTCCAGTGGCCACAGAAAGGGAGCTGCTCATTTTCCAACTGCTTTATTCACCAGACCAATTTTCCTCGCTGCAAAAGCAAAAAAAATTAAATAAATAAAAAGGAAAAAAAAAAAGCACAGCAGATTGTCCAGTCCATGACTGGATGGCTGGCAACAGAAATCCTATTTCCAAACTGACCCCTGCTTTCCTGCATGGCATTCATTAATTCCACAGGCTCACATTTCTGGGAAGATGTCAGTCATGTCTGTGATTTTTCTATCAGCTATTAATGCCAGATCACAAGGTGAGAAAGCAGGGGTTTTAATCTCAGGACCCTCAGGAGATGGAGCTGCATACATTTGGTGTGAGCCATGTGGCTGGAAATGTCAAGGACAAGTATTTTTAAAGTGAGGAGTGAGTGTTCATATCCATGAGCAGCCTCAAGTCCTACACAAGTGATCCAAAGCAGCTTTTTTCTCACTCCTGAAGCCAGGAATTGAGTTTAGGTGCCCTAACTGGGCACCTCAGCATTTAAAAATCTGCATTTTTATGCTGAGTGACATTTTCAGCCTCTCCTAAGGTGTTGCCCATGGAACTGTTCACTGTTCTACTCAGGGAAAAGTTTCTCTGTAGGAACAGCAGAAAGTTCCCCATCTCCAGAAATTTTCTGTCCATTCAAATATGAGGTTGGTTCCTCACCCCTCATTTGTTTTTTCATTAGATTATTTGCCCAAAATTTCCCCTGATTGTGACAAATCAGGCACTGAATTTGTTACAAAATCCATTATTTTAGACCTAATGACGTATCCCACCTGAGAAATGCACAAAATCTCCTTTTCTTCCCATCCTTAGCCCAATTAAATTACTTTGGGCTTATATGGGATAACTTTGAGTCCCATCATATTCCAGGTGTCACCTCATAAATCCACTGGGTCAGAAGTATGAAATACACAGAAACCCCATTAAAATTCAATTTAGGCACATTTATTTCTAACTTCATATACAAAGAACTGACACTGAGCTTTACTTTTTCTCCTACAACTTTCACAACAAAAACCCAACACTGTGAAAGGTTCCCTCAAAACTGTGCTCTCAGAAAAGTGGGAAAAGAGACAAAATTTCTCCTTTTTTTGGTAAATAATGGATTTGCTCAAGCCATGCCACAGTGGAAGGTGGGGACAGGACAGATGCTCATTCCTAGGAGGGCTTTAGCCCTGAATCACTGGGAATTTTGGTGGGAACACGAGTGGAGTGGGAGAACCAGGAATTACATCCAAGCACTGCCTGCCCAGCTGGGGAAAACCCTGGCATGACATTTATTTCACAGCCCAGTGCCCGCTGCTGCCACCCAGGAATGTGATTTAACTCCCAAAGAGTCACAAACAGTTACTCATTTGCCCTTCACACCCATTTTCTTTCCCTGGGCCCTCAAAGTCTGAGCCTAAAGGGTGAAAAAATCTCAATGGGAACCAGGAGAGGGTGGAAAAAATAAGAATAATCTGAAGGAGCACGGATTGTTCTCATCCTTTGCTTGAAGTCTGGATCTGCCCCTCTTTTCAGCTGCTAACTGCCACCTAACATAGATATTATCCTAAGATATTTTCCTTTTTATTGCACACATTTGCCCTTCACACACTGCCACTAATTTTCTTTCTCTGGGCCCTCAAGTCTGAGCCTAAAGAGTGAAAAAGTCCTGATGCCAGGAGAAAGTTCAAGCCTAAAACTGGAAAAATTCTCAATGGGAACCAGAAGAGGGGGAAAAAAAAGAGAAATCTCTGAAGGAACATGGATTGTTCTCATCCTTTGCTCGAAGCATGGATCTGCCCCTCCTTTCAGCTGCTGACTGCCACCTAACATATTATCCTGACATATTATCCTAACCTATTATCCTGACATATTATCCTAACATATTATCCTAAGATATTTTCCTTTTCATTGCACCCATTTGCCCTTCACATGCTGCCACCCATTTCCATTCTGCGACTCCTTAACTTTGAGCCTAAAGGGTGTAAAAATTCTCAACGCCAGGAGAAAGTTTGATCCTAAAGGGTGAAAAAGTCTCAGTGATGTGAACCAGGAGGGGGGGAAAAAAAGGAGGAATCTCTGAAGGAACACAGACTGTTCTCATCCTTTGCTTGAAGCACGGATCTGCCCCTCCTTTCAGCTGCTGACTGCCACCCAACATATTTTCCTGACATATTATCCTAACCTATTATCCTCCTTATTGCACCCAGCTCCAAACATCTTGGATCTGCGAGCCACAAAAGGAGAAGGCTCCTTTATCAAGTCGATCTCCAAGCCCCATTATGTTCCCCTACAACAGTTTCCGTAAACATTCAGCAATTTTCGGTGTCTGGGCTGAAGAGGTGCATAAACAGGCTCCACTGAAATGTGAAGATGACTGATAATGTACTAACATTGAGACCCCTTGCTGGGATTATTACCCCCTGAGTGCTCCTTACAGAATGTGCCTCTTATCTCACACTGACAACGCTAATAGAATATGCATAGCCCTATTAGCATACAAGATAATAGCACCCTGGAGGGGACAGAGCCATAAAACTTTAAGTAGAAATCAAAACAGAAGGAGGAAGAAAAAGGGAACATTGTCACAAGCCAAAAAGGAGGGGGAAAAAAGAAAAAAAAAAAAAAAAAAGGAGCCTGAGGGCAAATTTTGCTGCGGAAAACACACATAGTCATAATTCTTGTGCTAGTCACCATGCAAATGGTAATGGTCTTTAGTCCCATGAATACTATCAGTGCTGTGTTTGCCTGAAACATTAATTGAGATAATGTGCCCCTTTCGGATGCAGCGGGGAGCCGTGTGTCAAATTGTACCACAACAAAATTACGGCAACATCTGCAAGAAATACACAACAGCCATTGGGGTGGCTGGCCTTGGATGAGTCCAACTGGGGCTTCTCTGTGTGTGCAGCTGGAGCCTGGGCAGGAGCAGGAGGGGAGGGAGGCAGGGAGCAGATGGGGACCTGTGGCTCGGGATGCAAACCCTGCAGGTCGGGTGTGTTATCTTGTGTTATCTCCCAACCGTTCTCTTATCTTGTGTTGTCTCCCAACCCTTCTCCACCACTGGATCTCGGGATTTTGGCTGCTCACAGTGACCCCAAGATGTGTTAGAAAGTCTCTTTCCCCAGCCCAGCAGTCAAAGAAGGAGTCAGAGCTCTTAATTTCTCATTCTCAAGGTTGTTTATTGTTTCTTATCTATAAAATTCTTTCTCCTGTCCAGCCAAGGTCCGTTCAGCAGGCCAGACAGAGGCACTCTGGTGTTATCTTTTTATACTAAAAACTACCTGTACAATATTTACAGTAACTTCCCAATACCTATCACCTATGTTTAGACAGTGAGCTTCTACTCTAGACCAATCCAAAAGTGCCAACATCAGCCAGAAGATGGAGGTTAAGAAGAAGAAGAAGAAGAAGAAGAAGAAGAAGAAGAAGAAGAAGAAGAAGAAAAAGAAGAAGAGGATATGCCCACATTACTCCATCTTGCCCTCTGAACCCCCATTCTAAAAACCCCAAAAATCTATTTTTCACCCCATGATAAATTCACTATCATTCTACTTAAGCTTTCCAAAAGTGCCACCATCACAGCAGAAGATAGAGGCCAGGAAGAAGAAGGAGGAAGGCTGAACATGCCCAGATTTCTCCATCTTGCTCATAATTCTTCATATAAAGGTTGGCAATTTTTTTTTCCAGGGGCTAAATCAAAGGCACAAAAGTGCCTTTAACCAATCCAGAAGTGCCACCATCACAGCAGAAGATGGAGGCGAAGAAGAAGAAGAGGAAGAAGAAGAAGAAGAAGAAGAAGAAGAAGAAGAAGAAGAAGAAGAAGAAGAAGAAGAAGAAGAAGAAGGACAGGACATACCTCCACATCCCTGCTCTGAACAGCTGGAACCTGCAAGAGGGCATGGAAATGTCTCCACAGATTCTGACCTCCTGCTTTTCCAGCATTTTCCACCAGACACTCAAAGCTCCTCATGGTGTTCTTTGTGGGATGTGGAACCCTCAATGTTCTGTGTTCCTGTTGTATTGAGTGTGGAAAACACGTTCACTTCACTGTGAAAATTTTCAACAATTAATAAAGGACAATGGGAGATGAGGATCATAGAGAAAAAATGTAAAAAGTTTAATAAAGAAAAATAGGAGACAAGCAGTACAGAGCAAAGGTTATTGGGTGAACCAAGACCACATTTATCTTCAGGGATACCCCTTAAATACCTTTTCCCTTCCATCAGCCTGTTGCATATTCATAAACAATTATGCATAGTAAACTTTTCCCCAAGCTAGTTTACATATTTTTACATGGCCCCTCCTTGGGGCTGCCTTTTTAGAGCAAGGGTATTCCTTGCTTGTTATCACAGGGAAAACAGCTCATCTCAAAAATACAGGGATTTTAGAGACTGCTGAAGCGTTTTGTTTAATGTTCTTCTGTGGCTGGTTCAAACTCTGGGATAATTTCTCCTTTCTTCCTGGAAAGATAACAAAACCTTTGTGTGCATGTGGTAGGAACTGAAGTCACCTCGTGTGAATCACAGCTGTACAACGCTCACAGGTTACCCCCACCTGAATTTTTTACACTCTGGCCACCCTTCTTATCAGGGATTCAACAAGGAAATGCTATTTCCACAGAGAGATGGGGGAAATGCCTGAAGAAACTGCATTTTCTGAACACTTTCACTGGGATCAAATGGGATCTGAGGGGGATTCTCTGCCCAGGACAGGGTTTTGGAATGAGTTGATCTTTAAAGTCCTTTCCAACCTAAAGCATTCTGGGATTCTGTGATTCCATGTCTCCAGGACACAGAGGGATGATTCAGCTGGAAAACCTCACTGGGTGTTTGTTTGGTGTGTTTGGGGGGAATGTTTTATCCATTCTGTGATAAGAAATTAGCCAGGTTAAATTACAATTTGTACACACAAAAAAAATATATTGAAACTGCTTAAAAATGGGAAAACCTTTAGGAATGTTAAACTATGAGAACAGAGAAAAGTCTGTGCACTTCAGGTGAACCTGAGATGCCTCCATGGCAGGAGGATCTGCCTGAACCTTGGATCTCTCCTTCCATTTGTACCTTTTATTTTGCCCTCCCCCTGTGGCCACAGAGAGCAGCAGGCACAAGAAGTTTTTAAGGATTTTTCTTGGGAAAGGCAGTGAGAAGTCCAGAGAAGAAAACAATTCTTATCTCTATTCACTGCTCCTGTTGTTCTGCACATGTAGAATGTGATAGAGATTGTTTACCCAAAATGATTTGTCAATTAGATTCTACTAAAAGTTGTTTCGAGTGACAAAGCTGTGTCCTAGCTGTCTCAGACAGCCACAAGTTTCTCTTTATTATCTTTTAGTATATAATTCAGTATAATATTAGTGTAATATTATTATATATTATAATTATATATATTATATATGTATAATATATATTATATATATTAGTATCTTTTTAGTATGTAATTCAACGTAGTATTAATGTAATATTATACATTATAATTATACATATTATATATGTATAATACATATAATATTATATATATGTAATATTATTATATATTATAATTATATATTATATACGTATAATATATATTACATATATTATACATATATAAATGTAATATTATATATATATATATAATATTATAAGTATTATAATCTTAATACTCTCCCCTTCCATGGCTCTCCTTAGTGAGGCCCAACCCCTGAATTTATTCTGTGTTCACTGAATCCCCTCAGTTCTGTGGGCACCTCACACTGACTTCTCTCTAAAGTCTGGCTTAATAAAGCTGGACTAACTGTGGACAGCAGCAGACAACAGCAGACAAGTGAAAAAATAATTATTAGTTGTATATTTCTTACATATTCATCCTGAGGAGTTTTGTGCTCCAACACAGCCACTCTCAGGGAGGAGGAAACAGCAAAAAGGGAGAGGCAGGATTATCAACCAGCTCATTCCATGCCATTAATTATTGCAGGATAAATATCTGTTTTCCTTACAGGAAGGCTTAACTTTCATTTAGCAGCCATTATCTCCAAGGATCCCGAGGAGCCCGGGCCCGTGCAGCCTGGATGTTGTTATGTATTTATTAAGTTGTATCAGGGCCCATTTAGCAGCAGCTCTGCAGTTTATCACGTAAATATCGAGTGCCAAATACAAAAGAGAAGAAAATAGCAACATAAAAAATTTATCTTTGGGGGGGGAGGAGAGGGAGAAATGGCGCTGATAATGTGATTGTGCCTTCAGCAATAGTGGCTAATATCCTTCTGCGAGGGGTGGTGTGAAAATATTCCTGGGCTGGGGGAGGAGGAGGAGGAGGAGGAGGAGGAGGAGGAGAGGGGAGCTGAGCTGGTGTTTGTTTGTTTTAAAGTGTATTCTGGTTGCAGGCTAGGTCAGCGGGTGGCCAGACTGAGAAAATGAGTCCCCCGGGCTGTAATAATTGTAACTGTCAGGGAAAAAAAGTCAAGGTCTTCGATAGCACTGGTCTGCTCTGACTTCTGACCATGGAGAAATATAGATGAAAACTATTGCCTGGGGCACTCAGCAAAGAAACCAAGAGGTTTTTAACTCGTGGTGCCGTGTGCTTATGAATTGGAAAGCCCATTCTGCACCTCGGTGGTTTGTGTTTTTAGGATTATTTTCATTTGCTGTATAAATGAAGCTCGGGGTGTTCCTTCTCCTGATGGCCAGGTTTGGGATGCAGTGAATTTCTATTGCCTGAGCCCCAGACAGCACCAAGGTTTATCTGTGATCTTTTAGCAATGGTTTTTCACAAGGAGAGCCTGAATTTGATTCTCTCTTGCACTCCCCATTTATCTGAGTTTTCCAGAGATGCCTGGCCTGGATTATTCCAGAATTACACACAGGTAACTCCACAAAAATATTCCAAGAATAAAACCAGTGGGAGATAGGGATTGAAAAATTTAAACCACACAAGATTAAAACCTTGCAAAAAGGGAGAGAAGGGGAAAAAAACGATAAACTTTATTCCTCCTTTTTTTTATTATTACACAACCAAGGATTAGTAACTAACAGCTCAGGGTTTTGTGAATTATCCATTTGGCCTTTATTTAAGGCAGAGGGGGAACTCTGCTGAAAACTTGCTCAAAACCTGAGCCTAAAAATTACAATTTTAGTTGTCTTTTGGGCAATATCAGGCACATTCCCTGCTCCAGCTGGGAGGGAGGTGCCAATGCAGCCCAGGCACTTTCCCTTCCTTAGGCAGGGCTCAGCAAAGCTCTGAGCCAGCAGTGCAAGGTTTGGACACCTTGGACTTGTTCCTATTTGCATGGGGTGAAAACAAAATCATCCTTGCAGTGGCAAAGCTCACTCGTGTCCGGTCACCTCTTCCTTCAGTGTCCCTTTGTCTTTGGCTGCAGAAAAAACTCTGATGCCCAGAAGCTTCCTCATCAAAATCTGTGTCCTTCTGCAAAATGTTCTGGCTCGAAATTTTTTTTTTTTTTTTGCTGCAAAATGCTTTGTTCAAACACCCCCAGCCTTTTAATAGGAATTAATTAGTAAATGTAATGCCTTTAATTTTAATTAATAAGAGGAAATGGAAATATTTCTATAGAGAGAGCCAAATAAACTACACAAACATCAAACAGCAACTTGAGGGGGAGAACAGCATGTAAGGCTTTGCTGGTAAAGGTGGATAATTATTGCTGGGATGTGATTTGCTTGTTGAAAGTCACTGTAATGGTGAATTGGGTAATGTTTATGGCCCCATCTGTAATTTCCTCACCTTCCTCACAGCCTGTGTGTGTCCTGTGAAGAAAGCAGAGCATGTGGAAGGAGAAATGCTGGTTGGTTGTTGGAGTAAGGAGCCAAGCCATGGAGCAAACAGGAAAATATCTGAGGAAATAATACAACAGAGGTGTTTGAGTTCCATCATCACACAAAGAGCTGCCCTGCTCTGCCTCCCAGCAGCCCCAAATCTCAGGAATTCCCATTATTTGCTGCACTTGTGGAGAGGCAGCAGAAAGAAGAGGCAGAGCACTTTGGGACCCTCTTCAAATCTGCTTTGCCTCTGGCCCCAGGAGATGCTGACAGGATCAGAGGCTCAAACCCCTGGCCTGGCTGAAACGACAGGGCCCAGACATTTCCCTGCACTGGACCTGCTGGGTTTTGCTTGGAGAAATGTTCTTTTCCATAAAGACACAATTTCCATGGCACAGAAACCACTTCCATGTGAGAGTTGCTCCAGCAGCTCAGGACATCCAGGGAGAACCACAGTTTACCTCAGTTAACTTTGCCTTCTCACCACCAATGGATTTTTTGGCTGATGTGAGGACTTCTACAGGGATTCCCTGCTCATGAAGGTCCTGATATAAATGGTACCAGTCTTAGCCCATAATCTTTGTTTTAGCCATTCATTTTGGGCCCATCCCAAAGCCCTGGAATGAGGATTGTGCTCACTGAGTAAGCAAAATTCACCCGAAACACCTGCAAGCCCTAAAGCCCCCAGCTTTGGCAGCAGGAGAAGGAAACCAGAGTGGAAATCTCAGCTCTAAGGGACTTGCATGACTTTGAACCTCACTGAGCCTTCATTTATGGGTTAGCTCAGCCTGGAGCCAGGCACAGCAACCCACAGGGCTCCCTCCTCCCAGGTTTTCAGCAATTCCAGCTGGCTGCACTGTCACCTGTGCAGAAAGGAGACAGAAATGCAGGTCTGCATGCCCAGCAGGTACCTGTGGCTCACCAGAGCAGCAGTCCCTGGAATTTTCTATTTTAAGGTGAAGGTGGAGCACACAGAAGATCTCAATGTCACAGCAGAGCTGGGAGGGAGGGCTGCAAGGAGGAGGAGGAGGAGGAGGAAGACGAAGGCAGGAACCTTCACAACTAATGTCAATTTTCTGCATCAAATATTTTGATAATTAAACAAAGCTGATCAAGAGAGGAAAACAGCATGTCTCCAGAGCTCCGGAAGCAGAGGCCCATTAAATAGAAGAGTCAGAAAGTGCCAGAGGCGGCAGCCTCAGATTAATGGCACTCCAGTAATAGATTTTTCCCAGGCACAGTCACACAGGAGACAACTCCTGTGCAGCCAGAGCAGCGATGAGGCCGTTAAAGCAACAGTAACATTAAATCACCTGGTTCCAGGGGGCTGCGATGGATGGGGGCGCATCGGTCTCACCAAGGTGCAGAGCTGAAATGCAGAACCCAGGAAATGCCTCTGGCTGCCCTGGAGGGCTCCAGCCCCTGCCCAGGGGGCTCAGAGACCCTGGCACAGAGCCCCAGACCCCTGTGACTGTGATTTAGCCCTTGGAAAAAACAATCACCAACCTTTATTTGAAGAATTGCGAGCCACGAAAGTTTAAGTAGAATGATAGTGAATTTATCATGGGGTGAAAAATACATTTTTGGGGTTTTAAAATGGGGGTTCAGGGGGCAAGATGGAGGAATCTGGACATGTCCAGCCTTTCTCCTTCTTCTTCTTGGCCTCCATCTTCTGCTGTGATGTTGGCACTTTTGGATTGGTTTAGAGTAGAAGCTCACTGTCTGACATAGGTGATAGGTATTGGGAAGTTATGGTAAATAATGTACACGTAGTTTTTAGCATAAAAAGATAACACCAGTGTGCCTCAACCCAACCTGCCAGACAGACCTACGGCAGGCCAGAGAAAGAATTTTATAGATAAGACACAATAAACAACCTTGAGAATGAGAATAGAAGAGTTCTGACTCCTTTTTCAACTGCTGGGCTGGGAAAAGAGTCTTGTACGTATCTCAGAGTCACTCTGACCAGCAGAAATCCCGAGACTCAGGCACAGGGGCTGCATCCCAGCAGTGGAAGCTGGCAGCTGGGATGGAGGATTCATATAAAAGCAGCACTGGTTGCAAAAGAAGCACAAAGATCTCTTAGTGGGATGGAGAATTGGGGATTAAACGTCATTGTGGTGGTGTTCGCAGGTGTCCCAGGATGAGGGAAGAGATGAGAATCTTGACTCCATGTTTCAGAAGACTGATTTATTAATTTTTGATATACATTATATTAAAAGAAAATTATATATTAAAATTATACTAAAGAATAGAAGAAAGGATTTCATCAGAAGGCAAGCAAGGAAAGGAACGGAATGATAATAAAATCTTGTGACTGCTCACAGCCTCGACACAGGTCATCAAGTAAAAAACAATTTCACATGCTGGGTAAACAATTCTCCAAATCACATTCCAAAGTATGGAGAAGCTGAAGCTTCCCAGCTTCTCAGGAGAAAAGATCCTAATGAGAGGATTTTCCATAAAATACGTCTGTGACACGTCGCGGAGCGTTTGGGTTTGCGGGGACCAAGTGCAGTTGTTTTATTCTTCTCAGGGAATTTTCAAGTTCTCATTTCAGGTTTTAGCTGCAGTGCTTCTCTCCTGACTTTCAGGGTGTGAAAATACCATTTTGAACTTGTTTAGATGCATCCAAAGTCCAGGGAGGGGATGGGAGGGCAGGAAATCAGCCCTGTGCTCTTATTCGCGAGTCAGTTTTATCTCAGCAGTGCCTGAGCTGATCTTCCTTGAAAAGTCCATCCTGTCTAAAGCATTTCTATCCATTTTTATAATACAATAATAACAGAAACAAGGGGTTCTCCCAAGCCCAGGCTGGCATGGATTAGAGTCCACCACAAAAGGACTTTGCTCCCAGCTGGGGTGGATGGAAACCAGATGAAGTGGCTGAAAATCGGAAACAACTTTGAGACGTTCTTGAATCCTGATACGATCACATCACAGGGATGGGTTAAATTTATGATCTTATCTGGGATTTTTGTTTGTAATCAATCCCAGACCCACTGGCTATCACTCACTATAAGCTTATGATTTCCTGGTGCTAACAAGGAAAAGTTGGGACATCAAACTCCGAGGGAGTGAAGCCAAGCTAGGATATTAACAGATAGGATCAGAACTGGAATGCAGCAACAACAGCAACAAAAACCCCAAAAAACAAACCCCACACTACAAAAGGAAAGTGCCACCCTCCTGCATTTCAGCCTTTGTGTCTTTTGGCCTGTGTTTCAGTGTGTGCATAAACCCCATTTCCCAGGCTGAAAGATTTGGGGATAAAAGCTAAAACCACCAGAAATTTAACAGGAATACCCTGAGATCAAAGCAGAGCTTCAGCATGGAGTAAGTACAGTTCATCCTTCATGCTGGATAGGCAGTGGGAAATGCAGCAAGATGCACTGATTTCCTAAGTTTTCTCGGGATGAATATGGATAGGGAAATTGCAGGAGGTTTTTGCATCTTCTCTTATTTAGATTCAAAGCCTGTTTGGATAAAATAAAATAAAATAAAAGACAGGGCCAGTCTAAGGACCCTTCCCCGATCAATGTTTCCCAGCTGATCACTGCTGAACAAGGACTGGGGCTCTTGCACATTTACCCACAACACATCAAATTTTGGGGTCTTCAGCTCTGCCAAAACCACAACAGAATTTGGAGATTTCAGCCCAATTCTGTCACCCAGGACCCCTCAGGCATGGAAAGGCACAGGGAGCACACACCCACCTGCACCTGCATTGTTGCCACTGTTCCCCTTTCTTAGGCTCTCCCCACACCTTTTCCTGGGGTTCAGCCAGGTTCTCCATGTATCTGTGATGAAAAAAAATGGATTTACATGTCCAAATTGATGCGCTCCACAACAGTTTTGTTATATAAATTTATGCAGTGAATTCCCCTTGCCAGGTGATTTCCAGGTGCAAATCAGGATTTGGGTGTTTAGGAGGCTTTAGGAGCATCCCTGCCCTGCACTCTGGACAGCCCTTCCCACAGCCAGCAGCTCCCAAATCCACCCTGAATTGCTTTCTTCCCAACTTTGCATGGATTAGCTGGGACTAACAGTGTGACAAATCTGTTAATGTTCCAACAGGCAAGCCCTAATTTCATCCATACCCTTCAGTCATTTTCCATATGGACATGGAAACTTGTTTTTTTTTTTCTTTCACAAGCAGGCTGTTAATATTTTCAATATAGGCATGAAAAGATGGTTCAGAGTGAAAAGGTTTCAATAGGAAGCATTCAGAGTGTTTCAAAAAGTAGAATTCTTCAATAGTACCTAAGGGTTTTGTACAAAAAAACAAAGGAATGTGCAGAATAAATAGAATAGATAAGCTTAGAGAAGAGATTTAGCCGAGGATGAACTGTAATTTATGGATCTCAAGCTCCAAACTCAATCCAAGGGGTTTTTTTCATAATTACTTGAGAATATCCAAACCTGCATTTGGTTCAGGAGCTCACAGCCAGCCCAACAGGATAATTCATCCCCCAAAGAAACAAAACTGTCCCAGGGAAACCAGCAGGGCCAGGCTCTTTATCTTGGATAAATCAGCTCCATAAATCAGGAGTGGCTCAGCTGGAGCCACTGGTGCTGCCCTCCTTGGGAAGGAATGGATCAGAACCAGCCATTCCAGGCACTGCTCAAAATCAAAGTGTGGGACTGCATCAATAGCTGGAATTTCTCCTAATTAGCCCCAAATGTGGAACAACTAATTACCTGGGCAAGGCAATGAGGGACAGAAGGCAGAAATTGAGTGTAAAGCACGTGGAGGAACACAAACAGCAAGTTCACACACAGATAGGGATTGAGGTGTAACAGGCATTAAATAATAGCTATAAACTTTTATGCCTGGACATGAATCACAATATTATTTCTTCCCAGCTGATGCTCACAGTAGAGGTGTGTGATGTTTTTCACTCTCAGTGATGTAAAAATGGCTCCTAAAATTAGCATGGAACAGGGTTTGTGTGGAGCAAATATCCTGGAAATTTGTGCTGGTGCAAATTTGGGACATAGATTTATGAATTTTTTGACTGCAACTTTGAAACTTTTTGCAATTTTAACTTTTTTTAACTGGCTTTAAAACCAGCTGGAGAAACAATTTGAAGTCCATGAGCTGAGGAGCTCACTAATATAGATGCTCACTTCAGGGTCAATGTCCCTCCTGCCACCTAAAAAAGATAAAATTTGGGATCTGTGAATGTATTTGAGGATAAAGACATCCATAAAATCCTGAAATCACAGTGTCAGGCAACCAGGTTCCTTGTTAATCCTCAGAAGTGAAAGTGCTTGAGGATTCTTTTGTTTATTCAAGCAAACAAACTTAATAAATCCTGTTAAAGTGTTACCAAGAGTTTTGCTGCTCTACTTGAGCTTCATCCCCTCCAGTCAGAATTGCTGGCTGAGGAGAGGAAGTGCCATTAACTAATGCAGAAAATAAATCCTGCTTTATTCCCAACAAATGGGGCTCCTTCATATTCCCAACAACAAAAAACCCATAAGTTTGAATGATGCCATAACAACAAAGCCAACACAGAGAGATTTCACTCCTTGGGAGTCCTCTCCAGCTCAGGATATTCAGGATATTCCATGAAACTTTCTGCTGGCAAAATGCAGCAATTAAATGGTAATAACCACCTGGATACATCTTCCTTCCTGAATTAATCTAGAGGCTTTTGAAAAGCACATCCTGAGGTTAATTATGTGGTTAATTAATGGGTCTGACACACAGGTCAGGCCCTGGCACAGGGTGCCCAGAGAAGCTGTGGCTGCTCCATCCCTGGAAATGTCCAAGGTCAGGCTGGACAGGGCTTGGAGCATCCTGGGATAGTGGAAGGTGTCCCTGCTCATGGCAAAGAATGGAATGAGATTTCTTTAATATCATCACTCTGATAAGAGGGAAACTCACAACGCTTGTAACCATTTGAGTGTCCCTAATTTGAAATTATGCTGAAACATTTCAATTATCACTGCTGTAAAGGGTCAATTTGTGCTCCCAGAGGTGCTATTCTATTTTTCCATCCCAGTGTTTCAAAAACTCACTTGTTGAGGTAATTCTTAGTCAAAATTCACAGCACAGCCTGAGCCTGGAAGCTTCCTGTGCCGAGAGACAACACCTCTGCACTGCCTCAGGTTTTTCCTATGCCAGAAAGTGGCTGTGCACACTGAAAATTCCTGTTGTACCCCAAAAAGTCCCTGCCCACCCTCCAGTGATGCTGGGACCAGCCAAAACCCCCCACACTGGTTTTTATCCTTCAGCAGGGAGAGCTGGCCACAGCCTGGCCCCAGCTGGCCCCCATTCCCCAGGCCCTGGCAGGAATTTGAGCTGCCACACAAAACCCTGGCCTTCCCCTTCCCTTTCTGTGATTTTTGGAGTCTCTGTTTCCACAGGGGTAACAGGACCTGCCTTTCCCTTCCCTTTCTGTGATTTTTGGAGTCTCTGTTTCCTCAGGGGTGACAGGACCTGCCTTTCCCTGCCCTGAACAGCAGCAGCTGCCTGCAGCTCCCACCTGAGCAATTCCTCGGGGTCACCTCCCTTCCCAGTCCAATTTCCTTCCCAGGAAAGGAATTCCTGAGCTCCAGCTACTGTGCTGGCCTCTCACATCACCTGAAGCTGTGTCAGGGGGGATTTTGGCTCAATTTTAGGCAAAGATTCTTCCCTCAGAGGGGCTGGGCCCTGCCCAGGCTCCCCAAGGACCGGGCACGGCCTCGAGCAGCTCCAGGACATTTGGACAACATTTCCAGAGTGGGATTTTGGGGTTTCTGTGCAGGGCCAGGGGTTGGATTGATGATCCCTGTGGTTCCCTTCCCACTCAGGACATCCTGAGTGACATTCTGAGTCTGTTCTTGTCACTGTCCCTTCATTCCAGGAATGGATTCTGAAAGCCAGGCCTGTCCCTGCTAACACAGCCAGGGGCAGGCCTGAGCTCCTGCAGGTGGGCAAAGGAGACACAAAAAGAGCAGAATCTCCTTTTCCCTGAGATAATTCCCAAAAATAGACCAGACAGGTGTAGAAATCCACAAAATTAGAGGGTTTTGGGAAAGCTGCAAAAGGCAGGCCTCAGAGGCAGTAGAACTGTGATTAGAGCGGGGGGTCCCAAGAGCTCCATTCTCAATTCCCACTTTGCTCCCCTCAGGTCCACAATTCATAATTCCCACTTTGCTCCCCTCAGGTCCACAATTCACAATTCCCACTTTGCTCCCCTCAGGTCCACAATTCACGATTCCCACTTTGCTCCCCTCAGGTCCACAATTCACAATTCCCACTTTGCTCCCCTCAGGATTTCCAGGCCTGTGTGTGGGTGGGAGTTTCCACAGGAATAAGCTGAGCCCAGGGAGAATCACAACTTCAAGGCAGGAAAATCCTCTAAGCAGCCACTTTGCCTTTGGAGATGGGCGGCCCTGCTTCAGGGGGAAAACTACTGTGCGAATTGGCCCTAAAATTTCATTTTCCCTTTAAAACAAATCCCTGTGCTGGCATTTGAAGCAGGCCCTGTAGTGATTTACAACACAGAGTGACATTTCAGAAAAAAAGATAATGTGGGTAATGAATTATTTGCTGATCCAAACGAACAATTGGACATACCTACTTTTGGTGGATTTAATCTTCGCCGAGGCCTTAGCTGGCAAGCATGAAATATCACTTTTCAGGGGCATTTTGGTGCATTTATGCAGGGTACAATTACATGAGGCAGCTTTATGACACATTGACTCGGCTGGGTGTGATGCAATGTAATACAACCAAAGTAATACGAGCTTTTAAATGCAACATGATGGCCAAAAAAAAAAAAAATCCATCTCAGATCTGATCTTTGTTTCATTTCAGATGCCAACTGTCATAATTCACAGGGTTGTGCTCTGTCAAACCAGTGGGATGTGCCCTTATGGAGGAGGAAATATCAAAGAGGGGTGAAAACAAGGGGCTGAATTATTTTTAATAACCAGGGTGAATCCTCTGGGGCACAAAGAAATGAGCTGCAGTGCACAGGGGGTTAAAAAATGCCAATTCAGAGCTGGCACAAGGGTGCCACACATCTGAGTTGTGTTTCAAAGGATTTTGCTCCTTTTGCTGCACTGAGGGATTTAGGATATGCTGGATTTCCCTGATCTGACTGGGTGTGATGCAATGTAATACAACCAAAGCAATACAAGCTTTTAAATGCTTTTAAAATACATGTTTTTAAATGCAGGAGTTCGCTCCTCTCGCTGTTTTTTGCCTGCTCTGAGGAGGGATTTGGGATGTGCTGGATCTCCCTGATCTATTCCTGCTCAACAAGCTCATGAGAGAAGATTTCACCCCACCCCTGATAACAAGCAACACCTGATAACACATTTCAGCACTGAGTGGGAATGGTCAGAGCCAAGGCAGATGCAGGGAGAAGAGATGAATTTGTTCCTTTTTCCTGTCTCCCTGCATTTGTTTCCCCTCCTGTGAGGTATTTCAGCTCTGCACTCCTGCCCATCAGGGCCGGACAGTAGACAGAAATGTGTCCCTTCCAATTCCAACCCTGATCCTGGGATATTTCCAAGCCTTTTCCATATCCTTGATAGATAATGGTTTAATAAGCGATCTGGTTTTTATTTAAAGGGTCGGTAGTAAAACCCAGATCACATTTCTCACTTGGTGGGTTAAAAAACCGCTTACGCTCATTTCTGCAATGTAAAACGACACTATATCAAATCAAACATTTCCAGATGTGGCCAGCTTGTGGATGCAAGTGCGAGAGAAGCCAGCAGGCTTTCCCAGGTTTTTTTAAACAGGATTGGAACCCCACCTACTGGCAGAGAGGGTTATTGTGATGGCAAGGCAGAAACTCGCACTAAAAACCACATACATCAGTGAGATCCTAAATATTTCTTGATTTCCACACAGGCTGAGCATCACTCAGGTCAATTCGGGCACCTCAGTGCTTGAAATTTATAGAAATCATATCTTAAGTAGGTCCTAAATTCCAGCTGCAGTGACAGACACAAGGAAAAGCACAAATATCACTTTAAAGCTGATAGGTGTTGTCAAC
Source organism: Zonotrichia leucophrys gambelii (assembly GCF_028769735.1). NCBI lineage: Eukaryota > Metazoa > Chordata > Aves > Passeriformes > Passerellidae > Zonotrichia > Zonotrichia leucophrys. The sequence continues at coordinate 2,716,441 of NC_088190.1, read as the reverse complement.
ACTTATGGTACTTCAGAAAAATTCAGTGTGAGCAAATAATCTTGGTTTTTACTTGGATAATGTGGGTCAAATCAGCTTTGTTTAGATCTTGTTTGGTTAATGATTCCAAAAGTCTGCAGTTTTAGTTTTATATTCTAAGAAAGCAGAAGGATGAAATAAATGATATCCCTCTATGTTATGCCTCTCATGGCAGATCAAAAATTAAAACAGAAATTATACAGGATAGAAAAATCTCATTCTAAGTGCCCACTCCTGAATTAGGCAACTTAGAAAGGAAAAGTTCTTGTATTTCACTTAGAATTAACTAAAAAACACCCCATCACTTCCTGCGCTACAACTTTCTATTTAAAAAAAAATGAACAAACCCATTCCTGGAGAGCATTTCTGCAACCTTAGGTCTTGTTAAAACAGCTCAATTAGCAGCCTGAAAATCAACATTTTAACACATTTCAAAGCCGTGTAAGTTTAAAGAGAAGAAGAAACTCACAGAAAGCAATTTTCAAGCGCTAGAATCAATGTTTTAGCATTCCCAAATGAGACAATTTCCACTTGCAGCCAAAGCAGCAGAGCCCATTCCAAAGGCAGAAAGTCTGCACCTCGTGTTGCTCCATGGTTGCTGTTTTATTTGCATCAATCCCAAATGTCCCAGCTTTGATTTCACCACACAAACAAAAAGTGTTGCAACAATTTCTCTCTGGAAATCCCAAGCAAAGACTGAGGAGAGAGCAAGGAGAGGGTGGTACAGGGAAAAAAAAATCACCCATTTCCAAGGGACTCATAGAAAAACCACTCTGGCTCTACAGGGTGTAATCAAAATGCTCCATTTTTTGGGGGGAGAATAACAGCAAAAAGTTTTTAAAAGCTCCAGGTGTGCTTGGAGATGTGCACTTTTATCCTTGGTATGGGTTTAAGTGTGTAAAGAAGGATTTTCTGCAAGGTTTGCCCCTAAATCCCCATTGAAAACACACAAAGGTGCCCAGTTCTGAGCAAATGATGGAGTGGGAGCAGCTCCCTGACAGCTCCTTCTGTCACAGCGATCCCTTCTGCAGAGAGAATCCAGACCTGTCTGCCCCTGGAATGGCACAGAAGGAAAAAGTCCTGATGAAAGAAGAGAAATTGAGCTATTTGTGGCAGCTGGAATATGAGCCAGGCATGTCCAAATATGAAGAAAAGCAATTTTCTGTCCTGGGACAAAATGCTGAGAAGGAGAAGAGTTTTGCACAAATCAGAAGGACCTGGAAAGGTTTTCCTTGCTGAATTGACAACAAAAGGATAAATTAAAGTTGTTTAAGGATAAATTAAAGCTGTTTAAGGATAAATTAAAGCTCTTTGGATGGGGCTGAGGTAGAGCCACCCTTCCCTCCATGAGAAGGGAAAGGAGATGTTCAAGCTCAGAGAGAAGTGAGCCCCTGAGAGTTTCTGCTGCATTTAGGGAAAATAATCATTTTGAAAGTTGCATTTCCAGCACATTTGGAGTGGGATGGCAAACAGGGTGTAGTTGTACCTGGCCAGAGAGAGGACACAGCAGGTACCATCTGTACCAACCCTCCTGGCAGCCCCTGCAGCTGCACTGAGCTTAACAGAGCTTGTTCTGAATAAAAAAAGGAGTTTGCAGCAGCAGCACTGGCTCTGCTTGTCCTCTATCTGCTGTGATCAAAGAATGGAAACAGCTGCATGTCTCAGCTCCCTGGCAATGAAAGCTGCAGCAGATCTGCTGTGTCCCCAGGCACAGAGCGAGAAAGAGGAAAGAGAAAGGGAAAAGGCAGCAGAGGCTGGGAGAGGGAAAAGCCGGCGAACACCCAGGCTGTGTTTAGCCACACTCCACGTCCTCCTAAACTGCAATCTCTTAAGTGCCACTTACTCAATTAATCCAAGCTCTTCTAGTTTAAAAGCCAAGCTGTAACATATTTAAACAGCTCAGAAACCCTACCCACCAAGCCCTGCTCTGTATCTGATCCATCAGCTGCAGCAGTGACTGTGCATTAACTAAGAAAGCCCAAGGTTTGATTAACACTTCCTCTGCCACTTTGCTGCTGCTCATTCCTGCTGGAATCCTGCTAAGGCTGCAATTTCTCAGCTTTTTTTAGCAGGGTGGATCTCATCCCAGCAGGGACTGTCTTTTGGACCAGCTCCTAGAACATCCTTGCAGCAGCTATAGTAACTATTTTTATAGGCAAGTTTTATTAGGAAAGTATTTTAAATGGCCTTTGAATGCAATTTAGCAGCTGGAAATGGGGCAGTTTGCCAGCATCATGTGAGCAGACAAGCTGTGGAGCACCAACAAGTGCTACCAGAGATCCTCAATCCCCTCCAGGCTGGGCATGAAAACCCAATGAGCCAGAAGGTGCCCTTAAAATGCAAATGTTTGCAAGGCTGAGCTCTGCTGTTCCCAGGTCCCTCACTAGCAAATTCCCTAATTTTTGAGGCCTAAAGGATATTTTTAGAGCTAAAATTGGTCTGGAAGTGGTGGTTTGTTACACAGAGGATGTCAGTTCACCATAAATACATGTAAGGACATCAGCAGAACTTGGATTTCTCATGAGTGTGAGTTCAGTGCTTGGTCCTCAATAAACAATCCAAGGTATAAAATGAAATGGCCCAAACATATTCACCTTCTGCCACATGGAGAGGCAGGAAAAGCTCTGGATTTAGAAAATTGCTGACATGAGGTCCTGGTGCTGCAGCCAGGCTCCTGCATGTGGCCACAGCCAGGAACCAGATTGGCATCACTGGGAGAAAGGGGATGGCTGAGAAAGCAAAAATCAAACCATGAAAGAGCTGGAGACCCAGTTCCAATCTCAAACCACGCTGGCACAGTCCTGTGGGGGGTTACTGTAGTTTCAACTCATGGAAATAGGAGTGGAAAGAGTGGAAAGTGGCCTCCAGTGGGAGCACACACTGAGAGAAAAGGCAGCTTTTCCCAGGTCCCTCACTAGAAAAGACCCTTATTTTGGAGGCCTAAAGGACATATTTAGAGCTGAAATTGGTCTGGAAGTGGTGGTTTGTTACACAGATGTCAGCTCACCATAAATACATGTAAGGACATCAGCACCATATGGATTTCTCATGAGTGTGAGCTCAGTGCTAGGTCCTCAACATCAGTGCTAGGTCCTCAACAAACAACCCAGGGTATCAAATGAAGTGGCCCAAACACACAGACCCCAACACATTCACCTTCTGCCACATGGAGAAGCAGGAAAAGGATTTAGAAAACTGCTGAGCAGACATGAGGTCCTGGTGCTGCAGCCATGGCAAGGAACCAGATTGGCATCACTGTGAGCAAGGGGATGGCTGAGAAAGCAAAAATCAAACCATGAAAGAGCCAGTTCCAATCTCAAACCACGCTGGCACAGTCCTGTGGGGGGTTACTGTGGTTTCAACTCGTGCAGATAGGAGTGGAAAGAGTGGAAAGTGGCCTCCAGTGGGAGCACACGCTGAGGGAAAAGGCAGCTTTGCTTTTAGACATGACTCCAATTGTACAGTCTGAGAGTCAATTAAGCTTTGCTTTCTCCATATCTCCTTCCAAATAAAGGCTCAGCTTGTGTGCTAGGCATTTTTAAAAATAAAATCAAACAAAAATCATACATTTGGCAGGTCCTGGGCATTCCTGCTACTAAATTGTTCTGTACTTGATGCAAACTCTGAGTGTATTAAATAAAGAGAAGTGGAGTAGCCCCTTTGACCAGTGTCCAAGTGTTTAGAACTGTTAAATGTGAGTTTCACCCGTGTTTACATGTGGAATGGAACACAGCCACTCAACCACAAAATGTTCCCAAAGCAAACATCCAAAACCTGGTTGCTGGCAAAGGACACTGACAGGCTCGCCTGAAACCAGTCATTCACAGGATGCCAAAAAACAACAGATTACCAAGGCAAGGAGGGAGCCAGGTCATTTTCTTACCTCCAGGGAAGAGGCCATGGCAAGTGACAGCAAACAGGGACTGGCAAAGCAGAGTGTGGGCTCAGAGGGGCTCAGGATGGAGAAGGAGGGCTGGTGTTACTCCAGATGTGCAGAAGAGACGTGGACACAGCAAAGTCCCCACGTGCCAGGGGTGTGTGTGAACCTCCTGAAGTCGAGGGGGAATATTCTGCCAAGTCAAGGCTGGCTAAGCAGGAGAATCACAGAATGGATTGGGCTGGACAGAACCTTAAAGCTCGTCCAGGAGCACCTTCCACTATCCCAGGGTGCTCCAAGCCCTGTCCAAACTGGTCTTGGGCGCTTCCAGGGATCCAGGGGCAGCCACAACTTCTCTGGGCACCTGTGCCAGGTGTCCTCTCACTCCAGTTCCTGGTGAGCTGTCCCTCTTCATCCTCCCTGCAGCCCCTTCAGGTCCTGGAAGGTTCAAAGAGGTCTCCACACAACCTCTCTGAGCAGCCCCAGCAACCCCAGCCTGGATGAAGAGGGAAAAGTGAACAGAAAGAAACCCCAGCAGGACACAGCAGCTCAGAGGGGAAGGTGGGATCAGGAGGTGACCTGTGCTCCCTCAAACACTGCCCAGGTTTTTGTGACAGCCCATGTTTGTGTCACCGTGGGGCTGTGCTTGTTCAGGGGAATGGAAACGCACCCTTGGAGCTGGCACACGATGGAAAGAACAAAGCAACGCGCTGAGATCACCCTCTGGGTGTTGCAAGAAGGGAGAAATCTATGAAATAGGGCAAGAAATTACAAAAAAAAAAAAAATGTAAGCAATAGCTTGGGACACAGCTGGGAAGGATCCTTCAAAGTTCCTTCAGGATCCTTCCAGGATCTTTCCAAGGTCCTTCCATGGTCATTCCAGGATTTTTCCACTGCCCCTTAAAACAAGGTCAAGGCCAATTTCTGCCACCTCCAGCTCCAAGCCCTGCTCCCACCTGTGGTGGTGTTCTCAGGGGTCCCAGGACGAGGGAAGAGGTGAGAATCTTGACTCCATGTTTCAGAAGGCTGATTTATTATTTTATGATATATATTATAGTAAAAGAAAATGATATATTAAAACTATACTAAAAGAATAGAAGAAAGGATTTCATCAGAAGGCGTGAAAGGAAAGGAATGAAATGATAATAAAATCTTGTGACTGACCAGAGAGTCCAAGACAGCTGGGCTGTGATTGGCCATTAATTAAAAACAACCACATGAGACCAATCACAGATCCACCTGTTGCATTCCACAGCAGCAGATAATCAATGTTTACATTTAGTTTCTGAGGCCTCTCAGCTTCTCAGGAGAAAAAATCCTAACAAAAGGGATTTTTCAGAAAATACCATGGCTACACCCACCCACCCACCCATGTGAGCCTTGCAGCTGCCCCTGTGCCCCATCCCACCTCTCTCCCCTCTCTTTAAAAATAAAATCAAACAAAATCAAATTTCGTTTGATTTTATTTTTAAAAATGCCTAGCACACAAGCTGAGCCATCGCTACCAAAGCCCAGCCAGCTTTCCTCTCCTCCTGCATGTTAACACCTCCCCACGAGCTGAGTGATCCCTGCACACTCCAAATTCGTGTTTTTATTCTGCCTCTGCATTGACACCTTGTTGCCTGAGCCGTGTTGATGGGTTGCAGGTGCCCCCTCACCATGAAACTGGCCAACAACCCACTCACAAATTTGCTCCACTTGTTAATATTAAAATCAGATGGCCAATGCCTCCCCTAAATTGGTTCAGGCTTGAGGTACTGCTGCTTCACAGTAGGAAGAGTGTTCCAACAGGCTTTCTGCAGGACCTGCTATTTATGGTAAACACTCCACTTTGTTGAAATAACATAAAGTTTTGAGATAAACCCATTCTAGACAGGGAAATGTTAAAAGTGCCACCGCCTCTGCTTTGCAGCTTTGCAATAATTTGTGTTTGCAGCTGCCTCATGGAGCTGGGGAGGACCTGAGCACCACATGTTCTCTGCTTAGCACTTGCAGTCCAAGGAAATTTCTTTATTTTTCTGGCTCTGCTGGGTTATGGGGCTGTCTGGGCAATGTCAGGCCGGGTTCTGCCTCTGATGGTTGGGACAATGAGAACTCTGTGGGACCAGGACTGCAAAGAGTGGTGGAAATTTTGCAGGGTTCTGAAGATTCACTGCTTGCTGAGCCTGGAGAGGTGGAGGGGAATATTTGTTTTCATTTATTTAACAGAGGGGAGAGGGAAACTCTCTTCAAACTGTAGTTTTGGACTGAATTTTTATATGGATTGGCTAAAGAAAGAGTGATTATTCCATTCTCCAGCATTCATTTACAGATCCCAATTATGATCTCTGGGGAGCTCAGCCACCATCAAAACAAAACCAAAGAAGCCCTCAAGGACAAAACATTATCCCAAACACTCCTGACGAGCTTCTACTCCTTTCATACTTTGTTGTCTGCAAAATATTTTAACAGGTGGACTGGCAACGGTGTGGAAAGTGATTTGAACCCAGAATTTTTGAGGTATTTCAGGAGATAAGCAGCAAGCTGGGCTCCATTACCCAGCAGTGACACAGAGGGCTGGAGCTGTTATAGAAACTGGGTCCCTTGCCAGAGATGCAGGCAGGAAACATGGTCACTGTGAGAGCCAGAGCACCCAGCCAGAGCTGAGGAATTTGTCCATTTTCTGCCAACTCCTCGCATGGAACAGAAAAATAAAGTAACATGAAACATGGCCCTCGGTGCTGGCACAGAGCTAGGAAGGAGACTCTGCCAGCCAAGGCTGTTTCCTTCCTCTAAAAAAGTGACCACCCTATTTTTTTATCATTAAAATATGTGTGCCTTTGTTGGACAAGCTGATCTGCAGGTTTGTGGCCGTCCCAGTTATGCTCAGAGAAGCAAATAAAAAATGATGGAATTACCCCTGTTCTTTAACAATCATTCCAATGAGCAAAGGTCTAGGGAAATAACCTGTGGAGCAGAAATAACCTGTGGAGCAGAGCTCAGCTGGCCCCAGAACATCATTTATGATGTGCCATGGCTACTGTAAATCCAACTGCAGCCACGCTGTGGTTGTGTCAGTGAAAGGCATCTGAAATCTGTGAGATTTTCCTGGAAATTCTATTTACATGTCAAAAATTAACAAAAAAATTAAATAGGAAGCGTGTGTGATTCTGCAATTAATAGATAATTTAAAAGGAGAAGTTTACATGGCATATTTGTCTGCTCATTAAAAGAATTCCTTGGAATGTGCTCCAAAGAATGAGTGACACTGACTGCTCCAGGATATCCCCTTAATCCCTCATAGAAGAACCTGTGGCTTCCCTCCACCAGCACATTCCTCAAAGCTTTGACTGAGATTCCTTCCATCTTACATTTTACATGTTCAGGGTTAGGAGCAGATGCATTTAAAGGTCACAAATTTACTCTTTGTTGGGGATCTCACTGGGGATGAGCTCAGGGAGTTGTTTGAACTCTAAAAGCCAGGCAGGAAAGCAAAGGGAGAATTTCAGGAGCAGAATCATTATCAGAACATAATGCTGAGCTGCTGATAATGTCATAAACCAAATGTGAGCATCTTCCAGGGGGATTTTCCCAGAATAATGGCACTGCTCATGAAGGCCACCCCAGAAGTTGATGGTTTACGGTAGTTGAAGTGGGATTAGCCCTCATGAAAGACTCAGGAACACTTTTTCTCAGTGAAAGTTTACAATAATATTTTAAAGACTCTCAACCAACACCCACACTTAAGCTTTGAAAACAGATAATGCATTTTTAATGGGATTGCACATCTGACAAGGAATTTGACTAATTCCTCTGATAGCAGACAGCTTCCTCCCCATAATTCATCTCAAAAGGATCAAAAACCCAAACACTCCCTGCCATCCTTGGAATGGCCCCCTCCACCCCTGGCCTCCTGGAAAGGATCAGATCAATTCCAGCAATTCAATGGCAGGAGAATGGAGCCACAGATCCCTGACCTCCCTTTGGTCTGTCCTACCAAAATAAGGGCTGGAGCTGAGCAGGGAGAGAGGGAAAAGCCTGGAGGAGACCAGGGGATGTTGGGCTGCTGACACTGAGCCCATTGTTCCCATTTGGCCACCAGTGATTTGGTAATTCCAATGCTGGTGCAGCTTCCAAAACCTCCAGGGCTGTTTGAATCCCACCACGGCTTTGTCTGGGAACTACCAGGGGTGAAGCACTGGGAGGTGGCTGAATTTGAGACGGTTTAGAAGGAAAAGCATGAGTGCTTCATTCAGCTTTGTTATAATTTGCCCAAATGAGGATTTCCTACTCAAAACCTTCTCCAGAGGAGGGGAACCTCCAGTGCTGGCCACAATCACAGGGCTGTGCCTTTAACACCACTCACAGCATAAATCCCTTGTAGATGCTCCACAGCACAAACCCCAGCCAGGTTCTGTCAAGGCATTTTTAGCATTTGTTCTGTTAAAAAAACAAGGAAAAAAACCAAAACCCTGAGGTATTAGGGTGCACTAATCTTTAGAAAGGTTAATTTATTCATAGGGATTTTGACAGAGATGTATGGCTGGGCTGGAGTCCCAGGCACTTCTTCCCAAGGGGAGCTGCTCGTGCAGAGCCTGACAGAAGGAGAGAGAGGCTTCAGAACAGCCCCAAACCACATCAGAGAGGGGCTCCCAAGGGCTCTGAGCATTGCAGTCACTGTGAGCAGCCCCTGCTGCTCCCCCTGCTCCCACCAAACCTCAGGGACACCCTGGAGACCACGGCCATAAAGAGCTCCAGGCAGCAAAAGCAGCTCTATCCCCCCCAAAAATCCTGAGTGCTGAAGCTCTTTGCCCTTTTAGAGCAGGTGAAAAGGCCTTAGGAGCTCTAGACAGCCAAAGCAGCTCTGTGCCTCCCAAAAATCCTGGATGCTGAAGCTCTTTGCCCTTTTATAGCAGGTGAAAAAGCCACAGGAGCTCCAGGCAGCAAAAGCAGATCTATCCCTCCCAAAAATTGTGGATGCTGAAGCTCTTTCCCCTTTTGGAGCAGGGGAAAACCCTTTAGAGCAGGGGGAAAAGCTACAGAAGCTCCAGACAGCCAAAGCAGCTCTGTGCCCTCCAAAAATCCTGGATGCCGAAGCTTTTTCCACTTTTAGAGCAGGTGAAAAAGCCACAAGAGCTCCAGACAACAAAAGCAGCTCTACCCCTTCCAAAAATTGTGGGTGCTGAAGCTCTTTCCCCTTTTATAGCAGGTGAAAAAGCCACAGGAGCTCCAGGCAGCAAAAGCAGCTCTACCCCTCCCAAAAATTGTGGGTGCTGAAGCTCTTTCCCCTTTTAGAGCAGGGGAAAACCCTTTAGAGCAGGTGAAAAAGCCACAGGAGCTCCAGGCAGCAAAAGCATCTCTGTCCCTCCCAAAAATCGTGGATGGTAAAGTTCTTTCCCCCCTTTTCCCTTTTAGAACAGGTGAAAAAGCCACAAGAGCTCCAGACAGCAAAAGCAGCTCTGTCCCTCCCAAAAATCCTGGATGCTGAAGCTCTTTGCCCTTTCAGAGCAGGGGAAAAGGCAGCTCAGGGTGGTGTGAGCTGTGTCAGCACACGGGGCTGCCTCAAGACGAACAGCTCTTCTGTCAGATATCTCAGCCCAGGCTCTTTTTGATGCTCCACAATAACATTTTGGATTTCCAGACAACATCTTGGATGCTTGTTCTCAGATTGGTGTTAGCAAGAGTAAATGAAATGTGGTTTTCCTGGATATTTGGGGATCTCTTCTCCAAAAACACAAAATATAAATCTGTGGATGCTCCAACAGGAGACATCTGCTAAAATAAACTTGAAATAAACACATTATAAGGGCAGGGGGGCATCACTCTAAGGTATCTGATCATGTCCTATCTTTTCTTCTGGGAGCAGAGTCTACTCCATAAAAAGATTAGAATCTCTTTACCATTCCAAATTTAGAAAGGATGTGGCAGACAGCAGCCAAACCTTGTCTCTGCAGAGGCCTCTGGGACCTGTCAGGACACTGTGGGAACAGCCTGATAACTCATTTGGCTGCTTCTTTTTTAATTTGCTTGGAGTCTGTGCAATTAAAACTAAAGTTTTAGAAGGACAGAGCCAATTTGGGACTGCCCTCCCCTTCCTGCAGTAATTCCTCAACGTCAGGAACACCTGAGCTGATTCTTTCAGGCAACTTAATCCTGCTGGCAGGGGAACCACATCCCAGGGTGTCCTGGTGAGGGTGCAGCCAGCAGAGCCAGGAAAATGAGATTTTCCCCTATTTTCCTGTTGGGTTTGGGGCACTGTGCCCAGTTAGGGGTCATTAGAGGACTACAGGACCAAAGGACAGGGACTGGAGAGGGGCACTGGACAGAGATGACTCAAAATTTTGGGCACAGGGAGAAGGCAAAGGGGAGAAGAGATCTGAGCTGGGATTCTCTGGGCTGAGGATGCAGAGATGGGACCTCAGAGGAGAGGGGTGATGGTGTGGGGGCACTGAATTTCCAAATATACATCAGGACATCAATGAAACCCCAGAACAAGCTGCCCAGAGAGGTTCTGCAGGCTCTGCTGAGGATGCAGCCAGCAGAGCCAGGAAAATGAGATTTTCCCTCTTTTCCCATTGAGTTTGGGGCACTGTGCCCAGTTTGGGGTCATCAGAGGATTACAGGACCAAAGGGCAGGGGCTGGAGAGGGACTTAGAAGAGCACTGGACAGAGGTGACTCAAAACTTTTTGGATCTGAGCAGGGATCCTCTGAGTGAGGATGCAGAGATGGGGCTTTGGAGGAGAGGGGTGATGGTGTGGGGGCACTGAATTTCCAAATTTCCAAATGCACATCAGGGCAGCAATCAAAGCCCAGAACAGGCTGCCCAGAGAGGTTCTGCAGGCTCTGCCCTTGGGGATGTTCAAGCCACAGCCCTGAGCAACTCAACCTCATTGGAGCTGCTTGCCCTGCAGGTTGGAACAGAGATCGCCAGAGCTCCATTCCAACCAGGGCTCTGGAATTCCATCACTTCTCTCAGTGGCTGTCCCTGACACATGAAATGCCTCCCCACACAGAGCCAAGCACCTCTGGGAACTGTGCTGCAGCAAAGCAACCTCTTATTCCCACAAAAAAATAAAAGAGGTTTTTGCCTGAGCTGCCTGTGCAGGCCCAGGATCTCAATCTCAACCCAGCAGAGCACAAACCAGCTCTGAGTGAAGAGCTCACCCCAGAGCTCCCACCACCCTCCTCTCTCACAAAGTTTTCCCATCAGTCTCTTATTTCCACCCCAAACATCTCCCCCAGCACCAAAATCAGAAATGATCATCTGCAGCTCACCTGGTTTGGTCTCCACCTGCATTTCTGGCACTGCAAAGGACAAGGGACCGGCTCAGCCTGCCTGAGCCAAAAGCAATAATGCTCTGCTGACCAGAGCTAGTTAACTGCTAGTTTAGATTATTAACCTCTTGCACTTAATGAGAGTCCTGAGGCTGCTTAAGCCACAAGACTGAATTTCCCCTAACCACAAACATGGAATCCTCATTAATACGAATCCAAGACACTTTCCCAGGAAGAAATAATTTGTAGAATGTAGAATCTACCCAGAAGCAAACGATGCTGGATTTAGAAGTAGGCTTGAAACTTCTGCAGTTCAGTTTAATTTGTCCCCAAGGACAAGGAGGAAGGTCTGGATCACGAAATGGATTTTTATTTTTAATTGCCAGGTGTCACCAGACTTTAGCAAGAAAGATTTCTGATGTTTTCCCCAACACCCCCAAATACTTGTAATTATTTTCTGGGGAATATTACTTGAAAAATGATCCATTTCTAACTGAATTTAAGCCTGTGTTATGCAAACAGTAAACCAGCTTGTTTGAAAGTAATCTGTACCCAAGGGCTAGCACAGGAATAAAAATAAATAAAGTATGAGAGGTTTTACAAAACCACAGACACCACCAGGTTTTCCAGGTCTAAGGGAAGAAAATCTCGTTCTGCAGGCTCCCTTTTACATCTTGGCAATCTTGGGGGTTTTTCAGATGCCTCACAATCGATCCCCAGGTCGGGTTTCACAGCCATCAGCACCTGCTGCCTCTGAAGGGGAACGTGGCCGTGTCCAGCAGCAAAGCAGCCAGGACAGGAAGCCAAATTTATTGCATTTATTTGAAACTGCAGCAGGGAAGGGCTTGGCAGCACAGGGCCACTCACAGAAATCACAGAATCCCCAGGTTGGAAGGGACCTTCAAGACCATGGAGCCAACCCAGCCCCGACACCTCAACTCAACCCTGGCACCCAGTGCCACATCCAGGGATGGTGACTCCACCACCTCCAATTCAATATTTAATCACTCTTTCTGTGAGAAACTTCTTCCTAATATCCAACCTGCATTTCCCTTGGTGCAGCTTAAGGCTGTGTCCTCTGGTTCTGAGAAAGACCCAACCCCATCTGAGCACAGGCACATTTCAGGAGCTGTAAAGAGTGATAAGGTCACCCCTGAGTCTCCTTTTCTCCTTCTTTCTGGAAGGGATTTGCACTCTGCAGTGCTAGAAGGGTGGTTCTAAGAACCTGATTTTCCTTGGAATTTGTGTGGATCTCAAAGAGAATTCACAGAATCCCCAGGTTGGAAGAGACCTTCAAGACCACCAAGTCCAACCCAGCCCCAACACCTGAACTAAACCCTGGCACCCAGTGCCACATCCAGGCTTTGTTAATCACACCCAGGGATGGGGACTGCAGCACCTCCATTCCAGAACTTCATCACTCTTTCTATGAGAAACCTTTTCCTAATATCCAACCTATATTTCCCTTGGTGCATCCTGAGACTGTGTCCTCTCATTCAGGTTTAGCTTTTCTATTTTCCAGATTCTGCACTGATGCCTCAGATTTTGGGTTTTCTATTTTTCACATTCTCTGCAGCTTTAGTGTGTGGGTCTGGGTTCACATTGTGGGATGGTGAGCTCTGTGCACAGAGCAGGGAGACAAAACAATTCCTGCTCCAGCTGGGCACCAAGGACAAATGATCCAAATCTCAGCCCAGGAGCACAAACAGCGTGGGCTGGAGAGAGAAAAACAAGGATGGGACTGCAGGGGCTAAAGCTGGAATGGGACAATGAACTCCAATATGGAAATGGAGCAGAACTGATAAAAGTGAGAGACTCCATGAGTGATTGTCCATTTTTGGGTTGTGCTGTCCAAGGTGGATTCCCTACTTTATTCTTTAGCTCTGTCTAGTCTCTGTTCTAGGTCTTTAACCTTCACTGCCAGGGGGATTCCTCTGGACCAAAGCTGCACCTTTAACCTGCACTGCCAGGAGAATTCTCCTGCATCTTTAACCTGCACTGCCAGAGGGGGAAGCTGAGGCTGGGGAACACATCCTCCCGATGGAACCAGCAGCACAACAGCTCTGGAATGTGCTGGAATCCACATCCTGGAAAGCATCAGTGTGTAATGCATTATCCCCTGGTGTCTGAGCTACTGTGCTGGCAAAAGCTTTTCCTAATGACACTCACATCCCCCCAGCCCCTCGCACACACTGGTTTGCCTTACAGAAAACATGCGGCAACACAAAGGCAATTTCTCCAGGCTGGGTTTGGATTTATTCCAGGCTGTCACTATCTCACCAACTCCTTCCAGGAATTCCCACTCGCTCCTCCCATATCAACTTTTATGTTTTTATCTTGTTTTAATCTTTTCTGTCACGTGGGTGCAGCAGCAGCAGCAGATGGGGCTCAGTTCTGTGCATCACTGGCTGGGCCAAAATGCACCTAAAGAGTTCTCTCAGGTGTGTTTGGCTCCATGCACAGTGCTTTTCACCAGATCTGTTGCTGATTTGGTTGAAATTTGAAGGATCAGTGGGACAATTCTTCCTCTCTCTAATTTAACAGCATTTTTATTCAAATTTAGTAGCAAAGAGGTGCCTGTCAGATATACAACATTCACATTTTTTTGCTGTAAGAAATGCCTATTGGATAAAACACAGATATTTTACTTCATAAAATAATCATTTCATTATTGGTTGGGATGGGGATGTGTCAAATTCCCCAAAATGTAGGGACACCAAATTTCTGCCAGCTCTATTGGATGAAAACCCAGATATTTGGATAAAACACAGATATTTTACTTCACAAAATAATAATTTCATTATTGGTTGGGATGGGGCTGTGTTGATTTCCCCAAAATACAGGAACACCAAATTTCTGCCAGCTCTATTGGATAAAAACACAGATATTTGGATAAAAAACTTCACAAAATAATAATTTCATTATTGGATGGGATGAGGATGTGTTGAATCCCCCAAAATGTAGGAACACCAAATTTCTGCCATGGGGTTTGTTCATATGGGTAGATCAGACCTGAGCCAAGGAAGGGCTGCTGCCATCCCTGGTGTACAGGGATGGCAGCATAAAAATAAACAGTATTCCAATATTATTCCATAAACTGTGAACAGGAGAATTCACAAAGTTCGTGTCAAACCGCACATGGTGCAGCAGAGAATTCAAATACAACAGCAAGGAATAATTATAATTGACTCTGCAGATTTCATTCCTGGTGGTCATCCCCAGCTCAAGTGACAAATAAATTCCTCAGGCTTCCACCTCTTCCTGAAATCCAAGAGCTCTCAGGGCTCAGCAGGGATCAGGACAGGCCGAGTGCTGCCCAGGCATCCCAGCAATCTCAGCTTTCCCTCCCTCCTGGGCACACAAAGTGGTGTCAGCCTGGCTATTCCCTCCCTTGCCCTCCCTCACACGTTTAAAATGTCATTTTGGGGTGGGTTCACCTACCAGAGTGGAATTCTGACACACTTCCCCTTGTTTGAAATGTCATTTTGGGGTGAGAGTGGAATTCTGACACACTTCCCCTCGTTTATTGGATGGTAAAAGCGACTTCGCAGCATCATTTCACATCAGCAGTTTTCACCAGCAAGGTGTAAAATCCATTTAGTGCCACTCAGAATCTACAAGAGTTTAATATGCAAATAATCACAATAATCACAATAATCACAGCCCCTTTTCTGCCTGTTCAGATATCACTAGGCCCAAAACCTGATTTTTTAGAGTGTTTTCCCTTCCTTTTAACCTTCTCCTGCTGATGCATCTGATCAGTTACATCAGGAGAAAACTGTCTTTATTTTCTCAGAAACAAATCCCTTTTATAAACATGAAACCACCATTTCCTCCCCAGGTTCCTCTACCTGGGCACAGCATTCCTGGGATCATGGAATATGCTGAGCTGGATAATCAAAGTCCAACTGCTGGCCCTGCACAGACACCCCAAAATCCCAAAATCCCACCCTGTGTCTGAGAGCATTGCCCAAATCCCTCTGGAGCTGCCCTTGCTCCCAGCACATCCCAAATTCCATGGAACACTCCATGGCCTGACACAGCGACACAGACCCTCACCCACACCTCCTTCTGACCTTTTTTCTTCTCTGAATAATGCAGAAAAGAATTTTAGAGTCTCATTTTGCCACATGTTGAATAACAACGCTGGTACCTCTATGATTTTCCCCAAGTTTTCTTTTTTTTTTCCCCTTTTTTCTTTTTTTGACATTTTACACAGGACAGATGTTGTCACCACAGCTGCTCTTGTAAACAAGATATGGAGATGGTCTGGATTGGGTTACCTTGCTAAAATAGGCTAAAATAAATAAAAGGATGGTTGGTCTCTCTCGGATGAATTAGCCTGATTGGAAATGTCAGATTAAAAAGGCCTAAATAAACAGAGTTGGGCATCCACCCTTAATGGAGCCAAGAGCCCAGGAGAGGCAGTAAAGATACAGAAAATGAAAGGCTGGATCCCAGAACTATCCCTGCTGATAGGAAGGGAAGCATCCCCTAAAGCCCAGGCTGAGGAGGGCCCTGGATTTACAGACACCTGGATTTAGCTAAAAGCTGTGCTGGTTCTTCTTCCCTGCTAATAAAGAATTTCACAGCAACATAAAAACACGAGCCAAGGGTGCCTGGAGGCGACAGAGACTGTCACTGCCTGCAGGGTGAGGTGGGATGCTCTTCCACAAACTCTGCTTTGACTGAGATAATTCTTTAAAAATCAAAGTTACTGCACTGATGTCTCCTTCCACGGGATTATCCATGTTCCAGGATACTTACAGGGTTTTTGTGCTCCTTTCTGTGCCATCACAAATCCTTCTGGCTGCTTTGAACTGCTGAGCCATCTTTGATATCAAACAATCCATGATCCTGCAGCTCCCATAAAATACATTTAAAAGAAAACTGTTCATGTGATGCAATGGCAAAACATTGATAACTAAAAACTGTTTCTTGTTACACCATTGCCCTTTTCTACATTTAACACCTTGACCTGTTCAGACTGACGCTTTCAAAGTCTGTCCCAGACCAAGATTTTCCCCCCAAAAAACCAAATCTTGGTGTGTACACAAATAAAACATAAAGAAAAGCAATTTGTTTTGCCATGCTAAATATCTTCTATAAATGGCACGGCCTGAAACATCCAGGAGGTTTAGATTTCAACTATTAGAAATCCCTGAATCCTACAACACCCCCCCAAGTTAACAACTCTGAACACAACCCTACCTACACAAAGAATTTGGCCCACAGCAAACATACATTATTGTAAAGTTGTCTAGAAAACAGATGCCGTTCAGACCAGAAATTACCTTAAATGACTGTTGAGTTGACTGGGTTACAATATTTTAAGGATCATAAAAATAAATATAGTTGTCCAAACAGCGAGGGAGAAAGGGTTTGCCAAGGAAAACACGAGGCACGGAGGGTGCTCGCCCCGCGCCGCCTCGACACCGCGAGGCCCGCGATGAAGTGGCTCTTTGTTCAGCGCCGTGTGTTTAAAAATTGACGAGAGCTCCGCGGTATCAATCACGCCTGTCAGGCAGCACAAGTGCAGATCTGTTACACTTAAAGGCTTGTCAAACCAGACATGATTTAATTTGTCATTTTTCTCTCCCTCTCTCCGCGCGCAGCGCGCACGTGCTCTTCATTACTCTTCATCATCAGCAAAATGAATGCATTTTTTGTATGATTTTTTTTTTTTCCCCTTCTCTCTGAGAGGGTGGAGGGATGGTTGTTTACCAATGACCCAGCACTTGTGAAGAGATCATAAGCAGCTGTTCCCTACATGCCCTCACGATCTGAGAATTTAGCTGAAGCCGTGGGAGGAGTGGGAGACCAGAAGGGGATTTTGGGGCCATTTTTTTTTTTCAATAGACAAAGGCCCCAGTCCCACACAGCTCTCTGGAGTTTGTCCTGCTTTCTATCCCTCCTGTAAATTTTCCTCTTCAAACTTCTCTAAAAAAATCAAAGTTATTGCACTGATATCACTAAAATAATGTTTTAATGTGGTGCCCTCATGGTGTGGTTTTGGGAGCACAATTATCAGAGTTTTGAAATTTTAAAACTTTCTGTTTTCTCTGTGACTTATTTCTCTGTGGCTTATTTTGTTCTTGGGGAAACCTTTACCTGTTGCCATAATCCAGAGAGAAAAGCAGATATACAAAATATCAGAATGTTTTTAGGGAAAAGATTAACTCCTTTGTTTTGCAGTTCATGTGGGATTATTTTTCTTTATTTAAGATAAAGAATGAAGGATAAAGGAGAAAACAAATAACATAAAGCAAAATATATCACAATCGAAGAAAGAAACATTGCCTATTGATAAACACAGTTTTGAAATTGATGAGAAACCTGAAGCTACATCTCCTAAAAAACTTTCAGATACCTGTCAGTGCTGTTACACCCTTTCCCTTCAAAACAAGACTAAACCAACAGAAAAGTGTTTAAATCTGGGCAAAATTCCAAATATATTTTGAAACAGGTAAATCCCCTCTGCTGCCAGGGAGATGATGCTTCAGATTTGTCCAAGGATGCCACAGTTTGGCATAATAACATTATTTTGAAATAATGATAATAAAAATGAAAATGATAATGATAATAGTAATGATGATGATAATAACAATTTTTGATAGAATAAAGCTTTCTGTTGGGACCCTTCTAAAGAGCTCTCAGCAGAGCCAAGGCTGTGTGGAGCTTGTCTTCAGCACTTCATAGAAATGGGTGTTTCCTTTGTTTATAGAGAAAACCAGAACATCTCTAGAAGGAAGGAATGTCACAGATCACCCATCTGTAAGAAAAAAGGACTAAAATCTCTGGAACAACACTGCAGGAAAAACAAATCTGCTCCAAATGGGACTAGAACACCCAGATCCTGGGCCAAAGCCTCAGTGTGAGCTCAGGAGTGCAGGAATTCAGGTGCATCTTTCAATGAACATTTCATTCCCTGGGAGATGTTGGATAGGAAAGCTTAAACTCAGGGTTTTTTTACTTTTTTTCCAACACCCATCTTTCTGTGCCATAAAGAAGCTCTCTGCCTTCTGCAAACACCTTTCCCCTGCAGCCAGGAGATGTCATGAGAAATTCCTTCCAGGCACAACAGTGACAGTCCTGTCTCCCGTGAAGGAAAGCCAAATCCAAGCCTCACTCATTCCCACTTTTCCTATGGAAAGATTTCACAGGTCCTGGCTGCAAGGGAGCTTGAATCAAGCTCAGTGTAAAGAGGAAACTCTGCTGTGCTCCAGCAAGGTCAGATCAGCAAGGCCCAGCAACAAAGTGCAAAGATTTCATGGACAGGCACCTCAATAACTGGGGTGGAATGTGATTTATTCTGGCTTTCTGTGGTCCAGAGGGATCTCTGTGCTCTGAGCAGGAGGAATCCTTTCTGCAGAGCACACAGTTCTGTTTCAGCCTTTCCTCTCTCCAGATGACTCCTGTGTCAGAGGCACAGATTTACCAAGGATTAAGTTCTGTAAGTGTTGCCCCGTTAGGCTGAAATTCTCTTGATGGTGCATTAAGAGCCTCCAATTTCCCAATATCTAAGAAAGTTTCAATTTCCCAATATCTAAGAAGATAAGAGTCTTCATTTCCCAATATCTAAGAAAGAGAAGAGACCAACAAGGACAATTGTGCCCCTCACTGAAAAGTAATTTCTATCACCTACATTAAGAGCAAGCAAGTCAAATTATAGCAATCCCAAGTGGTTTTTCCATGTTTTGCCATGGCACAAAGCACAGCCAGCCCTCAGTGTCCAGGGATCAGCTCATCCTCATCCTCCAGGACCATTTTTGAGAGAGCAGGAACCCCCAGGACTCTGTGACCCTTCCAAAGAACAGGGAATTCTCCTGGGGACTGTTCCCAGTTATTGAACACTGATCATGGATATATAAACCAAACCAAGGGCCAAGCACTGAGCTGGAATTTGAGATACTTCCCAAGCATCCCATCCCCAGGAGAGCAGATGCAGGGCTCCAGGAAGCTCCAGGCTCATAAAGCATCTCAGGAGTGATGTTCCTGGGCCAGCCAAAAGGCACAATGGGGACCCCAAAGGCCACTGAGCCCCCAGCTCATGCTCCAGGGGCTTCCTGAACCCAGTCCCAAATCCTGCTTTCCCTATTAATGTCAATGGCCCTATTGAATCCACTTGGACTGCTTGTGGGAATATGGATAGAAGAGTTTGGCTCTGCTTTGGTAAACTAAACTTCAGGAAGTCTGAGTATACCATAACAAAGCCCCTAAAGCCAGCAAGCATCATGAAAGGAGCTTATTTCATTACTAAATCAATTTATGAGTATAAACATGGAGTTATCTGACTAAAATATGGATATTGCCCACTTGAAATACTGCACCTCAAGCCCACTAAATGTCACCAACAGGCATCCCTGAAGGAAGCAGGCAGCATGCTGCCTTTGGATGCCCCAACTATAAATCAAGAGATTTCCTGAAGTCTGCCTGGAATAGTGGAGAGAAGCCAAAATTGCATGAAGTGCTATTTGTGTGCTATTAGTCTGTGGGGTGGGAGCAGGGAGGAGTGGTGGGAAGGGAAAAAGGGGAAGAAGGAAAACCACTTTCTTAATAGTTCCTACAATGTTTGGAAAACATTCATTCACAGCATCCATTTATCAGACTTTCATGTAATAACTCCAGACCCAAAAAAAAAACCCTTAAAAAAAGAGGCTGGAAACAGGGATAGTGGGTTTTAACAGGGAAACTTTGGAATGTTGTCAGTGTTTCCATGTAAAAGAAATGCTGGGATTACAAAGTGCTGTTTGTGTCCAGGTGCCGCTCGGAGGTAGGGGATGATGTCAATTGGTTCTGCTCAGTGCTCTCACATCCCAACAATTGCCCACTCTTAGAACAACTCAGATTTTTACACCCCTCAGCCAACTGCAGCCTCTCATGCCCCAGATGAGTCCAAACCCACTTCAGGAATATCCATGGTGGCATTTCCATGGCTGGAAAAACTGGTCAGGTCCTGGAGAATCAGAGAGCCCCTGGAGCTGTGCTCAGCTTGGCTGTTCTGGGTTCTGTGCTCAAAAAATGATTCTGTGACACCTTTGGGGCTGCCTAAAACAGAGGCTGGACAAAACTAACAGAATAAAGTGTTTTTTTATTAAAAGTCTTCAATAGATTCACCTTGGGCAATGAAAAGCCTCTGAGGGGCTACACCCAACATGGACAATGGCCATGAGCTTTTCATACACTTATACATTTGGTCCATTTACCCATCAGGGCTTAATCCTCCAATTAAAGTTTTAGGTAATGAAGCAATTTACTCCAATTTTGTCCTCCCCAACTCATTGTGGTTGACATCTCTCAAGGCCTGAGACAATAAGGTGTCCTTGAGTTTCAGGCCTAGAGAGGGATGGTTTTGTCTGAATAAAATTGGAGAAGAGCAGCTGACAGGCCGTGAAGTTTTAGTTATGCTCTAAAGCAGTACAGGATCTGAAAATTATAAAAATTAAATCTTAAGGCATCACCTTCAGATTGAAAAGGGATATTTATGGACTGCACACACAAGGGGCAGCCCTGAAGTTTGTCCTTTTCCCTGGTGAAACATCCCACAGCCATCCCATGGCCAGGTGGGATCCTACAGGCAGAGCTGGCCCTTCCCAAGATGAAAAACGAAAAGGTGGCAAAAAATCAGCCCTGGGATCTGATTTCATTGTGAATCTGAAAAACGCAGCAGGAACCAGGACACAGAAATCCCATAATGTGCACGTGAGGAACTGGGGACAGGGATGGGAGCAAGGTGTGAGCAGGAGGAACTTTTCCTATCAAGCTCAGAATCAAAAATCCTGCAGCAACTGAGAAGGAGAGATTCCCCTGCAGCTCCAGCTCCCAGTCTTGTCCTCATATTTTAGCTGAACACGCTCGTGGTTGCCTTTTTGATGTTTCTAGCTGAGAGAACATTTTCATAAAGCGCAACAAAACAGAAAAATCTCTTTGGGAATCCCTGTCGGCGCGATGGTTTTGATTAGTGCTAATGTTTTTCTGGCTGGCTGTGAAAATGCATTTAACTCTAATTGACTGGGCATTGTAATTCCAAAGCTTTCTGCAACAAAAACCCGCCGAGTGACAATCTGATACAGAAATCTGGCAAAAGATGATGTCTCCTGCTCCTCAGAGACGAGTTTAATGGAATAAAAATATTGATCTAATATAGAAAGATTGGATATACATTTTCCTATAACTTCCAGTATTGTCAAGGGGATAAGGGAGAAAATTCTTAACATGGAAACCTTCTCATATTTGGAATAGTTTCCTCTTCAAGGAAATGGTGTAATTGTAATTTCAGCACTGCAAACCAGACAAAGCATCGAGGGCTGTGCCAGAGAGAGGCTCTGCCCCAGCTGACTCCAGCCCATCTTCCCCACTTCCAATTCCTGTGATTCCATTACTTCCTTTTTCACTGAAACCATGAAAAGCAGTGGGGAGGGAGGCAGGAGGAGGAAAGCAGCAGAATTTCCTCCCTGGGATCACAGTTACACCAGCACTGGGTTCAGCCAGGCAGAGATGGACTCAAACACCATTTCCCATTTCCTGAAGAGCTCCTTTTCGTGGGAGCCATGAGGAAACCACGTGTTTGCCCAGCTCAGCCTCAGCACTGGAAAAAAACACAAGCCTGGGTGATTCTCACACTGTAAATTTCAGCGGGGACTTTTAAATAATGCCCTAAATTGGATCTTCGTGTGGGAAAAACAAATCTGTCAAGAGAAGAGGCTTTTTAATTTGTGAAACCAGCAGCTCAGCTGTGCAGCAGCAACAGTGACAGCATCAATTTGGTTCTGGGAGTTGATGCTAAACTGGGAGGGGTTCAGGGATGGAAGCAGCATGGAGTGGATGGCACCATGGACTGTCCCCTGCTCTCCCTTCAGCTCTAGGGGTGGGGTGTTCACAACTTCATTTCAACCACAGCAAAAGTTGGGGATGGTTTTGAAAGGGAAAAGGGAAAAAAAAAAAAAAAAGAAAAAAAAAGACAGAAAAAAAGAACAACCCAAAAGAACACTGAGGATAAGGAGAGGAAAAAAAATTGCAGCATCGAATCAATTAATGCGAGTTCTTCCGAACTTCCATGCAAGCTTTGCCTTCAATTAGCATGATCTCACTGAACCCTCTTGTGCAGGCCTGGAGCAAAAGCAATGGAAACTTTCTCCCTTCTTGTTTTAATCTTTCACCAAGTCCTGACTTTCGCCTCCAGCCCGTCTAATTGAAACTAATCTTCGCGGGCGAGGCCTGTCTCTTTCCCTTAATCCCTCTCTAAGGAAGCTCACATGGTCCCAATTACAGCCACACCGGCCCCTTTTATTCCCCTCCTCGGCTCCTTCTGCCAGTTTCATTTTTTGAAAGTTTGCATTATTAACTCCATGCTTGCGAGTTCCTGTCTGTCACGGGGGCCTCGAGATGTTATCACCGCTCGCCGCTGTCTAAGGTTACCATGAAAGCATTTTATGGATTACATTCTGTGAGGAGGCAAAGGAGGCCACCATGGCCCAGCACAGTGGCCAGCTTCAGAGCAGCCCTGGGCTGCAATAAATGGGAGGCCAGGGAAGTGTTTATCTTGGATTTAAGCGTATACCTGCTCAGTTATCTGCAGGCAAGGACAATAAGAGCTAAGAAGGGAGCGCCGGCGCTCACAGAGATGCTTTTGAGATGGGTGCTCCTGGCCTGGGAGGAAGGCAGGACACGGAGAGGAGGCTGGCTGGAGAATGTGTTTAACATTACGGAGTTAATGAGGTTAGAGGAAGGCAAAGATAGCCCTCGCTGGTTCCCAAGCTGGCTCCTAATCCCAAGGCAAAGCCCGGGCCGTTAATACCGAAGCTCAAGCAATTTATTAAAAATAGACAATTTTCTTTCTCTTCCTTTTTTTTTTTTTCACCCCTTCTACACTTCCTTCTCATAACTTGCAGACTCCCAGGGAATAGCTCCTGTGCTCCAGGATTTCTAGCACAGCTTCAAAGGGATGAATCCATGGTGGTGGCTGCCCCACTGAACACATTTGAACTCCTCAGCACCACCACAGTGACCTCCCTCCTTCCCATCCCCAAAGGCCACTCTGGATTCCTTGCAGCTTTCCAAGAATGACCCTCCCAACCTCACGCTCCTTTCCAAGAAATCACACAAGAGAAGAAAGTTTTCCACCCCAGCAAGCAGATGAATCAGTGCTGAGCCAACTGGTGACAGGATAATGAAGGGAGGACACGTGTGGTCACATTAAATTGTAGGTGTGGTCTTCATAATCACCAGTGGTTCTACAATTTGGGCTGCAAACAACCAAAAGCACTGAACCACTGTGCCAGGAACCAGATGTTACGGCCAGGGACAGATGTTCCCATCACCAAAACAAAGACAGTTCAACCCTGGAACCACCAACCTGCCCATTTTTGTTCAGTTGATGTCTCACCTTTCTCTGCCCACAACCACCAAGGATGTTTATTTGCCTAAAGAAAGTAGATTTTTGTTTTCTCATATTGTTTCTTTTCACCTTGGAGAAATTAATTTTTGAACATTTTTAAGTGTCTTCATTTCAAAAGCAAAAATTCAATTAAACCAGGAAGATGACAACTGCACCCTCTAAAATTTCAAAACAACACATCTTGAAAAACTCAAAGCATTTGTGCAGAACACAGTTCAAGTCAAGACTTTGTAAGAAACCATTCCAAAGAGGGAAAATGGCATTTTTAGGAGAAATAGAAACTTGCACATCTGGATAATATTGAATTTTGAATTTTTGGCCAAGGCTAACTCATGGACTGGGGTCTAGTGAGCAGCAGCTCCACCTGTAGCAGAGTCACAGCTGGGTCCTCAAGGAATCAGCCATGAGTAGGACTGGGGCTATTTCAGCTACTCCTGGGTGAAGTCTGCTCACAGGTTGGCTTTTACTCCTCCTGACCTTCCTTTATAATGGAAATACAACATGGGCTTTTCTCCATTGGTTTTTTTCATTATGGAAATCCTCCTGACTCATTATTTCCTTCTCTTTTGGAAGATATTTTCAATAAATGCCTGAAAATGTCTCTCTTCAAGAACAAAAGTGGTTTTGACTTCTGCAGTTGAGACTCAACCTTGAAAATCCCTCCTACTTTCACATTTTGAATGAAAAAAATTGATGAAATAATGAAATAATTGAGCTTTTTTGAAGCCTAGCCAGTAGAGGTGCTGCAGTAGTTTGGAGCAGTATTTGCTTAAGTTTGCACCACTAATATAGATTTTAAAAAGAGAAAACACATCAATGCACACCTACATGTGACCCTGGCTGTCTCTATTCTCTCTCCTGGGAGATTTTGTGGTTTCTGAACACATTTATTCCACCTCCTTTTGGCCTAGAAAGCAGAGTCAGCAAGAAACCCCTGCACTGCAACCTCTGGTTTGCTGCTGAATTTCTCACCTGTGAGCTGAGGAGTAAAAACTCATAGCACAACACCACCCATTTATGGCACAGCAAGAATAGGTTGTTCTTTTCCTTTGCCCAGGATATTTATGAGGACTTGGAGAATGATTAACTGAGGGGGAGGATGGAAATGAATCCTTCTAAACAGCAAAGCTTTGGATTCTCTAACCAAACAAATGGCTCTTGTTCCAGATTTACAACCTTCGCACAGCCTGGCTGGGATGAGGGATAGCCTATCTTAGTCCTATTAAAGAATTTATGGCGACTATTTATCAGCAAAGTAACATCACAGGGCTTGAGGAGGTTGGGAAAAATGGGAGGAGGGCAACCAACATTGTCCCAGTGCTTGTTTGCCCAAATATTGCAGAGGAGAAGTGGGAGTGGCACCTGCTCCAAGGGAAAGTGTCCCAGCAGGTGGGAGAAAGTCCAAAGGTGGGCATAGGAAGGGAACAGCTCTAAAGGAAAGAGAAACAGAGAATGTATCTGTGTGTATTTGTACCTCTGGTGTTCCCTCTTTATCCCCAGGCTTGGTGTTGGGGAGGGAAATAGATTTGCAAGAGGGTATTTAGGTGGAATAATGAAGTTATTCCCCATGGAGAGCAATTCTCTGTAATGGTAACCAAGTGTAACTCAGTCAGACCCTGGAGAGGCCCCATCCCAGGCCAGGCTGGACAGGGCTTGGAGCAGCTGGGATGGTGGAAGGTGTCCCTGCCATGGCAGGGGGATGGAAAGAGATGAGCTTTAAGGTTCCTTCCAACCCAAACCATTCCATGGTCCCGTGCTGCCCACAGCAGAAGGAGCTGTGAGAAAATGAACAGCAACGCTGAGCGAGCAGAGAGTGCTCTGGATCTGAGGGGAGCTCCCCAAGGATGCCCTAGCAGCCATACAAAATTCCACACACTGCTGGCTGGGTTTTCTCCAGTTTTCAGCTGTGGAACTGTCTGAATTACAGCTGCCTTTGGGACTTTGCAGGTTGAGAACAAGGCTTGAGCCCAGGGCATGAGGAGTTTCAAAATTCACTCCATCACTTGAGCTGGAAATATCCTTCCTGAAAGAAACCTCCCCATCTCCTTACAAGAGAGCTGCTGCTAGATGAGTTTTCCTCTTTGCAGAGGTTCCATCCTGATGGCAGCTCCAGCCCAGGGAACCAGGAGCAACCATGGATTGGCTCCAGAGCCTCCATGTGTAACTGAGATCAGCCCGTTCCACTTTGGAAGCAGCCTGTCAGTAAATGTCATCTTTTATTTCACTTCTGAAAGAAAAATATGGCAACACACGCTCTGCTAGCAGGCCAAAAAGAATTCTAACTGCATTTTGCTGAAAGCAATGTTGATTTGGATTTAGCCTAGCACCGCTTGTAAAACTGAATTAGACTGAATTTGTTCTAAGCAGCTGTGACACAAAGATCTTTACACACACACACACAGAGTTTCTGGTGGCTGCAGGGAAACTGCAGCTGATGCTCAGGGGAAAAGCAGCTCCTCTCAAAAGCACAAGAAGGCTCTATCCGCTCTCTCCAAGAGTGGGAAGAGAGAATTCCTGGGCAGTTCTAGGTGATCCAGTACCAGGTTGGTCTCAGGGAGGAGAAGCTCCATGGGTACCTGGAATCTCAGTCAGTCTCCAGCTAAAAAGAACCAAATAGAAACTGAGACCCAAAGCACTGAGTTTCACAGCATTTCCACTCCCTGCACAAGCACCTGCTGCTCCAGCCCAGCCTACAGGCTGAGGGCACCAGGAAAATTTGAGCTGAGAAGTTTGTCAGAAGGGGCAAAGCCCAAAGACAGTGGGTAGCAAATGCAGGGGATGGAACTGAAAGGGGAAATCAGCAGGGCTGGGATGGACTCAAACATCTGGCACAGCTGCAGAGGGCAGTGAAGCGGGAAGAGAGACTTTCTGGGCAGTTGTGGGTGATCCAATACCAGGTTGGTCTCATGGAGGAGAAGATCCATGTGTACCTGGAATCTCAGTCAGTCTCCAGCCAACAAAGAACCAAAAAGAAACTGAGACCCAAAGCACCGAGTTTCACAGCATTTCCACTCCCTGCACAAGCACCTGCTGCTCCAGCCCAGCCCACAGGCTGAGGGCACCAGGAAAATTTGAGCTGAGAAGTGTGTCAGAAGGGGCAAAGCCCAAAGACAGTGGGGATGGAACTGAAAGAGGAAATCAGCAGGGTTGGGCTGGACTCAAACATCTGGCACAGCTGCAGAGGCATCCAGGGCCTCAAGGCTCCCACACCTTCCCAGTGGGGTGTGGCTGAGCAGAATGGCAGGAGGCAGATGAGGGATGTGTGTCAGAGCCATGCAAACCACCCGAGCTGTTCTGGGTTTCCGCTGCTCTGCACAGACCTGACAGTGAGGGAAAAGCAATGGGAGGACTCCCTGAGCAAAGGAGAAGGCTGTTCCCTTCCTCATGGGCAGAAATGGAGAAACAGGCCTTCCCTGGACAGCCAGGTTTGGATGGGAACTTCCTCCCTCTATGGAGAGCTCTGCCATGGAGCAGTTGAGGTTTAAGTGCTCAAACACTGTTAGAGCTCACAACATTCTGCTGGGGTTTAGGTCAGGTCTAACATCTCTGGGGCAGCAACTCCTCTCTTTCCACAACGTATTTTTGTTCCATATTCAGAGAGTTCCAGGAAACTTGACGGGGTCGTGCCCCAGTCTGAGCCAGAGTCTGCTCCCAGAATAGGATCCCAGCTCTGCCAGCTGTGCTGTGCCCACTGCTCCCACTGAGCTGCTCTGCTGGTCCCTGACACCTTTTCCTTCAGGAAAAACTTCCTACAAGTCACCACCCAGAGCCTGCCTGTGGCAATTGGTTCTGGTTTAGGCACCAGGGTGGATGAGAGGGGTTACAAACACGACAGGGATGGTTTCTGTGCTCCCAGAACACAACTTCCAGCCCAACTCGCCAATGCCAGGGCTCTGAGCTCCCAAACCCCATCTGCAGCAATCATTAAATCAACTCTTAACTGTGTCTTCTGTAGCTTTTAATAGACTGGAGTACTTATACTGTCAGTTTTTACTGGGCAAGATGTAATTTTCCAATAAACACGACCTCTTCCAAAAAGCAGCACTTTCTGAACTTTTTCCAGAACCCAAAGGTTTTGGCTGCAGCTGCAGCAATGGGAATCAAATTAGAAAAACAAAAATCCCTCCTTTCACTCCATGCTTCCAAATGTTTTTCCAGGGCTGAGACGAGAGGAGCACTCAGTGTTTGTCTCTGCTTCTGTTGGCTTTTAAAAGCACAGGAGGGTGAAGGGGCTGGGTGGCTGGGACTGGAACTTTCACAGCTTGCTTATGTACACAGAGCCATAACCTTTGTGTCTGGCTGGGAGCAGCTGGGCTGCCATTGTGCTCCTCAGCCTGACTGTAAACTGTGGGTGAATGTGGAAAACAGATTGTGAGTGATGGTGACTAATTGGAGAACATCTTGGGGGGACACCCTGGACGTGTGGGAAATGTCAGCCAGCTGGAGCTCTCGGGGTTAGCAGGGCCCACCAGGAACTTTACAGATAAATGGCACGAGGAGCACCCCTTGTTTCAGCCTCCTCCACCTTTAGTAACTGATAATTAATCAGTTATTTAGTTGTTAAAGTTAGCAGTTAGCTGAGAAGTTACTGATCAGTTATTCTGATAATTAATCAGAAATTTAGGAATAAACCTCTGATTTCTTCCAGGTCATTCAGAGCATCCCTGTCTAGAGGAGCCTCTGGCAGTGGTGAAATTGGATAAATCAGCTACACTTCAAAAAAAAAAAATCAAAACCCTAAGTAATAAAAAACATCAATACACAGAAAAAAAACCTAAAACACACCCTTCATATTTTAAAATATTTTCCCTGGTTCTGGTGCTCTCACAGAGGGACTGACCTCTTCTAGAAAATCATTTTATTCCTGGCTTGGCATCACAGCCAGCACCAGAGATACAGGGTGGGAGCCCCTGGTTCGAAATTCCAGCAGATTCCAAATCCCAAAAGGAAAATTTACCCATTGGAAGGAGGGTTCCTGTTACAGGAACCAAGACTTGCACTGGATGAAATATTCTATTTAATTGTCAGACCACTGGCCAGTCATGCTGGTGCTCCTGAAAGATTCTCCTCCAGCTAATGTGGATGGGATGGTGCTCCCACCTCAGAAAGCAGCTCAGGATTTATCTGTCAAAGCCTTCTACTGCAGGTGATAAAGCCAAATAAATTCTCCAGGGGACTTCAAATGAAATCTCTAGAATTTCTTTAAAATTACAGCTCTGCTGCATAAAAAACTAATGGGTCTGTAGCAGTAAAATGCGTTTTTAATGAACATAGAAAGTGGATCAGCTCTTCTCTTAAATACCATTACACAATATATTTTAAAGATCTTAAACTTATAAATAAGAGATTAATAAGAGCGGTCCAGAACAACAGCAACTAGTTTTAATAATAAATATGTGTATAAATATAATGCTAATACTGCTGGCCTGTGGGATATGCCCACAGCAGCTGCCATGCCACACACCCACTGGGGTCCACAGCAGGTGAAATATTGCAAATTGTGATCATTAAAGGGTTGCAGCTTTTATCCAGAGAAGCCATTAGAGCTAGAGCTGAGAACATGCAGGATTCTGGAGGGAATGGGAAGTCCTGGTTGAAACGGGGATTTGTGTGAAGGAGCCTCCTCAGGCCTGTGCAGAAAATATTCTTCATAAAACATGTCTGTGACACCAGGGGCTCAGCAGGGCCTGGGGAGCTCTGGAGGAGCTCCATGTGAGGATGACTGGGAAGTGACCAGGGCTCATGGAGCTCCTGGAGATAATCAGCAGAGGGATTGGGGTTTGTATCCCGGCCCAGAGGCTCAGCAGGGCCTGGGGAGCTCTGAGGATGACTGGGAGGTGACCAGGGCTCATGGAGCTCCTGGAGATAATCAGCAGCAGGGTTGGGGTTTGTGTGCCTGGCCCAGAGGCTCAGCAGGGCCTGGGGAGCTCTGGAGCAGCTCCATGTGAGGATGAATGGGAGGTGACCAGGGCTCACTCGGGACCAGCTCCTCCATGGAGCCCCTGGAGATAATCTGCAGCAAGTTTGGGGTTTGTATCCCGGCCCAGGGACTCAGCAGGGCCTGGGGAGCTCTGGAGCAGCTCCATGTGCTGCTCAGGTGGGGCACAGGGCCCTGGCTGTGCCCGTGACCGGGCCTTCACCCCCGGCGCTCCAACAGAGCCGTTTTGTTCCCCCGGCGTGGAGGGCGTCCAAACACTGAGCGTTCAGCGAGGGCAGGAAGGGCTGTTTGAAGCAAATTCTTGCAGAAATAAATGTGAATTTACTTAACTTACCATGTCTCCTGCTTTTCCCCTCAGCGCCCCCCCCTTTTCCTTCCTACTGCTGTTCCTCAATAGCATCCCTCTCCTTTCCAAGTCATCCCTCACACTCACCGCTGTGTCCCCCGCTCCCTTTTGCCACCCACTGCCTGCTGCTTTATTTTCTTTTTCCAATTTCTTTCCCCTCCCTCCACCTCAGCACAGACTTCTTTCCAGGTGAGAATATTTTAGCTAGTGACTCTGTTCAAACAGGCTGTAAAAAAAAAGCCCCGACTCTCACCACTTTTAGCCCCTCACAAAACCACTCCTGCAAAAAAGGGACCCACAGAACCAAACCTGCATGGAAATATTTGTTTCCCATGTTCTTTCCTCTAAGTGGATCTGAAGTTTTATGGCTTTGTCAGCCACAGAGATTTTTTTGTCCTGACTTTCAGCACTTTGCATCAAGCCAGAGCTTTTGCCTGGCTGTGTTTACAGGTTAATTGAATTTTCCTTTACAGCAAGTTGTGGACCACAGGTTGAACATTAGACATACAAACCTTCAAAACCCCAACATTTAAAACAATCTTTCAGCAGTAATTTGTGGGTTGAAGCCAATCCCATCAGCTGGGGGATGGATGATTCCCTTTTTAAGGCTCCTTGATGAGGCTGGGCCATCTCCAGGAAGAGCAAAGCACAAAATTTTGAGATTCTGCTCCCTGCAGAAGCACAGGGAGAAAGGACACAAGAAGAAAAGTGAAAAAGATCTTTTTTTTCCACACTTCAGAGTCCTGCATGGAGCCCCCACTCCCCCAGGGGCTGTCAGGACAGGTAACAGCCAAACTGTTGTGTGGGACAGTAAAATTTCCTTTTCTATTCCTCAGTTATTTCTTTTTAGGGATGCCCAAACTTCTCCATCCTCCCCCTGCCATGACTGAGCACAGACACCTCAGTAACAGCCTCCACAACAGCTGCACCCTCTCTCTCATCTAAATTCCCTACAAAAATGGGCTCAGAAGGAACAATTTCCAGAACAGAAATTATCCCAGCAGACAAAATAAAAGGACACATTCCCTGCTTGACATTTTTGACTTCTGCCAACAAAATTCCCAGCAACAAAAACACCTTTGCCACCCCCATGAGCCTGGGACTGGGAAGAGTTAAATCCTCTCCTGTTCAAGCTCCTGGAGCTTTTGGAGTGCAGATATGTCCAGAATAATATTCAGGTTGCCATTAAGTATGTTATATTAATACTCTGTATTAAATTTTAATATTGTGATTATAGAGGAGAAAAATTGTCCTTCAGATTAGGAAGGTATTAAAGAGTTTGGAGGGAAAAAAAATCTTTGTTTTGAAAGAAGCATTTATCAGGCAGCTCCCAGGACATTGGTTATTCCTCAGAGCACTTCACTGGGATGTTCAGAACCACATTAATAAAAATGGGAGATTCAGCAGCATCTCTTCACTTCAGTTCCTCTAACATGAACTGGAAGTGTGCTCCCAAACCTAAAAAACCACCTCATTCCAAGGGTCTGGTGATGGTTCCTCCCAGTTTTAATTATCAGTAAAGCACAGTGAGCCCATTGATTGGAGATTTTCTTTACCTGACCCCATCCTTTCAGATACTGAGGAAAAACAAACAAACAAAATAAAAACCAAACCAAACTTTTGGCAAGTCCTCTGCAAATCCGACTCAAGCCAGAGTTCGGCTGGATCTCAAAATCCCAGCTCCTTTGCCTCCATGGGGATTTTTATGGTGTCCAGTTCTCCTCCAGACTACCTGGAAGGCTTCAAATTTTCCAAAGGGAGGAAAATGCTTGTGCAGGGACAGCACTGGAACCACTGATCCCAGAGGCCCAGATCCTCCAGCAGCAGGGGGAAACAATGGAGGCAGTGTTTTCTGGGAATGAAATGGAAGAAAAATAATTTTGGCTGAAGCAGCACTTAGCAATGAAAACCCTTTTTGTCAGAAAATTCCCAGCAAAATCTGCTGGTGGGAAAAATATAAATATCATGTCCCAATGCTGTGAATCATCCTGATCCAAGACACAGCTGATCACAGGTATCACAGGGAAGGTTTTTCCTTGGAAAGCCTCATGATATCAGCAGAAGGGTTTGTAAGGAAAAGCTCTCCTCAATTCCGAACACCGTTCCTTAGAAATATTTCAGGAGAAGGAGAAGAGCAGATTCCAATTTTCTTCTGAATTTACTTCTTGAGTTTTGTATGACCAGCATGGAGATGAAATGGAATGAAACAGATTTTCAGCCTCACAGGAAGATACAGGAGGCATCTGGGTACTGAGATTTGTTCCATTGAAAGTTTCACTTTTTCTTTATCCTATTTTCAAACAGAAAAGATTAAACATTTCCCAAAGTGACAACTCCAAGCACTGCTCTGACTTCCTTATATGCACAGGCATTGATAAAAGGCAGAAAATAATGGTCAGTGCTAATTGCCAAGAGTTGCCTTAACTTCTTGTTTCCTTCAGGTGCACCTTGAAGACACATCAAACACACCCAGAGCCAGCAGAGAGCCTCAATGAGTTCGGTGTCTCTGCACTTTCATTAGCAGAAAAGCCACAGTTCATTTCCTAAAGAAAAAAAAAAAGGAAATTGAAGGGTTGGTTTTAATCTTGTCCCGGCCTGAGTGAATCCAAGAGCTGGAGCAAATGGGATCCCCGTAAATCTAACGGGTGAAACCTTATCCCAGACCTGCTTTAGGAAGTACTTAGTGTAAGAAGTAGCAGAACTGGTTAGTGGAAACAGACCCTCTCCTCCTGCTGCTGTGACCCTGCCAGATGTGGCACCAGGGCCAGGGAGGGACCCTGGCCATGGAATTAATCAGTTCCCATTTATTTAACCCCTCCCGTGCCCGTGCTGGGCGACTCCCCACAAGCCTGGAGGTTTCTGTGGCCACTCAAGGCTGAGAAAGGCACAGAAAAACCTTTGCTGGCCACTGAGAGAACAGAAATCTGAAATTCTGAGAAATTCCAGGTGGCCAAGGCTGGTGCTTGGAGCTGAGGAGAAGGAGAAGGAGAAGGAGAAGGAGAAGGAGAAGGAGAAGGAGAAGGAGAAGGAGAAGGAGAAGGAGAAGGAGAAGGAGAAGGAGAAGGAGAAGGAGAAGGAGAAGGAAGGAGGAGAAAGAAGAAGAAAGAAGGGGAAGGAGGAGATCCTGGGCTGTGCCTTCACTTGGGCAGTGTTTGCAAAGCTCTTTTGCAGTTCCCAGCCCCAGGACCCCTTTTAGATGTCCTTCACACCCTGGAACTCGTCCTTACACAGACCCATGTCCTCCTCCAGCCCTGGAATAACTCCTGCAGTGCCTCTAATTCCCTGGAGTGGCTCAAATTCCTTCTCCAAGGTGAATTCCCTGCTTGGCTTCTCCCAGACTTACACATGGGGATTTCAGGGCTTGGGCAGCACAGCCTTGCCCTGGCCTGGGCTGTTCCCTGAACCTGCTAACTTTCCTCCAAGGTGAATCCCGTTCTCATCCCAGTGATTCCCAGGATTCCAGTTAGCACAGTGACCCACTGATCCCAACCCTGTAACCCAGTTATCCCAGTGATCCCAGTTATCCCAGTTATCCCAGCGATCCCAGTTATCCCAGTGCCTGAACTGGCCAGGAATCTCAGACAAAAACTGCTGCCATGGATGGGGGCAGAGCCTGCAAAAAGGCTGAGCTGACATGCTCAGTGTGGTGGATGGGAAACTGCAAAACCAAGGGATGTCCTGGAAATGGAAATGAAATATTAGATTTAATTGAAAGGAAAGCTTAGGAAGCAAAAATGCACTTTTTGGTCGTAAGAGGAAGCTCTGGTATCTGCACTAATAGCAAGCAGGAAAACTGCTGTGCTGCCTCTTCCCACCTGTGCCTGAGCAGCATTATTTCAAGCTTCCTCATGTTGTGTTTTTTATTTAATTTTCCAGCGAACGCACTCTTTTATCATCCAGAACCGTGAAAGTAAATTAAGAAGAAATGGTTTTCTTTCAATTAGACTCACAGTTGCTTTGAGTAACTGCCTATAATTCTATTTAATGAAAAAATAAAATCATTATTCCAGCTCTCCCTGTGCCCTGACAAGCACACAGACGGGCCCCATTAGCAAGCACTGTAGATTTACTTAATTAGAAAAATATTTTGTTTTCTCCAATTTTTAAAAAAGGAGAAAGGGATGGAAGAAAAAAAAAAAGAAGCAAAAAAGAAACCTCCAGGCACAATATTAATCTAACCTGTTACCTGGTGCTTAATAACTTATAAACTAAAGGCATCTATCAATCTATAATTTAGTTCTGCCTTTGATCTGCTCCAGCCCTTGGCTCCCAGTCTGGCAGCTGCTGCTGTCTTATCCTTCCTGCTTTGCTTCCAAGCACGAGGTCCCACACCCTGCCTGGGCTTTAATGGGATTTTTGGTCACAGAACCCTGAGTTTGGAGGGTGCAGAAGAGCAGAATTTACACGTTGAGCTTGGGGAAATAAGAGAACAACAGCAGGGAGCCCAGTGCCCACCCTGGACCAGCCACCCACCCTCTGTGCCCTTCCCTTGGGGTGATGCTCCCATCCCACCCTTGGCTGAGGGGTGGGAGATTTTCAGGATGTGATCTGCAGCTGTCAGTGACTGCCTGGACTGGTTTCAACACTTTGAGAACAAATATTCTGCTTTTGGTGAGTGTTTCCACAGCAGGAAAACGAAACAACACAACCACGACTCGGGCCTGGCTGTGCCCAGCCCTGGTGCTCTCAGGGCAGTGAAATGGAAACAAGGGCATTCTCCAGGAGAAAAAACCCAAACCCCACATTTCTGACAACAAATCTCACGGAGCTTCTACTGCACTGCTGGTAAAACCCAACAGAAAGTCCAGAGGGCATCCTGGAGCTGGGCACTGAGTGCCAGAGTTTCCCTGGCATTTCTGCTGGGAACAATGCCCTCTCATTTTATCTGCATCTCCCTTTCTTTCCTGATGATTATTATTCCTCTGGAGCAGAATGAATGCCTCCAAGAAGAGGAAGTTTCAATTAGGACGCCGAAACCCTAAGCTGCAGTTTTATGGCTTTAAATTAACATATAGAGATTCGCTCCAGGTACCGTAACAAAATCAACATCCAGCCACGCTCTCTGATTACAGAGCTGATAAAGAATTTATGGAACATAGCACAGGAAGCTCTGTCTTTGCTGGCTGCCATTCCAGGGGCAGTGCCCCTCGCTAGGAAATGATGGGGGCAGTGGCAGAGCAGATAAAACACACGGGGCTGCCCCTCAGCTGCTGTAAATCACCCCCTTCACCCCTTCCCAGCCATGCAGGGCTCTGGAGCTGCCTGGAGCACTCCACCCTTGTCTCATGCAACAATTCCTTCCCCTTTCAGCGTTCACTGTCTTTTCTTTGCTAAAATTACACATTAACCTCCAAGGATTGCAGTTTTTTACTGTACCCTGCATAGCCACTCTCTGCCTGCCTGAGCTGGGGGGATTTCAGATTTCCCCCTGTCCTTAAAGACTCTCTTGCATTAATAAAGGCCAGTGATGTGCCAGCAGGTAAATTCAAATGTCAAAAATCAAAATCTTTCTGTATAAGGGAAAAAAAAAAACCATGAAAAAGGAAGAAGCAAAGACATTTAAGGCATGTGAGCCCCCAAAATTAACTCCTTCATTCTAGATAGAAAATTCAGAATTTTGCAAGCAGCCTTTTGAGGCGAGTTCCCTGAGCTGAACCCGCACGGCAGCGGCAGCTTTCCTGCTCGTGTGTTAATCAAAAATAAAAATAAATAATAATTTAGGGACAATTCCCAAACGGGCCCGTCGCTGCCCTTTCCGGCGGTGCGCTGGCCCCCCCTGCTGGCCAGGCCACGCCATGGCAGCGGTGGCGCTGAGGGACCGGCGGTGACAATCGCGGCCGTGCCACCTCTGCAGCACAATTTGGGCACAAACCCTCTGTTTATTTACGTGTCATGACCACGGGAATCTTCATCTTGCTGTAAAGAATCCCTGGATTCCCGTGGAATGGGGATTCAGCCCTGGTTTGGGGTGAAAGCTGTGGTGAAAGGGGTTTTGTGGGATGCTCTGCAGGCACATCCCAGGGAGTGTCTGCTGCCAGGCTCTAGGTCCATCCTGAAGTCAAGAATCAGCATCAAAAATGCCCAAACCCTCTCTATTTGGAAATGTTTATCTCATCAAGTCCCAAAATCCCTGGTGGCAGAACCCACAACCTCCTTGGATAATGTGTTCCCATTTTAGGACCTGCTGCTTTCCATCGGATTATTGACTCCTGATCCAGTGAGAAGCACTCTTGGCAGGGAAATGTGGGATAATTCCCAGAATTATATTTTATCTAAGGGATAAGAACAGGGTGAGCCTCATCTGCAGATTTTACTCATCCAGGATCTTGGGAAAATCTCCTGAATCCAAATCCACACAGGTGCCTGCACCTGACATCAGGCAGAGTGGGCAGCACCACCTACAAACCACAGCTTGCATTTCTCCTTCTTATTTGGAATTGTCTTCCTTTAATTATTATGTCCTTAAGACCAAATTCCAGCTCTCTGTTTAACTTTTGACTGAAATTTAAAAAACATTAAAAACAAGAAAAAATTCTTTGAAATGCATGTGTGCTGGCTATTATTTATATTAGAATGTAAATAATATAATTATTATTTATAGTGTAGTCAGGGGATGGAAGTATAACCACCTGCAAAAAAAAAAAACCCAAACAAATTAACCAAAAATACAACAAAATAATCAAATTATATGTCAATAAACAAACTATATTTAAATTTTCCATTAAATCAACAGAAAATTTCTGACTAAGAGGAAACAAAATTGGGGTAAAACTAAAGTAAATTCGTTTTTATTAGGAAGTTCAGGATTTCTTAAGTAGATACCAGTTAGGAAGGCTGAGAGAGCCTTGTGCAAGGCTGCCCAGAGCCTCAGTGTGCACAGGGGTGTGTAAGGGCACATCTGGGGACCCAAAATTGCCCAAAACAAACCCGAAACAAGCCCAGCCCTGCAGCAGGACCAGCACAGGGAGAACTCCCTCGTCTGACTTCATTAATCCAGCTCTTGCTCGTGTATCAAAGTGCAGCACGTTTTCTTGTAAAAATGATTAAGCTGCTAATTAAGCTGTTTATAACTTGTTTCCCTGGTTGCTAATGATAATTAACATGCAAATTAGCTGAGGGAAGAGAGGCACAGGGGTCCTCAGTTCATTACCAAGTTAATTACTGTTTGCATACTTAAACATAACAGTTATAAATGGTGGCATTTAATGTAATGGCCAGGATGATAATTATACCAACGACATTTTGAAAAGTCATTTCACTCTGTGCTATTTTTCTGGGTGATTGATGTTGCCATGGCTGCTTGATAAACTTACTGCAGGCCCAGATGACTCGGAAACAGCAGAACCAAACAAGTTATCCCTTAACAACATCCCCTTATCCCTGTTTGTTTGGAAAGCAGGGAAGGAATGAGGGGAAATGAGAGCAAAAAGATTCAATATTAACAGAGGAGGGATAAAGTGGGATGGTTAACAGTGTTTAATTTCAGCTGGCAACATTAACAGCTTCCCATTTTTATCCCTCATGGTTATTCCAAGTTTTAGAAGTGCTGGGAGTCCCCTCTGAGGCTCAGCCCACCAAACTCATCACTGTCCTCAGCCTCAAATAAAAATGGAAAATCACACATCACACCAGAAATGTGGTGACTTTGTCACTTTGCACAGGGAAGAACAGAAGCAGAGGGCACAGCTATTCTTTGGGAATGCCCCTTGCTCGGCACATTGAGGAATTTGTTCAAACAAACCTGTTCCAATGTCCCTCACTGGCCACAGAGGTGCTGAGCCAGCTGGAAAATCAGCCTAATTATGAGGGTGGGAAGTCTGGGATTTTGGAGGGTTTGGATATCCAGAGGTTGGTCTTGGTCCCCAGTCACACATGGTCCAACTGCTACTGATTTCAGCACTTTCCTTTTGGAAAATCCTGGATTTGCAAAGCCAGGCTGGGAAATTCCAGTGGAATAACAGAGCAGGAAAGGACAAGATTACAGTGGGTGAATTTTGTAACAGATCCTGACTGAGTGGGTCAGATTAGAAAATGATAAAGGATAAAACTTCTCTGGCCTGGGCCACCTCCCACCCACATGTTTGAGAGTTTTCCTAAACACCAATTTAATCTCTGGATAAGGACTCAGAGCTCTGGCCTGGGTGACAAGGTGGTGACTGGTCACAGGTTGGATTTGAGGATCTTTTCCAACCTCACAATTCTCTGATTTCAGCTGGAAATTTCTACCATTGAGCCTCTGTATCAGAGGGGAAGGCAGGTGTGTGACCATCCTGAGGGAACACCATGAACATCACAGGGGAACCTCCTTCATTCACCCCACAGATTTTTACTCCTGGTCAAGCACAACCTTTGTGCCCCTGGAACAGGCAGAGCCACTTCCCTGCCTCACATGGAGTCTCTGCAGAGCTCCCAGTACAAAAAGAACAGATTAAATTAAATTCTGCAACTGCTGAATCCCAGAGCCACAGCCCAGCCAGGCACTGAGACAGCAAAGTCTGTGTGTGGTGACCTCTGGGTGCTTTCTGCTGTCACTGCTTTAATCTCCAGAACATAAACAAAGGGATTATTCCTTTTTCTAATGGAACAACCGCACTTTTCTTGTAATCTCACTCAAGTGCATCTTAATCCTGCTCCTTAAGGAGGATCCCTGCAATCCTTTGCCTTGTCATTCTTATTGGGTGGGCAGAGATGAAAATAATCCAGTGCATGGAGAGATCATCTTGGCTTTCTGTGCCCACACACCTTCATGCACCCAGGAGGTTGTGAATACCTGGTGAGCAGAAAAGTTTGACTGAGGATCTGTCTAACATATCCTATAATAGGATTTTAGTCCTATTATAGAATATAGGACTGGAATATAGGACTGGAATACAGAATATAAGTCCTGGAGGAAAGGAGGTTCAAATGGGAGCTTCTATCTCCACAACTGCCTGACAGAAGGAGTGTGAGGCTCTGCTCTCAGGGAAAAAGGGACAGGATGAGGGTAAACTGCCCCAAGGTGGCCAGGGGAGGTTTAGGCTGGACATCAGAAGGAATTTCTCCATGGAAAGGGTGCTCAGGCCTTGGCAGGGCCTGCCCAGGGAGGTTTGGAGTCCCCATCCCTGGAGGTGTCCAAGGAAGGGCTGGATGTGGCACTCAGTGCCCTGGGCTGGTGATGAGATGGGTATCAAGCACAGGATGGGCTCTGATCATGGAGGTCTTTCCCAACCTCAATGATTCTGTGATAAAATCCACTCTTAAAAGACTGAAAACATCCTGAAAATGAATTATTCCTACCAGACTGCATTAGGAAGGAGATCTGTCACCAAGAACCCTTAGAGGTCTCTATTAGACCTCTGCTGGGACCCAAAGGAGCAGCAGCAGCTGTGGGGATGTGGGGACACAGTGCCAGGGCTGCAAATTCCCTCCACAGGAGAAGGAAATTCTGCCTCAGGCTGACAACAGAGCTCCCAGCTCTCCCAACAGACTGAGGGCGTGGAAATAAAGATGCCTTGGG
Organism: Zonotrichia leucophrys gambelii; assembly: GCF_028769735.1. Lineage (NCBI taxonomy): Eukaryota > Metazoa > Chordata > Aves > Passeriformes > Passerellidae > Zonotrichia > Zonotrichia leucophrys. The sequence goes on along the minus strand of NC_088190.1, from coordinate 2,677,114 downwards.
ATGAAATTTCATCCTGTGGCTTCACACACCAGCAGAGCTCCTCTGGCTTCTGTGGGGAGGGCACCCAGCCTGGATCATTTAGAAGAAACATCTTCATTCCCCATCCTGAATGTTCACAGCAGCCTAAAGAGAGCAGAATTTGGTGTCATTCACACCATCCTAAAGAGGGCAGAATTTGGTGTCTGCTTACCAGCCCAGGTACGGCTCACAGTGAAAAATGGTCATCAAATAAATCTAAGAATTTTTTTTTACTTTATTAACACCCCACCCCATTATGCTCCTTTCTGTCAAAGAAAGGTCATCCTCCTTTTAAGCCACATTTTCAGCCCCAAAGTGCTGATTTCTCAGCCTCAGCCAGAGCTACACGTGGCATTTAACAGCTGTAAGAGAAGGGACTTGTTACACTGCAGGAATTGAGAGCCTTTAAAAGAAAGAAGGGCAGGATTTCTCAGCCCTGACTCTGAGCAGGGCTGTTGCAGATGTGTTTGTGCACCTCCTGCTCTGCAAAGCAGGAAAAACAAAGTTTGTAAACTTGTTCTGTGTTTACTCCCTCCCCACCCACCTTCCTTTAAAAATTCATCAGTAATCAGAGACATCCCGAGGAGCTGCTGTAGTAGAGTTACTATTTAATGAGTGTGTGGCAGACTTAATATTTAATGTTTAGATAAACATCTCCACAATTTCCCTCCCCTGCCCTGCGTTTTTATGACCCTTTTAGGAAAGGAGCTGGTCTTATCTGCCCCACAGGACACGCAGCAAATTGTCTGGGGGATTGAGAAGAACCTGTAAGTCTTTAAGAGACATTGCAGATTCCACCTCTTAGACAACAGGTTTAAACACTCACACTCTCAGAGATCACACCAGGGCACAGAGAAATATTCTCATTTCCCACTGAGCTCCTTAGATGTTGCTCCTCTTAGTCCTTCAAGCTCCAAAGTTAGGAACCTAAATTGATTTAAGTTTGATACACAACGTCAAATTTTGTGGACCTAAGGCCAACAAAACAACATTTCATGAGGCTGCTGCCTTTTTGGCCAAGCACAGCATCCCCTAAACCATCCGTGTACAGCAGAGAGCACAGGGGATCCTTACCCAAACCAGCCTTTTCCAGCTGGAAATGATGGATGGAGGACAATGCCATCCTCACATTCTCTGTATCTACAGGGCAAAACGTGGCTGGAAGCAACTTCCAGCCCACTCAGTCATGCAGCAAAGTCAGATGATGGGTAATGATTTCTGCAGCCTGGACCAGGCTCTGTTGGAGGCTCCAGTCCCAATTTTATTCCCACAAGCTCTGCCTGAGCCTCCAAGGAGGGGCAGAGGCATTTGATCAAGCCAGCTCCCCTTAATGTGATTTCTATTTCAGAACTGCTTCTGTCGTGCCCTTGAGTCTTTTCCTGGCAATATCACCTGTGGCCCGATGTGACAGCAATGCTAAATTATATCTTGATGGCTAATTAGGGTAATTAAAGTGAAAGTAATCAAATCAACGTAATGGGCAAACTCTTAATAAAATGTCAAAAAATCTCTATTCATCATAGAGAGGTTCTTTTACTCTTTTGAATGTCAAAGAATGTGGAGAAATAAAGAGTTGGACTTCAGAGTTGCCCTGGCTTAAAGGGACACCATCAGGCTAAACACTCCTAAAAACAGAGTTGATCTATTGCTGAAAACACTCTAATTGTTAAAAAATAAGGGCTATTATTTAAAAATAAAGGTTATTATTTAAAACATAAGTGTTATTATTTAAAACATAAGGGTTATTATTTAAAAAAGAGGAGTAGTGATTTAAAAATGAGGATTACTATTAAAAATAATGTTTATGATGAAAATACAAGGCTTATTAATAAAAAATAAGGTTGAAAGTTCAGGCTGCATCATAGAGTTTGCTGTTTTGTATAATTCCCTGTATCTTGTCCTGCTGAGTGTCATGACCTGGGTTAGTTTCCTGAAGATGATGGGGAACATTTCTCCAAAGTGAGGAGGATCTTTTCCCCAAAGTGATGGGGATTCTTTCCCCAAGGTGAGGAGGATCCTTTCCCAAAAGTGATGAGAATCCTTTCTCCAAGATGAGGAGAACCCTTTCCCTAAAGTGAGTGGAATCCTTTCCCCAAAGCGAGGAGGTTCCTTTCCCCAAGGTGATGGGGATCCTTTCTCCCAGATGAGGAGGATCCTTTCCCAAAAGTGATGGGGATCCTGTCCCAAAGGTGAGTGGAATCCTTTCCCCAAAGTGAGGAGGGTCCTATCCCAAATGTGGGTGGAATCCTTTCCCTGAGGTGAGCGGGATCCTTTCCCCAAGGCAGTGGAGATTCTTTCCCCGAGGTGAGGGGCATCATTTCTGTCAGATGAGGGGGATCATGCCCTGGCCATGCCCTGAGCATCCCTGCCAGTCCCTCGGGATAAGGAGGGAGAAGCCCTGGCTGGGTTCCCGTCCCCGCCCCGCAGGACACGGGGACCGGGCAGTGTTTGCTGTCTCCAGGCAACACAGCTCCTGCCCTGTTCTCCCTCCCTCCTTTCTCCTTCCTTTCCTCCATCCCTCCTGTCCCAGCCCCGTCTCGTCCCCTCTCAGGTATCGGCAGTGTTGGGCTCAGGTGTGCGGGATGAGGGGCAGGAGCCTCGTCCTGTCTGCTGGGTGGAAAAAAACCGATTTTATCCTCCTTCCTCCAGGTCAAGAGAAAAGGTAAGGGGTGGGTGAAGCATCGAGGCTCTGTCTCATGTGGCTCATGTGGCTCTGTCTCCTCCGTATCCCCACCAGCGGCGACATTGATGATTAAAAATTTATCGAATGGTTGTCCCAGCCTCATTCATGGGCAGGGAATGCTGACCAAGGGGGGTGGGTGCTTTCTCTGTGAACCTCTGTGATGTTTCTCCTCGTGGCTTTACTCCCCCAGAAACCTGGCAGTGACCAAACCCTGGCTTTTCACAGCGCCTGGGCTTGCTGGCATCTGGCATTTGAAAAGCTGCTCCCTCCAAATGGAAAAACTTGTGTTCCAGAACCCCTCATGCCTGATTTTCTGCTAAAATTCTGCTCCATGGTCCCCCATTGCTGATTTTCTCTCAAAACTGTGGTCCACAGCCCCTCAGTGATGATTTTCTGTCAAAACTCAGCTCCACAGCACCTCGTAGCTGTTTTTCTGCTAAAACTCTGCTTCACAGCCCCTCATTGATTATTTTCTATTGAAACTCTGCTCCACAGCCCCTCATGGCTGATTTTCTGCTAGAACCCTGCTCCACAGCCCACCATCACTGATTTTCTATCAAACCTCTCCTCCACAGCCCCTCATTACTGATTTCCTGCTAAAACCCAGCTCCACAGCCCCTCATTACTGATTCTCTGATACAATTCTACTCCACAGCCCTTCATTGCTGATTTTCTGCTCAAACCCTGCTCCACAGCCCTTCACTGCTGATTTTCTGCTCAAACCCTGCTCCACAGCCCTTCACTGCTGATTTTCTGACTCCAAGGACCCTCATTTCTGATTTTCTGCTCCAACCCAGCTCCACAGCCCCTCATTTTTGATTTTCTGTCAAAACCCTGCTCCACAGTCCCTCATTGATGATTTTCTGACTCCAAGGCCCCTCATTTCTGATTTTCTGCTCAAACCCTGCTCCACAGCACCTCATTCGAGACTTTTTGCGCAAACCCTGCTCCACAGCCCCTCATGGCTGATTTCCTGCTCAAACCCTGCTCCACATCCCCTCATTTCTGATTTTCTGCTCAAACCCTGCCCCACATCCCCTCATTCGAGATTTTTTGCTCAAACCCTGTTCCACATCCCCTCATTTCTGTTTTCCAGGCCCCGGCAATGTCCAGCCCGTGACGCCGCTCGGTGAAGGCCCAAGGCCCGGCCATGTCCCCCGAGGAGCTCGCCGCCCTGCTCTGTGGGGAAGGGGACGAACGCCTCTCCCTGCAGGAATTTCCAGCAGCCACGGCTTTTTACCTGGCTGCCTTCAGCTGCTGCGCCCCCACAGCAGTGCAGAGAGTGAACTCCATGGCCCATGCGCTCTGGGAGAGAGTGGTGGCCACCTTGGAGGCCTGGTGCCAAGGCAAGGCTCAGATCCCCAAAATCCAGAGCAGGAACTTGGCCGTGGTGTCCCTCAGCGTGGGAATAGCTGCGATTTTCCTCTCCACCCTCATCCCAAACAATGTGGTGGCCTCAGTGTACGAGCTGGAGGCCTTGCTGGGGCGAGGGTGCTCGGAGGAGGTGGTGAGGAAATGCAATCTCCTGCTGGAGGGTAACCCAAGGGGCTCCATGGAGCTGCTGCTGCTGAGGGCGCTGGCACGGGTGCTCTCAGGGACACAGGTTGGGAAAGGAATTGTGGATTATATCCAAGCTTTTGTGCTTCACCAAGCTGAGGCAGCAGCCTACGTGTGCAGCAGGCAAAGGGAGCACCTGCCCCAGGTTGTCCAGGCTTTTTCTGATCATCTCTCCACATGCCATGAGGAAAGCCCAAGCTGCAGCTCCTCAGAGCAATGGCTGGGTGAGTGCTACAGATTCCTGGCTGCGGTGGCACCAGGGCATGCCTGGGTGTGCAGGGCACGGGCAGCCCACCTGAGAAAAAAAGGAGAGTTTCAGGAGTGTGTGGCTGTTTGCACCAAGGCCCTTGAGGGATTCTCAGCTGAGAATCTCAGAGGTGAGGACGTTCTGGCTCTGCTCCTGGAACGAGCTGCTGGGTATTTCTTCCTGGGAGAATGCACGCAGGAAATGATGCAGGATTTAGCAGCAGCCTTTGCAGCAGACCCTGCCCGGGCAATGAAAGGCTTTGAAGAGCTTTTCTCAGCCTGTGATGCTGAGAAGATCGAGGAGCAGGCCAGAGCTGCCCTGGAGGGGAGGTTTGCAGCCTACAGGGAGGCGGTGCGTGCTCGGGCTGAGCTCAGGGGCACCTGTGGCACTGAGCGGCTCCCTCCTGTCATCCAGGCAATCCAGCTGCTCCTGCACATCTGCCCAGCGTCCAGCCGGGAGCTCAGGGTCCGGCTGGCAGACTGTCACCTCCTGCAGGGACACCCCAGGACTGCCCTGGACATGTGTGAGCAGCTGCTGGCAGCAGAGCAGAGCACTTACCACAACACCCTGCTGGCACTGCGAGGCTTCTGCTCCCTCCACGCCCAGGACCACCATGGAGCCCTGCAGGACTTCCAGAGGGTCATCGAGCACGAGTCCCCACACCCCAGCAGCTGCATCAAAGCCCTGTGTGGGCGTGGGCTGATCCGTATTTCTGGTGGCAGCAATTACTTGACAGCTCTGGATTATATCACAGCTTGCCAGCTAAAGCTGGATGAAACCATCTTCACCATCAAATCCTACGTGCCATGGAACCAGAGGGGATTGCTGCTGAAGGTGCTTCAGGAGGAAGGACAGATGATGCTCCAGAAGAAGAGGTACCCAGGAGGCTGCTCAGTTTCCTTTCAGAAAAATCAAACAGAGCTGTGCACATCCCTGACCTTGAAGGTGTTTTGTTTTGTTGGCTTTTTTTTTTTTTCCCACTCCAGAGATGCCCCTGGGGTTTTCCAGCTGGCTTCTCTCTTGGTGGAGCTGGACAGCTCTGACGAGGCATCCCGGATCCTGTGTGCTGATGCCCTGTACCAGATGGGCCGTGGGGAGGAAGCCCACGAGATGCTGTCCCTGGCCCTCTCCAGAAACCCACAGAGGGCTCCTGTGCTGGCCAGGCTGGCCCTGCTGCAGCTCAAAAGGGGCTCTGTGTATGATGGCAACCAGGTAAGGAGCACCTGGAAAGCCTCATCCTCGGGGTCATTCCCTCCTCAACAGCTGATTTGCCAGATTTTTCACATTAAATTACAGATTAATCCCTGTGTTCAGTGGTTTGGGTGCATTTCCCCTTTATATTTCCCCTTTGCTGTTAGGAGCTCCCTGAATAGCAGCAGAGAGAGCTGTGACACAGTGAAACTTGGAGCCCATGTGCAGAACCTCTAGCAGAACTTAAAGGTGTAAATACAGGGCTGATATTGCCATAAAATCATAGAATCACAGGAATTTGTGTTGGAAAAGGCCACACAAGGAGTCCCAGTTAAATCCAGCTCATTCCTCATGTGCTTTTTAATGGCATTTCTCAGCACTTTAACCAGGCAGAGCATCCTGTCCCTGGGGACAAATTATGGGATTGGGAATGTTCCCTTAGAGAAAAGAAGGCACAAATGCCACCTCCCCAATTAACCTAATGAAGCATTGCAGTAGAAAGACACAAATGCAGAAATTCCAATATCAGTCTGCAGTTTTCTTTCTGATAAATTGTGCTGGAAACCCTGAAAGCCATTCCAGCAAAGTTGGTTCCCCTCGCCAGGATGACAAAGCTGAATTCCCAGGTTCTGCCATCAGAGGGAACTGTTGTATTCTTTTTAAAATGCCATATAAATTCTGCTAACCCATAAGGAGAAAGGTTTTGTTGTCAGCACTTTACTACTGCCTATGAAAAATAAAAGTTTGCTGTAATTTGCTGCTTTTAGGATGGCTGTTAATGAAGGGTGTGGCTTTATTACAGTGCTCTCTTTGGAAGCTGAATTTCCATCTGCAGCTTCTGCTGCAATTTCTGCATGGAACATCTGAAAATTTCTCTTCAAAATATTTTATCCCACCTGCCTGTCAGATGCCAATCACTTTTATCTATCAATAAAATAGAAAAATTTATGAGTTCAAGGGATGTGTCTGGTACATCAGGATAACTTTGTTCTTGTCCAGACTTCTCTGGCTCAGATTTGAATATTCAGTCTCTGCTGAGCACTGTAAAACCATCTTTTGATTCATTGTCATTGGAAATTATGTTTAAAAGGTGCTTTTTGAGGCAAAGATACCAAAGGTCAGACAGGATTCTTTTCCAGCAGGACAGTACTTTGTAGGTTTGAATCCATGCTTTTCCCAGATTACCAATAACAATACTAAAAATAATTTACAGCACTTCTCTAATTTTCCATTAGTCCAGTGATTTTGATTTTGCAGTCAAAAAGGTCACTGGAATCCTTGTGTTCCACAGGAACATTCTCTTTTTTGGGCAATCATCCTGTATTTATAAGAACACTCCACTGCCAATGTGGATGCTGCTCAAAACAAAGCAAGCAGCACCAGATATTTGCCCAGAATTATTTCCACAGCTGCAGTGGTGGTAAGAAAAGATAATTCCTGTTTTCTCCTGCATTCACAGCAGGGCTGTCTGAGGAGATAAATCAGGGAGATTTGTGATCCTGGGCTGGCTGAAGCCCCAGGGAGAAGTGGGGAAAGCTGGGGAAGGACACAAATCTCTCACACACAACCTCACACCCCATTCAACTCTTTCTCTGCTGCCTTTTCCTCTCCCATCCTTAAGCTGCTGAGGAGGCTGATCAGAATTGGAGACTCCTCCTGCCTCCTGCCAGTGCTGGACATTTTCCAGGACGAGGACAGAAAGCTGCTGCAGAGCCACTGCCGCTGGCGAGCCCTGGCCATCCTGAAGGGCAAACAGGAGGCTGCTGCCATCAGAGAGGCCATTGCCCACCTGTCCTTTGCCATCCTTGCTGCAGGTAGGACACCAGGATGCCCGTGGGGATTTGTTCCTAAGCAAATCAGGGTGGGACAGGATGTGCAGATGTTCTCTGTCACCTCCCCGGTGAGGGCTGACACAGCACGTTCACCTGGGCCAGGAATTTTAAATTTTAGATTTCAAAACTTTTAAATTTTAAATTTCAATGAATTTTAAATTCCTTTAAATGGGTTTAGCTCAGTCCTACAGGAACATCACCCCCTCTTCTTCACCCAGTGCAAAGAAGTGAGTGCAGCCCCTCACACATTTCACCACCCCAGCTTTCCCTCAGGAGAGAGACCAGGCTGACATGGAAATTCTTCCAAGTAAAACCATGTTTGTGTGGAAATCTGCCTTTCACTCTGAGCAAATGTTATGACAGCAGCACTGAGAAGAAGAGAGGCTGGCTGGTGGGAATGGAATAAAAACCCTGTTAATTGCTTGGAGATGGTTCCATTTCACAGCCCGTGCATTCCAGCTTATCAGCTCCCCACCTGCTAGAACAGATGCTTGTTAAGAAATAGATATTGTCTTTAGAGGAGCCAACTGGTAGAGCTCCAGAGTGATAATAACCTTTGGTGCAGAAGTTTTGGAGCAAATCAGGAGGGAGAAAAAGCCTCATTACTGCAGAGGAATTGCTTGGAGCCTGTCTGCTGGCTGATCCCTGCAGGCAGCTGCATTTGCTGACCTCCCTATGAAAACATATTTCCAGTGGCACCGATGATTTATCATCCAATATTGGATGCCACAGTTATTGATTGCAACCCTGGGCATGTTAAGATCCTTATCGAAATTGCCTTGGAAGGAAGGGATGTGTGGATGGCAGGCAGAGAAATGCTCTGCAGGCAGGGAATGGAGGGACCAGGATTTTCTCTGACAACTCTATGTGTTTATTTGGGCAGCACTTGTGTGATAGCAGAGGGGGAAAAAAAGAAAAAAAAAGCAGCTCAGTATCACAAATCCCAGAGCATATTAATTCTGGCAGGGAATTAGTCCCATCTGGATAACTCATTTATCCAAAACAATGTGTACCTTCCCTGCCTGTGGGAGGGGGCTGGGGACTCTTTAAGGTCCCTTCCAACCCAAACTATTCTGTGATTCTGACCCCATTTTATAAAAACAGCCAAATGGCTTCATGCCTCCACTCTCAATAATCCCAGATCTCCCTCTTGGGGCTTTCTCCTCTCATTCCTGCTGCTCCCACTCCAACCTGACACAGATTCTCCCTTCCTTTCAACACGTGGCAGGAATTCCACTTGCAACAACAATAAAGGAAGCTTCCACTTTAGCAAACTCTCATTGTATTCATCCTGAGGTTTCCTCAGGCCAAGTGGAGATTTTTTGGAGCTTCCTGTGAGTATCCTTGTAGTAACCATGGCTGCCTCCCTGTCCTCCAGGTGGTTATGCTGAGGATTGCCTCCTCACCAGGGCTCGATGCTACGGGCGCCTTGGGCAGATGAAAACTGCAATTTTTGATTTTAATGCTGTCCTGAAGGAGGATCCCAGCAATGTGCAAGCTCTGAGCGGCCGAGGGTTTGTTCACCTGGCTCTGAAGCAGCAGAAGGTACTGTCCATGTGGGGCTTTGCTGGTTTTTCTGAGCAATAGGAGTGTAAATCACAGAGTTTGTTGTGGAATCGCTGGAATCAAGAGTTTCTCACAGAATTTGGGCAGTGAAATGCTCTGGGTTTGGCTGGGTGTATGAACAGCTCATCTGGCTTTACTGATTTTCTTTCCCAAACCTGGGGAGAGTAGGGCTAAAACTTGGTCATGATTTTCTATGATAACACAAGGAGTTTAAAGCACTTTGCAAACACTGATTCAAACCTGCCTTTATGACCTCCTGTCAGCTTTGCAAATGGAAAAATTGCAGCACCAGGACAGGGAAGAGCAAAGTTTTTCCATGGTTCAGCAGAGAACAGAAAGCAGCTGAAAGAACAAATGATCAATACTTAATTATTGCTTCCATTTCTTTCCTTACTGTTGTTTTTGCACAGGAGGCAGTGCAAGATCTGGTCTCAGCACTGAAGGTGGAGGCAGGAGCAGTGATCCCAGCAATCCTCTCCTTGAAGCCTGAAGCCCAAGGCTTGGTCACTGGGTGGCTCCTCCAGCATGGCAGGGCCACTCTCAGCGAGCTCATGGCCACCAAAGATGTCCCAGGAGAAACCCTCAGGGACCTTCTCACGATGGCAAAAGCCCTGACCAAAGTCTGCAGGGCTGCACAACATCACATCTTCTACACTGATGTTCTGATGGCAAATGGTGAGTCCCAGTCCTTCAGCACTGCTGGTGAGGGAGCAGAAAATGGAGAGAAGTGAATATGAAATGTCAGGGGTGTTGCTGGATGGTTCTGGATGGTGCTGGATAATGGTGGATGGTGCTGGACAATGCTCCATGGTGCTGGATGGAGAAGTTTGAAAACATTTTGGGACAGGGTATTCTTGGGATTTTAACTGCTCAGAGTGACCCTGAGATGCGTCAGAAAGTCTCTTTTCCCAGCCTGGTGGTCAAAGAAGGAGTCAGAACTCTTCAGTTCTCGTTCTCAAGGTCATTTATCTTCTTATCTATAAAATTCTTTCTCCTGTCCTGCCAAGGTCCGCTCAGCAGGACAGACAGAGGCACACTGGTGTTATCTTTTATACTAAAAACTACATGTACAGTATTTACAATTCCTTCCCAATACCTATCACCTATGTCAGACACTGAGCTTCTACTCTAAACCAACCCAAAAGTGCCACCATCACAGCAGAAGATGGAAGCCAAGAAGGAGAAAGGCTGGACACACCCAGATCCCTCCATCTTGCCTCCTGAACCCTCATTCTAAAAACCCAAAAAAAATCTATTTTCCACCCTGTGACAAACTGATTATTATTCTACTTAGACATTCATTGCTTGCAGATCCTCATATGAGGTCATAATCAAAACCACAGGCATCTTGGGCTGAATTCCAACAGGATATGACAAAATTAACACCTTTAGACATGGACTGGCTGCCGGACCCCTGCCTCACTGTGGTTTTTGGGTACTTTTCTCCCCATGGGATAGATAATGGAGTTTGTGCTGATGTTCCCCAACAGGAAGGCACCAGGAGGCCCTCAAGCACCTGCAGGAAGCCTTTGGCCACTGTCCTGCTGAGGACACAGCCAGGGCTCGCCTGGCTGTGCTGCAGCTGCAGGGCAGGAACGTGGCAGGAGCAGCTGCCCCGCTCAGTGCCCTGGCCAGGAGAGATGAGAAGGACTTGGCCTTTCTCCTGAACTTTGTAGACACCAAGAAACAGCAGCATCTCGCTCAGGTACAGCCCTTTTAGTTTGGTCCCACATCTGTGGATTCAGTGGGGAAAGAATTGGGAAGCAAAACTGGGATTTTGCAGGGATTGCTCCCTACTTTGAGATGTGTGTGGGGAGTTTCAGCAGATGGACAGGGCACAAATTGGCTTTTCCTCCTGCCAGGTCAGGGAGTTGGAGCCAAAATTCTTCCACTGCAGTGACCCTGATCAGTCTCTGATCATCCATCATTGCCACATCTGAGAAATTAGGATTCCTTTTTGGTCTCCTTGGCACAAGAGCTGGTGATGCCCACACTGAAATTCAGGGGGTGTGAGGGCGGCAGGCAGGGATTTAACAGATCATTGCTGATTGTTGTACTCTGGGGGACATGGATGGCTCCTGGTGAAGGGGGATTCATGTTTTGTTCATTTTCATGGTGAAAAGAGCTAAATATTTAAATTCAGTGACATTAAATGCTTCCATCCTTCTCTTGTGCAACATTTAGGATTTCTAATATGATCTCATTTTTACAAAATTAAAGGTTTTGAGGCTGGTTTTCTTAGCTAAAACTGACACAACAATGCCACAAACCTCTGATCCCCCCCAAGTATTTATTACTCACCATTTTTTCCTGTTTCTCCCCCAAAGTACACCCAGAAAGTATCCTCAATAACAAGACAAGAGAAGGTCAGATTGATGGTGAAGAGTTTTAACACTCAGCCAAGCATCTGCAATTCTGATTACCCAGAAGCTCTGCGTTCTGAGAATCAGTTTGCTTCCTTTTATTCAATTTGTTGCTGGTGTGCACCCTGGTGAGAAGCTATATTGTTATGCTCTCTCCCAGGTTATAAAACAAACAACATGCTGATATCCTTAATGCAGCAAGAGGAGCCCTTGGAATGTATTTGAACAGAACAGCAGGAGGATATAAGTAAACAAGTATTAATTTACCAGTCCCCAGACATGGCCCATTACAGAGAAAAGAGCCCCTCTCTTCTAAATAATGTAAAAAGTTCAGTCTTAGGGGGAAGAGTTGGAAGATTTCAGAGGCAATTTGCAATCTTCCACTTTAGAAAGTTGATAAAGGAACAACTGAGGCTGTGACTAGGGAGGCCCTAAGGAGGTGTCTGTAAATGAAGACACATTTTAGAGCTGAATTTCCCCTGCTTCACATCACTCCTTCTGTGGGGGTCTCACAGCCCAGTCCATCCATGCTGCTTCCCTTCTGAGGAACACAGGAGGAATGTTCTTTGCTGTCAGGAAGAAAAGAAAAATGAAAACAAAAAATCAAACTAATATTTTTATCATTTATACTGCTCTGGCAAGTGAGAACTCACTGGTGCCACAGGTGAGTGAAGCCTTTAAAGTGGGAGAGAAACTTATTTCTGTCTCTTTTTGGCAGCTGTGTCTGAAATAAAACCCCTCACTGTGGCTTGTTTATCATGAGAGATTGAGACAAGAGGTTTGACCAGGCTGATTTCAAAACTGGAGCCCAATACCAGGGTTGGGAGTTCAAAAAGAAAACATTGCTCCCTTTCATCTCATGCTTTTAAATGTTTGAACTCAAGCACCTGGGGATTTTTAGATGTATTTTGTGACCAGGGGATGAGTGTGTGCTCTCTGGGGTGTGGAAGGAATTGTTTCATCCACCTGCCCAGTGTCTCAAAGGATTTCCCAGCAGCACTTCCTTTTGCCTGTCAGGTTATTCTGGTTTGTGAAAGAAAGATCTCAATAAAAGGAAAGTTTTAAAAGCTTTCATGGAGAATTAATGCTAAAATTCCCAATGATGGCCTGACTTTGCCAGGGTTTCTATGCTTGGAGTTTGCTCTGCTCCTGAATTTCCCAGGTAGGAGAAGAGTTCAGAGTGCACACCCAGTCTCAGCACCCCAGCACAAAAGCATTTCTGCCACATTGGTTTTTTTTGAGAATTTGGAATTACAGGCATTTTAAAAACGTGTCATCATTACCCTGGAGCCAGGTCTGAAGAGCTAAAAATAGTTCTCCATAAGCTGAATAGGAAAGGGTGGAGGAAGGAGAGAGCTCCTTGATGTACTCTTTCTTGTTTCATGGAAAACAAAGCCATAAAATTCTCCCATTATTTATAGCGAAAGGGGTCCCATGCTGAGAAATTTGTAAACAACTGGGACAGCCCCATGGGAGCAGGAATCTGAAAGATTTATCAAGCTGCAAAAGGTCAGAGGAAGGGAGTTTGCTTTGCTGCTCGTGCAGCTTCAACCCTTGGCTCTCCTAAGTCAGGGGTAAATGCACGACTGATTCCCAACCCCTCACACAGATCCTGGGATGCTGTGGAGATCCACATTCCTACAAAAAAAGTCTCCAAAACTACAAGGACTGTGCCAGAATTAGGTGAAGTTGCCATTCTACATGTCCTTCATGGCATGTGCAGGTGGAGAAGGAAAGATTTGCTCCAAACTCCTCTGGAAGCACCCAACGCTCTGCCAAAGCTCAGAGTTCATCATTCCATCTGCTGGGATTTACTGCTCAGGGAATGACCCTTGGCCATCATTCCATGCCCAGTAAGCTCCTCACTCTTTTTCTTTCTAAGGAATTAAGCCTTGGTCACGTCATAAGATTGGTCCCTAGGGACTGGAACCAAAAATGCCACAAAAACATGGGTGTGTTCAGTGCTTTACACTCAGTGAGGTGAATAGATGGAAAAAAGGGACACAGAGACCCATTCCAGGGATCCACTCATTGCCCTTTCCAGGTGGCATCTGAATTATTTCAGTCTGGAAGCCAAAATCAAACTTTTAGTGACAAGTTGGACTCCAGTTCCCCTGGAATGCACTCTGAGGATTTTCCTGCCCTTCCAGCTCACCTGCAATGAGGCTGATGACAAAAATGCTCCTCCAAGGCCACGTGCAGGGAGCAGCTGAACTCAGCCATGCCATCCCCTTCTGCCTTCCCTTGCCTTCTCTCCCTCAGCCTGGTTTTCATCTTTATCTCTATTAGGAGATAATATGCAAGCTGCTGATTAATCCTTCCCTGTTACACCCCAAAAACACCCCAGCTCAGGTCCCTTAAATCAGGCAGAGATTCTCAAAAGAGAATCCAGAATCCAGCTGCCCAACCTTGCTCCATCTGCAAGGGTGAAAGGGAATCCTTGATTTTCAGATGGGATTTTTTCCTCCAAGCATGGCAGGAAAGGCAGAATCTCATGGCTGGATGTGAGGACTCTCAGGGAAATGTGAAAAAATGCAACATTGAAATATTGCTCAGTGAATAAATGCAATATTGTGGTGCAATAACCCCAAATGCCCCAGGTTAGAGCATGAAAACCTCCGACATCAGATTCAGCATTCAGCACAACAACAGCCATTGTGTTTTCTTCTGCCTCTGAGACAACAAATGCGCCTTTAGAGGCTGAAAATGACAATTTAACTACACAAACACAAAGCTATCTTGAGGAACTGCACTGAGTTCCTTGGAACAATGTGATCCAGAACTCTGGAATTTCTAGGGGGGAAAAAAACAACACCTTCTCTTGCCAAGATGCTCCTCAGGCAGCTGCAATTCCACCTTGATCCCTTAAATTCCTGCCACTGAGGGGACACTGAGGAATTGTCTTAAAAACATTTCAAAGGACAAAGCAGATGTGCTGCTCTTTAAATGTACAAAGACATCTGAGATGAAAATTTATGGCCAGAATTGTTAAAGCCAGGGGTTGACACTATTTGGGGAGAAGTCCTATTGCTATTTCTCAGTGTGGAAGCTGAGAGACTCCTTAATAAATATGATTAGGTCATATTTACTTATCAAGAAAATATATGTCATATATATTTATCAAGAAAAATAGCAATATGCATATATTTAATATATTTTTATATTTATATATATATATATGATATTTATTTAGCAATATATATTATATAGATATATATATTGCTATATATAAAAATAGCAAATATATATATATATATAGTGCATTATAATGAAATAATTGGGGCAGAATTCCTCCTAAACCATGAGGACAGGCTAAATATTTTCATGCCACTGCTCTCAGATGAGGTGCGGGGACTTGCCCTGCAGTATTGATCCCTGTCCTGCAGAACCTGTTCTCAGTCCTGGCAGACAGAAATCAATCCCAACCTCAGTCAGGTAAAATAAAAAGGGAACACAAAGAGACTGAAGGACCTGACCTGGCTCTCAGGTGTGGCTACTAAAATAGTGGCTGGGCTGGCTGGATTTCTGCATCAACAAGCAGGAATTACCCCTGAAATGAAGAGGATGGAAATATTTATCTTTTGCTTGAGCCTTGTTTGGCCCAGCCTATTGTAAGCCCTCAGCTGCTGATGGCAGCCTTGTTTATAACCTGAATATTCTCTCTGCTGCAGCACATTAAAAGCTTTATTTATTACCAATAAAGGGGAATAATGAGAAATCCATTTCAGGCAAATACTTCTAATGGACTTTTCTTCATTGACCTCCATGAACCTAAAAATTATGAGGCTTTTTCAGCCTTCTCTATTTTCTTGTTGTTGTTTTTCCCTTCAGATGAGGGCAGAGAGTTCAAATTGTACTCAAGATTAACAATTAGCAAAGCCACCAGTTGGCCTTTTTGGTTTTTTCTACATCTTAGGTAAGCTCCAGTAGAGACAAAAATTTCATTTTTACCTCTTGCATTTGTGGGACAGCACCTGGAGATGTTGGTCCAGGCACCTTTTTGTCCATCATTCCTAAGGAATTTAAACAAATTCAGAAGAAATTCTGTGCAGAAACAAAAGACTTCAGAAGCTCCTGAGATAACAGCAAGTTCCCAGTGAGCCAAGACTTTTATATCTTGTTCATATCATAAGATTTGCCTTGGTCATATCTTAAAATTGAATAGATGGAAAAAAGGGACACAGAGACCCAATCCAGGGATCCACTCATGGCCCTTTCCAGGTGGCACCTGAATTATTTCAGTCTGGAAGCCAAAATCAAAATTTTAATGACAAGTTGGACTCCAATTGCCCTGGAATGCACTCTGAGGATTTTCCTGCCCTTCCAGCTCACCTGCAATGAGGCTGATGACAAAAATGCTTCCCCAAGGCCACATGCAGGGAGCAGCTGGACTCTTATCTGTATGCAAAAATTATTATTTCTCCAGCTAGATGCAATTCCAACATTTGATAAAACAACTAACATTTGTTAGTGCCTGTGTGTATGACCAGTCCAGATTAGATTTATTTTTCCTCCCTAATTTTTTTGCCCTTATGTCACTATAGGATACAAAACAACACGAGTGCACACACTGATGCTCTCAAGGTGAAAAAAGGGAAGTTTATGTTTTGACTCAACATTTATAGTTTTTTAAAAGTGACAGTGGATTGGAAGGTGACAGTGCCACCTCTCCAATGGCACTGGACAAACTAACAATCTATCCAAATTTTTTTCTTCCATAAAAGAATGCAAAACAAGAAGTTATTTACAAAAAGTGCGTGAGAAAGTTCGTAAACATCAGAAAGCTTCGAAAATCTTTAAAAATCAGGGTATTTTTGTTAACTAACGTGGATTCCTCTGTCCCCACAGGCAGCAGCCCAGGAAGGGAAGGTGCTGATGAGAGGCCACAACCACCAGCAGGCTCTGGGCTACCACAGCCTGGCTGTGCTGGCCAGCAGGGCCAACCCCAGGTACCTGAGGCACAGAGCTGCCTGCCTGATGCACCTGAAAAAATACGAAAAAGCTCTGAAAGACATGGAGAAAGTGATCCAAGGGCATGGCTCTAACAGCCCAAAAACCCAGGCTGGGGATCACTGCTGCCAGGGCTTCCTGCTGCTGGCCCTGGCTCAGGAGGAGGCAGCAGTGCAGCACTACATGCAAGCCCTGCAGCTGGACGAGCCCCTGGCCCTGGGCACCATCACTGAGTGCCCTGGCAGGGAATCTTTAACCCAAACTTTTCACAAAATTGCACAGTATAACTTTGAGAAGCAGCGTTATGAAGAGGCCTGGAAAATCACGGACTATGGGCTTAAAATTGATAAAAGTTCTGAGCTCCAGAAGCTGAAAGCAAGACTGAAAAGGGAGGCATCGAGCTGCAGCATACATTGATTGCTCTCTTTGGGGATTTTCCAGTCTGATTGCTTTCTGGGAGGCTGCAAGAATGAAGGAAAGATGAGGAAGATAAGAAAGATGAGAAGCTGATGATAAATATGCAACAGACACTGGACCTGGAGTAGAAAGTTTAAGGCAGCAAAACAAAACTGACCAAGAGAGCAATGAGGAAAAAAAGCAAATTGCAGCATTCAGGATTCCTTAAAATTATTGTGGATTATGTAAATTCCCCATTGTGAAAAAAAGCCTTTTTTTCTGGTTAAACAACAAATTCTAACAGAGGGGTTCCAGTTCTACAGAAGGAAAACATTCCAATCACTTGCAGCCCATGAATAATAATCATGTATTTCCTAAGCTAGCATTTTATGAGCTTTAACACTTACTGTTCCATCAATTTGCTTTATTTTTATGGCCAGTCAAAAGGATCAGTCAAAATAACTCCTGTAAGGTGTTTGTGAAGGCTCTTTTTGTTGGTTTCTACTGGAAGGAAATTGATCCAATTTTATTTTTCAGCTTGCAAATGGAGCCAACAGTTATTTAAAGGCATCATTTCATGCTTGGAAAGAAGCCCTCCCACAGCTTCTTGATGCCCATTATGGGGGAAAAGCCTCATCAGTGTCACTAGGGTTAAAATGGAATTTGAAGGAGTGTGTTAAACCCTTCTCCTGCCCCACTCTTGGATGAAGGATCTGCCCTGGTGGGAATGCAGTGGATTTGTCAGGATCAGCACCAATATCAGGGATGGGGCAGCAGAAATCCCAAATAAACTGTTCTGCTGGCCCAGGGACAGTGAAATAACACAAACAGAAGCAGAAAGGACCCAGGTGGGGCCCAGAGCAGCAGCTCCCTCCTTTGTTTTGTCTCCAAAGGAGTTGTCCCAAAGTTTTTGGAGTGTAGTAGCACAACCATGGAGAAAAACAGAATCTGCTGCTGAAAACAAAGATGAAAGCAATGCTGAGGAGTGCCCTGCTGCTTTGATTAGGATGAAAGGGAAGAGGAAGCATTCTCTTTTTTGCTGTGCTGTTGTCTCAAAGGCACCAGTCCAGGGTGGAACTTCCTTCAGCAGCCTTGGGATCAGCCCACAGCAATGGCACAGCCTGGAACCTTCCACCTTTTCCTCTTTGCATGCTCCTTTTCTCTGCCCTAAGAGCACAGGTAAGACTGAGCTTCCTACCCTTCAAATTCCATTTTAATCCTTGTGACACCGATGAGGCTTTTCCCCCATAATGGGCATCAAGATGATGTGGGAGAGCTTCTTTCCAAGCATGAAATTATATCCTTAAACAACTGTTGGCTTCATTTGCAAGCTGAGGATATATCCTCAAGGAATTCTGCTGGAAATGTCACACAGCTGTGAAGAATTCAAATATATTTATATTAATCAAGATTAATGTAATCAAGAAGAAAATGCAGCCCAATAAAAGATGAAACTGGATACCTGTTTGTAATTCAGCTTGAAGTCATTAATTAATTACAGCTTAAATATCTGTAGTATATTCAGCTCTGAGCTCTGTACAGACACTACCAACTATTTCCTTGCTTTCCATAAATTTTATTTCTTCAAAATATTCTGCTAACTGTGTTGCACATCATCACCAGGTAATGAATGCTGAAATGTGAAATCATGGTTGAGAATGTTCCTGCACAAACAGCACCCTGCCAGGCCTGCCCTCTGAAATATTCAACATTCCTTCAAAGCATGTGAAAGGAAAATCAGATGTGAGAATATTTGCATCACAAACAGAGTTAGACAAGGGAAGTTTCCTGACCTCAGTGCTCTGCAGTCCAGCAGGCAAAGAACAGCTTAGAAATGATGGCAAAGTGTTTGGAATTAACTATTCCACTGGAAGCTTTTCCTCAGGGTTCAGGCAGAGCTAAACTTTGAGCTTTTGTGATCTCAGAAGGTTTCATTTCCTTTCAAACCCCATCACTCCCATTAATATTTCCTATTTCACTTCGCTGTGCACTCCCAGGTACTGAGGGAACCCAAACACAGGAACCAACTTCTGCAGCTGCTCTGGAAGCTGACACATCTCCAGGGAATTCTTTTTCCTGCCTTTGAGCCCAGGTCATTGTCCTTCCCAGCTCCAGAGCTGGTGGAAGTGTGGTTCTGGCCCAGAGCCATGCAAACCCAGGAATTTAATGAGTCTCCTTGTGCCCAAGTGAGGACAGTCCCCTTGGCTTGCAGGGGCAGATGTTCCACTCTAATGACAGCTAATCTAAAAGCCATTTCTCTCACCATCATGCCCCTGCAGAAGATAAACTGTTATCATTCTGCTGCTGCTGCTGCATCCAGCAGTTTCCAATTTGCCAGGGCTCCGAGGAGCTGCTGCCACCAGAAATTGGATGTGGTACATGAAATGATCTCTGGCACTGCAGCCTGCCTTGGGAGCCTTGGCTGCTTCCCTTGGATTTCAGCCACGCTGATCTGGGCTGGGATCTGCTGCTTCTCTCAGCCATTACTCAGTGGCACCTTAAGAAAAGCAGGTCATTGTTTAGAATCCAAAGCTGGGGGATTCAGGAGATTCCTCCCCCTCCTGCTCCTGCTGTGCATTTCAGGAATGACTTTTCCATATCAGGAATGACTTTTTCAGAGACTGCACCTGCCCACAGGTGTGTACACACAATCCTGAGCACTGGAGCAGTGGTTTCTTGGCTCCCAGAGGTGCCTGAAGGGCAGAAAACAAACAGTTGATATTCCTGATGTTGCTGATATTGCTGAAATTGCTGGTATTGCTGGTATTGCTGGTATTGCTGATATTGCTGGGATTCCTGGTATTGCTGGTTGTAGTTCTCAGCAGCTGAGGATGTTTGAGAATGGGTGGGGAACAAATTTCCACCCCAAATGGGAGGCTGGAGAACATGAGCCAGTCCCAAAGATGTCAGCAGAGAGTGGAAACCACTCATGATCAGAGTGATGCTGTTTTAATGCCTCACTAATGAACCAGCAATTGAGAAAAGTGAGAAAACAGCTCCTGTCCTGGCCCTCCCTGAAGTCACAGCCTGGTGCCACTGACCCTCTGGGTGCCACACCTCAATACAGGTGTGGAACCTTCACCTCGAACGTGTGCAACCAGGTAATTTCCAATTAATTCACTTCCAAAGTCTGCCTTGGGCGCAACATGTATGGCCAAAACCTCCTGGAAACCTTGGCAAGGCTCCCTTGTGTCCCTGAGAGCCGCTGGGGACACGTTCTGTGCCAGAGCAGATGTGGTTAAGGTGTGTCACCAGCCAACCTGATCATTTCTGTGTTTCTGTGTCCCCTACACAGCCCCAAAGAGTCAGGAGTTGCAGAGAATAAACAAGAAGAAGAATTTCCCGCTGGACTCTAAAGAAAATTAAGAGCAGTAGCTCATAATCAGTTTGCATGCCTCATTCCTGAACTGCATCAGTAAATGAGAAAATTTAGCTGTAAGGCCAGGGGGGGATTGTAGGAGGGAGCAGGAGGATGTTAATGATTCCATTCCACCCTGGTTTGCATTCTGTTATCCCCCTCATTTGTGCTCTCATCTCCAGGTGGGTGCTGCCACACCAGAAACCTCCTTGGGGTAACCCAGAGTGAGGGACCTGGAGTCCCCACAGGGCCCCAGGCTCAGATCCAGATCAGTAGTGGATGAAATGGAAAACTGACAGGGATTAGCATTTCCCTACTTGAAATGACCACCTCAGAGAGCTTCTTGATTGCTTGGAAAGCTCAGATGTGCTGTTAGAAGACATTCCAGCACTGGTAATGTGCTCCATCTGTTCTCTGCAAGTCACAAATTTCAAATCTGAAATTATTGGGAACACCTCTGAGTGCCTGTCACGGTGTAGGGTTTGTTCTCCCACTGCAGATTTGAACAATGGGAACAATTATACCTTGCCTTGTGCTAATTTTTGCAGCCTTGCCAAGAGGATTTTCTGCAATGTTGTTTCTTTTCTTCTCGTGCATCATTTGGCCATTCTTGATCAGCTTCCTGAAGTAAGCAGGTAATTAATTAGCCATCTACAGAAATTGCCCTGTGTCCACAGCATTAATGTGCTTGGATGTTTTAATTGATTGCATTCTCAAACGGCTTGGATGCCTTAAATGCCAGCTAATGCAATCCAATTAAGACTCCTAATAAACCTGCCTGATGAACTGCAGGATAATCACACATCAAGCACAGATGTAAAGGAAAATGCCATGGAAGTGACAGTTCAGAATAGGCTGTGTCATTTGGGAAGATCCAAACCATTCTCAGCAGGAAAACTGGGAATATTCCCTCTGGCTGGTGCTGGATTTGGGGCCCAGGACCTGATCCAACACAACTTTTAAACACACATTTTCACCAGTTTTCCTATGTACAAAAACTTTTACACAGTCATGGAACAGCTCAGGTTGGAAAGGACACCAAAATGTCATGTGAGCCAAGCTCAGTGGGAAAGGGGTCCTGGATAAGATTATCCATCACCCTGCCCAGCCTGGGAAATATTATAAACTTCCAGTGAGCTGGACCTTATCATGTCCCTGGGGTGTCTCTTCCAGTGATTGATTATTCTCACTGGAAAAAAAAATAATTCTTTTATCAAGATTAAATCAAGATTAAACTTCTCCCACTCCAACATCCTTTTAGCCCTCATCTCCCACATGAAAATAACTCAATAATCACCCTGAGGGAGCACAAATGCAAAGGAGATTTCAGGTGATATGGAGGGGGGAGGCTCTTAAAAATGTAATTCAAAGAAAATTAGCTGAGGCAGCAGGAAATTAAATAAACTCCTACTGGGATAGGATGTGAAGTTCCAGTAGTGCCCCACAAGTAACTCACTTGAAGATGGTGCAGTGTCTTTGTGGCAGCTCTGGAGGTCTTTCCTCAGCCCAAACAGAGATTAGGGATTTAATGGAGCAATCTGTGTGAAATTCTCTGCTCTGTTCTGCCAGATGCCAGACAAGACATAATAGCTCCTCTGGCATCAATGTCTATTAATCTAATGCTGACTTTGATTCTCTGTGTGACTCCCTTTCATCTGTAAAATGGGGATAATTCTCTCTTTCAGATGCCTGTCAGTACCTCTTCGTTCTGGGTACATGGTGCTTTGAAGATGACATTATTTGTACATTTTCTATTATTGTCAAAAAGCTGCACCTTGTCCCTGTCCCCTGTCCCTGTCCCCAGCCCCAGCCCCTTGAAAACAGGAATTATCTCCTTTCCATTTTTAAAAGCAGTACATTTAATGAAACAGCTGAAACTTGCGTGTGCTCTGTTAACTGAAAATAATTTAAGGTACAATATCTGAGGTTTATTTTGTTTGGAATCTGTCTTCCTATACAGCAAAACAAGGCAAAAAAAAAATACCTTTATGCCTTTCTAGTTAGGTACATGGAATTTTGAAGTGTTTTTTTCATTTAGAATATAATTGCAATACTGAAATAATTACAATACTGAAATTGGGTGTGAAAATGAGACACCTGCATTCTAGAAGTCTTGAAAAACATCTTGAGGAAAAAACCTCTGAAACTTGCATGTGCTCTGTAACTGAAAATAATTTAAGGTAAAATATCTGAGATTTGGTTTGTTTGGAATCTGTCTTCTTATACAGAAAAACAAGGCAAAAAATACCTTTATACCTTTCAAGTCATGTGCATGTAATTTTGAAGTGGTTTTTTTATTAAGAATATAATTGCAATTCTGAAATAATTACAATACTGAAATAATGACAATACTGAAATTGGGTGTGAAAATGAGACACCTGCATTCCAGAAGTCTTGAAAAACATCTTGAGGGAAAATGGTAAAGTACCTCATGGAAAAAGAGAACGTTCCTAAGAATTAATTACTGGAATAAAGGGAATTCTCCAAATGCTGAGAAGCCAGGAAATCACCTTGTCCTCTTAAAGGCAGCCCTGCTACACAGGGATAATTTCCTAATTTCCAGTCTAGACCTCAAACCAAGTGGTTTCAGACCTGTTGGAAGGGGTTAAATCCCTGAGAAGACTCAGAGCATTTAATTCATTGGGCACTGGGAGCCACCTGCGTGTGAGTGAGGGGAGAGAGGGAGATTTGGGCACAACGCTGTGCAAAGACCATTCCTGGGGAGAGCGCTGGGAACGTGAATAAAAGAAATAAAATTTCTTTCTGACTGCCAGGAGACACAACCAGCCCAGTTCCACCCCACAGACTGCTCCAGGCAGCTCTGCAGCTGAAAATCCTCCTCCACAAGAGCCAGGTAAGGCATCTTCACCTTTTTACCTGCTTGTCTCTGCAGTGAATGCAGCCAGAAACTCGGGGCAGGAGCTGCTGGACCTTTCCTGCATAGCAACTCTGATATCTGATCGTTTTTAATTCTGGGGGTGCTCCAAGGATGCTCATCCCAAAAGGGAGAGCAAGAGAAGAGCTTTGAAACATCACCCAAACTTCGAGGTTTTCCCAATTCTAAACTGTGCCTCTACCAGGACTTATTTCAGCTGGCAGCCAACCTGCTCCAAGGAGATATTTCAATGCTGGGCTTTATTTCTTTTCTGCTGGCTGACAGATGACAGGGTTCTGCTGGCTCTCAGAGACAAAGCCATTATTTCTGAGCACAATGAGTTCTCCTCTGTGGGCAGCATCCCTGCCACAATAAATCACAGGCTACATCCAGCCATTGTCCTGGAGCCAGGCATCTGCTGATTCACCAGGGAGAGGCTGCTGGGTTGGGCTTTTTTTTTGTTTTAATGTCACCCTATAGCTTCAGATTTAAGTAAAAAGTGTATCATAATCTCATTTGTTGGCATTTTGACTGGAATAATGGACACTGTTCTGGTTACTAAACTGACCATTTTACACATGCATTATAAATCTTGTTCAGGTCGGTTTTCCTGTTTAGATTAATTTATACACACAGAAGAAATAGATTTTGTATCTGTGTTAGCTGAACATTGAAACTCAGATGACACCAGGTAACAGCTCTCTTTCCAGACTCAAGGTTCTTTATTGTATTAAAGCCAAAAAAGTAAAAAATAAAAGATATTTTAAGCAGTCTTGGAGGAGTTTTGGAGCTGCTCCTCACACAGAGGAGCTGATCATTTCTAACCTGCACTTCAACGCACTACAGGTGATTCCAGATCTGGAATTGCACTTCCACTGACACAGAACTGCCTCAGATATTTTATTTTATGCACAGGCAAAGGATTCAGGGCAAACTACAAACCCTGACAGCCAGAGGGAAGAGAATTTCCCTCCCATCCCAGATAGATGTGGATATAGAAATATATATATTTTTATAGATATCTATAAGGATGTACCAGACAGAGATGGAGACCTTGTTTCCACGGCAACAACTCTTAAGACAAATCCCTCTAAAGATGCTGCCACGTCCTGCTTGGCTCAGATTGCTTTAGGACACGGAGTTGTGTTCACATTTCACATTTGGTGGAGCTGTTTAATTCCTGCAGGAGAGCCCCAGAGCTCCAGCTGGGAAATCACTGCTCCACTGCACATCCACTCCCTGGATTTCTGAGAGCAGCAACCATGGGATCATCTGTTCAGGTGACCCAGAGCATTCAATCCCATCAATATTAACGCCAAAAACTGTGCAAAAATTGGGCAGGTAATATATTCTCATATACTACTATCAGGTTCATATATATATATATATAATTTTAGGTTATATATTCTCATGTATTCTTATGAGCACAAAGTTTTTGAGGTTCACATCACTGGTGGCAAAACAAACACAGGCAGAGGGGAAAAAAATACAATTTCTGACAATTTCAATCTTCAGAATCAATTCCTTCAGAAGGAGGAGTTGAAGGTCAACTTGACATTATGGCAACTATGACACAGCAACCAAACTTCTGAGCAAGGTAAAAATGGCATTGAAGAGTCTCATCCCAGGTATTTATTCCAGATTCTCCGGGGGAAATATGAAGACAAAAATATTCAAGTGCTGTCTCCCAGACAGGTGAAGCACCAGCTCAAATATTTGCTGTCCAGAGCTGGAATCTCTGCCCTAAATTCCCCCCAGAAATGAGAATTTTTCCCAAGAAGAAAAGCAAAGAAAACCCCAGAGCTGCTCCCTCTCTGTGTTCAGGAGTTCTGTGCAGTTTGGGATGTTTCATGTCTGACAAAGCACTTTTGGAGTAAATATTCACATGTGGGGTGAATATTCCCACTAAACACACCCCACAAAGAGGCTTGGCTGCTCAAACCCCATCCCTGCAGGATCCAAGGGTAAAATTCCCTGATTTGAGGTTTTTTCCAAGCTGTAACCCTGCCACACTGCGAGCTCTTTACACTTCCAAGTTCCAGTAACAGGAGAACCTCCTCTGCAAAGTTCCAAAGTAAGCAAAAAGGGAAAAAACCCTTTCAAAGTGGCCCAACCCAAACAGCAAATGCCTCATTGCTTCATCTGGTTCGTGTCTACGTTGCTTTGGGGAGAGAGGATGTTTTCCAAGAACTGAAAACCCCCACAGATCCTCAATCTCTGGAAGAAGAAACCCCCAGAGCTGTGTTCACCTTTCCAGGATTGCAAAGAGGAATTAAGCTTTAAAAAAGCTTTTAAAAAAAGCTCTTTTGTAAAATGAAGGGCTGATAGAAAGTGGGGTGAACCAGCAGATGAGAATTTCAGCAGGCGCTGATTAAATGATGAATAATTTAATTGAATGTGAGATTTAGGGGGAAAATAAATAACAGAGCAACCCCACTCCACCTCCCAGCGTGGAGCTGCCTTTGCCACAGAGCTGCAAGGTGAGAGTGAGAGTGTCAGAAATCAAAGCAGCTCCGTCCCCTCCGAAGCAGTGACCAGAACAGGGACCTTGCTGCACTGCCAGGATGATGGATTGCTCCATTCCAGTGACCAATCAAGGCTGCTCGAGATAATCAAAATTAATGATTCTGCAAATAAGTCCTTTACAGTTGCTGGTGCTGCTCACACAGAAAATAAGGGGTTTCTTGGGTTTTGTTTGAGTTGGGTTGGGTTTTTATTTTTTTTCACTTAGCACAGCAGAAGGAATAAAGCTCTTAGATTCTTGGCATGTTGGTTCTCCACCACCAAAATGGACAAAATAATAGTGTCTTATAGCCATGGTGTAAGAATAAATACATTAAATCTATGAGGAAAAACTACATTAAATCTATGAGAATAGCTACATTAAATCTACAAAAAGAATTACATTAAATCTATGAGAATAACCACATTAAATCTACAAAATTAACTATAATAAATCTTAAAAAAATGCCACATTAAATCTATGAGAATAACCACATAAAGGTACAAAAAGAATTTCATTAAATCTATGAGAATAACTACATTAAATCTACAAAATTAACCATGTTAAATCTACAAAAAATGCCAATTAAATCTATGAGAATAGCCACATTAAATCTACAAAATTAACTACATTAAATCTACAAAATTAACTACATTAAATCTACAAAATTAGCTACATTCAATCTACAAAAATTGCCACATTAAGTCCTGTGAGTCCCCTGCCTGTTGCAGTTTTATGGATGTCAACCAGGTAGATCCTACTCGGAGCAAGCCTAGTTG
This sequence comes from Zonotrichia leucophrys gambelii, assembly GCF_028769735.1. Lineage (NCBI taxonomy): Eukaryota > Metazoa > Chordata > Aves > Passeriformes > Passerellidae > Zonotrichia > Zonotrichia leucophrys. The sequence goes on along the minus strand of NC_088190.1, from coordinate 2,650,796 downwards.
TAAAGAAAGAGTAAAATGCTCAACAACAAGGAAGATTCCCATTAACCAATCTTAGTTAGCTGCAGAAATTTCTGCAAACAGAAACGAGAGATCACTTAAATCCTAATTAAATGTATAGATTTGTGCTTAGCAGTGCCCCTGCCTGCTGCAGCTCTGTTTGCCATATGGACAGCCAGGAGCATTTCCCATCCCTGGGTTCTCCCGCTCCTCCTCAGCTGCTGGGATCAGAATTGCTGCCTTCACCCTCGCCTGGAGACCCTGTTAACCTGAATCTGGAGAGGAAAAATGAAAGGGAAGTTTTCCCATGGGTTTTGAGGCAGAATGGTGACTGGGAGAAGGAATTGGTGTTTATCCTTGGAACACTGAGTGTCCAAGCAAAAAGCCACAAAGGAACCTCTGCTCTGCCCCCAGCACCTCCTCCTGAGCTCACACACAAAACTTGGAGTGCAGAGGCACAACCGGGCATTTCTGCCATGTGAATTCTTGCAGTGAGAGGAAAACACCCCCAGCCCACCCTTCCCTTCTCCCGGGGTCTGTCTGCAGCGGGGTGAAACAAAACCCACGGGAATCCCACCCTGCCCTCGCTTTTAGTGCCTGTGCCAGCTGTTCCCAGCCACATTCCCATCAGGAATTGTGTGCACTGCCTGCACCAACCCATAAATCAGCCTGTTTGCTGATTTACACTCTATGAACACTTCTCCTTCATCCCACCCCAAAGCTGCCGGCGCTCTGGGAAACTGGAGAGCTCCAGCAGGTTCCCAACCCCCTGCGAGGGCAGCGGCCGAAAAATGGGGTGGCTGCAGGGGTAACAGGATCCCGGGTGGAATTCAGGGATAGCAGAGTCTGGGTGGAATTCAGGGATAACAGGATCCCAGGTGGCATTTAAGGGGTAACAGAATCCCGGGTAACATTCTGGGATAACAGAATCCCAGATGGCATTCAGGGCTAACAGAACCCTGGGGCTAACACAATCCCGGGTGGATTCTGGGCTAACAGAACCCCGGGTGAGTTCTGGGCTAACAGAACCCCGGGTGGCATTCATGGATAACAGAATCTCGGGCTGACAGAACACCGGGGCTAACACAATCCCGGGATAACAGAACCCCGGATGGATTCCGGGCTAACAGAATCCCGGGGCTAACACAATCCCGGAATAACACAATCCCGGGTGGATTCCGGGCTAACAGAGCCCCGGGGCTAACACCATCCAGGGATAACTGAACTGCAGATGGAAATCCAGGGATTCAATTCCCCGGGTGGATTCAGGGCTAACAGAACCCCGGGGCTAACACAATTCCGGGATAACAGAACCCCGGGTGGATTCAGGGCTAACAGAACCCCGGGGCTAACACAATTCCGGGATAACAAAATCCCGGGCTAGCAGAGCCCCGGGGATAACACCATCCCGGGATAACAGAACTGCAGATGGAAATCCAGGGATAACAGAACTCCGGATGGATTCCGGGCTAGCAGAGCCCCGGGGATAACACCATCCCGGGATAACAGAACCCCGGATGGATTCCGGGCTAACAGAATCCCGGGGCTAACACAATCCCGGGATAACAGAACTGGAGATGGAAATCCAGGGCTAACAGAACCCCGAGGATAACACAGTCCCGGGTGGATCCCGGGCTAACAGAGCCCCGGGGCTAACAGAACCCCGGGTGGATTCCAGCCTAACACAATCCCGGATGGATTCCGGGCTAACAGAACCCCGGGGCTAACACAATCCCGAGATAACAGAACTCCAGATGGAAATCCCGGGCTAACACAATCCCGGGCTAACACAATCCCGGGCTAGCAGAGCCCCGCGTATCTCGGAGCCGCCGCCGCCGCTCGGAGCGCCTCCAGCCCATCCCATCCCATCCCTCCTCCCTCCGGAGCATCTCCCTGGCGCTGGGAAGGGCTCGGGGCTGAGCTGCCCAGCCTGAGCATGGCTCGGAGCAGCCGGGCAGAGCCGCAGCCTCCCGGAGCCGCCCGCCGTGCCCATCCCGTGCCCCCGGAGCCGCTCCCGGGCACCTGCGAGGGTGCCAGCCGGGATTCCGTGAATGGTGACAGCGGTGACAGAATCTCAGCCTGGATTATTTGAATGGTGGCAGAGGTGACAGGGTCCCAGCCTGGATTCCCTGAGAGGTGACTGAGTCCTCCGAGGGTCCCAGCCCGGATCCCTTGAATGGTGACAGAGGTGACAGAGTCCCAGCCCGGATTATTTGAATGGTGACAGAGGTGACAGAGTCCCAGCCCGACTGCCCTGAGAAGTGACAGAGGTGACAGAGCCCTGCGAGGGTCCCAGCCTGGATTCTCTGAGAGGTGACAGAGGTGACAGAGTCCCAGCCCGGATCCCTTGAATGGTGACAGAGGTGACAGAACCTGCGAGGGTCCCAACCCGGATCCCTTGAATGGCGACAGAGGTGACAGAGTCCCAGCCCGGCTCCCCCTGCTGCTGACGGAGCCCAGCGCCACGCAGGGATTATTCCGATTATTCAGGGAGCACTTTGGGAGCGGGCAGGGGAAGCGGCTCTTTGCCCCCCTCCTTCCCTGCCTGCCAGGAAGGAGCTGCCCAAGCTGGTCATGAGACTTTTCCAGACTTCCCAAAGAGGCTCCTGAAGTTGTGGCGCTGCCCCCAGAGCAGACGCGCAGGCTCGGGAGATGGAGAATGAGCTTGGCAAATCTGTGGACAATCAAATGGACAAATACATGTAATAATTTGGAAGTTTTCTTGCTCTCTTTGCTTTTATTCTGCTTCCTTTTTTTTTTTTCCTTCTCGCTATCCTGATGTAGCCGCGCTGTTAACCCTTTCCCCTCCCTGATTTAGCGTTACAATAATGGGGAAATCAGAAAGCCAAATGGATATTGTGGAAAAATCGACCAAATCTGGGAGGAAGCCCTGGAGCTTTGCGGCCATCGGGCTGGCTGTCCTGCTGCTCCTCATGACCTGCGCTGCCGTCGCCCTGGTGATCCTCTATGCCAGCACCAGAGGTAAGAACCCGGGAATAATCTGAATTATCTTCCCCTTCCCTCTGCAAACAGCAGAAAAAGTCCTTTTTTTCTTTTTTTTTTCTTTTTTTTTTCTTTTTTTTTTCTTTTTTTTTTCTCAGAGCTAAATGAAAACAAAACCACAGGGAGACCATGAGGTCACCTCTGTGTGGGACTGAGCTCTCCCTGCCTTGTGCACAGAGATTGTGCTAGCTTTCACTTAAATTTTGAATTATGCTCCATGTGATTCTATGCTTTTCTTTAATTCCATGCAGTTTTCAGAGCTGTTTTGACAAAGCTGATGTGCTGTTTTAGAGGGAAGGTGTGTGCCTGTGTGTGAGGGCTGACATTTCCTCATTTTATCCCAGCACAAGCCAAGATTCATTATTGCCAGGGTTTTTAAAGCAACAGCTGCTTTGAGACATTTCTAAAAACAATCTCCCTGAAGGGGAAATTGCTTATTACAATGTGAAAGCTTAAAAAAAAACCAAAAAAGCCACTTGCTGCTGAGGAAAAGGAGACTTTTCAAATATTCCATCAGGCAGTTGGATCTCTAAGTGTGATTTGCTTCAGTGACTTGAATGCAAATATCTTGCCAGCAACCTGACATTGAGGCACGTTAGTTTGAAGTGTTTTTGCCTAAATATTTAAATATTTTAACTGCAGAGCACGCTTGGTAAAACCAAAGTTTTCCCACTGGCACAGCAAGCGCAAAGCCCCACTTTGAAACCCTGTGAAGCATCAAATGCTGGGGAGCAGCTCTGCCTCGTGTTTGTCACTTCCATTAAAGCCTCTTGGGCCGGGAGCTTTGTTAAAACACAGGAGAGTGAAATTAAAGTGGGAGAAGCGAAACTGGAGCAAAACACAGCAGCAAAACACAGTCTGTGCCTCCCCTGCTGCAGGGAGCTGCATTTCCAGCACTTGTGAGTGAAACACTGCACAATGCTGAGCAACAATTCATGAAAAAAGCCTTGTTATGGTTCACTTTTTTGCTACCAGCAAAATCTGAGTGTTTGGTATTCATGAAGTTCACCAGAAAGTTGATTCTATTAGCTCAGGAAAGGAGAGGAAAGAAATTCCCCAGAGTCAGGTCCTGGAGGAGGAGTTTCTGCATCAAACACTGAGTTTGGCATTGGGTTTTGCTGCCTGCATGCAGAAAGGATTGGAGAAATCTGTCCCACATCCTTTGCTGGCTGCAGACAATGCAGAATTCAGGTATTAATAACATTTACCCAAGTGCTGGTCTCATCCAAATCCAGAGGCAGGGTCTGTGCTCATTACATGTGTTTAAGGAAGGCTTATCTGTGAGAAAACAGGTCTAAAACTTAAATATTTCCTCATATCTGCAATTAAACTTTCCCTGGAAGTGTTCCCCAGAGTGCAGGGCTGGTGTTCTGCTGCCCTGTGCTCCTCACACCCCACCAGATGTGTCCAGATGTGCCCTGGAGCCACTTTGTGCCTCTGCCCCCATCCCTGCCCACAGCTGGAGCAGCCTCCAGCTTCGGGTGATTCCAGGTGGGAAAGGAAATTCCAGGTGGGAAATGAAATTCTAGGTGGGAAATGAGATTACAGGAGGGAAAGGAAATTCCAGGTGGGAAATGAAAATTCTAGGTGGGAAATGAGATTACAGGAGGGAAAGGAAATTCCAGGTGGGAAAATGAGTGAGCAAAGATCTGAGACTGTGGAGCCAAGGAGGGCAGGGCTGGTCATGGCCAGAGGCTGGGGCAGGAAAAGTCCTGAGGAATAAAAGATCAGAATTGACAGAGGAACAAAGGAGAGAATTTTCCAGGTAAACTGAGATCTCTCCCTAAGCCATTTCCCATGGGTTTGGGTTTGGGGCAGAATTTCAGAGCCCTGGAATTCCAAATTCTGCTCATCCTGCTCAGTTACAACCACGAGGCCTTGGGGAGGGGAAGGGAGTTCAGACCTCACTCAGAGCAGAAACTGAAGTGAGACATTGTCAGGTTATAGTACACAGAGAAGCTTTGATTTTTAAATTAAAGATAAATAAGTAAATAAATATATAAATATATAAATATATAGATATATAAATATATAAATATATAAATATATAAATATATAAATATATAAATATATAAATATATAAATATATAAATATATAAATATATAAATATATAAATATATAAATATATAAATATATAAATATATTATCCATTTCAGTCCTGCCTGGTCCCTGGGAAACAATGAGAAATTGTCTCCGCAATATTTAACAGATTCTACCACAAAATTTTTGGAGTACAATTTATTTCTTCCTCACTTTGCTCTTTGCTGTTGCTCCTTTCCTTTTTGCCCTTGAACTACTCATTTCTTTCCCTCCAAGTATTTTATTTCCCCCTTGGAGATTCAGTGGGCTTTTAGGTTTGGTTTTTGCCAATTGTTTAATTATGGGAGGGTTTAACAAACTCCACAAATTTGGCTTGGCTTCATCCAGCACACAAAAAAACACCAACAAATGCTGAAACAAACACCAAAAAAAAAAAAAAAGAAAAAAAAAAAGGGGGGGGGGGAAAGGAAAAAAAAAAAGAAAAAAAAAAGAAAAACAAAAGAGAAAAAAAGAGAAAAAAATATAACTATCTCTATGAAGCTTCCCATTGTTCCAGGTATTTTTCTCCTCCCCTGTTCAGGTTTCCAGACACAGAATTTGAGCAGGACATCCCAAATTCAGGGCAGGACACAGAATACACAGAATTTTTCTGTTGCAGATGCGCTCCCACCCAGCACAGCCAGGCTCAGCTGAGCCCTGAACATTCCCCAGCACAGTGGGGGCTTTTTATGTCATTTCCAGTGATGAACTTCAAAGCCCTCTTTTCTCCCCCACTGTTTTATTTCCCTCTGAATTGCTGTAATCTTGTTTGCTCTCATGTAAAGCACTTTTACTTGCATTGAAAGTGATTATTTGGTAACTCTTTTCTGCAAACGAGGATCAAAAACAAAGCTTAAAAATGGCTGAATCTGCTGGAAAGGACCAATATTTTGTTTTTCAGAGTGGAACCACATTGTTGCCTATTTGATATAAGTAGTAAAGCATTTGATATAAGGGTAGTAAAGCAAGGCATCCAGTTTTTTAAATGGGAAATCAAAGCAGCAAAATGAATTTCCTTCTCCCAGGCCAAGGAGATCCCTCAGATCCCTCAGCCTCAGTGGCTTTGAAGATGCTCAGAGCATTTTAATAATTATCAAAAAAAAGGATCTCACACTTTGAGGAGGCTGTGGAGGCAGTTAGCAGGTAGAAAAGATGGTCTCATTCTCCTTCCAGGAGAGATAAAACTCACTGTCAAGGCTGTTGTAGTGCTGCTGCCAATAAATTTTCCTCAAAAATCCCCAGATTTCTTCACAGTTGTCATCTGATGTCTTTGACAGGCACCAACATTTCACTCTCCTGCTCTCAAAGCACTGAGCTGTCACCGGGATTGGGCTCTGGTGAGTGATTTTGGGAGGAATTCCCTTCCCAAACAAATGATTCCATCTGCTTTCCTCCTCTCCCTGCAGGTTCCCACTATGGCACCAACTCGGGCAGCGTCTGCACCACCCCTGGGTGTGTGACAGCAGGTAATGGGGAATGGGGATTCCTGCTGCTCTGGGGAGGCTCTGTGGGCTGGCACTGAACCTGAAAAAGGGATAATTCAGAGTTTAAGGTGAAAAGGAGTGAGACTTCCCCTTGGGTAAGGAGTATCATTCATGAGAGGCACAGGAAAATTGCCAGGGTGGCCAAGGCCATGGAGTCACCAACACAATCTGTGTCTGTAAGCAGAATAAAACTCCCTTTAGAATGAATTTTCTCTCTCATGGGGCATTCACCTTTTTATTTGTGGTATCTACACCTCAAGAGAGGTGAGGGTAAAGCACAGATGTTCCCAACAGTCCCATGGGAACACTGATTTTTTTGGGCAATGCCTGAACTGGACCCCAGGGGAGCACTGGGCACTCTTCCCTGCAGGAGTTTGTGCTCTTCTGCCATCCAGATGTGCAATTCCACATCTGCCATTCCACATCTGCCATTCTCCATCTGCCATTCCACATCTGCCATTCCACATCTGCAATTCAGATCTTCCATTCCACACCTGCCATTCTCCACCTGCCATTCCACATCTGCCATTCTCCATCTGCCATTCCACATCTGCCATTCCACATCTGCCATTCCACATCTGCAATTTTATATCTGCCATTCCATATCTGCCATTCCACATCTGCAATTCTTCATCTGCAATTCACATCTGCCATTCCACATCTGCCATTCCACATCTGCCATTCCACACCTGCAATTCTACATCTGCAATTCCACATCTGCAATTCAGATCTTCCATTCCACACCTGCCATTCCACATCTGCCATTCCACACCCACCATTCAGATCTGCCATTCCACACCTGCCATTCAGATCCCTTTCTAAGCAGAAAACAGGACTTCTCAAGTCATAAAATGCGAGAATGAGTTTTGCCAAGCAGCTCCTTGAGTGTCCCCAGCAGTGCCAGAGGTTCCTGGGCATTCTGTAGAATTCAGCTCTCCACTTTTGCTGCCCAGCTGCCAGAATCATCCAGAACATGGACCCCACAGCTGACCCATGCCAGGATTTCTACCAGTATGCCTGTGGGGGCTGGCTGAGCAGGCACGTGATCCCAGAGACCAGCTCCAGATACAGCATCTTTGACATCCTGAGGGACGAGCTGGAGATCATCCTCAAAGGTAGGCATGGAGCTGCTCCATCCCCAGAAAGCTGTGCTTATTTCAGAGCTTCCTCACTGCACCTCAGACAGAGAATTAAATCTGTACAGAAGTGTTCATTGGGATATTTTTCCCTCTGGTGCTTTTATCTCTCCCATTTTGTGGGGACATCCTGTTCTTCCCACTAAAAATTATCCAGCAGTGATTGGGTGCTGGCTCCAAAAGGAGCAGGACAAGCTGTCTGCAGGTCCTTCACCTGACACTTTATTTCATTAATAGCATGAAGAGCTCTCCGGTTTGACAGTAATTGCAGCCCACAATTCACAGCCCTGAGTCCTCAGGGATTTCTGTAAAATGATCAAAGGTCCCCAGGGCACAAATCTCACTGCAATGGTTCCTTCCCCAGGTGTGCTGGAGACTTCAGACCAAGGGGACAGAGAAGCATTTCAGAAAGCTAAAATCCTTTACAAGTCCTGCATGAATGAGAGTGAGTGTCATTTCCCATCAATTCCCCTGTTCAAAACCAGCTGTACAGAAAAACCGAAGCATTTTAAACAAAATCCAGTCAATATCTGTCTAATCCACATGGCCTTGCCTGGAAAATTCATCTTCAGATGGATGAAAATGCCTTGGTTTTTCATTAAACCTCAAAATACCCATTTGGGATGTGGAAAGGGTGGATGCTGGGTACCCACCCTGGTGTGGATGCAAAGCCTTTCCTTCAGAAGGCACAAACCTGGCCCAGCTCATCCTTCCCAAACCAACCCACTCCAAATCATCCCTGGAAGTATTGCAGAAGTTATAATTATTATATATATTATAATATATAGGTATATATATTATATTATATTATATTATATTATATTATATTATATTATGCATTCTATTAATATATAGCGGTAATAATTATATATTATATTTATTATATTATAATATATTATAATTATGTATAATTATTTTGTTATTTTCTATTATATTATCATTAAGTGTTATTATTATGCTGAAGTATTTTCATAACTTTTCTGAAGACTAACATAGGATGGTTTCAGGATATCTCTTATTTTTTGCTGTGACACATTCAGTTGCAAATTCAAGCTGTTAGGCCCGTTACCTATTTTTCCTGATTTTATTTTTGTATGAAAACAATGCAGAATTTGTCTTTCTTTGCTCCCTCAGGTCTCATAGAGCAAAGGGATTCCCTGCCCCTGCTGGAGGCCCTGAGGATGGTTGGAGATTGGCCAGTGGCTTCTGCAGACTGGAGTAAGACCAAAGGTAATGCTGGGCCTGGGAGGGCTCATCAGAATTATTTACTGATAATTGTCATTGTCACCAAAATAAATCCTTCCATTTTCAGTTTCTCTTCCCAAACACAAGTCAAGGTTTTAATTTAATATACACATTGAATACTCATTGATCCATTTAAACAGATCTCCAAAATTTCAGCTTGTGAACTGCACAGCTTCAATCAGTCTGACACAGATTGACAAATTAACTCTGTTTTATTTTTTCCCTTTTATCTCCCAGAGCCAAGCTGGAGCATGGAGGAAACCCTTTCCATCATGAACTCCAGGTTTAACAAACGAGTCCTCATCGACATGTTCGTGTGGAATGATGACAGGGATTCCAGCAGACACATCATTTATGTAAGGAAAAAAAAGGACAGGGAAATTTTTATATGCCAGAAAATCCTAATGGATCGTTATTTACACTGCAGACAGATGAGCTTCCCATTGAACAATAGTGGTAAAATGTAGGTAATTTGTATAAAACTCTGTACCTTGAGAGTCAGATCTGTCTCAAAGACATATTGGGAAATGTTTTATGGCAGCAGAATTTTTGTTTCAGCAAAAGAAATAAGGATCAATGGAGCTTTTGCTGATTTACAGCATTTAAGGGCTGTAAATTCTTGTGACTTAAAAAAAAAATGAGGATGAGGTTTAATATATAGCAGGAAACCATGGGTTTAAAACACATAAAGAGTATTTCAGAGTTTGTTGATGGATGGTTGTGCAAGAAGTTCAGCCTTAAAGTCACGCAATGTAGAAAAGTTACTTAAATTTGTTCTTGGGTCTTCATGGATAGTGAAAGAATTTGCTTTATAACCCACATTAAGATCCACCCTGTCCTTACCTGGAAACCCAGAGATAAGAGCTGTACCCTCCAGTTCCTGCTCACCACTGACCAGAGAAATGCATTTTCCTTCAGATTGACCAGCCAAGTTTGGGGATGCCATCCAGGGACTACTACTTTAATGGGGGCAACTATCAAAGAGTAAGTATCCCTTATTTTGATATATTCTGTGCCACTAAAACAACTTTATTCCTTATCCCTGTTCCTTCAAAAACCCCAATACATGAATTTTCACACTATGCAACAACCACAACTAGGCTGTGACATTCATTGCTATGTTTTTTTCCTAATTAAACCAACATCTTGTAAAGTTTACAAAAACAACAGTATAAATACTAAGCTGGGCAACTCATGAAGAAGGTTATGAGAAAATAAAATTGTGTTTTGTAGCTTAGGCAGTCTCTCATTTTGAAGAAGAGCTTCACATTTTCAGTGCAGATTTGCTTGCATCTTCCTCTGAATCCCTGATGCTCAGCAAGCAGGAATCTGCTGCCACTTACCCTCCCCTTCCCCCAAAATTACATGAAATTGTGAGAGATTATTTTCTAGCTGCTTTCCCCTGCCAATGCTCGGGGCAAAACCACTGATTCTGCAAAAACAGTTTCTGTAAATACACAGAAAGCTCTTGCAAACAGAGCCAGATAATTTGTCTGTTTCCAAGATGAAAATACTGCTTTAGTACATTTTATTTTCCTCAATTATGCCTTGCTAACAAAGAGCATTTGCAGCCCAACATCAAACCAATTTTCCTAACAAGAATGGAAGGGAATACAGAGGGACAACAATCAGCATTTGAGACTCTTTTGTCTCATGGTTGTAAAGGCAGATGAAAACATCAGTGGGAAGAGTTTTCTTCTCACTTCAGCGTGTTTGGCTACATTTTATATAGAATTTAGCTAAAATATAGCCCTGTGAGGATAATAGGGGATTGTCCCCACACATTCTGGGCACCTTTAGGGACAAAACAATCTGGAAATGGAAAAGTGTGGAAAGCTGCTGACCTGGGAATCTCCCCTGCAATGTCACCTCCACAGCAGCACACAGAGCACAAAAAAGGGATATTTATGCATTGGGGCATGAAGGTCAGACACACATTGACTTGGAGGAGGTAGGAAACCAGGTAGAGTGCAGAGACAATCCTAAATTAGAGAAAGAAAACCAGTTCTGCTCAATACAGCTTTAATTTGAAGGCACAAAGCAGGGGGGCTGAGGCTGTGCTTTTAATCCTAATGACCAAGGAGGAGACACAACCGCTTTTTTATTTGTATTTACCAGCTCGCTGCCCCCAGACAATGAGCCCAGCTCTGATGACCCAAACTCCCCCTGTGCTTAGTCCAGCATCTTTTGGCAAAACTCCTCCTGAGGCCTGGGGGAGTCTGGCCTGATTAAGGCTCAGCATTCAGCCTAAAACCACAAATCATCATCTGTAAGTGCCCAGACTCAGTTTCACCACAGTTTCACTGTGTTTATCTGGCTTCCAGGCTCTACAGAGGGAGAAAAATATGTGAGGAGGAGAACAGGTAGCATGGAGTTTTCCTGCATCAGGGATCAGCACTCCCTCAGCAGCCAAATGTCTTTTCAAGGCCCTTTCTGAGGCATAAATCAGTCAGAGCCTCCCCATCAGGAATAAAGCAAAGGTGCCACTGGGAACTGTCTGGAACAGAGCTCTCCTTTCAGACACTAAAACCAGACCTGAGGAGATTTATGGTATTACTTTCAGAGAACTCAAACCTTCCCTGTTCACCCTGGAATTTTGGATCGCTGCTCCCATAGTGTAACTCAAAGCACAGAGCCTCCTCTTTGCCCAAGCAGTAATTCTAACCCAGAATGCCAGGCTTGCATGGCACCAGAGAAGCAGGATTTTTGTTTTGAGGCTGGCAAGTGCCCTGTAAGGTATTCATGACAAAGAGAATGCTTTGCTGGATGGGAAATGTGAAGATGAACCACAGAAAGAGTGAAGAGAGATGTGCTGGTGTTCACAGGGGTCTCAGGTTGAGGGAAGAGATGAGGATCTGACTCCATGTTTCAGAAGGCTTAATTTATTATTTTATGGTATATATTACATTAAAACTATACTAAAAGAATAGAAGAAAGGTTTCATCAGAAGGCTAGCTAAAAATAGAATAAAAATGATAACAAAGGTTTGTGGCTCGGCTCTCTGTCCAAGACAGCTGACTGTGATTGCATATTAATTACAAATATCCAACATGGGCCAATCACAGATGCACCTGTTGCATTCCACAGCAGCAGATAACCAATGTTTACATTTTGTTCCTGAGGCCTCTCAGCTTCTCAGGAGGAAAAATCCTAAAGAAAGGATTTTCCATAAAAGATGTCTGCGACAGAGAGATTGTTTACAAGGGCCTGGAGTGACAGGGAAAGGGGGAATGGGTTCAAACTGACAGAGGGCAGGGTTAGATGGGATATTGGGAAGGAATTCTCTGTGAGGGTGAGGAGGCCCTGGCACAGGGTGCCCAGAGCAGCTGTGGCTGCCCCTGGATCCCGGGAAGTGTCCAAGGCTGGGTTGGACAAAGCTTGGAGCCATCTGGGATAGTGGAAAATGTCCCTACCCTGGCAGGGGTGGCAGTGGATGGGCTTTAATGTCCCTTCCAGCCCCATCCATTCTGGGATTCTATGAAATGATGGACAGCAAACCTTTCCTGCCTGTTCTGTGTCCGAGTGCAGGTGAGGGAGGCTTACCTGCAGTTCATGATCACCATCGCCAAAATGATCCGCGAGGACAAGAATGTGTCCAGGAATGATTCCTTTGTCCAGGAGGAGATGGCAAAGGTCATGGAGCTTGAAACAGAGATTGCAAACGTGAGTAGAGAGCTCAGGAACTCCTCAGGAGGCTGGTGGGGACAAGGGGTGAGGGGGAAGAGCCTCTTGCTGGTTTGTGCAGGAGTTTTCAATGCAGCAGAAAAGCCACAGACCAGAAAAAGTGAGAGAAGAAGAATTTCTGTGCCATGAGCAGCCCAAAAATCAGAGCCTCTGTGCCTCTAATTCTGCCCGCTGTGCTGCTCCAGTCCCAGCCTTATTTCTATTTGGAACTCTTCTAAAGCAGGCTAATTCACCTTCTGCTAACCATGCATTGGGATAACACCAGGGCAGGCTCCCTTGCATCCTTAAAAACCTACAAAAGCACCCTAAAAATCCCCCAGAAATCCTTCCACTCTAAAGAGGACAGAAGGAACCACTTGGTTAACATATCCCTGAAACATTATTGGTTCCTGTACTGAATTTTTGGAAGCAGCACTGGGCACAACCAAATGATTTTTCTTTTCCCAAAATGAACTGGTTAATCTGAATATTGTTAGAGTGTGTGTGCATGTGATTTCAGCCATTGATTCCTGTAATAACCTTGTGAATGTCCTCAGGCCACCACCCCAGCAGAGGAAAGGCACGATGTGACCTTGTTGTACAACAAAATGACCTTAGCAGAGCTGCAGGAAAAGTTTGCATTCAATGTAAGTGTTTCATGAGCAGTCTCATCCTTCAGGGTCTCTTAATTACTTGCCAGTTGGAAATGGCTTTGTGAATTGATCAGTGCTTCAACAAAGAGGTATAAAATCATTCCCATTCCTGATTTTACCCTCAGAATCTCTTTAAAAGCTGCATTCAAGGCCATAAGACTGTCAAAAGTTACTGAGGTATTTAATCATCCAACACTGGAATGTCTCTCTGTTAAATTCTGCCTAGGAATTTAACTGGACCTTCTTCATCCAACGTGTCATGTCTTCAGTGAGTGTTCAGGTGGACCCAGAGGAGGAGGTGGTTGTGTATGGGATGCCTTATCTGCAAGAGCTGAAAGCAATTATCTCCAAGTACTCAGCCAGGTAAAGAAACTGCAGGACAGATAAAACAAAAGTCACAGAAGGATTGCTGAAATGTCAATTATTGGACCCCCTTTGCTAGTTCTGAACTTCTGAGGAAAAATTGCTCTCCTGTAAAATACAGAAAATGCCTTTGGAGGTTTCAGATTCCAAATACTGCAGTACAAGGTGTCTCACTTGCTGCTTGCTTAGAAAAGGTTAAATGGGAAGGAAAAAACACATGACAGGCTTAGCTCTTGTTACATTCTAGAAGAAAAATAAGAAATGAATCCCAGAGCAGACACGACAGCCCAGTCCTCAGGCTGGATGACTGCAGTTAAATGAGACGCTGTGACACCCAGCACTGGCAGCAATGATTTCCTTCCTTGTCTCCATCCAAAATTCAGATTCCCCTCTGACTGCCTGCCCTAGGGCTGGTTTTTAGAGGGGGTTAAACTCAGCTTTGCTTTCCCACACAGCACCATCCAGAACTACCTCATCTGGCGGCTGGTGATCGACCGGGTCAGCAGCTTGAGCCGGCGCTTCAAGGACGCTCGGGCCAGCTACAGGAAGGTATTTCCTCTCTTCACCAAGGGGAGAGCACCACTGCCCCTTTATCATCACCAAACCCAGCCTGCCCGGCACAAAAACCCAGCCAGGGCTTTGGAAAGAGATGAACTTTAGGCTCCCTCCCAGCCCAAACCATTCCAGATACTGGGATTACATCGTGGAATGCTCAAACACGCCCAATCGCAGCAGTGGGAAACTTTGGGTTAATTTATGCAGTGTTTGGGTTAATTTAGGCAGTGATCTGAAACCTTTATATATTTAGGCAGTGCTTTGAAAGCTTTGGGTTCATTTTGGGTGGGTTAGTTTAGGTGGTGGTTTGAAACCTTTGGGTTAATATAGGCAGTGGTTTGGAACCTTTGGGTTAATTTAGGCAATGCTTGGGTTAATTTAGGCAGTGATTTTAAAGCTTTAGATTAATTTAGGCAATGGTTTGGAACCTTTGGGTTAATTTAGTCGGTATTTGGGTTAATTTAGGCTGTGGTTTGGAACCTTTGGGTTAATTTAGGCAGTGATTTTAAAGCTTTAGGTTAATTTAGGCAATGGTTTGGAACTTTTGGGTTAATTTAGTCGGTATTTGGGTTAATTTAGGCCGTGGTTTGGAAGCTTTGGGTTAATTTAGGCGGTGCTTTCAAAGCTTTGGGTTAATTTAGGTGGCGGTTTGAAACAACTGGGTTAATTTAGGTGATGCTTTGGAAACTCTGGCTTAATTTAGGCAGTGTTGGGGTTAATTTAGGTCATGGTTTGAAAGCTTTGGGTTAATTTAGGCAGCACTTTGAAAGCTTTGGATTAATTTAGGCAGTGGTTTGAAACCTTTGGGTTAATTTAGGCAGTGGTTTGAAACCTTTGAGTTAACTTGAGCAGTGGTTTGAAAGCTTTGGGTTAATTTAGACAGTGGTTTGAAAACATTGGGTTAATTTAGGCCATGGTTTGAAACCTTTTGGTTCATTTATGCAATGTTTGGGTTAATTTAGGCAGAGGTTTGAAACCTTTTGGTTCATTTAGGCAGTGGTTTGAAAGCTTTTGGTTACTTTAGGCAGCGGTTTGAGAGCTTTGAGTTAATTTAGGTGGCAGTTTGATACCTTTGGGTTACTTTAGCCAACAGTTTGAAACATTTGGGTCAATTTATGTAGCGTTTGGGTTAATTTAGGTGGTTGTTTGAAGCCTTTGGGTTAATTTAGGCAGTGTTTGGGTTAGTTTAGTCAGTGTTTGGAACCTTTGGGTGGACGTGGGCTCTGTTGCTGCAGGCCCTGTACGGGACGACGCTGGAGGAGGCGCGCTGGCGGGAGTGCGTGAGCTACGTCAACAACAACCTGGAGAACGCGGTGGGAGCCATGTATGTCCGGGAGACTTTTGCTGGTGAGAGCAAGAGGATGGTATGTAGTTTACCCTTCATACTACTGTACATCCACTCTGGTGGCAGCTCTCTGGTCAGAGAGAGAGAGGAAGCTCAATGAGCTTTGCCGTGAGTCGGTCTGGGAAGTTTTAGGGAGCTGGAGAGAAAGAATTCTGAACAATCTGCACCTGGTGTTTTGTAATAAGCTGTTTACAGCCCATAAGGTTGTTTGGAAATGGGTGTCCTCTTAATTAGCTAATGGTGTTTTGATTAAGGGACCAATCAGGTCCACCTCTAGTGGACTAGAATATAAAAAGGAATGGGTTTTCTGAATGCCTTGGGAGGCTGTGTTGCTCATGACTCAACAACAACAACACAGCCACAATGGCCCATTCCCTCTGCCTGGGAGAGTTATCCACCAGTCAGGAAGATGCAAGGACCCATTTGTGATGCTCTTTTATGTCATTGTTATATTAAGAACAACATTTCACTCCAAAATCTCAGAAGGCATAAAGTAAAATTTTATTACCAAACTCCCCATATTTACAGGCAAGATTGTTCACTCAGAACCTGATTGGTTCTCAAACAATATTTCTCATGCCATTGGATAGTTAGGAACAACATTTTCTTGTACATTTCTCTCTATAAAGTCACGTACAACATTCTACATGTTCCTAAATACCAGGTGCACAGACCAAGATAAGAATTGTTTTCATTCTTTTCTCTGAGCTTCTCACAGCTTTTCTCAGAACGATGCCAGGGACAGTTATCTGTTTCACTCCCTGACGAAAACTGTCACATCCACACTTTGAGGTGCTCGGCACCATGGTTTAGAGCACAGAATTTGGAGACATGGCCTTCCAGCAGGAAGCTTTTCATCCCTCCCTAGCTGGGAATAGGGCATGGCAATGATGAGTGTCTCCCTGGCTCTCTTTCAGGTCCGAGATTTAATAGAGAAGATCCGCGAAGTGTTCGTGGAGACCTTGGATGAGTTACAGTGGATGGATGAGGCATCCAAGGAGAAAGCTCGTGAGAAGGTCAGACACAACAAAGAACTTCAGTTTTCCCTCATGAACATGAAATATTTGGAATTTTGTAGTATCACCATATCCAGTTTCTCCACAAACAAGAGGAAAGGAGGACATTATGATCCTGTTACATTCTCCTTTCCTTTCAGTCCTTTGTTAGCCCACATCAATAAAAATAAATGCCAACTGGATGTGACGCAATTCCCCCAAAAAAAACTTTTCCAACTTTTAATTGACCTCAGGACCATCAGCACCATTCCAAAGCCAAGGAAAAAACCCCAAACATTTAACTATTCTTTGTACTGAAACTTTGGTAAAAACAACCCAACAACAGCACACTGACAAAACCCACAATTAAGAAGAAATATTCAACTCTTTTCTTCCAGGCAATGGCAATCAAAGAACAAATTGGCTACCCAGATTACATTTTGGAAGATCACAATGAGAAACTGGACCTGGAATATGCCAATGTAAGTGTTTTGTGCACATCTCACTAAATCCCTCAAAATAAACCCCTGTCTTTGCTTTCTTCCCACTGGAATATTTGTACCTGTGCAACTGCCCTTTTCAAGGACATTGAAATAAACACATTAATAAATAATTGGTGCAAAGAACCAACTCTTCAGTGAAACCATGCAACCAAAACGTCCTTTAGAGGACACTCAGTGGGATGAGGAGTTCCTCTTCCTGCTCAGCTGACCAATGGATCCCTGTTTGTGCAGTTAAACTTCAGTGAGCACAGCTACTTTGAAAACATCCTGGAAAACCTGCGAGCTGGAGCCCAGAAGAGCCTGAAAAAGCTGAGAGAGAGAGTTGACCAAGATATGTGAGTTTCCAGACAGAGCCACAGACACAACCTAAATTCTGGGTTCATGGTGGGGGTGTTCAGCTCATGCTGTGGGTACCTGGGAATGCCTGGGGCTGAGATAATCAAGGAGTTAAACAATTCTAAGATAAAGTGAAAAATGCTTTTCCTTTTAAATGTTGTGTGTTTGGGATGAAAGCTGCCCATAAAGAAGCCACCAGGTATTTCCTGGTATCAGGAATTCTTCAGCTGTGACCAATGCATCCTTTTTCCTACATGAATTCTTGCCTTATATAATCTCTTTATAAGGATTTTTCCTTCTTGTTACAAGGTTCTTCCTTCTCCTAACAAGGAAATTATATTTCTTTATATATCCACCTATACATTCCTGAGAATATATATATATATTACACATATATAGATATATAGTACATATATGTGTATATATATACATACATATACACATAGATATAGATATATAGATATAAATTAGATAGATATAAATTAGATAGATATAGATAGAGAAATATGTAGATAGATACAGATATAGATATAGATATAGATATAGATATAGATATAGATATATAAATAATCCTCAAAAAGATTATATCCTTACAATCCTTTCCTAAATACCTTGCACTTTTTAACCAGAATTAAATTTCAAAAATATCTAGGGGAAAAAAAACCATCCTATCTAACTGTGTGCAACATTTATTTTCAGATGGATAATTGGAGCTGCAGTGGTGAATGCATTCTATTCCCCCAACAGGAACCAGATAGGTAGGTTTAAACACTTTTATCCAGCTGGTTTTATCCACACAACAGTTCAGGTCTGCATCCAGAGGCAAACCTGCCTGTGCCCATCCAGGAATTGTGGGCAAGGCTCAAGCACTTTATTGATGAATATTCAGCTCCCCAGTTTTTACCCCTGTCACTGAGCAGCCTTGGGTTTGAAAGCCTGGTCCAGCACCCAGAGAATGCCCCCAGTGTGTCCTGGGCTGCTGAGTTTTCAGCCCATGGGGCAGCTCTGCATTTGCCCTGTGCAATGGCACTGCTGAGAGCCACCCAGGCTGCAGAAATTAGGCTGAGCTTAATGTAAATGCTGCTTGGGCCTCAAACAGGGAGATGCTGCAGCTGCAGATGTGCTAAATTAAACCTTTATTAACTTGTCATTTTCCATTTATCAAGAGAGAAATGATTTCGCATGAGGCATGAGCTTGTTTCTAATCATTTTATATTTTCTGTTCCTTCCTGACCCTTACACCAAGCAAACAATCTGCAAAATTAAGCCATTTTACAGCATTTCCCTCTTTCTCCCTGTCTTTGCAGTTTTTCCTGCTGGGATTCTCCAGCCCCCCTTCTTCAGCAAGCACCAGCCCCAGGCCCTGAACTTTGGAGGGATTGGGATGGTTATTGGGCACGAGATCACTCATGGCTTCGATGACAACGGTGAGGAGATGACTGAAAAAAATGGTTTTATTTCAGCTAAAACTCATTGCAGGAATGGCAGGGATTAAAGTGCACTGGGACTGAAATCCCTGCACAGCCACATCCAGCTCAGCAGCTATAGGAGCACACTGGGAACACTCTGTGCAACGTTTTGCAAGGAGTGTTTCCTGAACAGAGCACGAGAAATAAGCAGGCGTTAAAACAAAATTGAGGCAATGACAATTCTTAGGAAAAAAGTGTTATTTTTTGTAGCATCATCAGATCAGAAACACAAAGCAAGCAGATCCATGGGCTCCTGAATACAGTGAAATCTGTGAACAATATTTTTTGGATAGAACAAATGTCAGCAGTGTCCTGAAATCCCAGGAGACTTTGTTTTTTGACCCAAATGCTTGAAATAAACTGGCTTTTTTAAGTTTCTCAAATGCCATGTAAATGAATTTGGGGGAAAAGCTCACTTCTGACTCTACAAGTCAGGAGTGTCTTCCACGTGGTTTTTTTATGCTCAATAAGTTTGTGCAGATGAGAGAAACTGCCTCAGAAACTGAGTTCCAGAGCAAAGAAAAGCCTTTTTCTAGCCAGAAAACCAAGAACACAAAGTCCAGAACTGCGATTCCAGCTTTTAATTCTCTATAAACCTCAGTTCTGTCATGTGGCCACACAGAACCTGCACCGTAGAGCTGAGGGAAGGTTTTGTTACACCATAACTGCAAAATCCACTTGGAAATAAAACCAGGCCTTGGAGCTATACCTGGGCTGCTGATTGAACAGGAAATCAGGGAATAACAGAGACCACAATTCCACTGCCTTGTGACAAAGAGAACAAACTGTGCCCAAAATATTTAACTTCAAGGAGGAAAGAGGGAGTGCAGCTCCAACATCCCGGCTGCTACACTGCAAGAGTTTTAAAATCTTGCTCAAAACTTTCCTTTTGTCCCTGGGTTTTCCTGCAGGAAGGAATTTTGACAAGGATGGGAACATGCTGGACTGGTGGAGCAACTTCTCAGCGCTGCATTTCAAGGAGCAGTCCCTGTGCATGGTGCACCAGTATGGGAATTACACCTGGGAGCTGGCAGGGGGACAGAACGTGAGTGACAATAACAGCCACAGCTCTGGCTTTGCACAAATATTGAATTTAACAGGGGATAAGCATAAACCCCAGCTACTATAGGACTGGGATGAACTGGGGACTCTGGTGCGGCCCAGAAAGCCCAGGGTCTGTGTGCAGTGATGTTCTATCCATATGATATTATATTTGTGTTACATATTATATTATATTATATTATATTATATTATATTATATTAGTGTTATATTAGTGTTATATTTGTGTGTGTTCTCTTCCAACCTACAGCTCTTACCCTGTGATTTCTCTAATTTCATTCTCTCCTTTCTTGTCCCAGCACAAAGTCACAGCCTCCCTCTGTTCCAGGCATGTCAGGCTGTTGTATAACTGGCCTGTCATTCTTTTTTTTTTATTTTATTTTAATTATTATTTTTACAGGTCAGTGGCATAAGCACATTAGGAGAAAATATTGCAGATAACGGAGGAGTCCGACAGGCTTATAAGGTAATCCTCAACTTTAAAACCTTAACTTTACCTGTTCTGTGACCTATTCTGTGCTAAAATTTGACAATTATCATGATATTAGCATATTCCAAAAGCTAAAACCTCAGCTGCACACCTGGAAACTCATGAGCCCATGGCTTGCTGCCTTTCTTGCGCCCAGGAGCAGCCCAAGGGTGGAGCTCAGAGAATGTTCTTCCCTACGAAGAACCCTAATAGATATCACAGTAAAACCTTTTCTCTGTGGTGTTAAGGGTGTTTAGACAACACCCTGAATTTGAAATCAAAATTCCAGCCTTAAGGGACACCATTCCAATTAATTACCTCATTAGGATTGTTCTAAAAGCCATGACAGATGTGGAGGGGATGTGCCTGCACATGGAATCCACGGATGTTCTGTGGTGCTGGATCTCTTTTTTCCCCTCATTCTCCCTTCTGTTTCATGCTTTGGGATTGTCTCAGCACCTGGGAGGCTGCAGAAACAGAATGTTGGGAATTAACAGCATGAGGGCACATTAACTTGTCTCCATCATGTCAATATACCTAAAAAAAGCAAATTGGCCAATTAATGTGCAACAATAACAGGTAATGGATTTAACATTGAGCAAGGTTGTTATCTGCTATTTAATGAGCAGTTACCTGAAGAGAGAAAATCATCACTGTAGAGAAGCAGAGAGATTTAACACTTTATTTACAGATACAAATTCCTGTAGAAAGAGACCATGAAGTCAACAGTGCTTATGCTGACAGCTTTTTCATAAAATTCTCTGCACTGTTTGTATTAGAGACAGAAAATGTATACAAATACAGAAGGGAAGCATGCTGGTTAATGCATATGGTGAATAAAATCCCTCCTCCCATTCAAAATCCTCCTGCTGCTGCTCTGAGTTGCTCTGTGATCATTTCCAGGCCTATTTGAAGTGGCTGGAACAGGAAGGGAAGGAGCCAAAGCTGCCTGGACTGAACATGTCCCACAAACAGCTTTTCTTCCTCAACTTTGCCCAGGTGAGAACACACAGGGCTGTGCCTCAGGTTGTGCTGGAGCAAACCCCTGGGGGCAATCAAGGGCACATAGATCTGTCCCAGAGCACCAGACCTTGATAAAATAAAAGCTAATTAGTAAATAATTACATCTATTCTGCCTCTCTATAAAACATACCCCAGTGATATCACAGCAAACTGGGATGCTTCTTAGGAAAGCTGAGAAGTTCCCAACATGAATTCCCTTCAATACTGAGCCATTAATGATGAATCTCCCTGTGCAGGTTTGGTGTGGTTCCTACAGACCAGAATATGCCAGCCAGTCCATAAAGACAGATGTGCACAGCCCTCTGAAGTACAGGTGGGTTTTTGTTCATTGCCCATATTACCTGTATTTCCTAAAGCATCCCATATTCTGAACTGCAATCAAGTTCTGAGGTGTAGGAGCATCAGAGGTGGGACAGATGGACATGAGAGATCTCTGAAGGCAGGGCTTGGAATTTGGGGTTTGTTGTGGAGGGCCTGGGTGCTGGGAGCTGCCAGCCACAGCTCAGAGCAGGCCCCAAAGAGGGAGAGGGACATAAAGAGAGTGGTAAAGAGAGAATGAGAGAGTAAAAGAGAGGATCAGAGGGTGAGGTTCCCGTTACAATACAATAAATCTTCTTCTGGTCTTGGAATTTGAGGCTTATTGCAAAGGGCCTGGGTGCAGGGCCCTGCTGGGAGCTGCAGCCACAGCTCAGAGCAGGCCCAAAAAAAAACAGAGAGAGGTAAAGAGAAAGAAGGCAAGAGTGTGGTAAAGAAGATGAGAGAGTGAGGAGGAGTAAAGGAGAGAGAAGTTCCCTTTACAATACCATAAATCTTCTTCTCTGTTGAATATTCTAATTCCCACTAACCAATCTAGTACAATATAAAAATCCTACAGCATTTCCATACAGCCTATAAGAATCATTACATTACCATACTGTGTTTCATTTTAAACCCTAAAAAATCCTCTTTGGGCCCCTTCTGCCAAGCCAGTAGGGTCTGCTCAGACCCTTGGGCCTCTCTGCAAGCAGAGGGTACTGTGTAATTAAATGGGGATTACCTTCAGCTGACCATATCATTGTTTTCCAGTTGTTCAGTAACTGAGGGATCTCAAAGCTTGCTTTCATTTCAATCTCACTTATACTTTCCATATTCTCAAAATCTTTTGCCAGGCACTCATATTTATAAGCCTTTCCTGTCTCATCCTCCCCAACATGAGGCCCCTAACCACTTTCTGTTCCCCAGAGCAGCATTTTCCATGTAAATGAGAGTCCCTTCTCTTTGTTTAGGGTGATGGGCTCCCTGCAGAACTTTGAGGCCTTCTCCGAGGTGTTCCACTGCAAGAAGGGCTCGGCCATGCACCCCGCGGGGACGTGCCGCGTGTGGTAACCCACTATGGCGCTCTGGTGCCACCACAACCAGCTGCTGGCAGGGATGTGCCCGGCGTCCTGCTCAGCCCCAGGGGCAGCAGCAGGGGCAGCTGCTGCAGGGAGAGCCAGGGAAGCCCTCAGCTGTCCCAGAGCCGCTGGGAATCTCACAGGGATGACGGGGATGGAGCCCAAGGCTGGCAAAGCCGCGCTGTGTCCCCGGGCTCGAGGACTGTTTCCAAGGACATCCTGACTGTTACTGAGACTCTGCTTCAGGGTTACAAGGACTCGTTCTCACACAAGGAAACAAAACCAACAAGCAGCCACGAATCTATTTTTCAGGAAGGAATAATAATTTTAATAAGCCAGCCCCGCTTTCTGGGGGCTCAGCAATGCTGTCTGAGACTGTTCCACTGCTCCGTTTCCAGTGTTCTGCTTCTGGTTCTGGTGCATTTTTCCCCCAGAGCAGGTTAGGGCTGGTGTAAACTCTCGTGCTTTCTGTGCCCCTGCACTTTGATCACTGCTTTGTGGTTCATGGATTGCTATTTGTGGTGACAGTGAGCTCTGTGTCAAGATGCCTGTCGCACTCTCCTCCTGCACTTGAGTTCCTCTGCTCCAAAGAACCCCCTTCAAGTGAGGCATCACTACAATTATCACATTGTAGGAGTACAAATTCTGTCTTTATGGTTAAATTACAGGGTCCCACCCTTCAGAGATATATTTAAAATGATGCTTATTCTTGTAGAAAGTGTATAAAATACCTTTTGCCAAATAGCAGACATGTATCCATGGAAACAATTAAGCTGGTTTTAATCCTGTGCCTTTTTATTTTGCCATAGGCTATTTTTCAGTATTTACAATTGAAAATGTAACATGTATTAATTTTTAATAAAATTTAAAAGAAAAAAAAATCATGGTGGTGAATTCAGCAAGGATTTCCATATGGGGGGCTTTCCTTGGTAAGCATCCTACTATAATGAGAATATCTTAAATTTCAACATTTAATAGTGAGTTTTGAATATTATTCCAGCAATGCTTTTCTTTTTAGCATAGGAATCATTTGACAGCAAGGCAGTAACTGCCTGTGTGACTGGAGATGGGCTATTAAAGGTTCTGGCACATGCAGCTGCTAAAGGGATAACTAAAATGTGCCTGGAAGGGTTAATTCCAATGAATCAACACTTGCACACATGGAAGTTCCGCTATTTTTTCATGTAAGTTTATCCCATATTGTAAGAGCTGAAATGAGAGATGTGGGATTCCAGGCAGCTCCTCAAAATGCAGTTTACTGTATACAAAATGCAGTTTATTCTATCCAAGATGTCACAGCAGTCCAGCAATGCCCACACACAAACTGGAGATGAGAGAAATGGCCCCGAATTCCTGCTGACCACTGTGTCACCTTGTCACAATCACAAAATGCTTCAGCCCTAAAGGAGGTTCTGCACCCAGAGGTGTTTTGCTGCACTTTAAATCGTGGACAGTGAGAAGAAGCTTTATTAGATGCTGAGGAAAAGAAGATCCTGATATTTCCCAGAAGGAAAGGAAGCTTTTCCCTCTCCCATGCTGCCACCTGGTGACAAATCCTGCTCCAGCTCCTAAAAGACCAAATTTACATCCAACAGGAGCAGCTTTCAGCTTCTTCGAACCACAGCTGGTGCAGACATCAAATCCTGCAAAATAATTCACTTTTAGTTGGTGGATTGCTGATCCTGGTGGATGCTGCACCTCAGTCCCTGGCTGTGCGGAGCTCCCTACAGCAGCTGGGATTTGGGACAGCCATTCCTATAAACCAGAGTGTCTGAAACACCTTACTCTGCAAAAACACCCAGAACTAATTCTGCTGAAAAAACTAACACAGTAAAATTAAAAAAAAAAAAATTTAGAAAAAATTAAGAGATTGTCTATCATATTTTCCTTGAGAAAAAAGCCAACATTTCCCATTTTTCCACTCCTCATGGTCATGTGGATGTCACCTCCCAGATGTCCCAGCACACCCACTCAGGGCTTTCTTCTGTGCCTCTCCAGATTCTTCCACATCTCATTTTGTAGACAATTCAGATACCCAAAGCATTTCTATCCTCACCAAATTCTTCCATAAAAACATTCAGAATAATTTTCTTCCTTAAGGTAAATCCAACAGCCACATAACTCAGAGTTTTCCCTTCTGCAGGTACCAGGAAATTTCTTCAGTAAGAAGAACTTAAATTCTCTCCCCAGAAAGAGAATGTGTTTTCTTCAGTAAAAACTTTATTTTTAGACACAGTGGACACAGAGGATATTAACTTTCTTTACTAAAAGCTACATGGTTTGCTAGGCACAATGGATTTTTTTTTTTTAATTTGTTTTACAGGGAATTGCTGTGTACAATTCCTTTTCCCAGCAATATCTTCTTTTCTCCTAAAAATCTGTGCAAAAATGCATTTGGAAACTGCATTGTGCATTATGTAGAATGCTCAAATGGAAAAAAAAGTCAGTTTTTTCCCACCAACAAGCAACAAGTGGAATAATTAATGCATACCAAGTGTCAACTGTTCCATGGGGCAAGAAGAAAAATCCAGGCATTCCACACAGCCCAGTGCTCCTGAAGGGGATGTGAAAAGGAAGAGTTTCCTGCCCCTGTGACACTCCCATGCCTTGATCACTCAGCTATTGCCACTTTGATGCTTCACAAGATGCCACTGGGCTGTTTCATGAACTCCTTTGCAAACCCTCCTTTTCATTTTCAAGCTGCCTTTCTCTTCATGATGATTTAGGGGAAAATAAAAAGAAAAAAAGGGGTTGTGTTTGGGTATTTTAACCATCCCCATTGTGTGTCACAGTTCAAGCCATGTCCAATTCAGGCCTGGTTTCTTTGGGGTATGCACCAAGTTCCTGCACAGGAAGAGTTGTTTGATCTCCTTTCTCCTCATTAACATCAAAACCACGTCAAAAGGGAAACACAGAATATGAACAGTCAGCTTTTATCACTTTTATCAGCAAATCTTCCTCTTTCCACTCTAACATTTAGGATTCTACTGCTCTCTTGAGAGCAAGAATCACTGTTGGGTCACTCTCAAATCAGATTTTAATGTATTACCAAAAAACAGAGATACCCCTGGCTCCTGCATTGCTGCAAAGAAAAGGAAACAGCCCCACCAACAAGCAGGGAGGGGAATTTTCAGCTGGAGAAATAAGACCATTATTCAGGATATTATTACAAAGCTACCCCTTTACCGTGATGTTCTTCATACTTGTGGGGCACACAACTTCTCCTCCTTTGCCAGATATTTGTGAGGGCAGATGCACCGGCCAGCAGAACCACAGAGACAAGGGTTTCCATGATTGCTGGCAGAGGTGGAGCTGGGGAAGTGCTCTGCTCCTCAGGTGTGATGTGAGAAAACCCCTCAAAGCCTGACAAACCCTTTAAATTGTGGCAAAACCTTCAAAACCCGACAAACCTCTTAAATTGTGGCAACCCCCTCAAAACCTGACAAACACCTCAAATCCAGGTAAGCCAAGCCCTCTAAACCTGGTACAAACTAAAGAAAATTAAATTGCCCTCAAAACCTGGCAAACCAAGCCCTTAAATCAGGGTAAAAACCCCTCTAAACCTGGCATAAACCCACCCCTCAAAACCTGGCAAACCAAGCCCTCAAATCCTGATAGAAGCCCCTCAAAACCTGGCCCAAACTCACCCCTCAAAGTCTAGAAAACCAAGCCCTTAAATCCTGGTACAAATCCCTCAAATCCTGGTACAAACCCCTCTAAACCTGGCATGAACTCACCCCTCAAAACCTGGCAAACCAACCCCTCAAATCCTGGCAAACCAACCCCTCAAATCCTGGTAAAAACCCCTCGAAATCTGGCAAAAAGCCACCCCTCCAAACCTGGTACAAACTTCACTAAACCTGGCATAAACCCACCCCTCAAAACCTGGCAAACCAACCCCTCAAATCCTGGTAAAAACCCCGCTAAAACTGGCATAACCACCTCAAACCTGGCCAACAAGCCTCAAACCTGTCAACCCACTAAATCTGCACAATTACCCTCAAACTCACTAGTGGGCTAAATTTGAGACCAAATGGTGTGGAAATAGGAGTCAGGTTCTGTAGGAGGACATTGCTGCTCAGGTGAGGGGTTTGGGACAGGACTGAGGGAATGCTCAGTAGGATTCTGCAGGAATCTGTGGGATTCGCAAGAATATACAAAGTAAACATGAATGGGAGTTCCTTGAGCTTTACAAAAAAACCCCATTTCTTCAGAATGACAACTTTACCCAGGGGTGCAGGCAGCTGCACAT
Source organism: Zonotrichia leucophrys gambelii (assembly GCF_028769735.1). Taxonomy (NCBI): domain Eukaryota; kingdom Metazoa; phylum Chordata; class Aves; order Passeriformes; family Passerellidae; genus Zonotrichia; species Zonotrichia leucophrys. The sequence continues at coordinate 2,623,792 of NC_088190.1, read as the reverse complement.
CCTTCAGATGGAGAGACCCACACAGGAGTTGCACACAAATGCATTTTATTGCTCTCTACACACACAGAGATGCATACACAGTATGCAGGTGAGCCATAGGGCAGTCCCAGCACTGGGAGAAACATCATCCACCAGGAATTCAACCACTCAATACAGATAAAAATCATTATTATAATGAAAATGCTAAAAAAAGCATAGCTTACACCCAGAATGTATAACATTGACAAATCAAGCCTGTTACCTACTACTTCTCTTTAACATAAAGCAATAACATACTCTTTTTCTAAATTGAAAAAAGCATCAAATAGTAGAAATATTCCACATAGTTTCCTAACTCCTGGTCATCCCTCACACTGTATGTACAGGACTATGAAAGGGCCATGGGGGAGAAATCCAAACCAAAACCAAACCCGCTTTTGATGCTGCTCAACTGATGAGCAAACAGAGGGAAATACTTTAACCAAGTGGAAATAAATTTATCCTCCAGAGTGACTGGGCCAACCAGAGTTGTCAGTCAAGCCAGAGCAAAGCTGATGGCTCTTACTGGGAATATCAGAGAAAATCTCCTACAGCAATTCCTGTCCATCACAAGTGTAACATTTACAAACACCCTCCTTCATTCTGAAGACATTGCCCCTGCCTGGGCAGCACTGCACCAGTGCCTACACAGCTTCAACACTAAACAGAACACCTCAGCTTTTGCCAGAGCATCCCAAAAAAAGCCAAAAGCACGGCATTCTCTCACACATAAATAAAACAAAGGGGGGGGAAATAAAATTCCCTACAGGAGAGAGGATCAGAGCTGGACTATCAGATGCAGTCAGATCCTTCCTCTGGACTGGCACAGTGAGGACTCCTCTGACTACCAGGGCCTCCAGAGAGGGCTGCTGTCCTTTGGAGACACTTGTTTCAGGGCACTGGCATTCCCAGGGCAGAAGGAGACCTCTGGAGCAGCTGCCTGGCTCTTCTGGAAGTGGCTTAAAAGTTTGGTCTGAGTTTCAGTTCGGACTTTGTGCAGAGAGAGGAAGTAGAAAGCTTCTTGCAAACACCTGGAGTAGCCCTCTCTGAAGTCAAACTGGGAGCTTTTGTGGAAGGGTCCTGCAGCTGGAGGAGGGAAGAAAAGAGGGAGAAGGGAAGAAAGAATAGTTTAGAACAGCTGTCCATGGCTCGAGATTCATACAACAGTCACAGAATTGCGGTAAAATAGAGACTGAAAGGGAACCCAACACTTACTCTTCATCTGCAGCTGGCTCTGCTGCTTCAGGTAGCTGACAGTCATCTCCAGGATGTCGGCTTTCTCCAGCTTGGAGTTGGGCTGGTGCCTCTGGAACTCCTTCTCCAGGAGCAGCTTCAGCTGCTCGATGCTGCTGTTGATGCGGTCCCGGCGCATCTTCTCCACCACCGGCTTCCTCAGCTGCAAAAAGCAAAGGGAGAGAGCTCTGTGATTAAATAATCCTCTCCCTGACCCTCCATTGGCTTCCTCAGCTGCAAAAAGCAAAGGGAGAGAGCTCTGTGATTAAAGGATCCTCTCCCTGACCCTCCATTGCCTTCCTCAGCTGCAAAAAGCAAAGGGAAAGAGCCCTGTGATTAAAGGATCCTCTGCCTGACCCTCCATTGCCTTCCTCAGCTGCAAAAAGCAAAGGGAAAGAGCCCTGTGATTAAATAATCCTCTGCCTGACCCTCCCCAGGGCTGTTTGCTGCCCACTGCTCCTCAGCAGAGCCAGGCAAGGTCTCACCCAGTGCAAACTGCTCTGCTGCGCCTGCACTTACTTTATTTTTCTCCTTTGGCGTCAGCATGTTGTCTGGCTCCAGGAAAACAGCGCTGGGAGCCATCTGTCCTGAGCAGAGAGAGGATTTGGAGTGGGATCCAGGAGGAACGTGCTGCTGGGGGCTGCCCGTGGCCGATATTTATACACGCTGAGCGTGTGGGTCTGCGGCTCGGCGGCGTTTCCCACACTCCACAGCCAATCCCCGCCACGGGGCAGCACAAAGGGGACAAGCAGCTATTTTTTGCATGCTCCAGTGGCACTGAATAGCTGGGGGATAATGACCTCCTTCTCCCAGATGAGCAGGTGGGGAGTGCGCGCTCCCCGAAAGGCCACGAGCGCGGCTCTGCGCGTATCAGGGGCTGGGAAAGGCTGCTGAGTAATGCCAAGGATCCATGGCATTCCAGGGGCAGCACGGGGGTCACAGCAGGAGGAGGAGGAGGAGGAGGAGGAGGAGGAGGAGGCAGGAGGAAGGTCAGCTGCCCATGGCGGGATTGATGCTCCAGGAGCGCGCCCAGGCGCACCAGGCACACGCCAGCAGCTCCTGCCTCTGGAAAATGTGCATTTTGTGATTGGGTTTTGGCAAATATTAAAGTGGATACTGTGGAAAATGCGTATTTTATTTTTGGATTTTTGGAAATATTAAAGTGAATATTGTGAAAAATGTGTATTATTGGATTATCGCCAATATTAAAGTGACTATTGTGAAAAAATGCATATTTTATGATTGGCTTTTCGCAAATATTAAAGTGAATATTGTGGAAAATGCGTATTTTATGATTGGCTTTTCGCAAATATTAAAATGAATATTGTGAAAAAATGCGTATTTTATGATTGGCTTTTCGCAAATATTAAAGTGAATATTGGGGAAAAAAATGTGTATTTTTTGATTGGCTTTATGCAAATATCAAAGTGACTATTGTCAAAATTGCGTATTTTATTATTGGCTTTTCACAAATATTTAAATGAATATTATATGTGTTGTGTTAGAAAGTTATGATGTATTCATTTTCCTAAGTAGTGTGTTAAATACAGTTTTAAGTTATGCAAAAAATGCGTATTTTATGATTGGCTTTTTGCAAATATTAAAATGAATATTATATGTGTTATGTTAGAAAGTTACGTTGTATTCATTTTCTTTAGTGTGTTAAATATAGTTTTAGGTTATGCGGAAAATGTGTATTTTATGACTGGATCTTCACAAATATTAAAGTAAATATTGTGAAAAATGCATGGTTTATGATTGGCTTTTTGCAAATATTAAAATGAATGTTATATGTGTTATGTTAGGAAGTTATGTTGTATTCATTTTCTTAAGTAATGTGTTAAATATAGTTTTAGGTGATAGCTGTTAGGAAAATTAATCCACAAACACCAGAGGTTTATGTCCATAAAGGAGACAGAGGAGTCCTTTTACTTTATTCCAATAAAGGCAAACAATGGGGAAAACCCCTAAATTCCATAAGAATTAAAAATTAAAAGGGAGGGTTATACATTAAAGGGAAATCTTTGGGATCAGGTGCATCAGGATGTCTGAACCTCTCAAGTACCTCAGAAATGGGGAAAGAGAGAAGGGAAATGTGGCTTGGAAACTGGGATAAAAAGGAGGCTGCATCTTCCAAAAATTGGAGAGACCCCAGGAGATGCCCCATGGCCTGTCCTTTATTGGGATAAAGTCAAAGGGACTCCTCAGTCTCCTTTTTGGACACAAACCTCTGGCGTTTGCGGATTAATTTTCCTAACATTCCCTTCCCTCAGAACCTTATGCAGCCGTTTAGAAAACTCTCATAAGCATTTATATTTCTGTTTCCAAATACCTGCAAGACAAATACTTGTGAAGAAGGGTCTTGGGATTGTTTCAGAATCAGTTCAGTATCCCTTGCTTCCTCCCCAAATCACATTTCACTCTAATTATTTTCATTTAGTCTATAAACAAAGGAAAACTGGATGCAGAAGAGATTTATATCCTCATAAACTTATCAGAAATCAAATTCCTGATTCCTCATTACTGTCCCCTGGGCCAGTTGCTGTGTTTGTGCTCAGGAGGTGCCTGCAGCTGGGACAGCTGAGAAAAACACAGCCAGGGATTCCTGCTGGAAAACTTGATTAAATCTGCCAGCAGTTTATCCAATAGGTAATATCAGGGCTTATGATTGTGGAGCTCTTACTGCAGTAAGTAAATACCAGTTTATTATTTATTATGCCACTTGTATTCACATTAATACATCTGTAGGTGTGCTCACCTTTACATTAACGTGTGTGTGGCCACATTGATGTGAGCACACACCCCCAGAGAGCACAGGGACATTTCTCCCTCCCTCTGCAGCTCATTATTGGTGCACCAGGTAAGGCTTCAGTGACCTCTTCCAGGCTCTGCTTTTCCATCCCCATTGTGCTGCCCTGAATGGGCTCCCCTCTCCCAGCACAGAGCAGCAGCTGTTGAGCTCAGGGTCTTTTATGTCAACTTGTGGGAAAGCTTTTGTGACACCGTTTCACATGTTCTCCTCAAAGCCTGTGGATTATCTCTGAGCCCATGTAATGCCACCTCTGAAACCAATCTCGCCCTCTGTGCAAGAGATTCCCTGAAACAGAAACTCCAGAGTTGGGATTTATTTCTCCACCTCATTAATTGAGCACAGGAAGAAGGAAAGTGCCAGTCCTGTTTTATTAGAGACAATTTCTGTTTCCCTCTTGCTGCTTTCCTCTGATTCTCCACTCAACAACCTGATAAAAATTATTAATTCCATGGGAACAGCCATGTCAACCTCACCCTCCTTGCTCTTGGGAGTGGTTGAGCACTGGCCCAATGCTCAGAATTTCCTCTCCACCAGCATCCAAACTGACCCAGAGGAAGCTGAACACAAAGTCCAAATGCCCAGTAAAAAAAAAAAAAATTAAAAAAAAAAATTTCTCTTTCTTTAGTATAGTTTTAGTATAGTATATATTTAGTATATATATAGTATTGTATAGTTTGTATATATATATATATAGTATATATGTACTACATATAGTATATATATACTATATATACACTATATATACTACTATATATTCTATACATACTATATATACTATATATGTATAGTGTATATATAATACAAATATATATTTATATATTTATATATAAATTAATTCTATTTAATAAATAAATATATATAATTTTTAATGTATATAAATAATATATAAATAAAATATATTTTTATATAAATATATAGTATAAATAGTACATATAGTATATATATTCAGTATATATAAGTATATACTATATATTCAGTATATATAGTATATATATTCAGTATATATAAGTTCAGTAGAGTATATATATGTAGTATACATATTTTTAGTATAGTATAACATTCTTTAATATAATTATATTATAAATGAAATGAAATGAAATGAAATGAAATGAAATAAAATAAAATAAAATAAAATAAAATAAAATAAAATAAAATAAAATAAAATAAAATGAATCAGCCTTCTGAGAACATGGAGTCAGACTCTCATCTCTCACCTCCTGCTGGGGACCCCACAAACACCACAGACCTGGATGTTTGAAAGAGGGCACCAACAACACCCTTGCCCCAGAATCCCTGCCAGATGTTAGCCCTTTGGACAGCCCTAAGGATGCTGCTGCTTTCCCAAATCTGCAGAGATGCTCCCACTGCTGCCCTGGCAGCCCGTGCTGCCCAGATGGCCTTTTGGGAGCAGGGGTTTCCCACTGAACACAAAGCAGAGCCAAGCACCGTTGCTAATGTGGTTTGTAGTGGGGCACACTTCCTTTGTGACAGGAGGCAACGTGGTTAAGGAAGGTGTGGGAAACTCCAGAGCAGGAGCAGGCAAACTTCCCCAGCAAACTTCCCCAGCTGTGTGTTAGTAGGTCATTCAGACAGGGGAGCAGGGGCAGAGATGAACTAGGAACAGAAAAACAGCAAAATTGGGATGTTTAGCCAGTGCTGAGTCCTGCAGAGCATCCTGAGGTGGAAAATTAAATGGGTCCAATCTCCATGGCCTTACTGAGATCCACACTCAGGCCAACAGAGAATTTGGACTCCAAATTTCCTCTGCAGACTTCCTACCTCTAGAGCAATTTCCTGATCTCTGCAAACTTATAAATACAAATTACCTCCACACCTACCCCAGAATTTATCAAAATTTGAGTTTTCTCCTGCCAAACACCAAAACAAGAATCAGATCTGTTGTCTCTCATTTCTTTTCTCCACCTGGTATAAAATTTGGCTGAGTTTTCTCAGCTCCCGTAGCTCCACATGGGTCATACAAAACTCCCACAATACCTTCATGCTCCACAGGAGTTGCTGCATTTCCTGGGATGTTTTAAACAGATTGGGGGGTTAAAGAGGCAAACAGGGGATGTGGCTCAGAATTCTCAGAGCAATCTGACCCACCCCTGCCACCTCCAGTGGGACAATTGGCTTTGGTGGATGAGCAAGATTCTGCTCTGCATCTCCTTTCCCGTCATTTCCTCCCTGCTTTTCCTCCTAACCCTTCCCTACATTTCCTCTCTGCCCTTCCCTGTCCTGCTGCTTGGCTGGTGCAATTTCTGTCTGCCTTCACAGCTTCCTTCCCTTTTTTATTATTTTTTCCTTTTTCCTCGTGGCTTGCTTTCCCTCCGTGCAGGTTTTATAATCTGATTTTTCGATCTGTCACTCCTTTCCCCCCCTGGCTGTCACAGGCAGATGTGGTTTGGGGACAGGGGTGTCTCAGAGCCCCCACAAGCCCTGGTGAGTGTGGAGTTCCCTCCAGTTTCCCACACTGCTCTCCCATTCAGGCCATTCAGGCTCAGCATAAAGGAAGTGTGCCATGCTACAAGCTGAATTAGAAATGGTGTTTGACTTCCCTTTGTGCCGCACAGAAACCTTGCTCTGGGCAGACCATCTGCATAGCCCTCACCGTGGAGAAAACCATTGATCAGGGCCTGTCAGCCCAGCTGGGGGAACTTGGGAAAGTAATTCCTTGTGCCACTTCAGTTCTTTGGGGCTTAACATCTGGCTGGAGGGGGAGGCAACACTTGATGGTTTAACAGTCGTGCTCCCTTTCAAGTTTGGGATGCTGTTTTGATCCCAGATAAGCCTTTCTGAAATCCTGATTTTAATAGCATGGAAAGCATCCAGAAGAGTAGGAATAATGCACTGGGCTTTGCATTTTTCAAAGTGCTTTACAAATACCAGCTAATGAATTCTCAGCGACCTCCTCCGTGGGTGAGGATGTATTATTAGCACAGTGGTGTTACAAAGGAGGGAAAATGAGGCTGAGAGGAGAAAAACCAAGATTTCAAGATTTCAAACAGCCTGCAGGTCGCAGGCTTCTATGGCCAAGAGGTTGTTTGAGACATCTGGTTTGCAAAAATGCTCAGCACCAACTTTTGTTTTAATTAGCTTTGGCATCTCTGAATGGGGCCAGCTCCCTTGCTTGTGGGAGGAATTGGATTTCCAGGCTGGACCACACTCACAGCCATGCACCACCCAGATAAGCAGATACCAAAGTTCTCCTTTGCCCTCAAGTGCAGCAGTGGGCTTTGAAAATGTTATTTAGTGTAATTTTTCTAAGCCCATGAAACAGCTGGAAAGGAAGATAAATCCCCAATCAGGAAATACTTATTGTTGCGCTCAACAGAAAATAACTCCGTCTCTCCAGAAAGTAAACCAAGTTTTCATTTGCTTATTCATACCCCTGCAGCTGTGCTTAGTGCCTGGGCAAGTCTGTCTGTCTGTCTGGCTGTCAGCACCAGGGAGTTCTGCTCAGCTGCTTCCAGCAGGGAGGGTTATCCTGGGATTGGAACTCCTCAGGGACGGGATGCAGTGTGCCCTGAATTCCTGAGGGAATGTGAGGAAATCTGACAACCTGCTTTGCCCTGTGGATGGAGATGAGGGCACCCAACCCTGCCCATGGCCTGGCAGCTCCTGTGTGTGCCCCTCTGCCAGTCCTTTGCCTGGCTCAGGAGCAGATTTTCCACCTCCTGAAAACTTTTCTCGCTTTGATCAGACACCCTCTCTTCATTCTGCTGCCAGCTGAGAGAGGCCAAAATGGCACGGACGTATTTTCTGAAAAATCCTTTTGCTAGGATTTTTTTCTCCTGAGAAGCTGAGAGGCCTCAGAAATGAAATGTAATCAATAATTATCTGCTGCTGTGGAATGCAACAGGTGCATCTTTGATTGGTCCCATGTGGTTGTTTTTAATTAATGGCCAATCACAATCCAGCTGTCTCAGATTCTCTGGTCAGTCACAAGATTTTATTATCATTCCTTTCTATTCCTTGCAAGCCTTGTGATGGAATCCTTTATTCTATTCTTTTAGTATAGTTGTAATAGATCATTTTCTTTTCATATAATACATATCATAAAATAATAAATTAGCCTTCTGAAACATGGAGTCAGGATTTTCATCTCTTCCCTCATCCTGGGACCACCACAGATCTGGGTGTCTGAAACAGGACACCAACAACATCCTTGGCCCAGAACCCCTGCCAGATGTTAGCCCTGTAAAAAGCCTTAAGGATGCTGCTGCTTAAGGCTGCTGGCAGGGCAGGACCCCACAGGAGCCCGGGGACAATTTCCCCAGACACACATCCCATCTTAAAAAATCAGGGTGACAGGAGATCCCTGAGCCCCATCCCAGAGATGGGGAACAGCAGCATTCCCAAACTCCTCAGTAACCCAGCCCTGAGGCCCAGGAAGGAGCAGAAGGACAGAATCCATCCCCTGGTGGTTTTCTCCAGGTTTGGAAGGAGCAGGGTGACAAACACAGCCTGTGGTGGCTCTCACTGAGCCTGAAAGTTCATTATAAGAATGTAAACACCAGAAGGCTTAGAAAAACTTAAAAAATCAGGGTGACAGGAGATCCCTCAACCCCATTGTAGAGATGGGGAACAGGAACATTCCCAAACTCCTCAGTAACCCAGCCCTGAGCCCCAGGAAGGAGCAGAAGGACAGAATCCATCCCCTGGCTGTTTTCCCCAGGTTGGGAAGGAGCAGGGTGACAAACACAGCCCGTGGTGGCTCCTGCCAAGCCTGAAAGTTCATTATAAGAATGTAAACATCAGAAGGCTTAGAAAAACTAAAAAAATCAGAGTGACAGGAGATCCCTGAGCTTCATCCCAGAGATGGGGGACAGCAACATTCCCAAACTCCTCGGTGACTCAGTCCTGAGAGCCAGGAAGGAGCAGAAGGACAGAATCCATCCCCTGGTGGTTTTCTCCAGGTTTGGAAGGAGCAGGGTGACAAACACAGCCCGTGGTGGCTCCCGCCAAGCCTGCTCCCAGGGCAATGTGTTCCTTTGAGCCATAATTGATTCCTGCCATCAGGCACCAGCCTGCTCTCCCCCAGGGTCAGCTCTTTCCCACATCCAAGCCCATTATCCCACAGACCATGCCTTTTGTACAACACACTCCAGCCATTCATGTGCAAAGCAGCTGTAATCCCCAGACCTTTCAGAGTCAATATACCAGGAAATAATAAATCCCTCTTGTGCACTCTTGAATGTGCCGAGAGGTGACTTGTGGGAATTTCAGCTGGGCAGAAAAATAATAAATTCTCCTTAATTTTTAATTATTTGTGATGCTCACTGTAGAAGGACTATGTGGCTGCTTGGGGGTCACCACACAAGCAGCTATAGAAAATTGCTTTTGCCTCTAACAACCCTAAAAATGCAGATCAAGTTGTCTTACATGTTTTTTCTTAATGATCAAAGTCCACTTCCCTTCACTCGTGCACCTGGGAATGGCAGTATATTAAACATTCTGGATCCGAAGGAAAACTAATTAAAAAAGGTTAAATCTGTGAAGAACGTACCTTACAGTATTAAGATCCCTTTTTGAGTGGGTTCTGGTGTCTCAAGGAGGCAAGCTAATGCCACGTTAATGACATTTAATGGAATATTTCATACAACAGTTCTAATAACAACATAACCTTTTCCCCTGGAAGAGGCAGATTTCCCTCAACTGGTTCACATGCAGATTTCCCTGTGGGAACAGAAGCTAGTCCTGAATAACAATTTTTTCATGGTTATTTCTTTATATATTTCCTTCCAGCCAAGCAATTTTTATATTATTTTCTGTGTTTCATGTCAGTGAAGACCCTGAGCAGAGCATGACAGGCAGGATTAGGGTTGGGTTGGCGTTAAGGGCAGGGTTAGGGCTGGGAAAAGGGAATTTCACCTGAGATACCAAAGGAAGCAGAATCCTCAATTAAGAGCTGTCAGAGATAATCAGTGGTCACCTCAAACAGGTAATTCCTTGGCCAAGAACCTCCTGGGAGGAAAGTGTGAGAACAGGAGGGTGATGAAGGGATGTGCCAACACTGCAGGGATTTGTGGTGCTGAGTTCTGTGAACCTTCACCATTAGATCAGCTCGCCCAGCAGTGACACACAGACCCAGCAGTACACCAGGGTTCCTCATTTTCAATATAATCCAAAGATAATCCAAAGATTTCTCCCCCAAGTGTGTCTGCCTGGGACTCTGGCAGTGTTACTGCTGCCATAAGCTCATTCCCCATGAAACTGAGATCAGAGCTGGCTCCATCCTCACCTCCCTCCATTTCCCTGGCTAGAAAAGCTTTCCAACAGACCAGGAGAAGAGAATCTCTCAGCATCCCCAGCACTGCAGCTCCTCCACTCTGCTCCCTGGTCTGGTGGTGTTTGCAGGGGTCTCAGGATGAGGGAAGACACCAGGATCTGACTCCATGTTTCAGAAGGTTTGATTTATTATTTTATGATATATATTGTATTAAAATGATACTAAATAGAAGAAAGGATTTCATCAGAAGGTTAGCTAAGAATAGAAAAGGAATGATAACAAATGTTTGAGACAGTCCGGACAGCTGGGCTGTGATTGGCCATTAATTAGAAACAACCACATGAGACCAATCAGAGACCCACCTGTTGCATTCCACAGCAGCAGATAATTATTATTTACATTTTGTTCCTGAGGCCACTCAGCTTCTCAGGAGAAAAAAATCCTAAGGAAAGGATTTTCCATAAAACATATCTGTGACACCCTGAGGTGCTCGCAGGTGATGCCAGAAAAGCACAAGGGCCTGGTGAGCCCCATCCCTGCCTCTTACCACAGGCACAGATCAGCTCCTACCTCCCAAAGGGTTTTTTGGAAGAGCTCAGCACCACTTTCCCATTCCCCAAAAGGGCAAATTGAGGCAGAATACAACAAACCAGAGCCCCAGCATAGCCTAAACTGCAGCTCAGCATCCTGCAGCCACCCCTGCATGAACCTCTGTCCCTGCCCTTGTCACCCTTTCCCCCCTGCATGGTGAAACGTGCCCGTTTCAGCCTTGCTGGGTGAAAAAGCCACAGAGTTCATGGTGCCCCAGCAGCAGCACAGCCCCACAAAGGGGTTATTAGCAGCAGGCTGTGTGGGTTTGGGTTTCTCTGCCTTTCCCAGACTCTTCCCCCATTGATAACATTTCTGGCTGGGACAATGGAAGTGTGCCTTGCGACTCCTCCCGGCATTAGTGACGGTGCTTGAGCCTGAATGATTTAAAGGGAAGGAATCCAACTCCCAAAAGGCCATCTGGCTATCAGCGCTAATACAGCAATAAAGGTCAGGGCTTCTCAGGAGCGGGGAAAAAGATGGTTTTTGACACTCAAGTGTCTTCAACCAGCTTGGTCCGTGCCTACCTGTGTGCCAGCACGGAAAGGGATAACCCGGGATAGCAGCTCCTGGAAAAAGGCCAGCAGAGAGCACAGGAAAACGGGCAACACCTCATTAAAGCTGGCAGAAGCCGGGGCTTGGTCTCTGAGCTGTGTCTTATTTTGTACCGTAATCCTTTGACTGCTTCAAAGTGCTCATGAGATGTCTTGTCCCCTGGCTTTCCCACAAGGCAGGGAATAAAGGGCTCCGAGGACAACATCTGCCCTGCACAAAGAGCTGAGTGCATTCAGGCTGCCACAATGAGTCCCGAGCAGAGACACCTCCCTCCTTCCTGTCAACTGCCCCTTACCCCCAGGGCTTCATTGCAGCATTTCCAAGCAAGGAATTCTTTGGTTTTCTTAGCTCACTGCACATTTCCCTCCTCCCTTGCCATGCCCAGATGCTCAGGGGAGGAGCACACCTCTGCCTGGGCACACATGGCAGGATGCAGCACAGCTTTCCCCAGGTAGCTCCTGGGTCATTTTTGGTGCTGTCTCAAGGGCTGTACCCAAGCAGGTATTTTACTCTGCTTTTATATTATATTTACCCTGCTTTTATATTATAACCCTCCTTTTTACTCACAACACAAAATCAGAACTGACCTCCAGTGCCCTCAAAGCTTCGTTCTTTATCTTGCCTTTACCACAAAATAAATGGTTGCTTTCCCAACTCCACACTCCACTGTCACCGGGATATTTTCTGAAAAATCCCTTAGCCAGGATTTCCCTCCTGGCAAGATGAGAAGCCTGAGCTTCTCCATGTTTTGCTGCTCTGGAATGTGGTCTGGAGATTGTTTGTCCAAACATGTGAATTGTTTTTAATTAATGACCAATCATGGCCTAGCTGTGCCGGACTCTGAGGAGTGAGTCACGAGTTTTTATTATTCATTCTTGTTAAAGCTTTCTCTTTCTTAGTATAGTTTTAGTAGAGGGATAGGATAGGATAGGATAGGATAGGATAGGATAGGATAGGATAGGATAGGATAGGATAGGATAGGATAGGATAGGATAGGATAGGATAGGATAGGAAGAGAATAGAAATGGGAATGGAATGGAATGGAATGGAATGGAATGGAATGGAATGGAATGGAATAGAATAGAATAGAATAGAATAGAATAGAATAGAATAGAATAGAATAGAATAGAATAGAATAGAATAGAATAGAATAGAATAGAGTAACAAATCAGCCTGCTGAGAACATGGAGCCAGATTCTCATCTCTCACCTTGTCTGGGGAATCTCACAAACCCAACACACACAAACTCAATACACACACACACAGAGCTCCCCCAGTCTCTGGGAAGGGCAGAGATGTCCCTGGGGCTGTTAATTTAAACTCCAGCAGGGTTTCCCTCCCTTTCCCACCTTCCCCAAGAGCGTGCCTCCTCCACTGTGCCCGGCACATGCCAGGCTCAGGAATGCCACTGATGCCAGCCCAACCAGCTGGAGGCTCCGTGCTTTCCCAGCCCCACACTCCACCAGCAGCGTGGGCAGAAGGTTATTCTCCCCGGGGGCATTGGCAATCAATGTACCATGCACTAATGGATGCTTCCCCTATTGTCCCTGTGCGGGGCTGGATTGGCTGCGGGGCTGTGGGAAACACGGGCCATCCCCACACTCACGTATCTGCCCCGGCTCCCTGGGTATAAATAGAGGGATTTGGGAGCTGCCAGAGCATCGCAGCACACTCGGCACAGCAGCTGCCTGGGGTCTGTGCCCAGGGCTGAGCGCTCGGAATGGCTCCCAGCAATGCTCTCATGATCCACATGGAGGAGAAGCTGCTGCCAAAGGAAAAGAATAAAGTAAGCAGAGCCCCGGAGGGGATTGGAAGGGTTGGCCTGCTCGTAGGAAGTAAATATAACATGGGAAAAGAGGTCTGGGGGAGAGCAAATATGTTAAAGAGAGATAAGGGAGATTGCATAAGTTTTTAAAAATTAAAATGAGTGGGGAATTGGTAGGTAGCATCCCACAGCTCTCCTGCCAAAAATACGCATCGTTGAAGATATTGGGGCATCAGAGGGGAAATTGGGTCAGGTCTCACCAAACCCCTGAGGATCTGCTCCCTCTCCCACAGCTGAGGAAGCCCTGGGGAGGGTCAGGGAGAGGATCCTTTAATCACAGGGCTCTCTCCCTTTGCTTTTTGCAGCTGAGGAAGGCAATGGAGGGTCAGGGAGAGGATCCTTTAATCACAGAGCTCTCTCCCTTTGCTTTTTGCAGCTGAGGAAGCCGGTGGTGGAGAAGATGCGCCGGGACCGCATCAACAGCAGCATCGAGCAGCTGAAGCTGCTCCTGGAGAAGGAGTTCCAGAGGCACCAGCCCAACTCCAAGCTGGAAAAAGCCGACATCCTGGAAGTGGCTGTCAGCTACCTGAAGCAGCAGAGCCAGCTGCAGGACCAAAAAGGTGAGTGCAGGGCAGGTGTTGCTCACCTGGAGCTGCTCTCTGACACCCCAAGGCAGGCAGGGAATGGAGCATCCTAGCACATGAAAGTCACTGCACAAATGGTTGATTGGAGCTCCAGCAGGGTTTCTCTCCCTTTTCCACCTTCCCCCAAAAGTGTGGCCACACCACAGCTGTGCCCAGCACATGCCAGGCTCAGGAATGCCACTGATGCCAGGGTCGGTGCCTTGCCAGCCCCACACTCCACCAGCAGCCAATGTTAGTGTTGGGTCCCTGCCCCACGTTTTGGTCATGATTTGGTCATGGTTTGGTCATGGTTTGGTCATGTTTTGGTCATGGTTTGGTCATGTTTTGGTCATGATTTGGTCATGTTTTGGTCATGATTTTAACCCCCAGCATTTGCTTTTTCTTTCTCTCTCAGGTTTCATGCACAAGAGCCCAGAGCAGGACTTTAACAGCGGCTACCTGCGGTGCCTCAAGGAGGCCATGCACTTTCTGTCCTACTACGAGCCCAAGAAGGAGACCCAGGTGCAGCTGATCAAGCACTTCTGCAAGGCCCAGCTGGCTGCAGATGCCTCCCACCCTGCAGCTCTGCGTGGCTCCCCCCTGTCTCCCTGTGTGCCCCCCAGAAAACAGCCTGCCCAGAAGAGCCTGCCTGCTGCTCCCACCATCTGGAGACCCTGGTAGAGATGCTGAACTTTATTCCCACGTTTTTGCTCCAAAAAAAAACTAGAGGGACCTGTGGTTTTTTAGTTCCTCTTCGAAGTAGGAAACGTTGCTTTCCAAAGGTGGGAGGAGGGGGTGGTTATTGTGGGTTTTTTTCTGTCAGCAGAAATGAGGGTCGCTGGGTGGTTTCCCTTCATAGTGAAGGATTTTGGGTGTATCTTGCAGCAAATTTGTTGCTTTTATTGGTGGCTCCTGGCCAAAGGCAGGACCAAGTTTTGTGGTGATTTAGAAAGCAGGTGACCTTTGGTTTCCATCACTGGGCTGTCAGTGGAAATCTTTCTGCTGACTGCCTGGGTCACAGTTCAAGTGCTCCATTGTCTCCTGATAATGTATTGACCTTCCTCAAGAAGGAGCCCTTTGGAGAATGTATTTTGTATCATAAAGAGAGGATTGAGCCTTTCCCTTTTGAGTGAAAGATGTCATTAAGAAATGCTGATTCTGCTGAAGCTCCTCTGCTGTTTTTAGTGTCCTTCTTACAGAGAGTTGTGATGATCACAGAGAGCTCTGGGGACAATTCACTTTGTGCTGCTCTCATTTGAGGAGTAATTGGTGCCTTTTGTAAAGGAAATACCTCTGCTATACCTTAAGGAAAGGGGGAGGAAGGGAGGGAGGCAATAAGTACTTTATAATCATTCACTGAGCACTGCTAAGGAGCTTAAAAAGCTTTTATAAAGTTGTGATGTATTCATCCTGTGTGATGTTCAACCTGCATGTCTTCGCTGTACAGTACAATAAAAATGGTTTTAGTCATTAATGCTTTGCTTTGGGATGATTAAAAGGGCTGGCACTGCTGGGGTGGGGAAACCATCAGGAGGTGTCAGATCTGAGCCCTTCACTCCAATACGTGAATAATGTACATGAATAATGTACATGAATTACACCTGAGAAATCCCTCTGGCAGAGCTGGATTTCAGATCCTCTAAGGAAGCAACCTCTGGAAAAAATTATCAAAAATCAAAATGGAAGTGAAATTGAAGCGGGGTGCTGAAAAGTGGCAACCTTTCAGATTTAACAGTGACCTATTCAGCCTCCAACAAATCCCTCATTCCAATGCCAACTTCATTTCCCCCACTAATTTTTCCACCAAGCAGAGATCAGCCTTGTGCTTTCTGCCTGTGCAAATTTCCCAATAACTTCCAAAGGGTTTGGCACCTGCCTCAGCTTGGGGACCTTTGAAGCCACCTGCAATGGGGTGAACTAATTTTGCTGGTTTAATTTTATGACACAAATTCTGTTAGGCTCCCTTTACTGAAGTGAAATTAGCCCATATATGGCTAAAAGGATAATTAGATAAGAAAGGCTGAGGAAGCATTTCCTCTCCTAAATTATTTCCTTTAATTTTACCTTCTCTTCAAAATAAATCTGCACAAATATTCATTTCACAAAAGGATTCTCTAAACACAGTAATTCACTGGTTTGAGTTTATGATAGGGGACACTCTCCTTCTTCCAGAGATACAGGAACAGCACGAAACATATTTGGTCAAAAACCCAACTTTCCTCAGACTCCCTGGGAGAGCTGCCCTTGAAAAGCTGCATTTCAAGGTTTGAAACTCAGGGTTTGCTCCCAAACAAAAGCAAACACTCAATACCTGATCTTGTCAAAAGCAACCTGAGATCTGCTCAGCTGACAGATCAAACTGCATCCAGCACTGAGCCTGCTCAGTCCTCGCTGGGTTTGTGGTGAAATCCTCTGTTAACCACACAGAAATGCCCCAAAAACCAAACAGGGATGTGCTGCTCTGCCTCATTTTGGGCCATGGATCATTTTGGTTTCGTTAGGAAAATTAGTCCACTAACACCAGAGGTTTATGTCCAAAAAGGAGACAGAGGAGCCTCTCTCTTTATTCAAATAAAGCCAAAAATGACCCCTCTGTCTCCTTTATGGACATAATCCTCTGGTGTTTGTGGATTAATTTTCCTAACAGTTTTATTTTGCACAGGCTGGTTGAGTGCTCTTCAAGGTGGGCATTTGAATAAATAAAGCCAAAAAGGAATCCTCTGTCTCCTTTTTGGACATAAACCTCTGTTTTTTGTGGATTAATTTTCCTAACAGTTTTATTTGTGCACAGGCTGGTTGAGTGCTCTTCAAGGTGAGGGTTTGGTACAGCTCTCTACCAGTGCTCCAGATTTATTCTTCCTAATGAACTGCTAAATAATTCACGGGAGATATTTTTGGGTTTTATGGTTGCTTAGCGAGCTTGAAGAAGTCACTCCAACCTCTGTGTGCTCGCCAATTAGCACAGGCTCCTGCACCCCAGCAAACTCCAGCTGTTGTCCATGCCTGGGGGGATTTAAATCAAGCTTAATTAGGGCATTTTGGGGGAATTCAGGCTCAGCCCAGCCTGATGCGCACTGCTGGAACCACAGCCACACGTGGCTGCTCTTCTAGGGATAGGATTCCATCCAAGGAACCAGGTGTGAGAGTCACAGCTCTGCAGCTTGGGTAAAAAATGAGTGTGAGGCAGAGAAACATTAAATTTCTCTTCCCTGAGCAGTGGGAAGGGACCAAACCCCACAGAAAAAGCTGCTTTTTGTGGTCCAAGTGGTGCAAATGTCCCCTTTTGCTTTCCGTAGTTAGGAATATCAATCCACAAACACCAGAGGTTTATGTCCAAAAAGGAGACAGAGGAATCCCTTTTACTTTATTCAAATAAAGGGAGAAGCCATGGGATATCCCCCTGGGATCTCTCTAATTTTTGGAGGACACAATCTCCTTTTTATCCCAATTTCCCAGCCACATTTCCCTTCTCTCTTTCCCCATTTCTGAGGTACTTGAGAGGCACAGAATTCCTGATACACCTGATACCAAAGATTTCCCTCTAATGTACAACCCTCCCTTTTCATTTTTAATTCTTACAGAATTTGGGGGGTTTTCCCCATTTCTGAGGTACTTGAGAGGTTCAGACTTCCTGGTACCAAAGATTTCCCTCTAATGTACAACCCTCCCTTTTCATTTTTAATTCTTATGGAATTTAAGAGTCTTTCCCCATTTCTGAGGTACCTGAGAGGCACAGATTTCCCTCTAATATACAACCCTCCCTTTTAATTTTGAATCCTTATGGAATTTAAGGCTTTTTCCCCATTTCTGAGGTACTTGAGAGGTACAGACTTCCCAAAACACCTGATCCTAAAGATTTCTCTCTAATGTATAATCCTCCCTTTTCATTTTCAATTCTTATGGAATTTAGGAATTTTTCTTCCCCATTGTTTCCTTCATCTTTCAATGTAAAATTCCGTTTCTCAGCAAACCTAAAGTTTATTTGTAAAAGCAAATATCTTTTCCCATTCATCTATAAGTAGAATCCTTCCCGTTGTTTCTTTCCTCTCCCAGTGCTGCTTTTATCCACCAGCAGCCCCACAGCTTGTCCATAAAGACAAATCCACCATTCCTCTCACCACCAAGCCCAGCCTTGCCCCTCTGGGCTTTAATTTACCAATTACCCCCGAGCTAAAAGCCAGACCTCCAACCTGCCCAGCCCCTGCGCACCAAAGGTTATGTTTACAATTTATTAATTATTATCACTTCTCATAATTGAACTCAAAGCCTCTTAGGCCTCCTCCTGCCCCTGGGGTGACTCTCCCCTGCTCCCAACACATTCCCACCCTTAGGGAAAATGTTGTTTATTATGCTGATCCCACAGCTCAGGAATACTCTGCTGACAAAGCCCCTATTAACCTCAGAGTGTGGGCCTGAGTTTCTCGGAGTTTCCCACACTTTCTTCCCTATTTAGGGCATTCAGAGGCCCACAAAGGAAGCGTGCCTCACAACAGCCCACATTAGTGACGCTTTTTTGGCTCCTCATTGTGAGGAGCAGCAATTCCTGTCCCGATGGACCATCTGGAGAGCTCTTTTTCCCAAGGAGCACATTGATCGATCAGTATTATGCCAAGGCCCTTTTAAAACTTGGGAACGTTATGCTCTTTGACACTAAATAGGTGTCTCAAGAGGGGTTGTCAGAAAGATTTTAAACCATTTAAGGGAAGAAAAAAAAAACATTTTAAAATCGTAATTATTGCTTTAAAAACACCCAGTGGCATCTGGGAGACAGGCTGGCATGGATGTAGGAAATGGTCTAAAATGAAAATGCTCTGAAATTGGTGTGAGCTATGAGTTGTGTGCTGGTAGCCACAGAGGTACAGGGCTCTGCTTTTTAAATCTGTGTGGCACAGACAAGGAAATCATGGGTTTGACAAGGAAATTCTGGCCTTGGCAAGGAAATTCTGGGCTTGGCAAGGAAATTCTGAGTTTCCAAGCTCTTTGCTGGTAGCCCACCCTCCTCCAGACCTGTTGCTCCATTGCAGCACACTGAGCTCCCCTTAAGAAAATTAATCCACAAACACCACACGTTTATGTCCAAAAGGGAGATAGAGGAGTCCCTTTTTGCTTTATTTGAATAAAGGGAGAGGCCATGGGGCATTTCCCTGGGGTCTCTCCAATTTTTGGGGGATGCAGCCTCCCAATTTCCCGGCCACATTTCCCTTCTCTCATTCCCCATTTCTGAGGTACTTGAGAGGTTCAGACTTCCCTGATACCAAAGATTCCCCTCTAATGTACAAACCTCCCTTTTCATTTTTAATTCTTATGGAATTTTGGGGTCTTTCCCCATTTCTGAGGTACTTGAGAGGTTCAGACTCCCTGATACCAAAGATTTCCCCTCTAATGTACAAACCTCCCTTTTCATTTTTAATTCTTATGGAATTCAGAGGTTTTTCTTCCCCATAGTTTCTTTCATCTCTCAATGTCTAATTTAATTTATCAGCAAACCTAAAGTTAATTTGTAAAAGCAAATCTCTTTTTCCATTCACCAATCAGTGGAATCCTTCCCCTTGTTTCTTTTATTTCTCAGTTTTATCTACCAGCAACCCCACAGCTGGTTTGGCAAGACAAATCCACCATTCCTCTCAAAAGTTAAAAGTTAAAAGTTGAATCCACGCATGTGCTTGTGCTGTTGCTGCAGAGAGAAGTGAAGAATGGGATTTTCTGGATCCCATCCTGGGATTCTTTGGATCCCTCCAGGGATGAAGGGACAGCAGGGGATGGGAAGGAAGGAGGATGCTGGACATGGGAGGATGCTGGGAGAGGGGAGGGAAGCTCTGACCCAATTCCCAGCGCTGGAAATATGAAATGAGCGGGTTTAAGGAATGCCACGCTGTCCCCAGCACAATGCTCCCGAGGGCTGGGGGTGATTAAAGGCTGATCCCTTCCTGCAAGGGCCGGGCAGATGGTGCTGCAGGCGGGGGCTCTCCCCGGGACCCTCCCAGGCACACTTCCATTGTTGGGCAGCAAAATGGGAAATCCTGGCAGCCCCTCCATCTGATGGGAATGCTGAGCCAGGCACACAGCAGCCCTCTGCTCCCAAACCCCCCAAATTCCTGGGGTTTTCTGAATTTTCCGTGATATTTTCTGTATTTTCCGTGATATTTTCTGTATTTTCCGTGATATTCTCTGAAAATTCCGTGATATTTTCTGAAAAATACCTTTGCCGGGATTTCTTCTCCTGGGAAGCTGAGAAGCGTCAGAAAAGAATGAAAACAATAATTATCTGATTGCTTCTCCTGTGTTTGCTGCTTTGGAACGTGGTCTAGAGATGGTTTAGCAACAGGTGAATCCAGAGGGGAACCTGTGGGATTGCTGTGAGCTGGGAACAACCCAAGGATTAATTCTCTTAACACTTTTAACCTTTTTTGGGTTTAACTTTTTTTTTTTTGACTCAGAGATGGGGTAACTGAGAGGTGTTTTAAAATTTTTATTCAATTTTTAGTCTTATGAGAAGGGTGAGATGCTACAGATATTATAATTTGTTATTATAATGTATAAAATTATAATAATATAATTTATAAAATTGTAATAATATAATTTATAAAATTGTAATAATATTTTGTTATAATATTAGAAGTTAGCTATTTTTCAATTACAATACACTAGAAGTGTTTCTTGGCCTATCAGCTTTAACCACACCATACTATAAATACCTTAAAATTAATCATCTAAAATTACCCCTCATAAGTCCTACAACAACACACTTTTCATAATTCTATTTCTCTAAAATATCTATCTTATTTACAAAACCATCCTCTAAAACTTATTTCTAATTCAATTTCTCTCTCAACAATGTCTATCCTCTTCTATTATATTTCTAAGTCAATATTTCTTATCTCAAAATTTACATACAAATACAAGCTATATAAACCTTCTATCAAATTTTAAGAATTTTCTACAAATCCATTTCCCACACCTGCAGCAGGAATAGCCCCAGCACCAAGGAATACTGCAGATTACAAGCTGACAAAATAAGTCAGTGAGCTGATTTTGAATGGGAGTTATGGTGTTCAGTTATAGTTTTTGACAACCATCAAACCATTTTGATAACCAAGAATTAAAATTGTTGTGCCCTAAGTGATCCATCAAAACATAAAATGTCTTTGGGCTGGGAAGGGAACACACCCGGCTTGTGGAAATTGTGGAAAAGGCTTTAAAATCTTCAGGTTAATAATTAAAAGTACAGGATCACCTTTAGCAGAATTATATCCTTTTATTCACCAGTGTGATGGGACACTTTGCTATCCAGGTATCCACAGACACAGGTTTGGCCAGGGGTGGGATGCTCTGATTATTAAATCAGAGGTTTCCTGTTAGATTTTGAAAGGCAGACACAAGAAATAAGCAGGGTTTTCATCAATATTGCAAGAAGCAGGTGCTAAAAACCAGCATGAGGCCTCCCATGCCTGACAGATCCTGAACATGACTGGGTTTGTACTGGGTTGTGCTGGAAGGGGGCAGCAAACCTGAGCTGGCAGCTTAAAACAGCCTGGAAAAAAAAAAAAAATAAATATTGCTCCAAGGCAGTTCCAATCCAGGATCCTGCCTGGTCCTTTTCCTTCATTACAGAGAAATCCCAAAACTGAGCAGAGTCACAGGAGGGCCTCACACCTGTGGAACAACCTGAAAATGGGATAATAGAGCAAAATAACAGCCAGGAATCGACTTTTCACTCCCTCTCAGATGTCTGTAAATGGGAAATATATTTAGGTGGAGGCTCAGGAACAGCGAGGCATTTACAAAGTGGCATGAAATTAAACAGGACGTGTTTGGGAAAGACATCACAATCACGACATGTCACATGTAGGAAAGCCCAGATTACCCAAACAAAAGCAAGGAAGAGCTCTGGGTATAACTTACAGAGGGACTTTCAGCAATACAGAGGAAAATATTTCAAGCTAACTGTTTGAAGGGCTCTCCCCTCGATTTTAGCCTGAAAATTATCTGGTACTGTATTCATCTAAGCACGGTTTAATGTCAATGAAAGGGTTTAGCCCCTCTAATTCTGCATCTTTCCCTTTTCAACCTCTCTTTGGGGCGCAGAGCATTATCTCCTCCTGGGATCAGTGTTCTGTGCCTCATTTCAAGCCAGCCTGGGAAAAGGCAGCACATTGAGATGTCGCAGCTCCCAACATCAGGCAGAAGCCGGATGATAAAGACGGGCAACGCTTTCCCACGTTCCCTGCCCAGCTCCGCGATGCCAAAGCCCATTGTGTCCCCCGCTCCCCGGCCCACCTGCTCCTTTGGGAGCGGGGTATTATCCCCAGGCGATTCACAGTCAATTTGCCATGCTGTAATGGATGCTTTCCCATTGTCCCGGGCACGCACGGATTGGCTGGAGACTGTGGGAAACTGCGGCTCGCTCCGGACCCAGACTTTGTAATGCGGCTGCTGGGTATAAATAGGGCAGATCCCGGCTGCTTTCCGCACTCCGAGCTGGGAGCAGCCCTTGGGATAACGCTGCTCTGTCCCTGGACATCTGTCCTAAGCCAGGACAGCATCCCATGGCCCCGAGGGAAGGCAAGGTGAGTACCTGAGAAGGGAAGGGACACAAATGTGCGGGGATGGGGGAGCCTCGCTGCTCACCTTCCCTCACCTTCCCCTCTGTGTTACAGCTCGGCAACCCCGGGTGGGATTTACAGCAGCTGGAAGAAGAGATTTCAGAGGGACCAGCCCAGCTCTGAGAGGGAAAAAGGAGAAATCCTGGGAGGAATGGCTGTGAGCGAGCCGGGATATGGGTGAGGTGAGCGCTGCCCATCCCATCCCATTGCACTGATCCCATCCCATCCCACTGATCCCATCCTTTCGATCTCATCCCATCCCATTGATCCCACCCTGTCCCACTGATCCCATCCTATCCCATCCATCCCATCCCACTGATCCCATCCCATCCCCTATCCCTCTCACTCCCTTTCCCTTTAGGAAAAGCCACTCCCCGTGTAACATTTCCTCCTCTCCTGCCCTTGCAGCCCATTCCAGACGCCCTCAGCAGGATAATCCCGATGGGCTCCTCTGCAATTCCCATCCCTCCATCCCATGGAGAAGCTGAGCTGCCACTCCTGGAGGTCACAGGTGGCACTTGGGGACTCTGCCTCTTCCTCCACCTCCAGCACCGAAGCGATGCCACAGCCTCGGGAGACGCCAGCATTTCCCAATTCTGTGATTTTTGGACTTTTCTCATATTCCAGAGGAGCCCATGACTTGCTGTGCAAGTCACCCTTGCTCCTCTCTCGAGTAGGGAAGAATGTTTCCTCTTTTTTGAGCAGGTCATTGCTCTCCTCCCCTTCTCCCTGAGGGACTGCAGCCATCCCATGGCATAGAAAGTTGTTCTGAGGGAATGAATGTGAGCTGGATCCTCCTGCTGGGAGGGCTTGGCTGTTCTCAACCTCTGTGAGGTTGTCCCTGTACCTCTGCTGGGAAAGCTGTAACCCTGGGATGGCCAGAATTCCCAATTTTCCTCTTTCCTTTTCCTCCCAGGGAATCCACGCCTGGAATGTGTCTCACAGGACACATTTGGGGAATCTGGCCTTCCCACGGTACCACGAGGGGTTCTATAATATTTATAATATTTATAATCGATAATATGTATAATCTATAATATTTATAGTGTGTACTGAGCATGCTCTGAGGATGGTTAAACCATATCCCAAAACTGTGTAGAGGAAATTCCTCGGGATGTCTTGCTCACGAGCCAGGGCTGTTTGTGAGGTTCAGGATGTGTGTGTGCCTTTTGTAAAGGCAGGAGCTCGTTTTTGTGTCCTTATAGGACTGGAAGTTACAGCTGTGCTGTCCATTGTAAAAGAAATATTTATTTAAGTCTTTCATGAAAGGCAGGTGTATAAATTATATTTAATTTTTGGTACCCTTTTGCCAGGGGAAAGTGGGAATTTGTTACTGTCCTTGGAGGATGTTATGATCTGTTCTGTGCAAGCTGCACCAATGTATGACCTGTGCCAGAGTTGTCTTGAACATCAGAAGTTGCAGAAACTTTTAAAGGTCAAAAATAAATAAAAATCTGCTTAATCAAAACAAAGTCATTCTATTTTTTTAAGTAGTTTTTACAGCTGGTTTCCCTGCGGTCAACTGACACAAGTCAGATTCCAGTGAAAGCAGAGATATTCATATTTAAAACCAAATTTCCCATCGGGACCTCTGCAATGCTGTTTTCCACTGCTAGGGAATATCAAACCCCAGCTCTCTCAATGTGAGACAAAAATAACAGCACGCCCGAGCAGCCAATTCTCTGGGAATTCAGAGCCAAGAAAGGTCACTGCGAGGGTGACAAAAATCATGGAATGGTTTGGTTGGGAGGCACCTTAAATATCACCTAACTCCAACCCCTTGTGACAGGCAGGCACACCAAACACAGAAAGTACTTTTATTTAATTTAAATAAAGTTTTCCAGGGCACAAATTCACATTCCTGGGGATGTATCCGGGTCATAAATCACCTGGAAACATGCGGGGGGTTAAAATTCAGGGGTTTGGCTACAGGGGACACACATGGGGCTCCTCCGTGTATCGGTCTCTCCCCGTCCCCAGGGGTCTCCTCGCCCCTTCCCTGAGGTCCCCCTTCAATTTCCCCCGGGGGTCTCTCCGCCCTTTTCCCCCTCAGTTTTCCCCGGGGATCTCTTTGCCCTCGCCGAGGGTTTCTTTCCAATTTCCACGCCTGGAGTCTCAGGGACTCCTCCCCGGGGTATCCCCCCGTTCTCCCCGGGGTCTCACCGACCCCTACCCGATATTTCCCCCCGTTCTCCCGCCGTCCCCTCCCGGTTTTTCCGCCCCTTCAGGGCGGAGTCCCTCAGGCCACGCCCCCCGCCGGTGGGCGGGGCCAGCGCTCTCTCCCCGCCTGATTCCCCCACGCCTCCTCTCGTTCGCATGCAGATTTATGCGCATACATTTGCATGCCGATGAGGTCGGGGTGAGGGAGGGAGCGGGTCGCGTTCAAAATGGCGGAGCGGGGCGGGCGCGGCAGCGGTCACGGCAGCCTGGACAAGAGCATCACCCTTCCGCCCGACGAGATCTTCCGCAACCTGGAGAACGCCAAGCGCTTCGCCATAGACATCGGTAACCGGGCGGGGGAGGCCTGCGGGGAGGGGGCGGCGGCGGGGAACGGGCGGCGGCTGCAGCCCCGGTAAGGGGGCCCGCGGTGGGCCGGGCCGGGCGCGCGCGGGGCACGCTGGGAAGTGTAGTCCCCCACGAAACGCGGGCCAGCGCGGGTGGGCGCGGGCTCACTACAGCTCCCGGCGGGTTGCGCGGTATGGGGGGCGGCGCAGGGCACGACGGGAATTGTAGTCCTGCTGCCGGGTACCGGCGCGGTGCGGGCGGGCAGCGGCACTACAAATCCCGGCGGGCCCCGCGCGGGTAACGGGCCGCGAGGAGCCGGGCGGGGTGGCCCGGTCGGAGCTGCCCTTGGCGGCCAAGGGGGAACGGGGGAGAGCCCGGAGGGCTCAGCCAGACCGGCCGGGGGGCGGCGGGGGTGGGGAACATCGGCTGCACCCCCTCAGAGCGCGCCGGGCCCTGCCCCAGTGCGCCAGGCCCGAGTGCGGAGCCCCTCAGCCGCCCCCCGGCCCAGGCCGCGGCCCGCGGGATGCTGCGGGCGCTCCTCCGGCTCCCAAAACCGGCCTGGAATAAGCAAAAAGAGCCGGGGACGGCGGCTGTGGCATTGCCCGGGCAGGGCAGGGTGTCGGGGTCTCTCATTGCTACCTCACTTACCCCCAAAACCACCCGGTGCCCTGTTCGTACATCCGAGCAGCCAACATTGGCCATTTCCCTATGGGGGACAGGGTGACACTCGGCAGGGTGACACTCGGGACAGGGTGACACTTGTCAGGGTGACACAGGGAGCTGTGCAGGGACAGGCTGAGTTTCTTCCCAGTTCCTCAGTGCGGGGATCAGCAGTGGTTCTGCGGACACCCACTAAGCCACAAGTGCCGTTTCACACATTTTCCTTTTACTGCCTTAAGATCAGCAGAACTTTTTAGGAGAAAAGCCAGGGAAAAGAAAAGCAAGCTCAGGTGAACACTGCTCTGTGTGCTGGAGACTCAGGGAGAGTGGGAATAAAACCTGCACCATAATAGAAAATGTTGTTGTGTCACTTCAGCCCCTCGGGAGCTGCTGGTTCCACGCCTGTGAAAATACCAGCTGGAGCTGGCCCTTTGTGCGGGTCAGCTCGGAATTAGAGTGCTGGGATTAGTTATAAAACCTAGTTACATGTCTCAGCTGGTGTTCTGAATGGATTTAAGTCTTTAAAAACTGGGAGAGCAAGGGGATAACGCACAAAGCCATGGCTCTGCATCCCGTGGGGCTGGTGGGGAATTCCTGCAGCACCTGTTTCATTGTCGGTGTAAAGAAAGCGACATTCCAACACTGAGCCTCAGCTTGGAGCTGTGGAGGGAAACTTTCCCATAAAAGCTGTGCAAGCCCTCACCTTTTAGCAGAACAGACCGTGGGTTTTGTTTACCAGAAACTTCAAAGCAATGCCTGGGACACTGAAATCAGATCCAAGGTCAGGGGAGCTTTATTGCTTTTGTTACTGTAGGTTCCTGTCCATGGTCACTCTACATTGACCTCACTTAAATTTTCCTGGAGTAAACTGCCTGTTTTTCTCCTACAGGTTGCAAATATTTTCATAATAAAAATTTTTGAGTGTTGTGGAAGAGCTGACAGTGTCTTTCACCTCTGCTGCTTCATTTTTTGGTTTTTATTAGGCAGCAGAGTGCAGTGCCACTGAATTCAGCCATTATTTAGGATCTAACATTGCCAGGTTTTTATTTACTTTCAGGACTTTAATGTTAACCCAGTAGTGGATCACAGTTACCCTCAGACCTGGAGCACTGTGCTGGAAAACTGAAGTTATTCAGTGTAACCCCAGAAATCCACTTCTGCAGGTCAGATGCAAAGACAGGGCAAGGGGTTGAACTCTTTTTCAAGGGGAGAGTTGAAAGTTTAAAAGTTTTATTGCCATGGAGGCCTGAAGGGGGTGATGAGGCTGCTCTGCTCAGACTTGCACATTGCTAACATCTCCACTTTTGTGTGCTTGAGAAACAGCACTCTGAGCATTCTTTACCCCAAAGCCAAGACCAGTCTTGCAAAATAATTACTCAGCACAGAGGGTCATTTTCTAACCAGCCAGGAGTTTGCAGATTTGTCCCTAAAAGCAGGGTGAGAATATTATTTAGGTGTTGCTGTTGAAACACTCTGTGCACATGGGGGGCATTGCTCAGTGGTGGCAAACCTGGTACAGATTTGGGGGGTTTCATAAAGTTCCCAAACAATTTGAATAACAGCAGTACATGTACTGGCCTGGCTAATTGAGAATTTCCACTGCTCATCCTTATCCCACATCAGCCAGGCACAAACTGAATTTATGGAGCTTTTCCCTCCTGTGATGCTCTGGGGGTTAACCAGGCCAAGAAGTTCCTCAGCAAAGAATTCTTTCTGCAAGGATTCTTTCTGCATTCCCATTAATTTTCTCTGGCTTTACCTGAGGAAACCTGGACAGCCAAGAGCTGACATAAACACAAATTCTATTGTTTGCTCCAAGGTGAAGCATTAATCATAACTTGTCATCTCTTCATGAACAGGTGGTTCATTAACCAAGCTGGCTTATTACTCAACTGTACAGCACAAAGTGGCAAGAGTGAGATCCTTTGATCATTCTGGAAAGGTGAGAATTCCATCAGGGATTGACTCACAGGAGTGAGGTTCTGGACTGGCTAGAACAGAAATTATATCCAAACCCATCTAATAACTTGCTTATATAAAACTTTCTGAGAAGTGTTTGTATTGCCAGGTACTATTTATATTTATTTTTATTATTTATATTTAATTTATTAAAATATTTATTTTAATAAATATTTAATAAGACAGTAAGTGTGGTACTTTTGTTAAAAATCCCTACTCCTGTGCAGAAATAAGTTTCCTCATGCAGAAGGATTTCCTGCACGTCAGCTGCATGGGAGAATTGATTATCTCAGCTTAAGGAGAATTAAGAGCTGTGAAACTTTATTCTTCTTTGCCACAGCTTGAGGTGTTATGTTTAATGGCATTAACACAGTTTCAAGGGCAAGAAAAGCACAAGTATTGATGTTCAGTAGTTCAGCATTTAACCTTGATGTTCTCTAAGAAATCCTTTTCTCTTTTTAAGGACATAGACAATGAACCTTTGTATGAAATATCTGTCCAGGAGGAGATTACAGCTCGACTTCACTTCATTAAATTTGAAAACACTTACATTGAAACCTGCCTAGATTTCATCAAAGACCATCTTGTCAATACAGAGACAAAAGTCATCAAAGCCACAGGTGGTGGTGCCTATAAATTCAAAGACCTTATTGAGAAGAAACTGGGGTTGAAGTAAGTGGAGCTGCTTTTTCTTCTGTGAGGAATTAACTTACACCTACTCCAAAAATTCTGTCATTTTCCTGGGCATGCTCAGAGGGAATTCATGTGACAGTCATTTATTGTACAGCTCCTACCTAAACTTCATGCAAAGGCTTGTAGCAGAGCAATGAATAAATTTACAGTCTCATAAATTTACTGTTCAAGCACCATTATCAAACACCAAATCCTAAAAAGTTTACACTGAAATCTGCCTAGATGTCATCAAAGGCCATCTTATCAATACAGAGACAAAAGCCATCAAAGCCACAGATGGTGGTGCCTATAAATTCACACTTTCTATGCTGTAAATGTGGAAAAACATTCATTTACCCCAATATTAAACATCACTGGGGAGAGCTTCAAGGCAGCTCTGCTGTGATCTGTGTAGGAGATTCCTCAACCCCTGAGGGCCTGTGCTCATCTTTTAGATTATCTTTGCAAATTACTTCTTTCTCCTGATAAGCTGGGCTCTGTTATCTCTTTATTTCACACCAGCCCCCTTTAGTACCTTATTGGCTGTACTAAAGATGAATTGATCAAGATAAGGAGGCACTTTCCCCTCTTATCTCATGTGGTGCCTCTGGTTTAGGTTTTTATTTGGTTCTGACACACTCAGCTTTTCTCCAGCTCCAAACCAGAGCAGCATCTCCACCATGGAACACACAAATCATTCTGAACAGCTGAGATGAGTTTGTGCCTTGTTTGTGTTTCCAACAGGCCTCAGGATATTTCCTGTAGGAATTTCCATACAGAGACACAGAATTCCACAGAAATCAGTGTGTGTTAGCTGATTTATCAATCACCTCTAAGTTTTGTATCACTTACCCAGACTCCACACTGGGGATATCCTGTTGTGAATCCTGCTACTCTTGTGAGAAATCTTTTTCTGTGTTTGCTAATCCCACTTGTAGGCTCCTCCCAGCCCCTTGAATCTGTCCTAAACAAGTGCTGAAATGTTGAGGGGGCCTTTTGTGCTTTATTAGAGTCAGGGGAAGAGAAACAGGCAATTATTCCATGTTGGGAAATTGTTTTTTGAGGTTAATTTCCAGCTGAGCCTCCTGACCTACTTTATGGTCATGAAAGCACAGCCCATGAAAGGAGCAGGGCAGGAAAGGAGCAGTGTAAACAAGCAAACAGGATTATTTTTAATGACAACATGATTAAAGTTACTGTGTAACAGAACCCCAGCCTGGACTCCTGGCATGGGAGGGGAGCACCAGGCCATGTGCAGATGGAGGTTTCATGTTTCCTTGGGGCTGGGCTTGTGCCAGCTGCTGTGAAAATTCCCTTCTGCAAAGTCTGTGCAAAAATCCTGCTCCAAAACCAAACTGCCTTATCGGGAGGGCTGGCACAGTTATTGAAGGCTTTTTCCTCCCCCTCAGAGTTGATAAGGAAGATGTAATGACCTGCCTAATTAAGGGGTGCAACTTTGTGCTGAGGAACATCCCCCACGAGGTGTTTGCTTACCAGAAGGACTCAGACACAGAATTCCGCTTCCAGACCAACCACCCCAACATTTTCCCTTATTTGCTGGTCAACATTGGCTCAGGGGTCTCCATAGTCAAGGTGAGTGCTGGCCACCTTTGATAAAGGTGATCTGAAACCTCTCCCTGGTTCAGATTTGTTCCTGGATAGTGCAAGGTTTAAAAATAAAATTTTGCCCTTTTTAAAGTTTATTCGTTTATTTCTATTAATTGCAGAGTTTGAATGCTTTTCTATTCACTAATTTTTAGAATTACATTTAATTTGATTTTTAGAGAAGTGATTACTCAATGAGGACAAAGGCTGTCAGATCAAAGTGATTTTTGTTTGTTGAAGAGATCAAGTTTAATGTCTACATTTAGCATTATTTGCCAAGAATTAAATACAAACATTTCCAAAACTGCTTGTGGTGTATGTGCAGTGTGCCCTTCTCACCTGCCCCTTCCACAGTGGAAGGATTCCATCTCCACTGATTCCACTCCTCCAAAACCCTGCACACTCTGACATTTAAATCTCTGTTCAACATTATAAAAGAACTTTGTGAATAAATCTGCCCTTTTTGACTCACAGGTAGAATCAGAAGACAAATTTGAATGGATTGGGGGCAGCTCAATTGGAGGTGGAACCTTCTGGGGTCTGGGAGCTCTGCTCACCAAAACAAAGGTACCCAAGTGTCTCTTTTAATGGGGGTGGGATTAAATTAAATCCTGGGAGGAAACCTGAAATGCTTAATTGTTAGGTAAGAAGGCTGAGTCCTGGACTTGTGTTTATATTTTTGACACTTCTGATGCATAAAAGGAAGTTTTACATGAAAAAAAGATACTGGTGGAATATAGAGACAAGAATTAGAAGATATTTATTGTGACTAAAAGCAATCAAGGACAAGTGATGGACAAGAGCCTCCTCAAAGTAATTTTTTATTCTTTTTTCAATTTAAAATGCCAGCCCAGTCTGCAGAAGAAAGCAGGGAGCACAGAATAGCTGCAAAATGTCTGGGAGCTGAGAGGAGAAATTTTGCCTCATGGGTGGTTCTTTGGTTGCCAATTCAAATTAAAAGCAAGTCCTGACTTAGTCCTGCTCATGCTGGGCTTCCCAAAGAGCCACCTGGCTTAAATGAGTGTCCTAAATGTCAGCAGTGTGGGAAAAGCTTGAGTTACAAATGCACCAGATAGGAAAATGTCAAAGGGAGGGCACAGCCTGGGCTGGGCTTTTGGGTTGATGCTCCTAAAGAAGAAATCTTAGACCATGACAGTGCCTGCTCTCAGTTCTCTCTTGGTTTTGTAGAAGAAATTCAAGTTAACAGGGTTATAAATTAAG
Source organism: Zonotrichia leucophrys gambelii (assembly GCF_028769735.1). NCBI lineage: Eukaryota > Metazoa > Chordata > Aves > Passeriformes > Passerellidae > Zonotrichia > Zonotrichia leucophrys. Next base: position 2,592,741 of record NC_088190.1, on the reverse strand, counting down.
TATTGGGATAATGGAGCTTGCCTGCAAGTTTAATTTCAGGGACAGTAAAGGCACACTGGGACTTTTTTCTCAAACTTCTCTTTTAGTGTGCTTCGGAAAGATAAAATTCTGTTTCCTCTTAGTTCCTGTGTTTCTGAATTCCAAGATAAGGGATGCCATGAGGCTTCTGACTGTTTTATATGTGCTGACCCACCCTCATTTTCAGGGGAAATTCAACAGAATATCTGCAGATAACAAAGGTTGATTGTGGTTTTCATCTTTAAAGGAGCTCCACTGAAGATCTGTGTGTGGATACATCCTTGTAATTAGGAGCAGTCTGTCTTTGGCTGGCAGGGTTCATTCCAAGGCTGGTTTTGGGCAGTGAAGATGCTGCAGAGCTCTGGCTCAGCTCAGAGATTTGCCTGCAAATCCAGTAACTGTGCTTCTCTGTTGGAGATTTTTTCAGAGATGGCCTAGAAGGCAGCTGTGAGGAGCAGATTCTCACAGCCTGTTTCTGTGGTTCTCAGAGGTTATTTTTAACTACAGGTAAAAGTGACAAGCATGAAGGCCTTGAGAGCCTTGCACATCAGAGTTCTCAGGCAGCTTTCTCATAACAAGTGGATGTTCTATCTTTGGCTGTTTTGGGAAAGCAAGAATAATTTTGAGAACCTAAATCTTGGTATTGGAAACATAAGGTGGAGTTGGTATGTTATCTCTGACCTATTGTGAGCTCAGATTTTGCAATATGCATGAACTTGATTAACACTGTTATAAAAAGTGATTGATGGATTAATAAATCGGAGTCGATGCTGACCAATGCAAGGTGGGTCGTCTCCCCTCCAACTTCAATATATGGTGAACTTCAATACTTCTCACCCTCAGAAATTTGATGAACTGCTGCAGCTGGCCTCAAAGGGCCAGCACACCAACGTGGACATGCTGGTGAAGGATGTGTATGGAGGTGCCTGCCAGACCCTGGGGCTCAGTGGGAACCTCATTGCCAGCAGCTTTGGGAAGTCCACCACAGCAGACAAAGGTACTGGGATCAAAAAGATCTCCCCAAACATCTCCTCTGGCTCTTGGGAATTAACTTTATCCTGATCTAACAAATAGAGCTGAAAATAATCACCAGCTTCTTTCATGATCTTGTGGTTTGCCTGCACAATATTGATTTAAAATATTATTCAGTACTGCTTTAAAAGCAGACATTTAAATTTTCAGTTTGGGATTGCCTAAGCCAAGGGAAAATTTAAAAATAGCTGTCTGGTTAGCCTGGGGTTAATTCATTCCTGTGGGAAATAGATGTGGCTTTCTGGGCTCCAGAAAGGCCCTTTGGCAGTGATTTATTACAATTTGCAGTAAATTAATGAAATACTTGCAGTGCATCTCAGGCCAGGAGGGATGGATGAACCCTCACCCATGGTTCCTAGAGAGAAGAAATGGATTCCTGCCATCCAGAAGTTTCTTTTCAAGAAATATTTCACATAGGCTTAGTGAGGCTTTTTTTAAATCAAATCACACTCCTCCTTGTTAGAAGTACATTATATAGGTGAGGTTTTTATTTTCTTCTCCACACATAAAGAAAACTGCTCCAACCCTGGATTTTTCTTTCCCCAGCTGCAGGTTCAGTTAGAAAATCAGAGTCCACTGCAGCTTCCTCACTTTGTGTCTCATTTGCTTTACTCTCTTTGCCTTCCAGAATTTTCCAAAGAAGATATGGCCAAAAGTTTGCTGCACATGATCAGCAATGACATTGGCCAGCTGGCCTGCCTGCATGCCAAACTGCACAACCTGGATAAAATTTATTTTGGAGGGTTTTTTATCCGGGGCCACCCCGTCACCATGCGCACAATCACCTACAGCATCAACTTCTTCTCCAAGGTAAGGAAAACACAGGCTTCCCTACAGCAAAATCACATTTTAGGTGTTTTTCTAGGCTGTTGGGATACCTTAATAAATGAATTTGTACATGAAGTAAGCTTAGAATGCTGCTCCTTAGGTAGGTAAGGCAGGGATGTGTTGTGGGAGGGGTGAAATCAGTGTGAAATGTCTGGGAGTTGTGTCTGGCCTTTTTCTCTCTCCCTACCTCCCTCTTTCTCTTTTTATTATTATTTTTTGATTGACAATCTGTCTTGTAGCTCCAAGTAATGAGTTTCCACTGTGTTCTTAGATAGTCACCATCATTATTCAATTCCTCTTGCTGATTTGCATCTTTCCACCCCCAGGCCATGCAGTGTGGGGTTGTTGTGCTGAGGCACTTGGCATCAGTGGGGTTTTGTTACTAAAGAGAAAATCAAACCTCAAACCAAGCAAGCTGAAGTTCTTTGCAGGTTTTGAAGCTGTGGAAAATACTGAAGATTTTGGACTAGGAGAAAGGTCCAATCCACAAGCTTGTTAATGGTTGTTACAGGTAGATTAGTCCTGCATTTTGGGAATTTATAGAGTAGATGACACCATTTTTTCCTCATCTCAGTGCTTTATGCAAGAGACTCCTGTGTGCTGCCTTTTCCCCTCTTTATTTCACCACTGTTGTCCCTTTCTGTTCCAAGAAAGCCATTGCAAAACTGCAGCTTTAGGTTGTTGTAAGAGACACTTTGCCAGGGGTTGAAATCCAAATCTCCCTGTGAGCTGGAGCTGCTGTTCCCACAGTCACTGCTGAATTCCTTGGAAAAGGAATTCCTTGGAAAAGGCCACGTCTCACCCAGCCTGGGAAAGCTGAGGCTTCTCCTCCCCAGCATTCCTGTATTTTGCATTAATAATTGAATTATTTGATGGGGGAATGCTTGCCTGTGGGTAATGCCCAGTGTCTGTGTGGTGTTGAAGAGCAGTGCAATAAAATAAACACAAGGAGCAGTGTCCCAAAGGTGTTGTTGGCTGCAGTGGCACACACTCACCTTGGCAATCCCATTTCCAGCCTGTTTGAAGCAAGAGGAGTTGAATATTCATGGAATGATGTTCCAGGGAAGGCCATGGAGCTCACCCCACTGGTGCATGGGTGATGACTGGGGGATGAGGTGTGTGAGCAGTTCCTCCCTGAGCTGCTCCACAAGCACCATTAAAAGTTGCTGAATGTGTGAGAATGTAGCACAAATGACTATTACCATCTTCTAGTTGTTTCTATTAAATTAAAGTGTGAAACTAGTGACAAAGAAGTGCCTGTTAGCCCTCAGGGACCATCCAATTGCAATGTTTCATATTGTGGCAGGGAGAGGTTCAGGCATTGTTCCTGAGACATGAAGGCTACCTGGGAGCCATTGGGGCATTTTTAAAAGGAGCTGAACAAGACAGTAAGTACAGCACTGCTCTGTTCTGTATATGCTGTGTTCTGAAATGTCAGTGTACTGTCCAAGTTTCTCTTAAGAGGCTGCATGTAAGCTGTTGCCTAAGTAAATCCATTTGGCACTAATAAACACAGATGCTGGGCTTTGGTTTGATACATTCTGGCAGGAACATCTTCATTTCTCACTGGATTTCCTGCTCACCTTTGAGAGGACAGCAGGACTGGGCTCTTCTCTTCTCTGCACTCCTACAAAGAGCAGTCACAGCTCTAAATCCAGCTGGAGAAATGTGGGTTTGGAGAACCTCCCCCTCTTTAAGAGGCCACTTCTGAATTCCTGTAATGTGCTGAGGAAGATCAGCATCTCCAAACTGTTTGTCTGAGAGTGAAAAGCCTCCCAGAGGAGACCCTTCTGTCCAGATCCCTTGGATCCAGGGTGCTTTGGTGGAATTCTGCCTGTTCAGTTTTCCTTTTCCCCTGTTGGTGTACTGGCAAGGCAGGCAGTACATTGGTCACAGTGGCACAGCCACTGATGGTCCTTAGCTCAGCAAATACCAAACACACCTCCAAAAAATGGATGTGAAATTCTTTTCCTGCCCATTTGATAGAGATGGGCAAGGAAGCAGCTACTGAGGAATTAAAGACATTGCTTCTGCAGCATGAACTGTACATCTGAGCTCATTAAACTTTCCTCAAATAAAGCAAATCTGGAAATAACTTTAGTGTTTCTCTGAAGCTTACATTGTGCTTTGGGAGTTCTGTAATACTGTTTTGTTAATAATGGATCTAGATTTAGAAATAAATGCTCAGTGATAGTGCTTTGAAGGCATGCTGATTAATGACAAGGAAATGGGGTTAAAAATAATGATTTTAGAATTAAATTGTCTCTTGTCTCATTCAGGTTGAAGCTCCTTGGAGCAGGTAATTCATTGAGTGGTTGAAACATCTCTTTTGGGGGTTAGAGGGAAAAATTCTGTTTGCTTTTAAAGACAAGGGGAACTGGCTTGTGTAGTGCAGCAGCTGCTCAGAGGGATGCTGGCTCTAGACTCACTCACAGCACTATTCTCAGTTTTATTTTCAGATTATGTGTGTCTGTGTCTTTCTCTTTTCTAGATCCAAACCAGTACAGCTGGGGAGAGAATTATGCTGGGAGTTCTGGGCTCATGAGCACATCCCCTGATGTTTCCCCGCTGCAGAGAACACGCAGTGGTACAGTATGTGCTGTCTTTCCTTGCCCTGGGTGTGTTCTCTCAGCACTGCTCACCTGCACATGGCTGATCATTCTCCTGCTTCCCACAGGAGTGCCCAGTGTGCTGTTGGCGTGGTGTTGTCTCCTGTCCTGTGTGGTGCTGGATGGAATGTTTCATGAAACGGACTTGTCACAGACATCTTTTCATAAAAATCCTTTCTTTTAGGATTTGTTCTTTCTGGGAAGCTGAGGCCCCAGAAGAAAAATGTAAACAATGATTATCTGCTGATGTGGAGTGCAATAGGTGCACCTGTGATTGGCTCATGTTCCATGTGTACAATTAAGGGCCAATCACAGGACCAAGCTCTGGAGCAGATTCACAGAGAGCTCTCTTGTTTTTAGATTCTATTCTATTCTGAGCTTAGCAGCTCCTGCAACTTTTCTCTCTATTCCTATTAGTAAAGTCATAATGTATTATATATCATAAATTAATAAGTCCAGCCTTCTGATCATGAACCAAGATTCTCGTCTATCTCTCTCACCCTGAGGAACCCTCACAAGTCACTGCAATACAGACTGGCTGCTGCTTTGTCTTGTTCTCTTCACCAAAGCTGGGGGAATGTTTGTGTCTCAGCTGGATTTTGCTGCAGCTGAAATAGCTCAGAATTTGGAATTTCACGTTCCACCATCATTAAGCAGTGTTAATTTGCTTCCTGCGAGAAGAAAAATACAAGATTGGACAGAAGAGCACAAGCCCAGTCATCTCTTAAAGTCACTGGCAGTACAGCAGTTCTGATTCCACAGTGGATTATTTTTCCATTGGACAATTTCTGTCTCTAGGGTGGGCATGGATAAAATAATCCACAGAGGGAACTGGATTATTTATGGTGACCTATAATTGTCTGCAAATCTGTCAGTCTTAACAGTGGCTGGACTTCTGCAGCCTTTGTGCTAATTTAATTCATTGTGAATTAATTTCTGAGTGAGTTCTCATCCATCTCTTTCATTTCTCCCCTAGTTTGACATGCTGGAAATGGACAGATTGGAGAGACCACTTGTTAACCTGCCACTGCTGAAAGACCCCTCCACCTATATCCCAGACACTGTTGACCTCACAGATGATGCCATGGCCAGAAAATACTGGCTCACCTGCTTTGAGGAGGCACTGGATGGGGTAAGAGTCACAGAACAGACCTGTGTGAGTGACACAGATATTTGGGAAACAAATCTTCTGTGGAGCAGCATGTTTGTCCTGGCAAATGTTCCTGCTGTGGCACCCCTCTGGAAGGCCAGCCCCTCTCTCCCTGTGACAGAGGCACCTGGCATTGTCCCAGTCTCTTAAGGAAGGGCTTGAATCCTTCAAAGGCAGAAATGTTCTTTAGTGGTGCCTTTTTTACCTCCTGAAAGGTGTTTTCAAAGCATTTCTCTCTTTCATAGCACTTAGACCTCTCTGTACAGAGCTGAAGCAGGACAGTTACACAACCAAAGGCCACAGATCCTTGGGTTGTTCCTCCTCTGGGAGCAGTCCTGCTGCCTCACAGACACTTTTTCATGGGAAGGGCACAGTTGAACCAGACACAAATTCTAAATTATGTTTTCCTGCTCTGAAGCTGATTCAGGCAGTTCACTGGAGTAAACAAAAAGAGAACACAAGGGGTCGATGTGCACCATTAAATTTCTGCTTCTGTTTCTCCTTTAGTGTATGAGCATTGTTACCTTTTATTCCCCTCCTCTAAGTAGTTAGAACTTGTGCTTAATTTCTGACAGTACAGTCTGGAAAACAAACTTTAACTCTTTTGGGATGAAAAGAGCCATTAAAATTGTTATTCACTGTTTGGAATGCAGGGAGCTGGGAGGTGCTGTGTGGGAGGGAGCAGGCACAGAACAGGCAGGCAGATGGAGGGGTTATTGCTCAGCCTGAACTTCACATCAATTCCAGGAAGAAGAGTTAATTTGGTAACTCCAAAAGTGTTGCCTCTCTCCTCTGCCAGGTGGCAAAGCGAGCTGCAGCCAGCCAGCCAGACTCTGTGGATGCACAGGAGAGAGCTGAGAAATTCCGCCAGAAATACTGGAATAAGCTCCAGACACTCAGGCAGCAGCCCTTGTAAGTTTTTATTTTCCCTTCTGCATCACTTGCTGCTTCTTTTGAGCACTGAAAGCCCACCAAAAGCTGACCAGGTTGTGAAGCAGAGCAAACAAAGCCAAGCAGGCTGAAGGCTCAGATGTGCCCAACATCCTCTGCACAGAGATTTTGGATTTCATGTCTTAGAATTTCTCTGCTCAACTCTATCTTGGCAGAAAAATTGTGATTAAAAATTTGTATGTGGTTTTTAAAAATAGCAGCAAGTTAATTGTGAACATTCTCCCTCCCTGTATTTAAATAATCTTATTGTAGATTTAAGATTATTGAATCTACAATAAATAATCTTAATTGTAGATTCAATAATCTTATGGTAAAACCAGGGTTTAGCACCTGGGACTTTCAGCTTCATGTGAGGGGCTGTGACTCACAGTGGAAACAGAGGGAAAAATAACTTTTTCTGTTTGAAGTAATTGATTTGTTTTCCCCCCTTTCTCCCTTTTTAAAGTGCTTATGGTACCTTAACAGTCAGAAGTCTCTTGGATACAAGGGAACACTGTTTGAACGAGTTCAGTTTTCCAGACCCCTATTCCAAGGTGAGTTCAGGACACTTTTCCATTCATTACCCCTATGCAGCTGTTTTCTCTCTGTGTTTTGTTCTGTGACATGAAATGATGGGGGAAAGGACATTTGAGTCATTATTTCTCAAAAAACAACTTTCTGTATGTCCATTCCTCACCACTTGTTTGTGTGACATATAAATAACAACAGTGCTGGTGGCTGATCCAAGATTCTTTTCCTGACTTTGACATATTTGTGCAAAATACAGAGAGAGTTCTCCCTGGCTGCACTGTCAGGTGCTACCTTCACTCTGCCAAAGGGATAAAAGGGAGGTGGCTTTTGCTTCTGTTTGCTTCTTGTAATTCAGACAAGTTTACTGCCAGGACAATATTTTGGTACCCAGAATCATTTTAAATTTTCTAAGGGAACTCATCCTGTAACACTGATCTCACTGGAGACAGAGAAGAGAACAAAACCTCAGAGCTGCTGAGAATTTGGGATGATGCAAAAGAGAAAAAAATAAACACCCTTCAGATTTTGTGGGGCTGCTGGTGGTGCTTTCCTGGGGTTGATGCATCATTTTACTGCCACAAGGTTTTTGTGTGGCCACTCTCCCATTTCCCAATCTGCTCAAGATCTATTGCACCTCTAACTTGCTAAGAAAAGCAATTCTTGGGCTGTAGATCATATCTGGCACTCATGACACTTTTTGTGAGAATCCAGGAAAGTTTTTCCTTGCTCCTAAGCACGCTGACAATAATTGGTTGGTCCATGAGAGGCCATGGACACAGAGGAGATGCTTAAAAGTGGCCTTGGGACTGAGACAGCCAAAGCTGGGTAAGAAATGTTGCTCTGTAAATCCAATGTTTCCTGTGTGTCTTACAGGTAAAACAGAAAGAAAATGGAATAGCCTTGAAGTGTTTCCAGAGTGTGATCGAGTCCCTGGACTCCCTGGGCTGGGAGGAGAGGCAGTTTGCACTGGTGAAAGGACTCCTGGCAGGGAATGTCTTTGACTGGGGAGCAAAGGCAGTCTCAGAGTAGGTGTTACATCCTTTAACAGCACCTTTTAAGCTACAGAATGTAAAAAAATTCCTCAAAAGTTCCTCAATCTCCCCATCACCACTGTTACAGCCTGCAGCTGGTTTAAGTCATTACATTTCATGGTGGTTTGCAGACCCCAAAATGTCTTTTTTGCCTGTACCCTACTGCCTGCAAATATCTGTACATTGCTGAGGCTGTTTTCTTTTAGCATCAGAACTCTGATTTAATGTCCTGATGAGCCTTTTCTTTTTAACATGATCACAAAATACATTTCCCAGTTTTGGGACCCACAGACAGCCCCAGTACAAGCAGGGCAGTAAAATTGCTGTGCCCCAGCTAAAGAAATATTTGAATTCCACTGATGTGAGATGGAGGTGTTGAGCTGTGCCCTTTGTCTCTCCTGTCCCAGTGTTCTGGAGTCTGAGCCACAGTTTGGGTTTGAAGAAGCCAAGTCAAAGCTCCAAGGTAAGGGGAGATCCCTGCTGGTGCTTGGATGTTGATGAGGGAATGGAGTGGGGTTCAAAAAATCATTAGGGCTTGTTTAGGGTTATATAAATGCAGAGTTTTAATTAAACCTTCAGACTCTCTCCTTAAACACAGAGATGGGCACTCACTGTTGTGTCCCTGCCAGGGAACAGAGTCCTGGGGGTTCACACCCAGCTCACAGCACTCACACAGAGCTTTAGTGTGAAAATTCCACTTCAGGCTTCCTCTCATGGAGCCATTCCCATAACAGAGCTCAGGAACTCTGCCAGACCACACATTTAACTTTGGAAACCTGAGCTCAAATGTTTCAGTGAGTGTAGCATGAGCCTCCTGCTTGTACCGTGTGCAGAATGACTGCTGATAAGAGTGAGTGGCTGCTGATAGGAAATGCTGACACTGCTCTGTCTGTGCCACAGAACGTCCCTGGTTGGAAGATTCCTACAGCCAGTGGCTGGAGCGACTGAAGGTACGACCCTGGGTGGCCCTAAAGCCACCAATTAACCCCCTTAATCATCAAACCACCTTGGGAATTGTGGGGTTTGAGCAGAGCTCTGTTCAGACAGCCCAAAACAAATCCCAGTAATTCACCATAAAGAAAGGAATAAAGGAATTAGTTTAAAATGTGGTTACTTCCCTGAATTCCCACTGGAGCCCAGCTGCTCCAGAGCCTCCCCTCCTTATCAGGGCTCCTATTTCCATACCCAGAGCCCTGAATTTAAACCCCTGGGGCCAAATGTAGTGTTGGAGCTGTTCCTCCCCCTGAGTAGCCAAGCTAAAATTGGCATTAATGTAGGAGCTTGCTGGAAGTAATGAACTTACCAATTAGGAAAGGGTTTTTTTTCTTTTTTCCCATGTGATCTCTTTTACCATTTAATTAAGATTAATTAAAAAGCTTTTGTGTCTCTGTGTAAATCTCCCCGTTGAAAATGGCAGCTTAAAGGTTGGGGATGAGCAGACTATAGCAAATCATTACATGCTCCATCCTAAAACAAAGCACCAGCTAATCTTGTGTAACAGGGATAATTAGGGAACTACAGGCACTGTCCTGTCAGTTTTTATTAGGAATTCAGCATTTTTCAGTTCTTCTGCTGGTATGAACTGGAGTGAACTAAGTTTCATAACACCAGGTTGGGAACAAGTGAAGAGGTTAATGGAGAATAGGCACTATCTTTTCATTTTAGGATGTCACTGCCCCCACAGTCCATGCTGCCCTTTCCTGGCAGAAGGGAATGCTGTGCAGCCAGCACCAGGCTGGCTTTAAACACCCTCCAAGGTAGGTCCAGCTGGCACCCAGCACGTTCAGGATCAAAGCCTGGCTCTGGAGTTAGGCCTGGCTTGAGTTGGCAGGTGGAGATTTTACTGCTGGAGTTTGAGAGCCCTGTCTCAAACACAGCACAGGACCTTGAGGGGTGTTTTAAAACAGGAACTGTTTAAACCCTGTGCAAAGGCACCATCAGGGAGCCCCATTTCTTCTGTTTGTCACTGGTGTGTTCTGGGGGTTTGCTGCAATCCAGACCCCAAGGCTCAGGTGCTTGAGGCTGTAAAATGTGGGAGAAGTAGCTGTGAATAACAAACTGCCCTGAGGTGAGTGGTGCTCCATCCTGAATGCATTGGTTTTCTCTTGCAGGAGGGTCCCCCTCATAAATGTGCCTTAATTTTCGCAGATAACAGTGGGATAGACATAATTTTAGGAGTCTTTCCTTTTGTCCGAGAGCTCCTTTCTAGAGGGACAGAGGTGAGTGCTTCTCCTTGCCAATTCCTCTGGACTTTTGGTAACTGCTGGCAGGTGTCACTGCCCACCAGCAGGACACTCCTCTGCCAAACTGGGAATGATCCAAGCACCTGGAATGCCACAGCCTGACTGTGTCACCTCCCCCAGGTGATTCTGGCCTGTAACTCTGGCCCTGCCCTCAACGACGTCACCTACAGCGAGTCCCTGATCGTGACCGAGCGCATCGCGGCCATGGACCCCGTGATCCAGTAAGCAGCACCCCTGTCCCTGTCACCCTCCCTGGGCACAGCCTCTGGCTTTGCATCTCTCTGTTCATCTCTAACTCCAGCCTCAGCCCAAGGCAGAGCTTTTGCTTTTGTTAAAGTGAAAAATTTAGAAATTGGGTCTTTCTGGCGCACCCGTAGTTACATTTCTTGTTGTGTCTTCCCCTGACAAGCACTGCAGCTGCTCTACCAGGAATTTTCTGTGTTAATAGAGGCAAATCCATGTTTGTCACACACAGAGTGTCCCCAGGAGAGGATGCTCAAGGAAACATTGTGTTTCCTGGTGAGGTCCCTGCAGCAAAGGAAGCCTTTATAAAAGAGGGTTTGATATTCCTGCTTCTCTGGCTTATTCCCAGATGTGCAAGGCTCTGCTGAAGCAGCTGTTTAATATTTTTGTCTTTTTAAACAGCTCTGCACTGAGGGATGAGAAGCTGCTGTTGGTTCAGACGGGCTCCAGTTCTCCGTGCCTGGATCTGAGGTACGTGGGCCAAGCCCCACTGTGTGATTGGTGTCCCTCAGCTGCAGGATGGTCAGAGGTTTGGCTGTGGAGCATCCCAGGCACCCTTCCCACTGGGAATCACTTCTGCACACCCATCAGGAGGTGCTTAGTGTGGGTTTACAGAGCTCTGACACTGCTCAGGCCTTACAGCCCTTGGTGAGGTGTCTGTTCAGGACACAGCTGGCTCAGGAGCTCTGGTTATGGCTGGTGCCAGATACTGCAGGTGGCCAAAACCCCCTGGGACAGAAGCACCATTTCACCCTGTTTAACCTTTTCTGATCAGTTCCTCTATCCAGAATCCAAAATCCCAACTTGGGTGCATCTAAACAACATTTCAGTCAATCCCCTTGGCTTTCAGGTGCCGCTGCTTGTGGGCACCAGAAACTCCATGCAGAATCCCAGTGGGCAGCTCTGGGGTGCAGCTGCAGGTGTGGCTGTGGTGTGGTGGTGGCTGAGAGGTGGCCACAGTGTGGCCATGGTGTGGCTGTAGGTTGAGCTAAGGTGTGGCCATAGTGGGGCTGCAGATGGAGCTGGAGTGTGACCAAAGTGTGGCTGCAGTGGTGGCTGAGGTGTGACCAAAGTGTGACTGCAGTGGTGGCCAAGGGGTGGCTGCAGTGAGGCTGCAGATGGAGGAGCTAAGATGTGGCTGAGATGTGACTCAAGTGTGGCTGCAGTGGTGGCCATGGTGTGGCTGCAGATGGAGCTGAGGTGTGGCTGCAGATAGAGCAAAAGTGTGGCTGAGGCGCGTGGTGGCTGTGTGGTGAGATGGAGCTAAGGTGTGGCTGAGCTGTGGCTGCAGGTGGAGCTAGCTGTGGCTGTGGTGGAGCTAGTTGCTGAGATAGAGCAAAGTGTGGCGAGTGTGGCTGGCTGGGATGGAAGCTAAGGTGTGGCTGTGGTGGAGTGATGCAGTGTGGCTGGTGTGGCGCTGTGGAGCTAAGGTGTGGCTGAGCTGTGGCTGCAGATGGAGCTAAGGTGTGGCTGAGGTGTGGCTGTTGGTGGAGCTAAGGTGTGGCTGAGGTGTGGCTGTTGGTGGAGCTAAGGTGTGGCTGAGCTGTGGCTGTTGGTGGAGCTAAGGTGTGGCTGAGCTGTGGCTGCAGATGGAGCTAAGGTGTGGCTGTTGGTGGAGCTAAGGTGTGGCTGAGCTGTGGCTGCAGATGGAGCTAAGGTGTGGCTGAGCTGTGGCTGTTGGTGGAGCTGAGCTGTGGCTGAGCTGTGGCCGCAGTGGTGGCCATGGTGTGACCTCAGTGCCTCCGCTCTGCGTTGCAGCCGCCTGGACCAGGGCCTGGCCGTGCTGGTGCGGGAGCGGCAGACAGACCTGGTGGTCATCGAGGGCATGGGCAGGGCCATCCACACCAACTACTACGCCGTGCTCAGGTGTGAGAGCCTCAAGCTGGCCGTCATCAAGAACTCGTGGCTCGCCGACCGCCTCGGGGGCAAAATCTTCAGCGTCATCTTCAAGTACGAAGTGCCCTGTAAATGATGGAGCTGGCACGGCCCACGGACTTGCACTAGTTTTACTTTAACTGTAAAGAATGTATTTTTATTACAACAGGGACAAGAGTTCACAGGAAATTCCGTATTTATATTGTGCTTTTGTGACTTAAAAAGCGACAATATGATTCACTCTATAGTCTACACACTCAAATATATATATGTATATCACTCATTGTTTATTTTGGTAAGTGTTTATTTTAATGCTGCAGTATTTGTGATGAAAAGACTTTATTTTTTTGTTCTGTGAGACATTCATATAGAAATATATTTAAATGTCAATGAAACCTTTTTTTATACATCTCTGCCTACTCTGCCAGCAGTGACACAGCACCTACCAAATAGTTTTTAACTGCTAAGTGAACCTGTTGTTGCATTTCCTGATGTTGCATTTTCAGCTTTTAGACTTACCTAAATCTCTCCTGCTCTGTGCAGCTCAGCTGATGGAAGGGCTGATCCACGTTCTCACCCCACAAACGCTGCTCAGGCTGTGACTGAGCCAGGGCTGCTGCAGTCTGAGTTAAGGACCAGCCCTGGTTTCCCAACACCTGGAATTCCTAACCCCTTGTTTGTTCCCATCAGCAGGAGGGACCATGGAGGGAATCCTGGAAGGATGAGGGAGTCCTGCAGCTGCACTGAATTCCTTCACAGCAGCTGAAGCTGAGTCTCACTGAATTCCCTCCCAGGGAATGAGCAGTGCTGGGTTCAGGATCACCCATAACTCCCCATCCTGAACTCCCCTGGTTTTTGTTCCTTTCAGTTTTCCCTCGTGGGACTGACAAGGATTGGTGGTTTTGTTTCTGCAGTGCAATTACAGCCATTCCCAAGGAACCCAATTTGTTTTTTCCCTCCTTCAGCTATGCAGTTGATACATGGAGTGATTTCACCACCAGTTTGCCCTAACACTTAAATGCCTCAGCCATCCCAGCTCTGAAAGGGAAAACAGCTTAATGAGGAAGGTGTTTAACATGCAGCTGAGAAAACTTCCCCTGAACTTCAGCATTGTTTGAGAGCAGGAGAGTGATGCAAAACACCCTCACATCTCCCCTTGCAGGGGAGCTGGGGCTCTGCTGTGTTTGACTCATCCCCACACTCCTTCCCTGCTCTGGTACTGATGAATTTCCACTGTCAATCCTAATTCTTGGGCAACAAGAACAAAACATTGTCACTCCTGTGCTGGGAAGGGTCAAAGGACAAGCCCTGCCTGGCATTTCTTAGCTCAGCTGCCACCTTGGTGGCAGGAGCTCCCTTTTGGGGTGCAGGCAGGGCCTGTTTGGGGTTACACAGCAGCACTGTCAGTTCTGATCCAGGAATTGCCCTCCAGGGACCAGCCCCTCCTCTCAGGCAGGGCAGGGTGAGGCTATTTAGAGCTGCAATGCTTAAGCTGCTGTTCCTGATTATGAGACAGACAGGAGCTTTAATGTTCCACGGCTGTTCCTCACACAGGAATTAGTAGCAGAGGCTTCACATTAACCTGTTCCCAGTCACTTCCTCCTCCAGGCCTTCATGGACTTACAGGGTGAACTTCAAACCTAAACATGGATCCACCATCCTGGCCAGCTCTGCTCCAGTTCATCCATTTGTCACAGCTCCACTCTACCCCTTAGCAATTTAAATTCTTCCCAGCCACTTAATTTCCTGTGTCTGCAGCTCCACCACCACTCCAGAAGTGCTGTGTGTGTCTGTAATTAGCAAACTAACACTCTAGGCTAGCAGAAAAACATCTTCCTACACTGATACAGCTCCTAGGACGTGGCACAACCCTAACACAGCAAAAACTCCTCAAGCATTTGCCTTCCCTGGCGTGTCCTGGCTTTGTCTGGCAGCTCCTTTTATGCGTAGACGAGTGCAGATTTCTTCTGTGAAAACAGAGCAACAGGATTTCTGAAAGAGAAAGGAGAGAAGGCTGTGGGTGGTTGTTCTGTGGATCCATCCTTTCCATGTGCACGTTGGGAGGGCTGGAGAGCAGGAGCACCAAGGGGCACTGCTGCAGTTTCACTGTGTGTGTGTTTTCCTTGTCTGATGACTAAAGAACAGAAAGAACAGCCACCCCTGGGAGTAAACTCATTAAGGATCATTTACTGTCCTCTCTAACACCCAAGGCAGTGCAATGCAGGTTGGCTCACTTGGGAGTTCAGGGAATGTGATTTAATTTGGTTTTTGTGGGGGGGGAAAGGGGTGCTGGGGTTTATTTTATTTCTATATATTATGTTTATGCTGTTCAGGCTACAAACCCATCCCACAGCTCAAGCTGTGAAATTTTAGCACTTTAAGGAGTAACTGCACAGCCTCCCCTCACCCCTTGCACAGCTTTCCTTAGAAAACCAAGGTTGGGGTGGAAAGGCTGGTGCAGGAGGGACGTGGGGAGGCAGGACAGGAGCTGGGCCCACCTTGGAGAAAGGAGGGACACAAGGGGACAGGACAGGATTAAATACAGGAGCCAGGGCCCACCTTGGAGGAAGGGGGGGACAGAGAAGACAGGACAGGACCTGGAGCAGGAGCCAGGGCCCACCTTGGAGGAAGGAGGGAAATAGGAACATAGGACAAGGTACAGGGCCCACCTTGATGGAAGGAGAGACATGGGGAGGTAGGACAAGGTGCAAGGCCCACCTTGGAGGAAGGAGGGACACGGGGATGCAGGATAGGACCTGCAGCAGGAGCCAGAGCTCATTTTGGTGGAAGGAGGGATAGAGGAACACAGGACAAGGTGCAGGGCCCACCTTGGAGGAAGGGGGACACAGGACGGGGCTCAGAGCAGGAGCCAGGGCCCACCTTGGTGGAAGGGGAGACACAGATGCAGGACAAGGTGCAGGGCCCACCTTGGTGGAAGGGGGGACACAGGGAGGCAGGATGAGGTCCAGGGCCCAGCTTAGAGAAAGGAGGGACATGGGGAGACAGGACAAGGTGCAGGGCCCACCTTGGCGTGCGCGGCCGCGCGGCGGCTGCTGCTGGAGAGCTCGGCCAGGGCGGCGAGGATGCCGAGGGCGAGGCCGATGCCCAGCGTGAGGAAGAGCCCTCCCAGGGCCGGCGGCTCCAGGGGCCCCCAGCGCTCCCGGCTCTGGCGCAGGCAGCTGCTCTCCCACCATTTGTTCCTCAGGTAGTCCAGGTCCCCCGACTCGCGCAGCTTGAGCACGGCGATGGACAGGGGCTTGGTCCAGGGGGATGCTTGGGGAGACAGGAGAGAGAGGAGGATGGCAGAGCCCCCAGCCATGGTTTAGTTAAACATTGCTAAAGGGGGCAGAGGTGTCACTGAACACAGCCCTGCTGCCAAAGGATTTTTCTGGCTAACAACAATCCTGCCTTGGCTAGAGGAGTGGTTACACCTGGGGGATAAGGGCAGAGCAAAGGTGCTTTGGGAAGAACATGAGCAGATTGTCCCCTGCTCTGCATTCCGGGGGCAAGGCCACCAGGAGATGGAATATTTGTGGATTAGAGTCCAAAATGAGAGCCAGTGTAACTCCCCACAGAGCAGTGACCCCGCCACGCAGCGTTCTCAGTCTGGTCACCCTGACAGCAGTGCTGGCTCTCCCTGTTGGGTATCCCAGAGAGCAGAGGGGACAGGGACTCACCCTGGGTGGTGGCAATGCCAAAGCCACGGGCCCCGATGACCTCGGGGGCCCTGATGAGGTTGCAGTGGCGCGCGGCCGCCAGGTCCTGCGAGATGGACTCGCCGATGAAGGCGTAGTTGGAGTCCATCACGCGCTGCACGGCCTCCTGGTAGGTCTTGACCAGCACGTGCTCCCTCCTCTTCTCCATGTACTCATAGATCATCTGGTGGATGGGGTTCTTGGAGTTCTGCAGCACAAAAATCCAAGTGTCAAACTCAAACATTGAACCCAAGTGTCAAAAAATCCAAGGGTCAAACTCAAGGGTGAGACAACCACCAATAAAATCAAAATCTGCCTGTATGTACAAGGGTTGTAAAACAGCTTGGAGAAGAAGAGCATTTAAACCATTTGTGAACCCTTGCAAGCACAGATTGTCCCCAACATTGGGGGACAAGCATGACACAAGTGTCACAGATGGCACTAAGGGGCACAAGGGCAGCCCCTGAAGAGTAGAGAGATTTTAAAGGAGAATTCAGAATAAAAATAAGAATTCTGTGCCTGCTTTTGTGTGGGAAGAGGTGGAGGAAGGGCTGAACAGAGCAATAATCAATAATAATCAACAATAATAAACAATATTATTTGAAGTATCCCAGGAAAAGTGAGGGAGTCAGCAGTGACGAGGGTGCTCTAGGGGTTATAAGGCCTGAGCTGTGAGACAGCCCCAGCCCTGCAGTCCTACAGCCCCTGTGTGTGGGCACAAGGAGATTTCTCTGCACCTTGAAGTAGTAGAAGGTGGAGGAGCCCTCCAGGGTCCCAAACTCCAGGTTCCTCTGTTTGACCAGGTCCTCGAAGGTCTGGATGGGGAGCTGCTCGCTGCCGGAGCTCAGCAGGGCCGTGAAGTTGGCGATGTAGGCAGCCAGCAGGGCCAGGGTGAAGAGCCACCAGACCACAGCAATGACCCTCACCGACAGTGCCTGGGGCCTGGGGGTGGCACCTGCACCACAGGGAGCCAAAACATCACATAAACCACACAGGAGGGGATGTGGAGCCAGAGATACACCAAGAAATGCAGATCTGAGTTACAGAGACTTCACTGGAAATAAAGGCAAATTGCAAACCCTGCCTGCAGCTACACAGGGCCTGAGCCTGGAGGGTCCCTCTGTGCTGCTCTGGGCAGGGCACAAAGCTGCACAAAAATTCTCCTTTGTACAAAGCAGCCATGCCATGCTCAGCTGGGCATTGCCCCAAGAAATGGTTGCCCAGAGCAGAAAATATTCCCCAGTCAGATTCAATCACCTGTACAAGCCCAGCAGGTCTGTACTCACACCTTCCCAACCTGCTTTCCTGCTCCAACTGTCCCTGCTAGGACACATTTCCACCCCAGTGTCACAGAAGGAGCCGTGTGCACCATCATCATCCTCCCAGCTCACCCTGCAGGGCCAGTGCTCCTGCTCCAAACCAGAGGCTGTTCAGGAAGGTGAAGTGGTTCTCTTCATTCTTTGGCTCGTTCCACTCAGAGGGGCTCAGTCTGTGGGAAAATGACAGGGTAAAACCAGACATTCAGAGGGAAAAAAATAAAAATAATCCCCATCAAGAGATCCTCACGGGGAGATCCCACTCATAATGCTGGCTTAATCTGACAGGGTTTAAGAATTCTTAGCCCTTGTACTAGAGCTGTACAGGAGGTTCCTCAGAGCAAAAGGAAAAAAAAAAAAGCAAAAATCCTGGGATTTTCTGAGCTGTTCATAGGTGAGAAAGGCACTGACTTGAACACAACCTGTGAAAGAAATGCATTTGTACCTGGCAACAAGGAAGAGGCAGAAGCAGGTGAGCAGGTAAGCAAACAAAAGAGCTGTCCAGGTCTCCTTGCTGAAAGGGGACAGGAAGTGGAAGAAGGACATGTCCTGCGAGGCCGTGTCCTTGCGGAGCAGGATCCCGATGCCAGTCTGCAGGAAGGGGGTGGTGAAGGACACCACCTCCTCCCTGGCTGAGGTGACAGTCAGGGGAGCCACTGCAATGTCAGCTTCCTGCCAAGGAGACAAAAGCAGTCAGCCACCAGCCCAGGGAGCATTTCTGTCCCTCAATCATTTCTGTCCCTCAAGCAGGTGGCTCCCTGGCTGCATAGGCAGGTGCTCCATTATTAAACTTAGAACTTCCTAATATTTTACTAGATACACTTTTTTGTAATTTAAAGTGTTATTTTAGACAAGCATCAATACACAAACCATTATTCTATTTGTCCTTACTTTTCGATTTCTTATAAATTTTTTCTACTGCCAAATCTTACAGTTACTGCTTAGCTCTAATCATAGTTCTACTGGCTCTAAACCTGCCTTTTGCAGCTTTCCCAAAAGCCTCTCATTTTAAAGATTCCCACAGAAATGGCATCACATCTCCAGTCAATAGCCTTGGGATGTGACCCCCAAGGAACAGGACAGGTTTCTCATGAATGTGTATTTATATTTTTAGGTATTCAATACTCTTATATACTTGTAGATAAAAGGACTCTGTAACCACCTGTAAATTGCAGTGTGTATTTGGGAATTATCTCACAATAAACACACACTTTCTAACTTTAAACTGTTAGAGAGGTTTCGTCCCTCACAGTTGGATATGGGTACTAAATCAACACCCACATTTTTAATAAATCATAGTTGGATATGGGTACTAAATCAACACCCCTATTTTGAATAAATCATAGTTGGATATGGGTACTAGATCAACACCCCTATTTTGAATAAACCATAGTTGGATATGGGTACTAGACCAACACCCCTATTTTGAATAAATGGTTGGATATCGGTACTAGATCAATATCTATATTTTTAATAAATCACAGTTGGATATGGGTTCTAGATCAACATCCATATTTTCAATAAACCACAGTTGGATATGGGCACTAGATCAGCATCCCTATTTTCAATAAACCACAGTTGGACATGGCTACCAGCCCAACACCCCTATTTTGAATAAACCACAGTTGGATATGGGCACTAGATCAGCATCCCTATTTTCAATAAACCACAGTTGGACATGGCTACCAGCCCAACACCCCTATTTTGAATAAACCACAGTTGGATATGGGCACTAGATCAACATCTCTATTTTCAATAAACCACAGTTGTATATGGGTACTAGATCAACATCTATATTTTCAATAAACCACAGTTGGATATGGGCACTAGATCAACATCTCTATTTTCAATAAACCACAGCTGAATATGGGTACTAGATCAGCATCCATATTTTCAATAAACCACAGTTGGATATGGGCACTAGATCAGCATCCATATTTTCAAGAAACCACAGCTGGATACAGGCACTAGATCAGCATCCCTATTTTCAATAAACCACAGCTGGACATGGGTACCAGCCCAACACCCCTATTTTGAATAAATGGTTGGACATGGGTACCAGCCCAACAGCCCTATTTTGAATAAACCACAGTTGGATATGGGCACTAGATCAGCATCCCTATTTTCAATAAACCACAGTTGGACATGGGTACTAGATCAACATCCATATTTTCAATAAACCACAGTTGGATATGGGCACTAGATCAGCATCCCTATTTTCAATAAACCACAGCTGGACATGGCTACCAGCCCAACACCCCTATTTTGAATAAATGGTAGGACATGGGTACCAGCCCAACAGCCCTATTTTGAACACCCCAGCCCTGCAGGTGCCTGGGCCAGGCTCCCTTACCCTGCGGAGGATCTCGCCGATCATGCCGCTCCAGTTGCCCCCGGCCGCCACGGCGCCGTACTGGCCGTCGCCCACCACCCTGACGCGGTACTGGAAGCGCAGCATCCCCGCCAGGGCCGCCAGCAGCTCCATGCAGTACCCCTCCAGCTCTGCTCCCCTCACCATCACGTAGGGATCCTCCTGGCATGGAGGGACGGACACACAGCCAGGTCAGCCCAGGGGGGTTCAACCCGGCCTTGGTAAAACCGCACCATTATTCCTCTCCAATTTTTTTTTAATTAATTTTTCCCCTTTTTAATTTTTTTTCCTTTTTTTTTTTACTTTTTATTTTATTTTATTGATATCAACATTTTCCAAGATTCCTCCCCCCCAAAAAAAATTCTCAATTTCCTGAAGTTTCCCAGAATTCCGGAAGGATTTTTTGGGATTTTAGGGATTTTTGAGATGCGAAATCCTTTGAAATTCCCAGAGTTGCCTCAAACCGGGGGGTTCCGTTCTCATCACAGCCCCCCTCCAAAAAAAATTCCAGAATTACCAAAATTCCCAGAATTTCCAAAAATTCCTGACCCTCCCTTTTTTTCTTTTTTTTAAACTTTTTTGTTTTTTTAATTGATACCAACACTTTCCAGGATTTTTTTCCCCCCAAAAATTCTCAAATTCCTGAAGTTTCCCACAATTCCAGGAGGATTTTTTTGGATTTTGGGGATTTCTGAGATGCAAAATCCATAGGAATTTCCATGGTGGCCTTGAACCAGGGAGTACTCATCACAGCCCCCCCCCAAAAACATTCCAGAATTTCCAAAATTCCCAGAATTTCCAAAAATTCCTGACCCACCTTTACAAAATTCTCAAATTCCCAAAGTTTCCCGCAATTCCAGGAGGATTTTTTTGGATTTTGGGGATTTTTGAGATGCAAAATTTATGGAAATTCCCAGAGTTGCCTCGAACCGGAGGGTTCAGTTCTCATCACAGCTCCCTTCCAAAAAAAATTCCAGAATTCCTAGAATTCCCAAAAATTCCCACCCCCCTTTAGTGAAATTAGGCTCCTGACATGGTTTTGGGCGGGAAAAGCCCAAAAAAAAGCTGCTCCCTGCCCTGTCAGGGCCTTACCAGGATGGTTGTGACAGTCAGGGTTGGAAGTCCCTCTCCTGTTCCCCGATGGTCTGTGCCCTAAAAAGCAGAAATTGAGGAACTCTTGGGTTTCAAGGCTTTTCAAAGTTATTTTAGGGTGACCTGGGAGGTGCAGGGGGGTTAAACCGGCCCTAAACCTGCAGGGGCTGCTGCTGTTTCCTAATTAATAAATCACAGCGTTTCACTTCATTGCCTGCTGCAAACAAAAATCGCTGCAAATGTTGCTGCACATCTTCGGATGGTGCGTGCAGCCTCCCCAAGAGACCAATTCCTGCTGCAGACAAAAGAATTAGCAGCCAATTAAGGTCTCATTAGAGAGCAATTCCAGGAGACACAGAACAGTTGGAAACCTGAGAGGAGGAGGAGGAGGAGAGGAAAAGTGGATTCATTTGTGTGAGTTAAAGATACATCTTCCAATTTTACAGTCACTCCAGAGGATTCCTCATCAAAGGCACTGCAGGGCAATTGAAGTTTTTTCTAGTGAAGTGTCAGATTTTGTGAGGTTTGTTGGTCTTAAATGTGTCTGCTTATTGGAAATTACAGGGTGATATTTCTAGACAGAGAGAGGATGTATATATGTGTGTGTGAATATATAAATATATAAATATACAGTACAAAACGTGCAAAAGAAACCTCAGTCCTTCCAAAGGATCTTGTTTGAATTCTCTCTGTGCAATGGAAGGGTTTGAGGGATGAGCTTTGAGTGGAAAGCTGTGATCACAAGTTCCCCAACTCTACCAGCCATGAAGACAAGGGCTGCTGGCAGGTTCTTCCCTGGGGCACAACTGAATTCTGAGCTCTGGATAAAAAATTCAGTCAAAAAAAACCCCACAAAAACAAACAAAGGAAAACAGCACAGAGACACAGCCAGCCATGAACAGTGTACTTAAAATAATAACTCTTCAAAGATGAAAATATTTTACATTCTGATCACTATTTCTGAAATAAATATGTAAAATCATCAGCCCCACGCCTTCGTTAGTGGCTCTGCACTAATGAACTCAGACATACCTTACTCATAGCATCATCATTCCTCCCAGCTCCTGGAAAAACACAACAAAATCAGATTTGTGTGGGGTTTGTGTTCACAGCTCCTCATTCCACAGCGCACTGAAATAATCAGAACAATCACCCCCAACTCCCAAACTCCCTTTGTTTCCCCCCAGGGCACAAAAGAAGGCAGAGACAGCAGACAGGGGCTCAGGAGGTTCTGGTGTCACTTAATGGTGTCATTGATGTCCCTCAGCCTCTGAGGGGCTCCTGCACAGCCAGTCCATCCCTGAGGAGGGGCAGCACCAGCTCCTCTTCCTCACACAGCCCAGACCTTCCCCCTTTCCTGCCCAGCCCCATCTTTCCCTCAGGAGAAGCCAAAAGTCCCTCACCACCCACTTCCCACCCACTGATTTTTCTTACCCTTCCTTTCCCCTACTCCTGGCAGGTTCTGCATCTGAGATGCAGAATTAAAACAACAATTTTGTCAATATATTGCTCATTAATTGCCCAGAATGATTTTTCTAGAATCTGCTTAGCATTGTTCCCTGGACTCAGAGAATTCGCAGCACAAAAGCCAAAAATCCCTCAAGATAAATTTAAAAATGCAGGATGTTTTCACTCTTTCCAGCAAAAGCTGTGAGTTTTTCTCTAAATATAACAGCATATTCATTCATTATGTATTTATTTCTCCTTCTTTGGTGTTGAATTTTCTGGCCTTGCGCTGAACTCCACATTATTGTAAAACAAAACCTGTTTTTTCCCTCTCCACTCCACTTCTCCATGGGGGCTGGAAATCTCCACAAAGGAGTTCTCTTGTCTCCCTTTAGAAACCCTTTAAAGCCAGCAGCAGCTTTTGGAGGCCCCGTGGGGTTCCTTGGAAGGCAGCAGAGCCTTCTGAGGGCTCCAGCTCCCAGCTCAAAGCCCCTTTGTGAGCCCTCCTGAAAGGCCCAGGGGCGATGGGGCTGCAGCACCAACCCCAGGTCATGGCAGGGACAGAGCCCAGCATCGAGGATTCTGCTGGGAATCCTCATGGAATCCTCCTGGAAATCCTGAAATTCCTCCTGGAAATCCTCCTGGGAGGCAGCAGCAGCACAGGACAAGGGAAAGGTTCATCCCTCCCTTCCCCATTGGTTGTAGGAAGAGACTGTGGCTGTAAAAAATCAGCTTTTTCTTTGCTCCTGCTACCCTGGGCTTGCCCAGCCTTCCAAAGGGAGGCTCCTGCTGGATTCCTGGGGAAAAGGCTCCTGGCACTGCTCAGGACTGGCCACCTCACCTCAGTTTTCTCTTCCATCCTCAGCACACCTTGCTGCAGCTCAAGGGAGCATAAACTCACAGAAATGCAGCTTTAACCACAATAACCACACCTAAACCCACCCCTTTTCCTTGGCTTTTTTCATCTCCCCCCATCTCTGCCATCTTTTAGCAGCAAAGACACTTGGGGACATCAAAGACACTTGGTGGCACCCACAAAGTCCCAGCCACCAGGCAAGCCCTGGGGAATTTCTTAATAACCCATTTTAAAAGCAAATTCTGAGATTAGGACAAAATCCTGCAAGCACTGGCAGGTAAAAACTGAAGGAATTAATGATTTAAAGAAAAATGAAAGCAGGTTTGGGTGCAGGCAACACTTCTGGATGCTTTTCCTCACCTGCCTGGCTTGATTCCCTCAGGAGCAGCAGGGCTGTGAGCACACAGATTGTGAGGTGAAGTGATTTATCCATGGGAGCAGAAATTCCTGCTGGAGGTGAAAGGCAAGCAGTTAAACCTGGTTCTACAGTTCCCCATCACTGGCTGAGAGCACTTTGTGCTGGATTTTCTGCTCCTTTTTCTGTGGAGCCACAATTCCAAATGAAGTCTCCAGCTGAAAACAGTCACTGCTGAGCTCAGCCAGAACAAAAACTAAAGAAAGGCTCTGGTGAAGTCCCCACTGCAGCAAAAAGGATGTGACAAACCTAAAAAAGGGCATTTACCCACTGGTGGTTCTCTCCCTGTGGGTTTTCCCTCAGGGAAAGGGCAGGAGGGGAAGCAGCAGCAATATTTTTAATGGTATTTGTTGTCCAACAAGATACAGGACACCATTACACCAGAAATTATAAAAAATAAATTAAAAATGCCCAAGAAAACTTATCACTCATGAGAGTGTGTAGACAAAAATATACTACATGTGGCATTACTGGCAAACACTGGATTTAGTGATTTTACCTCAACAGCTTTTAGGAAATTTCCCAATCCTGCATCCCATGAAAACTCAGCATTACAGCTCAGCACTTTCCCTCATTCATTTCCCCTAATGAGAGAAATAACTCAGACCTCCACAGGAGGTTCTCTCCAGGTTAAATTTCAATGCTGATTTTGTTGTTGCTGCTGTTAAAATTTTCTGCCAAATGGGAAAATGTTGATCCTTGTGAAAGGATCCCAGAGGAGAGGGCTGAGATCTGAGCTGGGCATCAGCCAACACCTGTGGGAAATGGATTTGTAAGGAATTCTCAAAAGCTGATGGAAAGCTTATAGAGTCTTGTACATCTGTATGCAAATACTGAGATGAGGTGTGCTGATTTAGGAATGGAATAGAGATGACGTTGTTGAGAGATTGAACTAGAAATAAATTTCAACAAGTTTCAAAATACAGCCTTGCAAAAAGACCAGATATTTTAGAGAATTAGAGCTGTGAAAGATGCATTGTATTGCAACCAGGATATGGGCCGGCTTCTGATGGAATGGTGTTGAGTTTTACATCTCCTGTGTCTCACAAGAGACTGATAATGGAACAAAAACTTTTAAAACACCTCTCAGTTGCCCCATCTCTGTAAAAGCTGAGAAAACCAGCAAACACTGACTTTATCCTACAACTGCTTTTTAGACAAAGTAGTTGCTGCACTTGGCTGTTGCCAGAGCAGCACAAAAACTGAGCAGCTTTAACCACGGGGGGAAAAAAATAAAATGAAAAGAAGCAGCAGCCTTCAGGCTGAGCTGTGCTTTTCCTGGTAGGTTTAGCCTCTAAATTCCTGTTTCTTTTCTCTTACAATTTGGTATATGCAACAAAATTAACTTCTGTTTCAAGTGGCCTCCTATAAAAAACCCCAAACTGATCAGAGCTCCTCCAAAAAACCCCAAACCATCAGAGCTGGTACTGCTGGCATCACCTCGCACAGAAAGTTGTTAAACACGCTGCTTATCTAAAAGCACAAACAGGGTGCAAATGGGGGTTAAAAAGCCAGGAAGGAGCCGGTGGCAGCGGGCTTTGCCCCTTGCCAGAAGCAGAGCACGAACTGAAGGCAATTTCTCACTTACAGCGACTCCCTGGGGCCGTCTGTCTGTCCGTCTGTCCGTCCCTTCGGGATGCCCAGCACAGGAATGAGGATCCTGCAGGTTTGGGCATCCCGTGCCGGGTTAAATACCCGGGAGAGGAGAAGGAGGAGGAGGAGGAGGAGGAGGGGCTTTAAACGTGCCAGCTGGACCAGGGGACACCTTCGGGGGAAGGAGGAGACCTCACCAAAGCAGCTCTGGAGGCAGCTGGGTCCCACAGCTGGATGCTGCATCAGGACTCACGGAATTGTCCCTCTGTCCTGTGGAGCTGCTGTAAAATTCCTCCCTTTGGAGCTGTCCCCAGCAGCTGTGCCCGTTTTCCTGCCTGTTGGTCACACAGACAAAATCAGCTTTGAAAGACACAATGTTCATTATCACAATTGAATGTTCATTATCACAACTGAATGTTCATTATCAGACCATAAATCCACATCCAGCCATGGCCAGTACACTGCTTGTGATCTGGAGACTCTGGATTTCAGATCTCACTATTTAATGAACTGAAATGCACATCCTGGAGTCTCAGGGTGCACAGGAAGAGCAGAAGAAGGAAGAGCAAATTCGTGACCTTCTGCTGATTTAAATTCCAAATAATTCTTAAATAAATTCCACTTATAGAAATAAATGCATGATGAATAGTCAGTCTTACATAGTGTCACAAAACAAGCTGTAAAAGTGGTTGCTATTAATTTGGAAGCAAGAGGGCAAATTTCACTTGTACCCCAATGATTTAAATCCAGAGACTGAAATTCTGAATGAAGGTAAACGTTTTAAAGTGATGCTGCCTCCTGTGAGGTGCATTAATTTAACAAGTGCTTAATCAATTAAAGATGAAAATAATCTGATTGTGAGACTCAGTCTTTCAGAAGACACAAATAGGCCTTTTAAACATTAACTTTCCAAAGCTGTCAAGTTGCATGTACTCGACATTAAAGCTGCAAAAGCATTAAAGTTACAAAAGCAGTGACTCCCTGCAGCTTTTCAGCCCGAAATTAAAGTATTACATGAATGATTTTTTCATCCAGAGAATGTTAATGAAACTTGCTTTGTGCTGGGACACAATGGGAGGCTCCTCTTGGCAGATCCCACGTTCTGCTGCAGCTTCACCTCCCTCCCTTCAGAGCCTGCAGTGATGCTGTGGGGTCACCTCAGTGCACATCCCAAAGTTCTGCTGCACAAAGCTGCCCTGGGATCTGATAATGGAAAAAAAAAATATTACTCTGCTTAGGTTGTTATTTAATTCTAAATATGTCCATCTAAAAAAATTAAATATCTCTTTTTTTAAAAAATATCATTGAAAATTTTGCATATCCTGCAGACAAGCTGGGCAGATCTGAGCCAGCCTGGAAAACTGAGGGAATATTTTCATGCTGAAGGGAATTTGAAAAGATTTAATCAGGAAATTTAACCCCTCCAGCCCCATCGCCGTGTTATGGTGATAACACAGTCAGCCTTACATTTTGGTATCTCAGAATTTAAATTTTGTTTTGGTAGCTCAGAGTTTAAATTTTTGTGGCCAAGTGACACTAAAATTAGAACCAAGAGCCCCGTCCCAGCTGCACAAGTGACAACCCTTCCAGGAGGAGTGTGAAGGAAGCAAAATGCACTTTCACTGTGCACTTTGCTGGGACAGGAATAGAAGTGATTTTTCAATCAAGTGACAGGTGAAGAGCAAAATTGAGCTGCAGCATTTTCAGGCAGACTTTAAACCCCCTCAGTGATGAAACAGGGCCATCTGTGTTACTTGTACAGCTGCTCCAGGATGGATCAGCTCCTTCTGTTTGTTTGGTTACTAATTCCACCAGTTGCCCCAGAATTTTCATCCTCCCCTGTGCTGTGTCTCACACCACACAATGCCAGTCTCTTGCACAAGTTCTGGAGGACCTGAGAAAATCTGAGTGGGTCTGCACTGGCTGCCCCTCTGAAAAAGAGTAAAATTAAATGTTATCCACAAAGGAAGCTGGAAAACAAAGCAGATAGAATGAACCATGTTTGTGTATCACAAACCCCAGTGTTGTGTTGCAGCTAAAGAGTCACCAGCTGGGAGGTTAAATATGTTTATTTTAGTAGTGTAAGGTGGTTTTACAAACAAATTCTTAAATTTTGCAATATACACAAAAGAATCATTACAAAGGCAAAATATCCTCTTAATAATAGGGACTCTATGCAGCCTCAAATAAAATTAAACCTCTGTTTCTCTTTAAAATGCATCTCAGTAAACATTCTTCTCCATCACTGATAAAATGTACATCTATAATAAATGACATCATAACTGGGGATGGGGAGGGACACATGACAACATCCCTAAAAATAAAAAGTAAAAAAAATGGGGGGAGGAAAAATTATTACTCTGTTTAGGTTGTTATTTAATTCTAAATATGTCCATCTAAAAAAATTAAATATCTCTTTTTTTTTTAAACATATCATTGAAAATTTTGCATGGCAGTGCAATACAGAAATAGTAAAATTCATCCAAAAAGTGCTATGTACAGCAGCATTGTTAAAATACCATAAGAAGGGACAGTGCTGTTTCAAAAAAAGACTAACATGCTTTGTAGCCATTTCTGAAGTAAAGTCAGAAGATATTTCTATTTTTAGCCATTCCCTTCTCTCTCCTGTCTCAATTCCCTCAGACAATGCCTTGAGACAAGGAGCAGTCACAGTTCAGGTTCAGGGTGTGCATTTGTGCATACATATCTTATCATATGTGCAGACATATCTTTGCATACACACAGGTGTATATATATAGATATTTATATATATATATATAGATATATAAACAGGCTGAGTTTATAAAAGCATTGCTTTGGAACAAGAGAGCTTTTCTTCAAAGAGAAAATATGGATTTTCACTGAAATAAGCAGGTCCACGATGGAAGATGGACTGTATCTACTGCATTATTAATTCACACCCTCAGAGGCCTCAAACTCTTCCAGAAAATAAAATATGATTTTAAGTCCAGCCTCCTTACATGGATCCATGATTTGTAAGAGCAAAATTCACCTTAGCTGTTGTTAGCATCACATTTAGCTATCACACATCAAGGTTACTATTGTCAGAAGAATTATTGAAATTAGTAAAGACCAAGAGCAGACTGCAAACGCAAGAAGTGCTCACACACAAAGGAGGCCCGATCGGAGGCTGGGCAAAGCTCAATTAAAAATAAATCCTCATCAGTTCCTTTGGAGTTGTGATATCAAGCACCCTTGGCTCAGGGGAAGGCCAGGAAGCACAGGATGTTTTGGGCCTCTCAGGTTTTGCTGTGCCAGCAGTGCCCAGCGCTGCCAGGATCACAGTTTGAGCATGAAGAACACCTTGGTGTTGGCCATGAAGTTGGACCCAGCCAGGGCCACTTCCTTTGGAGTTGTGATCTCAAGCACCCTTGGCTCAAGGAAAGGCCAGGAAGCTCAGGATGTTTTGGGCCTCTCAGGTTTTGAGGTGTTTTGCTGTGCCAGGAGTACCAGCAGTGCCCAGGGTCACAGTTTGAGCATGAAGAACACCTCAGTGTCGGCCGCGCAGTCAGGCTGGGCCTTGGGCGAGGCCGCCAGGGCCAGTTCCTTTGGAGTTGTGATGTCAAGCACCCTTGGCTCAAGGGAAGGCCAGGAACCTCAGGATGTTTTGGGCCTCTCAGGCTTGGCTGTGTTTTGCTGTCAGGATCACAGTTTGAGCATGAAGAACACCTCGGTGTCGGCCGCGCAGTCGGGCTGGGCCTTGGGCGAGGCCGCCAGGGCCGCGTGGGCAGCGGGGTCGGTGCAGCCAGCCCTGCCCACGCTGCAGGCACCCTCGGGGTTGCCTCTTTCCTCGATGGGGCTGCCCCCAAGCTGTGCCCGGCCCTGCAGGCGCTGCCTCTCCTGGGCCTGCCGTGCCCTGTTGGCGATGTAGCGCACGCGGCTCTGGCTGCGCGAGGACGAGCGGCGCAGCAGCCCCACGCTCTCGCCCTCCTCCTCCGACTCGCTGGGCTCCAGGCTGATGGGGGAGGTGATGTCGTTTTCCTGCTGGAATGCCGTCAGCTTCTTCAGCTGCTCCGTCAGCTCGTCCCGGGATTTGGCCGAGGCCCGCAGGCTGGCGGAGCGGCGCTGCTCCCGCATGGAGCGCGTGACGAAGCTCCTGCTGATGCTGCGGTATTTGCTTTCAAAAGTACACACGATGTCGTCAGAGGTGAGGTCCCCGAGGCTTTTGGACTTTGCCTGATTATTCCCAACCGTGTCATGCGCTTTGGATTTGTTAGAGGACTGCCTGAGACTCTCCATGTAGAGCCTGCTCCAGGTGTGCCTTCTAGGGATGGATGAGAAGGCGTCCTGAGGGCTCCTGGCCAGGGGCCGGGGGCACAGCTCGTCGGCCGGCAGCTGGCCAGACCTCAGGTTGGGGTTGGACTTGCTCTTGCTGACCATTGGCATCTCGTTGCTGCAGGTGGTGGCGGAGCGGGGCCGCATGCCCTTCCTGATGGCCAGGGGCTCCAGGCTGTCCTGGCGGATGCCCAGGTCCGGGAGGCTCTTGCGGGCCAGGCTGGGCAGGGAGAGGTCGATGACGGTGTCGTTGGAGGACATGCTGGACGAGGAGGACATGCTGTCACGGTGGCTGGCACAGTCCAGCTTGCTCCAGATCCGGTCATTGATAGTGGCATCAAAGTACACTTCAGCTGCTGGAGACTGGCTGCTCGGGGTTTTTATTAAGGCTGAGGAGTCTGACGTCTTCAGTCCTTCACTCTTTGCCCTTCTTGCCAACGTGTAAGAGCTC
The DNA here is from genome assembly GCF_028769735.1 of Zonotrichia leucophrys gambelii. Taxonomy (NCBI): domain Eukaryota; kingdom Metazoa; phylum Chordata; class Aves; order Passeriformes; family Passerellidae; genus Zonotrichia; species Zonotrichia leucophrys. The sequence goes on along the minus strand of NC_088190.1, from coordinate 2,562,720 downwards.
GTCTGGGAAACAGAGGCAGGGAGAGCCTGTGCAGCCCAGGCTTTCTGGGGAGAATCTGCCTGGGGGCTGTTACTGACACTGCTTTGCTGGGGTGGAACAGCTGCTGCACCCGGGTTTTGCCCTTTGCATTCAGAGGTGCTTTTTGTGTCTGCTGATACCTGACGTGGTTGGTTTTGTCTCTGGCAGTTTCCTACAGCTTGGCCAGCACCGTGATCTGCTGCCTCCACCAGCCTGGCTTTTTTGGGATGTGCTGCTGATCCACCCTGATCTTCAGCCTCACTGCTTTGTGTCCAGCCATTTCCTTCTGTGGGACATCCTGCCACGCTTGTCCTCTCATCCTCTGGGGCTACCAAACCTGTGTCAGCTGCTCTTGGGACATCCTGCCCTTGGTCTTCTGCAGCCAGATTGGTTCCTTTTTCTCTGGAGGGTAGGGGCTCTTGAGGCTGGTTGGGTGTTCTGCTTCCCTCTGATGGAGCTTCAGTGGAATGGTCAGAGCCAGATCCTTCCTCAGAGTCACTGTAAGGGGCAACGGGCAGGGGGAAGAGAAGGCTGCAGTCATGGCCCTCATTGGCAAGGACAGGCTCTTCTGTGATCGTTTCTAGGCTGCATAAAGAAGTGACTGACCTCTGCATGGAGAAGTGGCAGACATCTGCTCGGGAGGCATGAAAAGAAAAAGAAACAAGAAAAACAGAGATACAGGGTTAGTTATCTCTTACAAATTACATCTGAGCTAAGATTCATTCCTTATGCATTACCATTTTGTTCTCAAGGTAAAAGTTGTCCATGTTAATCATTATTTTTAAAAATAACTTGAGATTTCAAATGCCCGGTCAAAGGCAGCAAGACATTTTGCACATTCAGTTTTAGCTGCACAAAGCCCTGTTGCTTCAAGAAATCTCAGTCCATGCACAGCAGCACCATGTGACTGTTCTGGTTTTCTTATCAAACAACAACAGTACCCAGCAAGTTCTGCCCTTTGTGACCCCTTTTGTCAACCAGCTTTTCTTCCTCCACCATCCAGCACCACTTGATTTTCAGTTTTCCTTCCTTCCAGCACTCAGACAGGTCAGGGTATCAGAGCACAACCAGAGCATGTACAATGATCAAACAGCAGTGTGACCAGCAGATGTGATCCCAGTGACCAACCACTCAGAAGAGAAGCAGCACAGGACTTGTGGAGCAGATTACAAATGATCTGCAGACAGTGGAATGTTGGCAACGGGACTTTTAAAAACAAAACAAAAGCTTTAAACAGACTTTGTTCTTCCTAAAAAAAACTTGGTAATTTCTATTTCAAAAAAAAAACAACTCTGCAGACAGATGGGTCATGAACAGCAGGCTGTGAGTGCAACCCTGGAGAATCACTGCAGCCACCAATTACCTGGAGAAAATGCTCCATTCTCTGCAGTGTTTATCACCTGCACCCCAGGAGCCAAAGCAATCATGCCAAAAAGATGATTCCCCATATCTCCAAAGCACAGTGCAGACATGCATCCCAGAACTAACAAAGCACCACCAAGCCAGACCACGACCTCAAGGGTACAGGAGCAGGTAATTATGGGGCAGCAAACAGGGAAAAACCAGGAGTACAGGCAACAAGGTGCTGGAATCAGGGACACTCAGCAGACATTACCTTTGACTTGCTTGTCCTTTCAGTTCTTAACTAGAGAGAGAGAGTGTGCATGTAGAATAATAGGACAGAACAGAGGAAAAATCCAATTAATGTAGGGAAGGCAGGTGCAGATAACAGGATAAATTAGTGCTGAGGGAGGGAAAGGAGACATACAGGAATATTCACACATGGTTGTAGGATCCTAAGAATTTCTGACCAACCAGAGCACTCAATGGAATCCACACATGGACAGATATTAAGTTCAATTTTTTATCATAGAAGGATGAAAATATTTGTTGGTGTTGAAGGAACACACTCCACTGGATGGGGGAATGGAATCACAGAATCACAGAGTGGTTTGTGATGAAAGGACCCTAAAAATCATCAAATTTCAAGTACCCTGACATAGGCAAGGACACCTTCCAGGCTGCTCAGAGGAATCTAAACTCTTCCAAAACCCTCTCCTAATGGAAAATATCACTCCCAGAACCTGCCCAGGGAATACCAGGATTTCCAGCCCAGTGCAGAACTCAGGGGTGGGAGCAGCTCTGCCCTGTCCTGCATTAGCTGGCAGTGCTGGAAGGGAACCAGGCACCTGTGCCCATAACCCAAATCCAACATCCCATAACCCAAATCCAACATCCCATAACTCAAATCCAACATTCCATAACCCAAATCCAACATTCCAGACTCTCAGTGCCTGGAGGAGTGTCAGGGAGGGCCCAGAGCTGATCAGATTTATAACTTCTCCTTCTGCCCATCCAGCAGCACGGATTGGGGCATGCTGGGAAGGGAAATCCGTGGAAAATGCAATGCTAGGCCAGCTATAGTAATAATAAATATTATTAAATATATTCATATTATATATTATTTTAAAATATAGATTTTTATATTTATATTTATTTATATGTTGCATAATTATATATAAATCTATATTTATATTATTGTTATATATTTATATTATATAAATAATTGTTATTAAATGTATTTATTTAATATATAATAAAGGGCCAGCTATAGTTTCCTGCCCTATCCCAGGGCACTTCCCCCAGCAGAGTGCCAATTCCCAAGTGCTGGTTTCCCTGGTTTCCCTGGTTTCCTGGCCCAAGGCATGGCCTTGCAGGAGTTTGGGAAAGGGAGCTGTTTGTGCAAACAGAGGGGCTGTCACTGGACCAGCAGCAGCCAGTCCAAGGCACCATTTCACCATTTTAAGGGTTTGCTGATTCCATGCTTGGGAAGTCAGATGGATTTAATCAAATTTCAAGCATATCACAATATTTGTTTTGTGACTTGGGGGGCTGGCAGGGGAGCTGGCACTGATAATGGGAAATGGTTTCATATGTCACAGTCCTCAGAGTTTGTGAAAAGCCCAATGCCAATAATTTAGGCATAGAAAGAGTTCTGCTGCTTTGGATTAACTGCAAGTCACGGGAACCAGCAAATTTCTCCCCTCTCATTGTCCTGGTATTTTCCTAAAAGCCTGAAGCAGAAATTGGAAAAATATGTTTTAAAAAATGGTATAAAAATAGAAGGTAAATTTCAGACACCCAAACAGATAAAATTGGTCAAATAAATAAAATATGTCAAATTTCTGTATGAGGCTTTCAAAGAAGCCCTCTATAGGTGGGCAGTCAGAATCTGTTATTAAAAAAGGGAAAAGCACCAAAATCATTTCACTCTCCCTGAGAATGTAATCATCAGTGTCCAGATTTCTTGGACAGTTCACAAGGAGGGTGAGGGATTTGAGGAGGTCAAATCCCTTGCAGTCACAGCCAAAAGCTGCATTTCCTACTTTCTCCTTACAGTTCTGTGAAGCAGAACATTCTTATCAAAATCTCTTTCCTTCTGTCCCATTCCTGCCAAATCAGGAGGTAAAATGCCAATTTTCTTACTAAAAGCTATCCTTAGATTGCCTCTGCTTTTGATTTCCCATCTCTACAAACCCCCAGTCCATGGTACAGCTGCAGCCACACAGTCCCAGTTTGAAACAACCACAAAATGCTGCAGCCTTAGGAACTTTCCTCTAAGCTTTGGGCACATTTTGGGTGGCAGTGGGGAATGGCAGGAGTGCCCCAGCCTGGCTGATGCCAGGGAGCAGCAGATCACACACCCTGCCCTCAGGCCAGGAACATCACAGCGCAGCAGAAATGTTTGCACACACATTTAGGAGCAGAATGAGCTGCTGTGTTTATAAAATAAAATCTCCTGAACAGAGCAGAGAAATCCATCCAGTAATTCCTGGACTGACAGCAGTGATTTTGCAAGATCTTTGAGGAAGGAGCAGTTTTATTGTTATCAGAGAGCAAATTAGACTTCTTTCCTCAGTGGAACACAAATGGAAATACTGTTTGTTGATGTGGGTTTTCCATATTCAATCTCACTTAATGCTCTGGTTTGGATCTTAAAATTTACTTAGTATCATACCACAATCACTAAGAAAATCAAGGAAACAAAAAGCCCTGAACCAACAACCCCAACATTTATGGACTACTGACAGTGCCACTACTGCAGATGGTTAACTAGGCATGGCAAGGACTAAGCTAAACCAGACACGTCTACAAAAAAATAGAAAATAAAAATATTTATGCAGATTTTTTTTCTTCTGTCATTGCCAAAATTAAAAAAAAAAAAAAGACCTCTTGACAGCCAAACAACATGGAGGAGCTTCTAAGTAAGGATGCTATGCAGAAGCTGAGACAATGATGTGATCTACAGTGGAGAAGGGTGAAGAAAATCTGGTCTTACCAGTAAAGAATATAGGGGATTTACTTCGAATTTCCTCCAATTTTTGAACGAACAAGGCGTTCATTTCCCTCTGGAGGGTGCCCACTTGCCTTCGAGAAGGTTCAGCCCAGTGCTTGGGGAACTCTGGGCTTCCAAGGCTTTCTAGACTGCTGGAGTTGGAGGACACAGAGCCATTGCTGGCTGCAACCAGGTTGACAGTGCTTCCATACTTGCCACCAGAGTGGCACTGCCAGCGCTGCCGGGGCTGAGCCTTTATCCCGTGGCCCTTAGAGTCACCACTCGTCTTCCCCGGGCTCACAAAGGCCTGGCTGCTCCTCCTCAGGTCACCTGCAGGTCCAGGGCTGCTGCAAGGCTGCAAATCTGACAGCGGCCTGGGCTGCCCCCTGACCACCCAGGTGTGCAGCTCTACCCTCTCCTCTGCACTGCTGCCCTGCCCGGCCTGCAGGGGCTCTCTGGGCCTGCCAGGGTGGTCACTCCATGGCCCCTCAGGGTCAGGGCTCTCCTTGGAGCCAATCATGCATTTCATGCAGTTGGTGGCCACTCCGATCCTGCCCGAGCTGTTGATGGCACAGCGGGCGAAGACGCTCGGCTTCTCGCCCAGGGGCTCCTGCAGCCTCACCCTGTGTGCCCTGGGCAAGGGCTCGCTGAAGGGAGCCCCGGGGTGGGCACAGCTCTGCCCTGGCCCCTGGGCACAGCCCTGGGCCTTACCTTTCAAGGCCTTGCCAGGTGCCTCCCCACCGGCAGCGTCTCGGGGAGCTGGGGACGGGGAAGCGCTTTCTGGCTCTTGCACAAAGCGAGGCTGGGAGGCAGCTTCCACTTCCCTCCCTTCTCCAGCCCCTGCAGAGCTGCTGTCCTTTGTGTCAAAAGCAATTTCTGGAAAGCCCTTCTTGTTCTTCTTCTGGCTCTTGGTGGGTGCACTGGCCGTCCGTCTCAGGATGTGGCTGCTAAAGGAATGTTTGCGATGGAGCTGCCCAGCAGCATGACTGTCCAGAGAGGCCTGCTTTGGATTTCTGAGAAACAGCCCTTTTAGACCTAGAGCTTGTTTGGCCTGCAAAAGAAATAAGAAAAAAATATATATTTTTTAAAAAAATAAAATATATATATAAAGGTCCCTCATAAAAAAGACAAGGCTCTTCCTCTGAGCACAGGAACTCATGACCAAATATCGCTCACACACACTTTCCTAATATATTCCTCCCATCAGCATCAGAACTAACCCAGAAATAGGACAGGCATTAAAAATGAAAAAAAATCACTAACAGCAGCCTTGCAAAATAACACATCTCTTTTTTTTTTCTCAGCTATGTTTTTAGATAACATTTTGCAGCCACACTTATCTCTGTATTTGTCATCGTTTTCTTTCTAGCATGTAATTACTTACAACATCTACATAAACATTAGAGTTATTGAAAAGACAACCAAAACAAAAAAGGAAATACTTCTGTCTACAACGCTTTCATTCTGAAAGCTGAAGAGTTTCTCAGTTTCACCCAAAGCAGATGTATTTAAAATTCCTGCTGTAAATGCATTTTCTAGGAACTGTTGGAAAATAAAGACTGACCATAAAATAGAATATTTTTTTCAATATAAAGGAGATCTACACTTGAATTGAATTGAGCTCCGTCATGAGTAGCAGTTAAGTATACACACACAAAAGATCATGGAGTATTTCATTTTCTACCTGTGTAATTACATTTTGGTAATTTTTCCTACCATACAACACTTATCCCAAGACATTGGTGTATGTGTTCAGCACTGAGGAAACACACTACAAACAAGGGAAGTTAGTCAGTGTCACATTACAGTTCTCCACAGCCTTCAGTAGTTATTTAAGCATTAAACACACAAATTCACCATCATAAATCTCCCACCACCATACAACTGATTTACATTTCAATGAGACAGAGTTCCAGCATTCCTGCAGACATTCCAGGTGTACTTGCCAACTTTCCAAGCCCAGGCTGATGCCTGACTCAGCGCTGGTTTGCTCTGAGCACTGACATCACTTCAGGCACAGAAAGGAATTTCTCTTTCAATCTACTTCTCCCCCTTTGCTCTCTTTATTTCCCAGCTGGATCAGACTTTTGAGCAGCTGTAGCATCCAGAATGAGTAAACCCAGGGTGGATCATGACTGAAGTGCATTTTAGGAAGGCTGTGACAGAACCTGACCAGCAGCCACCCTCACTGGCACCCGCTGTCAGTTCCAGTTCTGCCCAGTGATGTCACATGAGGTCACATTTCTGCAGTGCCAAACAATGGCACAGAAGGGTCTCATTTAAATTACAACAGGCTTTCACCCCAAAATAAATATTTGAGTGCCTGCTTGTGCATTTCCAGTGCTGCTGTGCAGGACTCAATGCAGATGTTGGCTGCCCTCTGCACTGAGCCTGGGCTAAGAGCTGATTTTACCCCAAGCTGCCATGTGGGACCGAGGTTTATTTGGCTGACACAAGAACCAGTAAAAGTGCTAATAATATTATTTTTTACACAATATTTAGTCAATTATAATTGACTGAAGTTTAGTTATCACATGCCAATCCAGTGTGAGGGCATCATCAAAAATTACCTTTAGGATAAGATAAAAGATAGTGGGGTTTGATTTTTCCCATGCAAGGTAAATATTAAATATTGGAAAATCTTCTTTGATAGCCCAGACTATTGAACAGTCTGCTAGGATTACTGGGAGACAAGTTGGCAAGTACATGACTTTATTGCTATAAAAATCAGACAATATAAATATTTGCAAAACCCAGAAAAAATTGTCATACAAACAACACAGACAAATAATATCCACCAAAAAGAAAGGGGAAGCACTGATGGAATGGGTGGCACGCAGTGCAGGGCCCAAGGTGTCATTCTGGCTTGTTTGCTGCAGCTTTATTAAGCTGGACACTGTTGCTTGAATCAATGGAGTGATTCAAGAACACAAAGGCAGATTTGATTAACTTAGGGGGGAAAGAAAAGTTTTAAAAGAAGGAAAAAAATAAAAGAGAGCAGTTTTGAGGGAGATCCAGGACACTGTGCTTTCAGCTCCCAGCCCAGCTTTTACAGGGCTGCTTCACTCTGGAAAGCAGACTTGAAAAACAGCACAAGAGGCTTTCCCCCAATTTAGCAAATGATTCACTGTCAATGTTGTTTTCTGTGTGAAAGAAAGGGTTTGAATTGCAGCCCTCCAGAGAAAGGGCAGGAGAGGGAGAGGCTCAGAGAAGGGGGAGAGTGGCAGGAATTTTATCCTGGATCTGCTTCACTCTGTGGCTGCCAGTGACCCCACAGGGGTGACCCAGCCAAATGTCACAGCTCATGTCCCATGAGTTGGAGAGCTCAGAGATGCTACCAAGGAGAGGTTGATGCTAATGAAGCCACCAGCTCAAGGCATGCAGGTGTGTGGTGGTGTCTGCACCTCCCTGGCACAGGAGGGGTACCTTCAAGGCGTCTAAAAACGCTCTGCTTCTAAAAGGAGACTTTTGTGACATAGAGAAGCCCACTGAAATCACAAACAGACAGAGTAAAGGCAGAGTAACAGTGAGGGAGGAGCTCAGAGATAGGCACATCTAGAAAAACCACAAGAAATTCTGCACTACATCAGCAGAACACAGAAGAGACAGAAACAAAGAAAAGCCTTTCCAGGAAACAGAGCAATCTGAAAGAGATTTCACACATAAGTTAAGATTTTTTTTTCACCTAAGAATGTTTTAGTAATACCAAGCTACTGAGCAGGTGGAATATCTCCATTTATAAAAAGTCTCAAAATGTAAATGTTTTCATTAGAATCTCTGGATTAATAAAGAATGGGTAAAAGCAATTTAAAAGAATGGGTAAAAACCAAACCAGGCTGATAACTGGAGTGATTTTTCTGCCCTTAATTAAGAGAGGAGAAAAAAAAATTTCTAATTTGGACAGTAGTCTGTTAACCAAAAATCAAAGCAAAAAGTGATTCAGGTGGACCAAACCAGAAAGGGATGTGTTCCACATTTTCAGTAGTTTTTATTAAAAATTATAAATTAAAGAAAAAAAGAAAAACAAAACAAAACCACAACACACACAGATTTTCCTTCCAAATCCTTGTATTTTGTCAGTGCACAGAATCACTTCCTAACACCAGAAAACCCAGAGAGACTGCAGTGACAATGAGAAGCAATCAGGGAGCACCAAGAAAAATCTATGTCCCCAAAAAACTGCCAAAGTTTAAATGGGCACTTGCACTTCTGCAAACTATCACAGCCAGTCCCTCATGAAGAAGTTAGGAAGAACAAATAATTATGAAAGGCTTAGGAACTTAAGGCTAAACAGAGAGAATTTGCCAGAGGAGGTTTGAATTGAAAATACTTCACTGATGAAGAGGACGAACATTGGCCCTTCCATTAAACACTGCTGACTTGGAAGCTGAGTTAAGTAACTAAGTGATGATTAAAGTCTAAAAAAGCTGTTTTCCTGTTCAGGATTGCTCGAATTTCCCTCTGGAGGGGGAGCTGGGCATTCCCAGCCCGCTGGATGCCTCCTCCTGCTGTCCTGATGCTGATATTGCATTTCACTGCTGCGGGACAAACTGGGATCTGCAAGGAGCTCTGTGCCTGATTTCCTTGGCATTAACAGCCCTGGACACTGCTGATGTTTTACTCGTGCTTGAGTAGGTTTTTGTAACTCTGACTTTGAAATTAAAGAAGAAAAATGAGAAAACAAAGGAGGCAGAGAAGTTTTCTTTCCTCCTGCTGTCACAATGCTGATATTGCATCTCAGTGCTGCAGGACAAACAGATCCTGCAAGGAGCTCTGTGCCTGATTTCCTTGGCATTAACAGCACAGATCACTGCACTCAGAGGACAGGAGCTGCCTCCTTTTTATCTGGCCTAGGACAAGTCTGAAATTAGGGCTTTAGTTTAGTGGAAATTGAGATGTGGCACACTGAGAGTTGTTTATTTCCTGTGTGTGAAGAAATCACACCCCTAATAACACACAAGGAGTGTAAATATGTCCAGTTATTACCAGCATCACCCTTCCTCTCCATTTTAAGAGTTATTATGGCAAAAAAAACCCCAAAGCAAATAAGCTTGTGGAATTTAATTAAATATAAAATGCTGAAACATCAGGCAGAGCCTTCATAGCATCAGCTTTGCAGGGATGTGTCACCTTTGGTTCAGCAAGGTGCGCTCACAATCACATTATTTATATAAAAGTGTGTGCTGCAAGGAAATAACCTTCCCCTATGGCTTCCTCAAAAAGGCACTGCAAGAATCTCTTTTATCACTTTCCCTGTGATTTGCCTTTATCTCCATTGATATTCAGGAAGATCTCAGGCTACCCTGACAAGCACAGAGATCAATTTTACTCTAAAAGAACAAAAGTGTCAGCCTGGCCCTTCACCCCCTGAGCTTCCCTGGTGTGATACAAGATGCTGGCAGCTCCTGCACACCACAGAGACACTCACCTTACCACAGATGTCATTTATAGCCACGTGCACAAAGATGGAAGCCTCTTCTATGCCCTCCAGGTACACGTGTCTGTAACCTGAAACAGAGGGAGCAGAGCTGGGACAGGGCTGGGACAGGAGGAGCAGCTGGAGATTTTCCTTTTGTGAGCAGCAGAAGAGATCAAGGAGGTTTCTCCCAGCTCCTCCTCCTCCTCCTCACAGTGAGGATCCATCACCTTGCCACACTCAGGTGTGGCTGAGCCACAACGCCTGCAAACTTCACCCCCATTTTTTGTCAGGATCTCATAAAACAGCCCTGTCCTGTTTCATCCAGGCTCTGTTGTTGCTGCTGTCAAGCCATGATTTAAGCTTGACCACATTCTCTCCTCTGCACTTTTAGTTCATTATTGAGACTGCAAACCTTTCATCCAAGGTCAGTTTAGTGAGACTGGATGGGTTTTTTTAATCTTAAAGAGAAAATTTTTCTTGACTTTGAAAGGAAAGAAAAATACACACACAAGAAGTTTTAATGTGAAAGAAGACTGAACTGAAAACAGAAAGAGGAAATTGTCAGAAAATGGCATTTAATGGCCTGGATCCCATCATTAGAATAGGTAACTTTCTGTTCTGTGTTAAACTACTACTCATAGTCATAAAACTAAGCAAAACCCTAGAGTTTTTTCAGAAACTGGTGTGAAGAAAGAGAGGACAATACACAGTATTTACCCACCCTGCTTAGCAATCTTACCCTTTTTATCAAAATCTAGTCCCAAAAATCTGGAGTTAATTGATTTAGTCTTCATCACCATATCAGTCAGGAGCTGACTCAGACAGAGAACTCAGGGCCCAAACTCCAGCCTCTTGTTCTAACTAGAAATTTCTGCAGCAGAGACATTAATTTTTACTTTTCCCATGAAAAATCCCAGCCCATTAATTTGGGATGACTCTTTCTCTCACCTGGCATCATGCTGCTGAAGGCAATTGTCCTCTGGCCGATGAAATCCCTCCCGATGGGGTCGTGGTCCCACACCAGGAACCGGATCAGGGCGATCTCTGGCATGTGCACTGTGAACACCAAGGTCTCCTCCCACATGGGGTTAAAACCTTCCAAAGGGGGAATCAGCTTCAGGAATCTCATTTACAGCAAACAACAAGTCTGCCCAAGCTGTGGTGTCATTCTGGTTTTCCTGACAGATTGATTTTCTTGGAAAATCCACAAGGAACACAGTTGGGTCTTACCTAAATTTGGCCCTGCCTTTTCACCACAGCAAGGTCAAAATACCAATCTCTCACACATAATGAGAAAACAAATGTTTTGTTTCATACCAAGGCCTTCAGCATATTTATACCAACTCAAACAAGTCAAAATCCAAGTCTAACTGACATTAAAAATGCTGAAATTCAATTTTAAGTGCTTTGTCATAATAGGCACCAAATATTATCTACTCTTAATTTTATGAAAAAACCTGCCTGAAAGAGGATATTTCAGCCATAAAAATCTCAGATTTTCTTACCATTATCATCAACTACTCTGGTTTGTTCTTTGAAGCAATCAACAGGTAAGCCTATAACTTCTACTTCAACAAATGGATCTATGATCTGAAAAACAAAAAGCAACAAATATTGTAAAGAAAGCGTGACAAAAGTGAAACCCAAGCAAATGGCTTTTACAATATGGGCACTGGACATGAATGTCTGGGTAATTATTGGTCCTGAGCCTTTTGGAGTGAATTATTAAATTGATATGGTCTCTGCCTTTTTTTGCTTCTCCTGAAAGTATTGTGTTGGCAATTGGAGGAAAACCATCAAAGCACTGCTGTGATGCTTAAAAGTAAAAAAAAAATCACCTGAAGATGTAGGATATTCATGACCTAATTTATTCGTGGTCTGTGTCTCCTGACAAGTAACTGCAGGGTGTGAAATCCTCATGCTTAGCCCAGCCAGAATGGAAATAAACCTTCTGCACCACAAAATAACAATTACAGCTGTCCCATACCTCTCCTCTGTCTCCCAGCATGGAATCACGTGGTTTGGGGAGTTGCTGACCACTGATAATTCTCAGAACCAGCTGTTTCTTCAACTGACCAGGCAGTGGGTCTTCAGAATTTGGGTTAAAGACACCTGTAAGAATAGAGAATCCCATAATGTGAAAGAGCAGCATGACTTTAATTACTGATACCTTCTGGCTCTTTTGCTTCTGGCATCAGAAATGAATCTTTAAACAAACTCTACCAATCCTCACACTCAGTCCTGTGCTGCAATCAGTGTTCCACTGGTTTTGCTGGTTTTCCTTACCTTGACACATGCAGTTGGGTTTGAGGACATAGCCACAGTTCCCATTGGCACTGAATTTGGCCCGGTTCAGCTGCAGCATTCTCCCCTCTGACTGGTAGTTTAGTGCAACTATTAAAAAAAATAAATCAGATTCAAATTTGAATTCTTAGATGCAAAAATAATCAGATATCCTATGGAAAATTATTCTCTTATATTACAGCTTCAGGGAGAGAGGCTCTCCAGAAGAGCTGAACTCTGAAGCCCTCTTGCATTTGAGAAGTTAATTTATTTCCATTTACCAGACAACTCCCTGCCTGTAAGACACATGTTCAAGGTAATCAATGCAAGGATAGTACCAAGGAGGACTCCATGGTCAGCAAAGCTGGATAAGCAGAGGACTCAGAGTGTCCTAAGGGGTGATTCCAGTGCTCCTATTCAAACATCCCCTTGGATTAAGCTCTTTTTTGACCCAGAGATGGGGCAGCTGAGAGGTGTTTCAAAAACTTTTATTCTATTTTCAGTCTCATGTGAAAGGGAGACAATACAGATGTTATAATTCATGCCATCACAATCAGAAGTCAACTATTGCCTAATTACAATACACTATAAGCATTCCTTGGCCTATCAGCTTGTGTTACACTATGCTGTAAATGTTTTAAAGCAAATCATCTAAAATTACCCCTTGTAAGCCTTACTACAATGCATCTTTCACAGTTCTATTTCTCCAAAGTATCCAGTCTTATTTGCAAGGCCATCCTTTGAAACTTCTTTCTGGTTCCACTTCTCTCTCAACATCTCTCCTATTCCACGGACAGAATCCTCTACAAATCCATTTCCCACAGCATCCCTCCCAAAATAAACCCAAAAAGCAGAGAAGTTTGAGCTGACCAAGCTGGCAGCCAGCATTCCAGAAGGGCTGGGGGTTGTAGTTGCTGGAGTCCACCCTGTAGGAGGAGGGGTAGATGCGGGACAGCTGGTGCTGGTTGAAGCGCAGGTACTGCGCCGGCTTCTGCTGCAGGATCTGGTGGGCTTTGGTTTCACTGAAAGATGAAACCTGCCAGCTGGAAGAGACTGCAGAGGAGATTAGAGGTAATCTCCTTATTCATTTATTTATTATCTAGATAAAGCTTTCAAAAGTACATAGCATTAGTTCCTTTTTAGCTATCAAGCATCATTTCAGTGCATGCCACTCAGAGGGAACTCTGTTTTCCTTAAATTACAGCAGACACTCTGCTTATTGGGGCAGTTATGGTTGGGAAAGTGAAGCTGAATATGATGATGACCTGAATCTTCATTAAGAACTCTTCTTTTAATGAAAAGATATTAAAGAACATAAACCTTTCCATTTCTTTGGGTAGCAATTATTTTAGTTAAAAAACTTTTAGTTCAACTTACTTTCAGTTTCAACATCATGGATGCCAACAGACTTTGTGTATTTCACCAGGTCAGACAGGGCCCTGGACAGCTTCATTGTCTTCTTCTGTCGGCTCACCCTAGAAAGGTAACAAATTAACAGAACAAATTAACTTCCCACCAATTCAGGAGTAAATGTAATCTTTCATATTTAAAAATAAATCAGGGTAAAGAAATGGATGAGGCAGTAAAAGCTAAAAATGCATAAAAGGTTCACTGTGCTTGGCTAATGAATCTGAAGAGCACCAAGAGATGATTCTGGTGATTTTGTGGCAGACATTGACATCTCCCCACTGCAGCCACCAACAAACTGGCATCTAGACCAGAAGCAAACCTATTTAGTGGGTGCATTTATGCAGGCATATTTTAGCAACAAATCATTTAACAAACCTGCTGTAATGTACAGAGCTCCTGGCTAAATTCCCTTGAGAATCCGAATCGTCTTCACCCTCTTCCAGGCTTGATGCCTTTTTCAATTTGCTTCCTTTTTTCTGTGCCAGAAGGAAATAAAACCATAATATCATAAGTGTGTGATCAAAGTTTGAGCAGCTGGCTACAATTCTGCTTTGTTATGCCAATGAGTGTGTTACTTAGAGAAAATGGAAAATGACAGCTTTCGTAACACTCAGCTCTGCAGCAAAATTTGCACATGGGGAAAACTCAGCCCAGGGTCTGAGCCTTGTTACACAGGAAGCACAAATCCTCAGATAAAAGGTGTAAATTAATTTCTGTGGTTCTCAGTTAGATCTTGGACGCCCTCAGACCTTCATGGAGATTGAATCTGTGTTGTTATGCACAGTGATAAGCAGCTCCCCAGCCTGTCTGTTCAGTGAACAGCCTCACAGCGAGGTGCTGCAGATGTTGCAGTTATGAAATTCCTCTCCACTGCATGCAAAAATAAAAATCCCTCCAAGAATCCAAGCTGTGGTGCAGCCCTCACCTGGCAGGGGCTCACCTTGCGTTTGGAGAAGCTGCCCATGAGGGACCTGCTGTGCCTTTTGCTGGCACTGAAATCTTCCCCGGATTCTGCATCATCCTCCAGTTTACTCTGAAGCAGCCAAAGAGAGGAGAAAGAACACAGGAGCTCAGGCAGAGTGCTCAGGCAGCCTCTGGATATCAGCACAAACAGGAGGGATTTTGGCACTGGCTATTCTGGGTAACATCTCTGCTAAAGGGTTTGGCAAGCCTTGGCCTTGTAGTGCCTCTCACAAGAACTCTCTGATACATCATGTGAAGCACTGGGTTTAAAATACATCCAAACTCACCCCACAGAATGTTTTGGGAAGCTGATTTTTAGCTCTCATCCCTAATTTAGTTTTAATCCCTGGTTATTACACCTGCTTATTGTTGGCAGATCTCCACTGCTTTTTTCACTTGCATGGAACAATCTTCCCAAAGTTTTTGTGGCTTATTACAAAGCCTAAAATGAAAATGCCTGATTAAGTGTAGTCTGTGGGCTGAGTACATTCTTATAAATTAGAGTTAATATAAAATTAAAATATACTGAAAATGCATAGAACATAGAGAACTGAGGAACAAAAAGAGCCCAACATTCAAAAGCAGTTTTTTTATAATGGAAAATCAAAATCTTTCTGTTGAAAAGTCATTTCAGAGTACATTTCATGCTCCAGTTGCTGTGTGAGCAAGATTAATAGTTTGTGTATCTGACAGTGATGTTCACCTGGCATCATCATTAACTGCATGAATTCAGCTATGAAGCTGAAGTCAATATAAGATATATTTAGTAAACAATGAAACACAGGTACAATTAAACACAAATTCACCTTCTTACTATCAGACTTCAGCCCAGCCTTTCCTGAGGATGGGAGAGTGGAAACTGTAAAATTGTTTGGATCTTCACAGTCACGGATTTTGGATTCTTTTATCAGTGAGTCAAGTTTCTTCTTTGCTATATTCTCCACTCTTTTCCGGTTTGCAGATGCCTGCAAACAAAACATTAAACCATTAAGCCAGGCAGTGATGAAGAAAGCATCATGTGAATTCCATGCCATGTCCAGGCTGATTCTGCAGCTGCAATAAGTGCAGGATGTATTGGATGGAATTGATGGGAGATGCTTTAGAATCCTCTTTTAGCAGATGCCAGACAACTCCTGTTCCCTGCTCTGTGTGCACCACGGCCCATGTGGGGAAGTGGGGAAATAAAACTAAAAATAAAAATGAAGGGTTTTCTTTTCCACTCAGGTCTTTTAAGGGGTGACAGATTGTGTTCTCTCTGTAGACCCCAAGAATTCCCAGTTACATTTGTCATGAAACAAGCTCTGATTTTCTGAACTCTTCAAAATTTCATTTTGGAAAGCAAACCAGGTGTAGCAAATCTCAGATTCAAAGCATCAGTAAATCTCAGTAAAGTGAACTGTTAATAACAAAGATGGTGCTGTGAAATACCGAAAAGTGATATGCTGACATGTAATAACTTCCAAAAGGCAAAGAAATTCTTTTTCTCCTTTGGTAGTCTTATTCACAGAGAAGTTTCTCTTTTAGATCAGATCCATAATACAAAATGAGGAAATAGCCTGAGGGAGAGAGAATGAGAATGCAAACTCTCTCCAAGGCAATCTGGTTTATGTCATTAAATGGTTTTGCTGTGTTTTGTATTGTTTCTGCAAGGTGCAGTGGAATTTGCCAAAAGATTAAAGTGACAAAAAAATAGACCTTTTAAAAAAGGATGAAGAAACAAGGGATTTTCAGATTGAAGCCAGCAGAGATTTTTCTTACAGTAAAAATCAATCAAGCTCAGCATTCAGCAAAGCAAAGGGATGCTCTGTAAAAATGACCACAATTTGATGTAAATAGAATGTTTTCTTTTTTTTTTTGTTTGCATTTTAGGGGAAGCACACTGTGATGCACTGAAGAGATATTAATACTCTAATATTCTAAACTTGAAACATAAACCCTAGAGCAGGTACTGCTTCCTGTGCACTTTTGTCAATCTGCCCCCATGAAGATTTAGAACCTGAACCACTTGTGATGAACCCCAAAGATCAGATCACACCCAAAATCCAGAGAGCTCCTCCAAGGTTTCCTCTCACTGGGATGAGAAGCCTTGACAGGCATTTACATTCACTTCACTTACATCTCCATTCATTAGTTTACAGTCATCATCAATCTCATCAGCGCTGTCCTCATCAGAAACTTCTCCTTCCTCTGCATCCTCGCTGATGTTGGCTGGAAGTTTCTTGCCCTAGAAGATAAATTTATTACAGAGGCAGGGGAGCATGCAGCTCTTGCTATGACATATTCTAAAAAAAACCCCAAAATTATTCAAAGCATGTTATTTCCAGGTTCTTGCTGACTGAGAAGACATTTTTTATGAACCTTAAGTAGCAGTTTCCTAAGGTCTGTTTTTTGTGAAGTGATTTAAGTTAGGGTACAGTGATAACCAGGCAGAAATCACCATCACAAACAAGAGGAGGGGAAGCACACATGAAGCAGGAATTTACCTTAACCAGGATCTTCCCTTTAAGACTTGCTGGTGAGGGGAGCTTTGTGGAGTCATCGTTGTGCACAGAAGACAGATCCAGTTTGTCTCCCAGGATTTCTGTAAGATACTGAGCCATCTTCTTCTGCTGCACGATGCTGCAGTGGTTCTCAATTGACAGGATCACTGGGTACCTGCAGAAAGCACCAGCTGCAAATTTGGCTTTTACACCATGAAGGCTTTTCCCACTAACAGCAGAGCAGGGTCATACAGATAAACCTGCAGACAAAGCCTCTTCTACAAAGACAGCAAGTGTTGTTTCTAGTTTTAGTTTCACTGTCCTTATTTATTGTTAATTATCCAGACCAAGGAACAACAATGCCTGGTTGAAGATAAGACTTGTGGAGCATCTACTCCAGTGTGGTCAGTGCCAGTAAAACCACACTGATGGTGGATTTCTCTTTAGAGATGATGCTTTTTTAAGATCAGCACAACAGCCAGTCTATAAAGGAGTTTTGCAGGATCAAATTATCAGGGATTCATTCATTCATTAAAAATCAATTATTTTTATCCTGATATCTGGTCTTCATTAGCTCCTCATCAGGATTTGAGCCACACCAGGACCAAACTTTCCCAGTTGATGATGTGGTCCCAGTTACCCTTTTTGCAAAGGTTTAAAAACGGAACAATTTCAGAAGGACTGCCTTTGATTTGTTTACCATGACTTCAGGCAAACTGCAAAAAGTATCAGGCTTATAAGAATTTTACCTGGTCTGAAAATTTAGTGCAAGTTTATTTTCTATTTGTAAAGGCAGATGGGCTGCTTTGGGGGAGCTACTGGAAAATTTTTACAGTGATAAAGTAATTTCTATTTTAAAAAAACCAAAGGTTGCCACACACATTTTGACTGTGTGGAGGAGGAGAACAGCGACTGCCAAGGTATATGAAACTTCCCATGAATAATGCTGATTTTCTGAGCAATGTACCTGTAGGGAAAATAACCTCTTTCTGATGAACACTCTGCTTTGTCCACAATCAGGTTACTCTCTCTTTGGATCCTTTATTCCCTGACTGGTTTCCTATCCCTGGAGCACCCAGGTGTAGCCTTGGCAGCACCAGAGTGCACATCCAGAGAGACAAAGTGGTTTAACTGCCACTAAAAACATTCACTGGCAAAACCTGCTGTTCCTCAGGTGTTGTACAAGCTCAATAAATCCAGCTCCACACCTCTGTGCAGAGTGTCCCTACTCAGCTCTGTCTTGCTGTTTCTTTCTGAAGGATCTGAAGGATTTTCCCCAGAAAACAACTCCCAAATTCTGTTTGGAATTCTGGAACTGTTCTGGGATGCACAAGGATGCCAGGGAACACTCCCATTCACAGCCCTGAGACTCAGAGCTTGGCAGGCTGGATACATACTCGTTCTTGATAAAGGCATATTTGTTGATAGTTTCAATCACATCTTTGAAGAGGATTTTGGAAGTCAGGGTGTATCCATGGTGGACAATTGGTTCCCCGTCCGGCCCGTCCCAGCAGTCAACTGTAGGACAGAAACAGAGACACCATCAGAGCAGGAGCAGCTGGGCCAGCCTCTGTGGGGACAATAAAACCCTGAAATTCCCTTCAGCAGCCCAGCCAGGTCCATTCCCACCCTGCCCTCCCTCCTCTCTGTGCTGAACATCCTTCCTGGGAAGGAATTTCTGAACTTGGCCTCGTGCTGGGACCAGGTGACTGTTCCCACTGTCTGAGAGAGCCCCAAGCAAAGAAATCTTTTTTAAAAAGTGCTGAGGACTTTGTGACAGGAGAGAGGTGACAGAGCAGAGCTTTGCTGTCATTGTGCTCCTGCTGAACCTGAAAAGGAAAGCAGAGACTCTCAGCCAGGCTGCTCACACCACAGGCCAAGCCAAGACCTGCCCATCCCCAGCCCAGCCTGGATTTTGCCTGACTTTGTCTATAATATTTGTCTATTATCATATTTCCATGGAATGTTTTACTCCTCTGAAGCACCCCATGGCACATCCACAATCCAACCTAAAAAAAAAACATATTTGCCTTCTGAAAAACTGTGCAAATACATTGATGGTCAGAACATTAAAGATGATCATGAAAGAGGCAATGTCTCAGAAAGGCAGCACAAGAAGGGATTGCACAAAAAGGTCCCCTGGTCACTGCAGACACTGTCACCATTTCACAGAATACTTTCCTGAGCAGAAATACCCACTTTCCTCTCAGGTGTGGCAGGAACTCTGCCACATTTGCCAGTCTGATGTCACACACTTGGCCAGGCAGAACAAGGACTAGTGCACTCTGCCCAACATCAGCATCCTCTCTGCAACAGGAGCTTTACAATTTATTTTCCTCACTACAACAAAACCACTCCTCAAATGTCTGTCTCAAGAAAATTTGTCCATTCTATCACAACATTATTTTGTTGTTCTATAAAAGGAAAACACCATTTCTCCAGGCTTTTTCCTCTCCCCAGCTACCATGCCTTCTGCAGAAGCCACAAATCTTTCTTCAGAGAGGAGAACCAAGACCACAGAGTGCACTGGCAGCTCCTTTTTGCTCTTTACCTTCCACACAGCGACAGCCAGACTGCAGCACCCATGCATACATGTCCACCCTGGACTGGGACATCAGCTGATCTCCCATGAGGTAGGTGTTGTGTGAAGAGGTAATGAAGTAGTGACTCAGGGGGTAGCTCATGTCCTGGTTCACTTGGTAATGCTCTGGGTTGAAGATGTCCCCCGATGGACTCCGCATGTAATTGGTGAAACCTGTCAACAAACAACACTTTAAATAAGGTTTCATTAATGTTTCACAGTTTCATCCTTTTTGTTGCTGTAACCTTCCTAAAACCAGCCTAAAATGCATCCCTATATTCACCAGCATGTTTAAGATAAATAAATAGCACCACTACACACAATCTGTCTCCATGAGCAAGTGCAATTATTGCTTTTCTCATTGCTTTGTACGTTTTCCTGCTCTGCCTTTCCTGAGAAAAATATGTCTATTTAATCCAAATAACTTACAACTTGTGTCAAAAGATTCTGCTAGGGCATTGGGTCACATGGCAAATAAAAGCCTCCAGATATCTGCAGGCATATCCTGGAGCTGCTCCTCATGAAATCTTGTAAGATCTACAGTACTGGGATGCATTGAGACAGTTTTTGATGGCCCAAAAGAAGATACTCTCCTCTCCTCTCCTCTTGCAGTATTTTCCAAAAAACAAACCAAAATAATGACAGTACACATTGGCTTGTACAAGCTACACTCTCTAATTTGGATATGACACCACAAACCTGCCTGTGGAGTGGGGAGCTCTGCAGTGCTGCACTCATGTCACTCCAGAATTGACACTGAAATATCAATTATCTGTGGGGCTTTCAGTGATGCTACCAGAAGAATTTATTTTCCAGAGCTTGTAAATCCTGCAGGCATCATCACCTGGGCCCTCTGTGTACTGCAATCACTACTCTTGTTCAGAAGCAAAGTTTCAGAAAGTTATGATTTAATCTTTGTGTGAAATTGCTGCTCTCAGACCTGCAGCAGACATTTGTGCACATATCACAGCCACTTTCACAATTCAGACTGACACAAAACACTGTAACTTCCACTTCAAATCTTCCCCAAAGGTTTTTCTTTCATCACCAAGGAAAAGACTCAGGCTCCCATTCACACCCTGGCTTTGCTGACAGTGCTGATGCCTTTGGTCAGTAGGTTTCTGCTTCAAGACTTCCAATTCTCCTGACATTTCACTCATTCCATAAATGAATCAGTGCCCCTGTAAAAATCCTGCCAGGCTTCCAAAGGTCTTGACACACTTTGACTGTGACAAGAGAAAATGTCACCTTTATGATGGTCCTTCTGGGCTACACATTTGGTGTTGATGAAAGTTTTATTGAAGGAAAAGAGCTGATAAACACAAACAGCAGCCAAAACATTTTGAGCAACACACTGGGACAGAGTGCCAGGGAATTCAACTAAAACTCTTGGAGCACACACCATGCTCAATGAGCACACCAGTGATAGAGTCAGGAAAACAAAAGATGAACCAAAGCAGAGCAGCCACTGTGGCAAATGGACAGAGCACAGAGTGTGTCAGCAAACACACAGCCACCACTGGTGGCAGGTGATCAGCTCTTCCTGCAAACCCATCAGCTGCTGCAAGGTTAATTCCACCCAGCACTGGGAGGCAGCTGCTGCAGCAGCACCATTGTTTGCTTTAAGCCCTTGGTAAAATATGCTGGTTGCAATGAGTTCACACTGACTGGATTTATCAGCCCTACAAGGAGGAGAGAGGAAAGAAGGAAGCTGAGTCCCACAGGACTGCAGTGCTGACACTCAGGGAAGGTGCACTGGCACGGTGGCACTTTGATCAGCACACAAAGGTAAAGGGTTTCTTTAGAGACTGTGAGTGAGCCCATGGTCACAGGCCAGTCCAAGGTGCTCCATGACAAAAGCCAGCAGAGCTGAGGACAGGCACGTGAATGAACAGGAAAGGACAAAGAGCACTGTTCTGTTATCTCACAACTACTGAGGGGCAGCCAGGTGTGGGCAGGATGCTCCTGTCAGGGCTGCACCAATCTGAGGAACAATCAGACAGCTTCAGCTCCCATGGCTGCATTTCAGTCCCCAGGGCAGCTCTGGACTTGTTTTCTGGGAGACAGGAGACATCTCAAGTCTCAACTCCACACAAAAGCAAGAGAGGAATAACTCCTCTGTGTGTGTGCACACATGTTCATACATGATGTACATGCAGACGCAGGTTTGGGATTTTTAAGCAGCTCTCCCTCCTTTGTGAGCACCAGCCCAGCAGTGAGCCCCTGTCAGCTCCTCAGTCACTTCTGTTTGGGTGTTATCAGAAATGTCCTGCATTAATTAAGCTCTAGATAAGGTCTGCTTTGTTCTGCTGCACTTGCAGCAAGGGGTTAAGGTCACAAAACCTTTTCCAGTTGTCTCCAAAGGACCTCACCTTTTCCTTCCCCCTGATCAGGAGCAGACACCAGCACAATGTCACCATGCTGGACTCTCTCTCACCCTAACCCATAAATTCTCTAATGTTTCATCACCCATTCTGAGGCAAAGAAAGTGTATAGATTTTGTTGTTGTTATTATTGTTGTTGTTGTTTTTGTTATTTTTTCTCTATGGAAACTTACAATAATTTGAAAAGCCTACTCTTTACTTTTTTAGGTATGAGGAAAGAAAGATAATGAACTTGCTTATTCATTATTTATGTGACTGCAACTGTCTGTAAAGACCAGAAAATGAAAAGAATGTCATCTGCTCCCTCACTGGCATTAGCATAAGCTTTAAAATAAATTGAAAATTTAGTCTGGAAGTAGAACAGACCTTGACCCATCCTAAGCAACCACCTTACACACTGTACCAGAAACTACCCACTTCTTCCTGCAGGAAACCAAACAACTTCTGTTCTGCCACTTTTCAGGATGACAACACACCCACAGGAATGGACAAGGCTGATTTTCTAAACATCCAAGAACTTTTGCACAGAACGTAATTCCTCAGGAAAGTGCTCCCTTCTTGGGGTCAATAAATCTGGCTGAAGATTTGCCATTTAGGGGAAAGGACTTACAGCCAGCCCCCAAAATAACAGCTACCACCCTGGTGGTGCAACATTGGTATATTTAGAGAGAAGGCTTCAGCAGCAAAGGTCAGGAAGGCAGGACCAATTTCATCTATCATCCCACTCAGACATTTACTCTGGATCACATCACTCCTCTTATATTAAGACTTAATTTGATTTTCAAATTGATTTGATTTCCAAAAATACCTGCAGGAATGATGCAACTAAATTCAACTGTATTTTCCAAAAGCACAAATAGAGACACCTCCAGTTCCAGCTGACTTTCAATGACTGCTGCTTCATCCTGATATGTACCTTTCAAAACTCCTCCAAAGAGATCTGGGTTTTTTAGGTTGCTCAGTAAATGGTAGATATTTTTAAAAAAGGCAAGACTGGAAACACTTTATACAACATGACAAAATTCTACATCTCTATATTCTGCAAGCAGCAGCAATATTCTCCTGAGCATTGAGCCAGTTCCCTTTTCCCCACAAAAGCTGCACCAGCCAGCTTACCATCAATTCCCAGGGCTCCCTCCTTCTTGTTCTCTGGGCATGGCTCAAACTTGCTGATGATTTCCAGGCAATGTTCTTTAGTCACATTTGTCATCTGGAAAAGCAGCAGAAATGCAGTGTTAACTATTAATCACAGCTCCTCTGAGCTCTCTCCATCTCCGTCCAACAACTGGGCAGATGATCCACGGTGGGACTGAGGATTTCCAGCTCCCCAGAGGGATTCTCACTCCTGTCAATCAGTGTCAGGTCAGATCAGAAGGGGAGCTCTCTGTGAAAAGTTTCTGTGCTATTGGCAGCTGCCTGATGCCAGAGTTCTGCTTTGTAGGTCAGATCTGTTGTTAGGCACCACAGAGCGTCCAAACAGAACGAGCTTTGCCACAAACCAATGGGATCTCTTCTCTTGTAGGATTAGAGGATTAGTTTGCATTATCAAAGGGTTTTTTCCTTTAAAATAAAACAAGAAAATGTCTCATCTTTATGCAGCAGACAGAAAAATCTGTTAGTAGCAGGAAAACAGAGAAACAGGACATAATGTTCTCAGGAAATCTGCTAACTTCAAGGTTGCTCTGCATTCTCAACTGGAAAAGAAAAGACTACAAAGGGAAATATTTGTCTGTAAATGTTGTCATTTATGAAACCAGGGTCATTAATGCTGAGCTGCAACTTTCTTTACATAATGCAGTGTTTTAGTAACTTAATTTTAACACAATTAATACTCCTGCTATTAACTGTTGATGTATTCTCTATTATCCTGATATTATTTAACATTCCTGTCCTGAATGCTCCAGCAAATCCTTTCTATTAGATGCTGTACATGAAAACACAGCCCTTGTCATCAGAGTGCAATAAAGTGACCATCAATTTGGCAACACAGAATCTTTGCCTGGGGGAAAATGAAACCACCAGCACATCTGCTGCAAGATCAATGCCTTTTCTGGGGGTAATTTAAAACCTACTAAATAAAAGTAAAAGAAGAAGACAAAAATCTCTAACTCTGGATTTGAACATTGATGATACTGGGTTCAAAAGATAAAGCTCTGGAACACCAGGTTTGCCTGGAATGGAGTAAAGATGTTTTCCCTGTCCATGTTGTATGAGAAAGGGTGGCAAGGGAGAGAATTCCCCCAGGCAGGATTTGGCCATGTCAGTAATTAGCTGAGTTGATTTCTGTCCTGTGGTGAGTGTTCATTTTCCCCTCAGCATCTGGAGGATCAATTGACCAATGAAATGGAAACACAGCCCACTTATCTAAGAAGATAACTGCCAGAGAGGTGGATTTTTTATTCATTCCTTTCATGGACAATGACTGAAAATCATGGACATTTATGGCTTACAGGCAGGAAGCTTCAGAGAAGACCATGAGAGGAAAAGGGCAAAGAAAAGTCAAAACATTTGTTCCCGCAGCACTGGACTTAAATCACTCTGAGAAAATTCCTTAGGCACTACAATGTGTTTCAAAAACTCTCCTATACATTAATCATCCTCTCAACTGCTCTTTGAAAGATAATCTTCCACTTTACACACTGAGATAGTGTGACAAAGGAATTTAGAGTTTCATCATGGGCTGTGCACTGTGTCACAAGCAGAGCCAGGAACACCAGCTTTGCTCCAAGGTACTGAATACTGGGAACAGACAGATGCTGATGGGATTGTTCAAGGGGAACACATGAAAAAAGAAAGCAATTCTAAAGATTATATTTAGAAGTACACTAAAAGAGCCTACAGGAAAGAAAATGGTAGTGAGAGCAAGAAGATTCAAGAAATAGTCGTAGATGAAAATCAAGACACATCTGTCTTTTTTTCACATGCACAGCATCGAAGTCCCCACTCCTTTTAAAATTCATTCCCAGTGGCAAGCAGCAGGCCTGCAGCTGGAATCCTGCTCCTGGCTTGGACCTACCTTCTGCTCAGTCTCCAAGAAGCGTTTCAGGTCATCTGTGTCCAGGTAGTCCTTGTGGTTGCTGTAGGTGAGCATCAGCAGGTACAGATCGCGCCGCGTCGACATCATCTTGTAGAAGGCACAGAACTCCTCGAAGTCCAGCGTGCCCTGGTTGTCATCTGTGTCAGCCTCCTGCAGCACACAGCAACCACACAGTCACTACCCAACTGCCTGCACCAATTTTAGATAAACAAACCCCTGTATGAGAGTGAAGCACTGGAATTAAATTCAGGTTGAAGCTGCGTGATGTGGCTGCTGGAACTGACTGATCTATCAGCCTTGTCACAGGAATCCCCTGCACAGCTTTGAACCTCTCCCATGGACACATCCATGCCAAAAACAACATTGGAGGTTTTAATTGTTCCACAGGGAACCCTGCTGAAGGATTTCTTCTGTCTATGGCAATTAAGTGAAGGCAAGTTCCCCTCCAACAATATGTGTGTGTCTGGCAGAATTACCCACTCATATCTTCAGAATATCATTGGAGCCCAAGTCATCTTGAAATTAATTTTATATCCAGGATTTGAGAGGATATCTGTAAAATCCATGGCCATAAACTAATAAGATCTGGAAGAATACTAATTTTGCAAGTAAAGAAAAAAATCATCAGGGATTTCACATAAAGGCTTGCTGGTCCCTGCAGGGACTTTGTGATAACAAAAGCCACACATCTCCATTGTTGCTCACTAAATTGGGCCAAGGTCAGCAGAACACAATGTCAAACAAACAGCTCTCAGCAGTGCAAAAATCTGACTGATACAGAAGTTTGCATGCTGGGTATTTTATTAGTACCAGCTACCAGAGGATATTGGATACTTGACTTGATAATATTTTTAGAGAGAACATTATTGGAGGAGGAAACATGACTGGGTTTCTGACCTAAAAAGTCTAGGGAAAGGGCAATCTTGGAACTGTGTGTTTCACGTTATGTAACACCAGAAGGTACCTGGTGTGTTGCCTTTTTCTGTGCATAACAATTTATCTGTGACGTGTTTCTGGAGCTCTTTCCAATTTACCAAATGGACTGTGTAGTATCTCTCAGTAGAGTGGAAACAAACCAGCTGCTGAAGTATTTGCTATCTCTCCTACTGGATTTCGTGTTAAATCTTTGCTTTTTCAGGAAAAAAAAATAATTCTTACCTTAAACATTTGCTTGACTTTCTGTCGGGGTAGGTTCACATTCAGTTTGTGCATGAGCTGGAGCACTTCACTAATACTCAGGCTGCCATCCCCATTTTTATCTGCCTCATCAAATGTCTGCTTCAACCACATTGAACAGGAGTTAAGGAACAGCACGGAATATTGAAGGATATTACTGAGCATCGTGGATATATTGAAGGATATTACTGAACATCATGGACATATGATTTTTTTCACATTAGGAAACCCTGCAAATGAGACTGTGAATGAAAGGTCAAGCTAATATCTAACTCTCCTCGTATTAGCTCAGGAACAGCTTCTAGACTTGCTGTGCTCAACATGCCACATGTGCTCTGTGCCTATTTGACAACACAGAAGAAAAATTTCTGAGTGAATCTCAGTGTTACATTGTGATGGTGTTCGCAGGGGTCTTAGGATCAGGGAAGAGATGAGGATCTGACTCCATGATTCAGAAGGCTTGATTTATTATTTTATGATACATATTATATTAAAACTATACTAAAAGAATAGAAGAAAGGATTTCATCAGAAACCTAGCTAAAAATAGAAAAAGAATGGAATGATAACAAAAGCTTGTGGCTCGAATTCTTTGTCTGTGCCAGCTGACTGTGATTGGCCATTAATTGGAAACAACCACATAAGACCAATCACAGATCCACCTGTTGCATTCCACAGCAGCAGATAATCATTGTTTGCATTTGTTCCTGAGGCTTCTCAGGAGATAAAATCCTAAGGAAAGGATTTTTCAGAAAATATCATGGCTACATTACATCACCAGATTAAATGGATGGTTTTACACTGGGAGTGAGACTGAAGAATGTAGCTGTGTCTTTTTCAGTCCACTGCACTCAGTCATCTCCATCTCCAGAGCAGTCCACTTCAGGAACTCTGTCTCTGGAACCAGGGAATACAGTGGGAACTGCTCTGAAGCTCTAAGCCTAGTGCTTACTTGCAGCAAAGCAAACACTGCAAGGAATCCTGAGCTTGTCCCAGGCAGCACAGGAAGGATATTGGTCTCTGGTCCTTTGGCGTTTGGAGAGGCTGTCCTCGTCACTGATGCCTGCCATCAGGTACTTCAGCCCTGTGATCCAGGTGCGTGCCTCCTCAGCACTGGAGGACACCAGGTCCAGGGACTCCATGTGGTCCCCGTAGTAGATGCTGAAGCAGCAGTTGGGGTCGAAGCTGCCGTCGGCGTAGCGCTGGAAGATCTCCGACTGCTTCCCCTCACACACCTCCTGGATGGAGTCGATGGAAACTGCAGGGACAGCAATGGCTGGGAGCAGGCCCAGAGACATCCCAGGGAGGGAGAGCCCAAACCTCACCCTGCAAGGCCCCAGTGCACACAGGGATTGCCTCTGACTCATTTACAGCACTCTACACCCCTGCAACCTGCACAGCCAACCCCAGCACCTTCAGCTTCATAAACAACCCATCATTAAATCGTTTACTGCCCTTTAAAGTCAAGTACAACACTGTGGAATCCTTTGAACCCTTCAGGCAAATACCCAGGGCCTTGCCTTGGAAGAAGGGAGAGTTTTCCCCACCTAGGCTGAAAGAGAGGACTCAGCCCATGGTGCTCTGCAGCACTATTGCCAATCTAATGTAGATTGCTTCCCCCATTGGCCAGACAACCCTGCCCACCCCAATTATTCATCCCTCATTGCCCCTACAGGTGGCTGTCTTTTGCCCAACCCCTTTTCCCTCAGGTCATTGGCCACTGACCCCATACTTAAGTCTGTGCACAGCACGTGCTCCTGTCTTTTGTACCTGTTTTCCCTTCAGCTGGAGAAAAACTTCACTGGAATTTATCATTCAAAAGGCCCTTCTGCCTCTCTTTGCTGAGCTAGCTGTGGTGAGTGCAGTGGGTGGACTTGACTGCTTTCCCTGAATGCTTAACCAAGATAGTGGATGCTGTTACCTATTTCCCACTAAGCTTTTCCACAGGAGATGCTTACTGGGAAATAGGTAACACCATCCACCATCTAAACCCCACACAGCCAACAACACCTCTCACTGAGCCAGACCCTTCATTCTCCTTTGTTCACAAGGCCCCAGGAGGGGTCAGAGGGGGGTTTCTGTGGCTGACACTCACTTTTGGCTTTCTCATTCTTCCGAGAGGGTCTCCAGCGAATGCAGGACCTGTGGTCATCCAAGTAGTAGAAGCGGACGAGCCCCTTGGAGCCTCCCCGGAGTTTGATCATCTGGGTGCCCGCCTGCATGGAGCTCATACATCTTTCCACTGAGAGGGAATGAAGAGAGAGCAGTGAGCCAGACCTTGCTCCCTCTGGAATTGCCTTTACAGGATGAAAACACATCAAGCAGCTGCCAAATGAACAGCTCAAGTCAAAGGAGAAGGGTTCCTGTAGTAAGAGGTCAGGTGTTAAGATCAAAAAGTCAGAAAGATTCTTGGTGGCTGTGGACTTACCTGTAAGTGTGAAAGTTTTCATTCCCATATTGATTTATAGGAAATGATCATATGTTGGGACCAGCACAAGGTATGTGCCTTTCTCAAGACCATCTCAAATCTGAGCTCCTACAACACGTAAAGCTTGTGCTGGACACAGGGTGAAATTTCACCTGGAAACTGGAATCCTTGGCCAGCAAGGTCCCACTGCTTCCATGGATTAAGTCACTGATCCTATAGTTTTGCTTAGCAAGAGCCTCACAAACTTTTCATCTCCCAAATCCCCCAGACCCCCATTTTCCAAGCAGGAGGTTTCTCACCTGTGCTGTACTTTGCCTCTGGGCCTCAGGACCTGTTCCATTCCTGAGGGTTTGGCAGAATCCCAAACAGTGCAGCCTGAAAAGCCACAAGTGCTGGGAGAAGCTCCTTGCAAGGGTCTGCTCTGCCCCTGCAGGGACCCTGCCCTTTGCTGGGGGCTCTGGCACTGGCAGCCCCTGGGAGCCAGGCTGGGCCTTTCTGGAATCCAGCTGCTGCAAGGACCGAGCTCAACAACTTCCATCCAACTGTGAGTGGCTGGCTCTGTCCCAGCAATAAATGCAGACTCACATTTTCTGCCAAGTCTCCCATTTATTTCCCCTGATGACAGAGCAGAGCCTGTGACCTGATTTTCCTCTGACTTTCTGCCTGATCCGTTTAAGTAAAATTAAAACTATTACTGTGTTCAACATTCTTTTTTTTTTTTCCAGCCCTAGAGATGAGAAGTGAAAATTACTGCTGAGATTCTGGATTGAATGAAAATTAATACGTGCAGTACACATTCTAATTCAGAAATAAATGCAAGGAGATTCTGAGGTCAGCTTTCTTTTATCAATCTTCTGCCATCAAGATAAAAGATGAAACAGTGTCCAGATGAAAACACTGATTCCACATGTTCCAAAATGCATCAACACCAACAACAACTTAGGTGATTCAAGTCCACCTCTCAGGCAAAAGCAAAAGCAAGGTAGGTAAAAAGAAATGGGAAAAGGCTTTGATGTCCCTGTGCTTTAGAGCTCATGTTCAGATAAAGTCAATTAATTCACTCTGGAAAAGGTTCAGCAAAATAGACTCATTTGAAAGCAGACCTCTATGGTACAAGAAAATTTTAATTTGAAGGCACAATTCTGTAGAGTTCATTGTCCATGTTAATAAAATATTCATGGAGAGAAGGTGTGGAATTGAGAGCAAGATAATCCCTGGTGTAACATTTTACTTCTTAAAGCTGGACCCTTGTCTTCAGGCACAGATACCTTTAGAGAAAATCAGTGTTCAGCAGGTATCACCATAAAGGCAAGAGCTGTGCCAGAAACATCCACTGCAACATCAGATCCAAACTCAGCCCAACCCTCTTCCAGACACTCAATCTTTTCAATATCTGCTTTCATTCTGATTCAGAAGAAGAGAAATGTTTCTCAGATTCACTGAAATAATAATTAGGGGAAGCTTGAACTTATTTTCATTTCACAAGGCTCATAGGGTTTTTGAAAAAAAAAAATTCAGTCAAAATATCTAATGAAAGAATTTCTCTGAACAGTAATCACACACACTTCAAATCACATTAAATTTCCAACTTCCTCTTTGGGAATTATAGCAGTAAATAATCTTATTGGAAGAAACCAGAAGAGTAGAAATGGGAAAAGTATCAAAGAGCACACCTGTTACAAAGCAGAAGATAATGAAGAAGTACCAAAATAAAACCACACTTTCTGCAACACCCATTTACTTGGCTTTTGCATGAAGCAGGAACACGTTCTCTGCTGTTAAAATTTTAATAAGCATCCTTAGATTGCTTTTTCCATGCTGCTGTTTATTTTGCTGCAGGATTTCTCCCCCAAAGCCACCCTGAGCACCTCACAGCTGCCTGCTGCAGTTCCAGCTCCTCTGGACTGAGCTTGGGTGATCCATGGCCAGCCCCAATATTTCAGTGTTGCAATTATTCAGCCCCAATATTTCAGCGTTGCAATTATTCAGCCCCAATATTTCAGTGTTGCCATCTTTTTGGGGATGGTGACATAGGGAAAGGAGGGCACAAGAAATCCCTCCCTTCCCCTGTGAGAGCAGATTTTGTGGAAGGAAAACCCCAAAGGGAATGCAGAGATGTTTGCAAGGGCCAGGACATGGAGCAGGGACATTTCCACACCTGTCCCTTCTGGGGACAGAAAGTTTAGAGCACTGCAGAGACTGGAAGAAAGAAAAAAAAATGAAAAAAAAGAAAAAAAGAAATCCTAGTGGTACTTCTATCAAACAGAAAATGATATGGTTTTTTCCCTGAAGTCTTTCACAGCATGTAAGTGAAAAGGGCACACTGCTGAGAAGTAGAACTGCTTCTCCTTGCCATTGTTCACATTCCTTCTTTAAGGATTCATTCCTATACTTCAGATAAAAATCCCCCAGTCTTGCAATGAATCAGGTTTTTGAAGAAATGGCTCTTAACTATCTTCAATTAAGGCTGAATTACAGCTTTTCTGTTTTTCACTTCATTAGTTCCTTTTTTTTTTCAGAATTCAGCTTATGTTCAGCTCTCTTCTGATCTAATGAGTTGCCTCAATTTGCATCAGAACAAAAAAAATTGTGGAGAGAAGATGGATCTCTGTATACTGCAGCATAGAGCACTGCCAGAGCAGAGAGGAGCAGGGAATAGAAACGTGGAACACCCAGTTCCACACGGGGCTGATGCAGCAAAAAGACTCCCAGTGATTTCTCATGCTTCTTAATAACATTTATATTTACTACACAAAGCGTTAAAGTAACAATAAATAGCAAAACTAAACAGACCATAAACCCTACAATTTGTCCTGAAACAAGGGGGGAAAAGGAGACTGATATCATTCCTATTGTTAGCAAGATGTTCTAGTGTCTGCAAATTAATTATTTATGGTTCAGTAGCATTATTGTCTTTTAGGAGTCTCTGAGTTTGATATAAATATGTGAAGGAGTGGGAGTATTTTAGCATGTGGGGATGAAAAGAAGTCAGGAGATTGAGTCATTGAGTATTTTTGTACATGGACCAGCTTTGTCAAATATTCCCATCCCTGGGCTCAAGGCAGCCCCAGGTTGTGTCACACACCTTTGCTCCATCCAGGCTTGGGGACAGAGAACAGGGAGCATCAAACCCTTCTGACCAAGAACAGATCCTGGAGGGGTGAATCCCAATTTTGTGCCTCACCTCAACAACATCAGCAGAGGAGAGCAGATGCCAGCAGCTCATTTCTCTCCAGGAGATGTTTGTGAGCCCAGAGAAACCCCCCAGCACACGTGCACCAGAAGGGCAAGAAAAATATCCCCTTAAAATATCACCACCAAACCAAAACAGCCTTCCCACACACAACCAGAGGACTCCCACACTTGTCACACATTCAGCACTGCCAATCCATTGAAGACATAATGACTGCCCCATTTTTTTAAAGTCTCACTGGAAATGGTTTCACAGCTATAAGTGGCTCATCAATATGTAAACCAAAGAGCTGGCTCCAGCTATTCCTGCCAGGAATATCGCTTGCTTTCTAGACAGGAGGCATAAAATCTTTTTAAAAATCAATATATCAATATAATGATATAAAATATGTAATGTATCCAAGTACATATCCAGCAGAATGTGTTGGGAATTCTGTCCAGAAGATATTTTGCCAGTCCTGCCAAGAACTGGCTGTGGAGCTCCTGGCCCAGGTACATGAGGCTCAATGAAATCACTCCATTGGATCCAGTTAAAAACCAGATCACATCCAAACTCATTAATCTTCATTTGTTTCATTTTGCATCCCTCCAGCTTAATGAACAGGTCCCTCTCACCTTTTAAACCAACCA
This sequence comes from Zonotrichia leucophrys gambelii, assembly GCF_028769735.1. NCBI lineage: Eukaryota > Metazoa > Chordata > Aves > Passeriformes > Passerellidae > Zonotrichia > Zonotrichia leucophrys. The sequence goes on along the minus strand of NC_088190.1, from coordinate 2,530,384 downwards.
TTTTATTCCCAGCACAGCTTTGTCCCCCTTGTTGGCTCTCAGTGGCTCAAGCTTCACTGAAGTCCAGGACTTTTACTGTTCTGCTCATTGGCCAAAAAAAATCTGGAAGTGTCTTTGGAAAAGAACATTTCTCTATAATTCTGCCAGCAATGGTTGGGACAATGTTTACTATGACAAGAGATGATGTAAGACTGAACCCATCTTTAAAACACACCACTAATAAATGAGGTGTTAATGGGAGATGTTCTTAATCCTGTGGAAATTAGGGGCTTGATTTGAGGTCAGGCTGTAAATTCTCCATCCCTCCATCAGCCACCAGCATCCAGGGAAATGCAGAAGCAGAGTAGGACAATGTTTCTCCTCTGCAAAAATTCCCAGTGCTTGCTGAGCTATCTATGTGTCCGACTTTCTTGCTAAAAAAAAATCTTTGATCGATGAAGCTGACAGACAACAGGACAGAAAAGTGCTCAAGGAATGGGTGCTTCTGGTCAGGCTGCAGATTTCCTCACTGGCCATGCAGAAGTGGCCCAAGAAGATTGTTATTAAAGTGCTTTTACTAGAACAGCTGTTTTCTCTGGCCATCTCTAATTAGGTTTGCTGGGTTTATTAGCTATTTAAACTAAAGTCTGCCGTGAGCACCCAAAGGGGATCCTTCTCACAGAGCCAGTGAAGCTTGAGAGTTTTGTGTGTCTGTATTCAGAAAACAGCCTCTAAACAGTGCAGGAGGTGTGGATCAAGACAGCACAGATACTGCCAAATGCTCATTTTTAAAGCTCTTAACTACAAATAAAATTAAAGAGTTAAGAGGTGTGCAGTACTGGCAGATAGCAAAACTGTCGTGCTGTGGGTAAGGAGAAGGAGACAGAGTCTATGCAACAGAACATTTAAAAGGGTCAGCAAGTGTCAAAACGTACAATTTTGATCCAGCTTGTCCTGAAGAACATAAATCAATCATGAATTATAAATGGGGGCTTGCTGAAGACAAAAAGAACTGCACTAACATCAGACCAGGGCTGCCTCCTCCTTCCTTCTTTTCTGCTCCCCACGCTGCTGCTACACAAAGGTGCCACTAACTAAGATTTCAGCATGAAAGATTTAAAGGTGTCACCATTTCAGGGAATGCAGGGGTTCAGCATCTTACCAAAGTGGCCAATTTTCCATCTCGGAGAGGCGACGATGCTGCCACCAACCCAGAAAAAGTCTTCAGCCAGACGAGCCACTGAGAACTTATTCTGAAGCAAGGGAGATTTGGAGATATCCATCTCTGAGCTGGACTGGAAACAAGCACTGATGGCCTTGGGAGGTATCAAAATTTTATAGTACACATTCTCCATGTAGCAGAATAAAAATGTTATCAGAAAAATAGAAAATAGCCATTGATTTCCAAAATCCAGTGGTATTTTTCAGGTATTTTCCAGGTTGTTTCAGAAAAGTTTCTTAGCTAAATTAAGCCTCTTTCACAATCCAGATTTAGAACATTAAAATCCCAATAAAATCCTTTTTATTGTGATCTACCTGTGACTACTTTGGAGGCTTGGGTGGGCTTCAGTTCAAGATTTTAAAGAAGACACATGATGGAGCATGAGGCAATTTGGCATGTAGATGAAACCATTTCTGGACAGCAAGGCCTCCTGATGATATTCTTTTCCTCCTGCTGATTTTCTTTTTCCTTTGGTACTTTCCCAACTGCTTGGCATCATCAAGACATTACAGCAATTTATAGTTGTTGGCTCCTCCACCGCTTCCTCCTCCTGACAGTGATTCCCACAAGGAGAAAACACTTTCCTTTCTTTGGATTTGCAGGTTCCACTCTTTCTGGGGCTCTACCTGCTCTTCAAAACCAGCCAACAACATCCCCTGCTGTAAATAATGCACAGTTAACAGCACAATCCATTCCCCTCTCTGCCCTCCTGAGCCACCCTTGCCTCTCACTGTGGATCTGCCCAGGTGCATAAGCTCTTCAGTCTCTTTCCAGGGCTGGAAAAAAAAAGAATAATCACATTTTCTTCTCATACAGCTCCTCAAAATATCATTGTGCCAATCTTCTTCTCTTCTCTGAAGGTTCTCCTCACTATTTTAATGGGCATTTCTGATAAAAGAAAGAATATTTCTCTCTAGGCGGCAAAAACTAGATACGATGGAAACACAGCAACACATGTTTGCTTCAAATCCTAAATCCATCACAGGCACTAATCCTAAAGCTGTGCTCCTGCCCTATCCAGTCAAGGGATTTAGGTGACATGTTACAACTGAAAAAAAAAAAAAAGGTTTCAAATAATTGCATTCTTTTTCTGCTTCTCTTCTTCATTTTCTTCTCCTCCTCTTCCTTCTTCTCCTTCCTCCCCAGTATCTTCCATGCCACCCTGTATTTAGGGATGTCTTTACAGCCACAGAGGATCTTGCTCAGGGCACAACCAGGCAGCTCCTGTGCCCAGAGCTGCTGGAACAGAACCAGGAGCACTGAGGGGGCTCCAGGACTGACAGATAAAAGCAGGTGAGGATGAATTTTTAAAGAGCACTAAGTCACTACCTCATTCCATTTGAAATGCACCCATTGAGCTGCAAATACAGAAATCTGTCACATAGGTTAGCACTTAAGCTACATTAAGTTTTAAGTACAATAGACAATCTCTCTTGCCATCTGTGATCTGTACAAGGAGCCTCATATGCTTCTACCCTGATGAGCTAAACACAAATTGCCCATTTAAAAACACATTCATTAAGTGCTTCCTACTCTTCCTTTCACAGTTTGAAAAAAGCTTTGGAGTGGTTAATTCTGGAGATGATTCACTCTCAATTACAAGTTGTTTATTTCACCTCCAATGCCCAGAGTTCTTATACTGGGCTTGACTCAGAGTTTAACCACAGATTAATTCCAAACTAGAACCAAACTGGGTCTGCACCACGGGAGGCAGTGATGCTATGTACACTCTTGCCACTATTTATTTAAACATTTCAACCACAGCCTTCCACCCTCCTGAGGCATCTTTCAGGAGCAATTTAGTGAGATGACTGCAAACTGTCATCAGGGAAAAAGCAACTTCTCCTGCAAAATGCTCAGAAGGATCTATGCATCCCACAGAAAACTCTGCCCTGAAGGGAAGAACAAAGGGAACTTTGTTCTGAAGATCCTAATCCTTCCTTCACGTGAAGCCTGGGCCAGGATGAGAGCTGGGATCTGTGAGTTTCATTGTCTTCTCTATCACCTGCTTCTCCGAATTCCTCAAATAAATTCATAAACATCTTTGTGTAATGTCCATGCTTTAGAAACACCACCTTAAATGGTGAGAATGTCACTTTCCTCCTAGGAAAGGAGAGAGAATTTAGAAGCTCTCAATTACAAGGAGACAGAGTTAAGGCAAATTTCTGCATAAACCAAAACTATTGCAGCTGTTTAGCTCCTTTTTTCCCCTCTTGCAGTACTAATCAGGTTCCCTTGCAGTTTTCCAGGCTGTGCATGCAACAAAATCAGTGGCTGGCACAGAATGCTAAATGTGCTCCCTTCAAAATTCAAATATCAATTCTGCCAGGACATCCTAGAGTCTGCATTCACCATTTATGTGTTATCAACCTGGGGACAAGGGGAAGGGAGGAGAAGAGGGAAATGTAACTCCCATTGCAGCATTGCTCAAGATATTGGTTTCATGGTTCATAATTAGAATTCTGCAAATGCAGGGCTTCAAATATGGATTTGGTTTTATTTGAGTAGAGAGAAATGCCAGTGATTTATAGCACTGGAAAAGAACTATTACAATATTCAAGTTAAAGTTAGATTTTTAATCCTAAGAGCGCACCAAGAAGGTTAATTTAAATTATTTCAGTTCACTATCCATACACCCCTTCAGGCCTCCTAAGAAAATCCTTGTGGAAAATAAAATCTTTTAGAAGGCTCCTCCATTTGTTATACTGGATAACACTGGAAAAGCAGCAGGGAATAATGAAGGGTTAAATTGGACACAATCCCTCTCCCAACTCTTAAGCACACTGAGCTGAGGACTTAGGATCTAAGCCTACTGAAATGGGTTTCTATTCTTGCCTCCCTTGACATCCTCAGAGCAATCTTGCTCACCTGACCCAACGGGGAGATTAAAGACTTCTTTCCACAGCACTTCAGGAACTTATTATTGTCTAAGTGCAACAAAGGCTCTTCATGCCACGAAATGGATTTTAAAACCAACATTGTCTGAGTCTCCAGGCTAAAAATGGAACTCAGAGCACTTGAACAATGCTGGAATGTCAAAGTCTTGCAGAGGAAGAAAGTCACTTGGAGAGTGCCAGAGGAGCCAGACTCCAGCCCACAGAAAGAACATCTTGAGGAAGACACAGGAGCACAACACACATATGGTTTGGGAGATGGAGGAAAGGGAACAGGATGGAGATCCTCCCGAGACAAATGGGTTTACCATAAATGCAATCCTTCAGGATGGTGGGATTCACTTGACTGCTGAGGGGAGGAAAAAGTGTGAACAGTTATGTAATACAAAAGGAAGCAGCTGCAGACCTCAAAGTAGAAAAGCCAAACCTAGAAATTTCAATATCCTGACTGCCAAAGACATGAAATGTTACAGAGCTGGCAGTCTGTTTGACCTGCAAATCCACCAGGAGCAGATCTGTGCCTTCCCAGCCCTGCACTCCCTTTGCCTTTGCATGGACACACTACAGACCCAGTTCACCAGATTAACAAACTGACCTGGTCACAGGAGGCTGATTCTGAAACACTGAGCTGCTCGTGGGCAGCTTTAGTGATACACACAAAAACTTTGATGCAACTGCTCCCATTCCCCACTTCCCACCCAGGGAAATCTCACTCCTGATGGCTGTAGAATCACAAGAGAATTATTAACAGCAAGACAGTCATAAAATACAAGGAGGAAACAGAAGATATCAGTGCCTTCTGGCACACCTCTCTCTCACTTTTGCCCTTCCTGTTGTACTTTCACCAGTCAAAATATCCTATAAAAACTGCAGAAACTCCATTTACAGCTACATCTTAGCTACCCCAGCCAAGACCTTCATAGGAGTTAGCCAGCCTCTTACCACCTTCTGAAGCACTAAATGCAAAGATGTTTGTGAAATACCAAAGCAAAAACATCTCATTGAAGTGAACATCACTAAATAAAAGTCAGAAATACACTCAGTTATGGTAAAGGGTCAAAACCCCACATACATGGGCACAAACACAAGCAGCAGGAGATGACTGCACTTGATGAACCAAAGGTGAATGATGCTCATTCACTACTTTTAAACAAATTATTTATGTTCCTTCCCTTTCCCCCAGAAATGCTGTTTCCAAGAGGGCTAAAGCAGCATGAACTGGGCAGCCAGACCAGCCAGCTCAGCTGCAGCTTCTCTTCTCTCAGCTGGAGCCATTTGCCTTTGTGTTTCCAATGCACTCTGCATTTTCCCAGCTGTGTCTGCATGCAACCGTTGCCCACTGCTTTTAGTGTGGGCTCTTCCCAAGAAGAGGGATTTGGGGAGCAGATGCTGATGGAAAAAAGACATTCACGGTTACATTTTCTATTTTTGTCTTTCAGCTAAAAAACTTCTGTATTAGTTCTATCAAGAATTGACCAAATCAATCACTTTCAGATGGTTTTGGCTCAGAAAGGCCAGAGCACCTGCTCTGGGGCCACAGCCTTATCCCAACTGTGCATAAGCTGCCTTTTCCCTAATTCTGTTCCAGCTCCACCCTCTGCCATGGGCACGGGCAGAGCCTGCCCGACCATCTGGACAGCACCTCTAAGCACAGTAATCCCCCCTCGAGATTAACACTGCACATCTTGCCCAGATCAAGTGGAATTCAGGTTATTCCATGGCCCCTGTGCCTCACCCACCAGGTCTCCATGTGTAATATTTGTGCACTGGCTCAGAGCATTTCAGCAAGTTATTTAGCTTGTCTGAAATCCACCTCTCTTCAGCATCCATCCACTGGGAGAGGCTGTAAATCACATTTTCCTGGTGCTCCTTTCCATGCTGGAATTCACAGTGGGCAAACCCTGGCGCAGCTGCTTTAGGCAACCACAACCATGAACTCCCCAAAACTGTTTGGAAAGTCCCATTATTAAAATGAACCAGTTGTGAAATCCCTTAAATGACTTCATTCACTTGAAGGAGTGTTTGTGGAATGGGGACCCATTAGCAACAGCAGCACTAATTTAATGACAATTACTCTGCCTCCTGCCATGGTTTTAGTTCTCTTGGGCTCATCTGGAAAAAAATGATGCAATTATTTTAATTAAGTGAGAACAGTGATTTGAGCTGCTGAAGTATTTTCTCTGCAAAGCTGTGACAAACAAATTTTGTCAGTTATAGAAAAATGTCAGCATAAAATGAAGATTTTAAGACTATAAATGGTGCTCTAAGGTCACCTTGTCTCCAACCACCGACTCGTGTAAGAAAATGTCCCTACACACTTAATTGAAGTAAGATCATAAACCCTTTACATTTAAAGGTCTTTCAGTGCTTGACCATCTGTTCAGGGCCATGGGGCATAAACACAGAGAGGGAGATTAGGGCAGGTTGGGACAAAAGCAATCCATCAATATGATTACTCCTTCTAGGAAAACCCCTCTAAGAATTCAAGAATCCAAGGAAAAATGGGCACAGGAATGCAAGACACATTGAAAGACCTAATACTGAAATGCAGTTTTAACTCACAAATTTTACTTCTGTATTTGGGATGAATTTTAATGTATTCTGTCTGTATAAATGGAAAACTGTTCCAGACCTTCCTTTTGAGCCATGTACATTTTGAAATATGTGACAGACTCCCTATTTCTTCAAATATAGACCAGTTTCATGAGAGATGGGGGAAAAAAGGAGCTGCAATGGCTCTAGGAATAACTCGGTCTCTGTCTTCAGTCAGTGCTTTTCTCAGTTTCTGTGACATCCAAGAGACAGCCTTATGAGGCTGTTCTTTAAATCTCCCTTAACTCACCAAAAACTTATCACTCAACAGAACCCAGCATCTGTAAATCTCAGAAACCAATGGCAGATCCTTCTGGAGGCTTGAAAGATGACCATGATTGTGGTTTCCTTTGAGCAGGAACCCCCTGCTGCAATCCCAGAGGGGAAAATCACCAGCAGAAAACAACACAGAGAGTGCAGGGCGCTGAGCTGGAGCCCACAGCAAGCTCAGGGGCTGCAGCCTCACAGCTGATTCCCAATTTCTTCTGCTCCTGGATTCAGCAGGGCTCAGGTAAATGTACAGGAAGCAAAGTAATTGCTCCTGAGCTCTTACAGGAAATCTGTTTCTATCTTTCGCTATGGCCTCCAATATCCCCCTCAGCCCGAAACAAAGCATCCTGACAGATTCATTTCTCCCCAGGGCTTAGAGCCAGAAGATAAGCAGGCATTTGAAGGCTGATGCAAGTGTCAGCTCGCTGGCTGAACTGGAAAAATGGGCTTTCAGGAAAATATTGTACAGAGAGCCACATTTAACAGTGGTTCTGGACTTTGTTCAGTACTGGCAGGTCCACATTCACTCCATGGCAGATCACATCATGTCAAAAATTTAGTTGCTCTCTGCCACATAATGTCTTTAGACCTACAGAGGCCAATATTGATTATCCTGCAGAGGCCAGTACTGATTATCCCTCTGTAATTCCCTGAAGTGGGAAAGCTTTCCCATTTAGCTGGACTGGATTCACATTCCCCCCACCAATGATTGTCAGGGACAGAAGGGATATGAATCAGCAATCTGCACGTATGCTACCAGTTAATTTGGAGATGTGCACTTAGCATTAACATGACATTTTCTTTGCAATGTTTCCCTAATTTTTTAAATCTAGTTGAAGATGAGGCATCTGGAAACCATCTCTACTTGAGGGTTAGATCAGCAGAAACATCTTCAGTAAAAGGCAAAATCAGGAGCAGTGATGTGGAGAACCAGAGAACACCTGAGTATTGATCTTCCCCAGTGAGAGACCTTGTGAAAATGCTGTTCCTGGGAGTCTGGAGCAGTTTGGAGGCTGAAATTCTGCAGCCACATCCATGACCTGTTCCACTGGAAGATGCTCGCCAGCTGCCACGTTTTTGAAGGATTTCCTCAGACAAGATGCTTCTCTCAGGACATGGCCCATTCTCCTCCCAACAGCACTGACAGTATCAGTTGTTTCTTTACTGATAGCTGAGCATTTCAGAATTACTGGGAACAAGGAATATTTTGGATCATCATCAATGACTCCTCAGCCTTTAGTCAGCCAAAACCCCTTAAAAAAAGGAGTGGCAAGTCAGTGGAACACCAAAGCCTTGAGAGCCTGGGTGTTGGTGCCTGTCACTCTGAATGTTTGAACAGACCATCATGTGAAGGCTTCTGGAGGCTTCCATACACTGGGGAATTACTGGCTTCAGTTGCATCATGACTGGTTTATATCTACGTGGGAAGAGAATCCCATTTCCTTTTTATGCTGCTGATGACAGCAAGAAGTGGAACCCTTAAAAAGAACCACAACCACCCGCCTGTGCTTCAGCCCATGGAAGCCCTGCTCTTTTCAGTGAGCCCATTTGTTTTCCAGGTGTTTCCACTCCCTGGCTTAGAAGGACACCATCTGGCAGGAGCACCGAGCTGGTTTAAGCACAAACACAGAGTCAATCTCAGCCTCAGCAGCTTCCTACTGGAATCACCCTGGGTGATCTCCAGGGAGATCCTCAGGTGAGAGCCCCTCTCTCTCATCCCTGCTTTCAGGAGTTGGAAGCTGAACCCAGTAGGAAGAAGCCAAAAGGACTTTGGGTGACACAATTCCTGCTCCATCACACCTTCCCTGAGGACCTTGTCTGTTTAAAGTACCACTGCACACTGGTGCATTTTCAGAGAACAATAAAGGGACCAGGAATACTCAGGCTGTCCCATCGTGACCTTTTCAAAACCAAACTGTTCTGGTTTTCAGTCCTGAACACTTCTGTTAGAAAATGCAATCATTAAAAGTGTGTAAAGGCTCTGCACTGCCAGAGGGCAGGATGAAATGGGATATTGGGATGGAATTGTTCCCTGTGAGGGTGCGCAGGGTGCCCAGAGCAGCTGTGGCTGCCCCTGGATCCCTGAAGTGTCCAAGGCCAGCTTGGATGGGGCTTGGAGCAGCCTGGGATGGTGGAAGTTGTCCCTGCCATGGCAGAGGCATGAAACAAAACAAAACCCAAACCATTCCAAGATTCTATAATATAATATACCACTTCAGCCAACTCATCCAAAACTCTAGGATTTGCACATTCTGAAGATTTAAGAAAGCCACCTTCTTTCCTTGGAACAAAAACAAATTCTTGCTTATAGGAAATAGTTTCTCCCTATTTAGCACATTGCTCAATTAAATCTTCCACGCTCCCAAATCTCCAGCCTCTATGCCTGCAATATGGTACAGGTAAATAAATTCTTATGCCAAGTATTAAAATCTGCTTTTTTGCTTTTAAAATAAATATTGACAATGCCCAAATGCACCTCATCATCTCTGCTTCATTCTTAACAAATCTCAAAGGAAATTGGGTAACATTTGTCTGTTGTTGTGATGCACATGGAGACTCTCTCATTATTACCTGAATTGTTTGCATACTTCTCAGATTCATTAAATCTGTTGCAGCCTGGAAACATTCTTGGATTTTATAATAATTTCATCAAAAAACTATTTCCAAAATGGTCATAAAACTATGGAAAAAACAATGGCAAATTCTATGTACAATAGAAGCTTTTCCTATGTGATGTTCTGTGGTCACCCTCTTCTTATTTTAATTACAGTTCTGCTCTAGAATGGACCCTTTAAAGTCAATTTGCTGTAATTCTCACATCCACATCCTTCTTGAGTTTCTGGAGCAGTATTTGCTGCAGTGATGAGTGACTGCACAGGAGCAGCCACACCTGAGGTACCTGCTGTCCTTTTCTCAGTGAATGGCATTGCTGGAGCTTATCTGTGGTATTTTAGTAACAAAGACAAGGCAAAGCCAAACCAGAGCTCACAGGTACGAGGTTTGATTCTGACAGCCAAACATCAAGTTAGAGCCAAGCATTTTTCCACTTTGGTAAAGTTTTCATCTAGAAATGATTTTTAGAAAAGAAGAGAGAACTTTAAGGAGTTCTTCCTTCCAAAGGCATTGAGGAACAGGCACTAAGCATTGATGAGCTGAGTGAGGGATATGCTCTGCTTCCCAAAGACACCAAGGTGTGAGACCAGTGTCCAGAGCAGCTTTTCTGAGCGCACAGAACCCAAGACATCCTCCTTGACTTGTTGCATAACTCCTGTAAAACCACAAGCCTAACAGGCATAAAATAACAGAATGCATACAGACAAGCAGCCAGGCACTGGAGTCAATTAATTTACATCACAGGGAAGGGTTTCTCTCTCTGGGCTTTTCCTGAGGAAATAAAGCTTTTAAAAATAAAAATTGGGCTTTTGAGAATTGGTCTTGGGTTCATAGATTCATCAGCCATCAGCTGAGGAGGGATGAGCTCCAAGTTCAGCATGCAGGACACTGCAGCACAGTTTTCCCAGCTCAAGGCACTTCCCTGACTTCACCCCTGGTTTAATCCCACCAGGGAAAACTTCAGCCCCAACTGATTCTGTTCACTCTTCTTGTTGGATGGGTGTAAAGAAACTACATCTAACGAGTAGCAAATCACCTGTTTTAAAAAATTAAAACAATACAGCTGACTCACAACAGTACTAGAGTCTCTTTTCTCTCTTCTAATGTGGGTAGCAGAAGGTCTCAGGTTAAAAATAGAAAGCCTTTCTTATGGTGACAGCAGCCAGTGAAGCGAGCAGAAAAGGAACATGAACATACCTGGTGCACTCCTTCGTTGCACACTTTATGCAGGAGGAAACAGCCATTAGAGATACATTTATTATTTAAGCATTAGTGATAGTAGGAGGCAAAGGTGCAGCAAAAGCTCCCTTAAGAACCTGCTGTATTTGTTTAAAGCATTTAAGTTTGAATAACAGAAAAGAAGTGTCCAAGGAAGCTTTATAAACTACACTTTACAGCAAAACTAATTTCCCTCAGAAAGGTGGTTAAAATAAACATTTTTCCCCCTTACCTTTTTCAGGACTGAGGCATTTAATTGTGCTTGCATCATCCATATTCCAGTGAGAGATTCAAGTGAAAACACCAGAGGAAGCTGCACAGACCATATGCACATCCCTGATCTTTGAAAAGACTCCTGCAAAGAACGAGGAGAGGAGCCCTGCCCGTGGTTTCACTGCAGCATCCGAGGGCTCCTGGGGATGCCTGCTGCCTGTGCTCGGAGCAGCCTCATCCTTTATTCCCTGTGCAGGAGCTGCTGCCAGGTAGGAGCCAGTGCAGGAGCTCAATGAACGTTCCCAGCCTTTCCCTGCAACTCAAGTGTTCAGCCACCTGGGATAACTGCTCCTTAACTCTTTGCCTCCCTGCTCCCAGGCAGGACCTGGGGATGGATTTTTTGCTTTACTCCTTTCCCTTTTACTGAAGGGAAAACTTGTGGATGTCAGCAAAGAAGCACAGAGGATAATTCACTTTTAATTCCTCTGGGATGTGTTGCAGTAGGCAGCAAACGTCAGTGAGGGGCTACTTCATTTAAGAGGGGAAAAAAACCAACATCTTTTTTATGTTAATGCCTCCCCTGTGTCCATTCAGCATCCTACACATTGTTATGGGATCCTCCCAGACTTGCTTAAGTTTAGAAAGCAAGTCTGCAGCTACTGATAAAAATAGGCAAGCTGTTCTTTTTGGATTTCTTTCTAACTCCTTTTCTTGGCAAAGATGACAAATTTCCCACCTTTTAAACTTGCAAGGAAATATTAATGCAGAATTGATGGGATATGGCTAGGAAACAATGCACATTATTGTAGCCTGTGTCCCAAAGCACAGTGCAGGAGGAGACAGACACAGACCTTTGAGTTCTGTCTAAATCCAGGAGAAGAATTTCAGCATCTTGGTGTGAGGGTGCTGCCTAAAAACTCCGACCAGGAATAGTTGCTGCCCCTCCTACATGCCACTGAAATACACAGGATAAAACAATTTGTTCCTTTGAGGGCTTGAAGTCTAATTAAACAGGAATGATAAAGGATAAAGCGAAAAAGGATTGGGAAAGGTTAGAATCCCCTCTAGGAAAGGAATCTGCTGCTGGGGTTGGGCAGGGTAGGCAGGGTCACAGCATCCTGCCCAACAGCCAGGGCACACCAGTGACCCCACACAGGTCCATCAGGCAGTGCTGCCCTGGATCCTCTCCCCCTGACTGCAGGAGCTGAAGCCAATCTGGTTGTGCTGTTTGGTGTTGCCCTCTTGCCTTGCACCTCCCCATCCTGACCCGCTTCAGCACAGGAATGCTCACAGAGTTCCTTTCTCCCACCCCACTCAGGCTCTCCACACTGGGAACGTTGACTCTCCTTCATATTCCCAGCTGCTGCAGCTGCATTCTCCTGCTGCTTCCATCCTACATCAACTTTGCATTTTAGATATCAGTCACTATTGCAGAAAGATCAAGATCTTTGCAAGATCTGACACAACCCCCTGCAGTTTTCATGTAGGCACAAATCCATGGTCATTGCCATCTAAGGAATGGCTCCAGGACTTGGCTCAAGTTTACTTTCAATAAAACATTATCCTATTTGCTTGGTGGCTTTCAGCACTAGCTGTGTCCCCTGAGGTCCCATCTCCTGAGCAACCCATCCAGGAGCACTTGAGGAGCACTTACTGCAGGAGCCTCTGGGGCCTCCTGTATTTACACCACTTTCATTTGGGTAATTCCTCTTGCAGCTTTAACACAGGCTTGTCAGGGTGAGCACTGCACACAATGTGCCAGGTTTATCCTAGAAGTAACTCTCATTTCTGTTCTTATTTCCTGTTGGCAAGTGCGGGTTATCAATAAATCTCCATCTCATATCAGAAGGGAGAAGATGGGCAAGTGCTGAGGTGCAGAAAGTGTCTGTCAGACAATTCCTCTGGGGAATCCCAGGGCAGGAAATCTTCACACTCAATTCACTGCTAGACACAAACCTCCCATTCAACACCACCTATTCCTCACAGCCTGATCAAGAGACAGAGCAAATCTAAAGATTACAGCTAAGAATTATCAACTAGTTCACTAATTACCCCATCAAACTGAGCAAAGCTTGTTGCTTCACCAGGCTATGCTTTCTTTAGAAGAAAAATATAATCCCATCTGAGACTATTAGAGATTCAGAATCAGTAGCTAATTACTGTATGACATAAATTCCATAAAATGAAATGTTTTGTTTCTCTGGGAGTTTTTTGCTGTGCAGTTAGAACAGGGTCACAGAACAAACGTCAGAGAAACATTTGAATGCCTTCACAACACATGCAAATTTTTTGAAATAAAGAGAACACAGACTGTGCTATCATCGAGACCAAAGCATTTTACATTAAAAGATTCTCTTATTCCAAGTAATGTCTTGTCTAAACCAGGAAATTTCTCTGTGCAAAGACAATCTGCTGACTCTTGAAACCAATGACAAACTTTTATCTGGATTTGTGGGCTCTGATTCACACCAGAAGTTTATCCATGGCTGGGAAAGGTCACCAGCACTCCAGTTTAGAGAGCACAGTGCTGGCATGGAGCAAACCCATCCCGTTGTCAGTTCCATATCACACAGAGCATAGCATGCCCTAATTCCTTCATCCTCCATCCACAGCTCTCCAGCTCTACCAAGCAGAGCAGAAGAGCGACTTGTGGAGTGCTGCTGTCACTTCACAAAGGTTTAAAGTCCTAAGAAGGGACTAAAAGGGGCCAGGACTTCTCTCAATTCCTTCTTTCCAGGACGTGCAGAGGAAGCCCAGGGTGATGGCACTGAGCAGCTGGCCCTGGTTAGGGGAGCTGGGCCATGGCCTGACAAAGCTCTGCCCTTGCACTGTCCATAGAGGATCCTGAGCTGTCCCAGACCTCTGCCAGGGCCCAGCCCCATCCTGGCTGCCTGGAAAGGAGCAGGGCACTTCCAGAGAAACAGCACAAAGCATCCAAGCTGATGGCACAGCTACATTATAATTTGACTACACATTCACCTACACATACATCCTTCATCCCAAGGCTGCAGCTGCCACATTTTATCACATTCCGAGACCTATTTCCTGACAGAAATAACAGAGATCTCGTTGCCCAGCACAGGGGAGGGGTGTTAGCACTGCTGGGGACTGAATGAGCCAGCTGGGAAATGCAGCACCACCACGTTACACCATGGTTAAGTGGAGAATGGAACATCCACAACATCAGGGACGTCCTAAATAACTTCTGAAAGTCAAACACTGAGCCCTCCTTGGAAGCCATTAAACTCCATCCAGAGAGTTCCATCTCTCACAATCCGTGGCATCACTTCAAGACCTTCTATAAATCAACTTCAACACATGTGGGTGTCTGTTCTTAAGTTTTTGTTCCCATAGTTACCAATGTACTTTACCACAGAAGAGAACAGCAGGTGGCAAGACATAGAACAAAATCTCCATTCTCTTAACATATGAAGAGTTGGGAAGTTTCAAATTAAGGCTTTATTGCAAAATGTTTACAGACAGTAACCAAGACGGACACTATCAGATTAGAAAACTCTAAGATCCTTCCATATATTTAATCCTGAGTCAACAAAAAATTCAACATCCAGTAGGATGATCAATTTCCAGCCCTGCATCAGATGATGCCATGGGATTGCACAATCTACTGCAGCAATAGTTTTGTCTTTGTAATTTGAAATTCTCCCTAGGTCCCCTTGGTACCTTCCCATGTACTTTCTGCAGAGAAAAGGTGAAGAGGCCCAGCACACTGTATACAAGATAGATTTCTCCAAATAAAATTATCTTTGTGGGATAGAAACAGTAAAAACAACCACCAACAGTCTGTTCAACTAAAACAACCATTGCCTTGAAGGCTGCTATCAAAACTCTCACAGCTTGAAAGTAATGACTTCTCCATTGTCAACACAAATAGAGGGCAAAATGACTGGCATTGAATGTGCTGTAAATACCAAAGAGATGCTTTGCATAAATAAGTTTTGCAACTCTTTCTGTAATAAAATCAGACACTGTGGGACTGTGTGCTGTCCATTGCCTTGTGCTGCTCCTCAGGCAGAGGAATAAAGGCAATGTCCTTCACATGTGCAGTGCTGCAGGCTCCCATCCTGTCTGACAGCAGGACAGGAATCAAAACTTAACAGCAAAACTGTATCTGGTCCTGAAACCCTCTGCCAGTGACCAGCTCACCTCCCTGGGGCTCAGCAGTCTGTTTATAGCACAGAGATAACCACCAGTCCTTTGGCTTTTAGAGGTATCAACCATCCTTTGGCTCTCCCTTTCACCCCCCTTCTCCCAAACTTCTACTGAGCACCAAAGGAAAGAGAACACTGAGAAAGTTGGTTGAACTGAGCTGGTTTAACCTGATTTTTTTTCACCGCGCAGTTTCGGAATAAACAACATTTACAATCTTTATTATTTCAGTCTTAGATCTTTTTTCTGATTTGGAGATTGGAAGAACTGAAGTGTTTTGGTGGCCTATTTTCTTATAGACCTATAAATCATCTTGGCTGTTTGAGGTTTTTAGGGAACACACAATCTTCCAAGAAAATCTGTGTTACATAAGATGGGAAGATGCTCCTGTCTAGCAGGGAAG
Source organism: Zonotrichia leucophrys gambelii (assembly GCF_028769735.1). NCBI lineage: Eukaryota > Metazoa > Chordata > Aves > Passeriformes > Passerellidae > Zonotrichia > Zonotrichia leucophrys. The sequence goes on along the minus strand of NC_088190.1, from coordinate 2,514,813 downwards.
GGGGAAAGGCAATAATGAAAGAAAGCAAAACCAGTTCCAAATAGATCTTGGGGTCTTAGAAACCCTTCAGAAGTAAAGCTCAGCTACCAACCAGACTGAGCTAGTCCTGAGTCCTCAACCACCTCAGTGACAAGAACACTCCACAGCACCACAACCCCAGCCCCACACACACCACGAGCTCTCTGCAGCACTTCTGTTTCCTGCGGTGTTTTATAAACAAGCTTTCAATGTGTTTTCAAACTTCTGACTAGCAATCTGAAAATGAGGGAAAGATCATTGGCCGGACTGCTTTGTTTAGACAAAAACACTTCAGTAAGTGGCTATGCTGTGTGCAGGTGATAAAATCTGGAGGTGCTGCAGTGACAGCTGCAGACAGATGTGCTGTGCTTGCTGCTGGAATTCCTGCTACCTCTTTTCAGATCACGAAAAGGAAAATATAAAAATCCCTTGGCTCCCTGCTCCTCTTTGTCCCTCCGAGGTTTATAACTGAAAAGTCAAACCCTCTGTTCTATCTTGCTGCACAATTGCTCCCATTGTGGTGCCATGGAATATGTGACAAGCTGCAGTGTAAGCTGCCCCACAGAGTGGCTGTGTGGTTTCTTTCCCAGCTGCAGGAATTCTGTACAGCCAGAGCCGGCAGGCAAACAGCTGGGAGCTGGACTCCTTAGGCAGGAGATCTTCCAGGTGTCCCAGCAAGGAGTTGTGTTGGAATTATGATCCTGGAGATCATTTCCCTTCCCTGTGACTGTAGTTCCTCCCTCACAGCATTTTCCCTGCCTTTTCTGCTTGGTTTTGTCAACTCCTCCAGTGAGGTGCTAAACCTCAGTCACTCCAGGGAGTCTGGTTATCCCAGAGGCATCCAAGCAACAGAGACACAATTCACAGAAATTAATGTTCAATTACCTCAGATCCCTTTGTTGCTCCATGCAATCTTTTTTCTCCCCTTAAAAACAGAAATGCATTCATATTCTTGCTCGGGTGCAGCCCTGCACAGTTGCTTTATTCCATGTTTCTGCTGTTGGCAGTGAGGGATCCTGCTCACAGCTCCCTGCTCCTGGTCCTGTTTCTGCTTGTGACACATTTCCAGCCTGCAGCCCGTTGTCTGCCTCTGAGAATCCAGGGTCAGCACTGTGGGAGAGCTGTGCAAAAAGCACAAAAAACCACAACCAGAGCAGAATCATGGCTGCTGAACTACATGGATTGTCCCTGTGAACAGATAATAACCTGCTTCAGGGTAAATCACATCTTTGGTGTGTGCTGAGGACAAGATATGAGATACCCAAGACAGGAATGGAGCCAAGAAATAAATTAATCATTTCATTTTTCAGCAGACAGCACTCTGACACATATGACAAAATCTCCTGAGCTAATTTTCTCCCAAAATCAAAACTTGCAATTCATTCAGTCACAACTGTGACATGGATTTCTGAGCACAGACACAGTTCTCAGACAGTTGAGCCATGAAAAAGGCACGGTGGGGTGGAATTGATTACTAATTAGTAATAGAAGACACATATGCTTGCATCCATAGAAAACAGCTGTGCTGCACTCTGCTCCATTGTCCCAAATAAATTGGAAAAGATAAATGCATTGCTCTGTGAGGCACAAAGTAGATGAGGCATTCATGCTTTGTTAAACTTTCCAGGCACTTGAGGGTGTTTGAAATTATGATGCATGTTAAATTTAAGCAGATTTATTATCCACGTGTTCCAAATGCAATGAACACTTCAGTGCCTCACATTTCCTACTTTAAAAATAGCAGATTTTGTAGACTGAGCACACAAGTGTGTTTTGTGTAGGTCTAACACAAAACTTCTAGTCATACAGATGCTCTGAAGCAGCAATTAATGCCTAATTTTAAACATTTCCCCATCTATTTATGCACACACAGCTTCAAGTGCCCACAAGAGCAGGTACAATAAAAGACTTGCATAATAATAGTGGAGAAGTGCTGGGTCTTTCTAAGCCAAAGGAATTTTGGGTGCTTTGCATCAGAAATTCTTAAATAAAAAAGTTTCATCATGGAACACTCAGATCACTCCACCTGTTGCCAAAATGAGGACAAAACATTTTGCACTCTAAGGCTTGATAATTAGGTAATTAGGGTTGCAACCCTAATGCATCTGGGTTTGGATAAACATTGTCCAAACTTTGTTTGCCCACACAAGATTGAAGCAGAGGATGAAGATGCAGCAACACAAGAAGAGCAGTACAGAGTGTGGAAATTATCAGTCTCTATCTGCACTAATTAGGACTCTGGGTACTCATTAAGAGGAACCTTTCTGCACAGTAGAAAGGTATCTCAAATCAGACCTTTTTGTGGTGTATTTGTATTTTGTAATTAGAACAAGCTCCCATAGCAGATACGTGAGATTTCTGTGTCACGTTTTCGGCGTGTAGAGAAACCAAAAATGAGATATCCGAGTTCTACATGAAATTTTCAGGCTTGTTCCTTTACTTCCCAGCACTCTCCTTATGCAATGCTTTAATTTAGACTATCCTGAGTACTGGTGCAGAATTAATCAGGTCAGCAAAGGGCCTGCCAGCCACGATTACTGCACCTTTAAATACTTCTTTTCACCGTCACTTCAGCTGTTACTCTTCTATTTTTAAATCGGTTTCAAACTCATGACCCACGGGCAGGGGGCAAAACCTTCCCCAAAAATGCCACGGACAAGGGGCCAACACCAACCTCAGCTCTTGAGGTTATTCCCCTTTTTCCTACAGCTTGTTTACTGGATTGTTAAGCATTCTGGCAGCAAATGGAAGGGGGTGGGGAAGAAGACGAGCTGCCACATTTCTAAAATTAGCATCTTCTGTCTCCGAGAAGCCTGTGGAGATTTAAAAAAATTAGGTTTCTCTGCAAGATGCGGAGAGATGTGGAATTTAAACTGCGTTACACAGCTCAAATCCTTGAGCTCTGTCTCATACCTGCAAGCCAGTTCACCTACCTTCCCTTTCATCCCCCTTCTCCCAGCTGTCACTTAGAGACTGTTACAAAACACCTCGTGCATTTTATTGTAAATGGAATTGCATTCTTGTGCCCTGCCATGCCCAGGAGCCACAGACTGGTTCCCTGTTCCAGGTCACAGCCTCTGGGGGGCTGCAGTTCCCTGCTCATTGATTTTCTCCCCTCACCTGTGGTGTTTTGGTGCTCAGGTTATCAGGTAAAGCCCTGCTCAGGGGATGTGTTGTGTCCTGCTCTCTGATTTTCTCCCCTCAGCTGTGGTGTTTTGGTGCTCAGTATCAGTAAAGCCCTGCTCAGCGATGTGTTGTGCCTGTCACTCATTTTCTCCCCTCAGCTCTGATTTTGGTGCTCAGTATCAGTAAAGCCCTCTCAGGATGTGTTTTGTCCTGCTCATCATTTTCTCCCTCAGCTCTGGATTTTGGTGCTCAGGTACAGGTAAAGCCCTGCTCAGGGGATGTGTTGTGTCCTGCTCTCTGATTTTCTCCCCTCAGCTGTGGTGTTTTGGTGCTCAGGTTATCAGGTAAAGCCCTGCTCAGGGGATGTGTTGTGTCCTGCTCACTGATTTTCTCCCCTCAGCTGTGGTGTTTTGGTGCTCAGGTATCAGGTAAAGCCCTGCTCAGGGGATGTGTTTTGTCCTTCTCCAGTCTGGGATGTGAACATTCCTTGCAGAGCCTGCTGCAGGAGCTGCTGTTCCACATATTGTGTGTGGATAGAGCCAGGATTGCTCCAGTTCTAGACTCAGCTGTGTTGGTTTTACCACACACACTGCCATGAGAACACCATGAAAAGTGACATTTCGGTCTTTGCTGTTTATTCATAAAACCCAACAGTGAAAGAACTGACTGTGCCCCAGTTCCTTCAATGCCTCCATTGCCATTTGTTCTGCACAGAAACAGCAGAATATTACACCAGACCTGTGCTGAAAAATCCTAACCCAGAATACTGGGCTTTCACAGATGGGCTTGAAGTTAGACATGGAAGAGACTCAAGAATAAAACTCAAGTTTCTTTCCAAGAACCACTAAGGGTGCCAAAGGCTTCCTTTGGATCACCTTGTGAAGGAACCAAAGACTCAGCCATGACACAAATGCAGACTGGCACAGGCAGAATTAAAACATATGGGACCAGAAGAGTTTGTTCCAAAAGTCCTTTTTCTTCTTTTAGCAATTATATTTATTCTACTGCTATTATAAGTCACAGTTCATGTCTTATGACAACTATATATGCTTAGATTTCTTTCAGGTATTGCAAGCATCAGTGGGCAGTGTTACAGCAGAAAACTGTGAAAAGAAATGGGAAGGTTTAAGGATTTCTACAAAGGAAAGTTCCCAAAATAATCCATGTATTTTGAATCAACATGTTTTGGTTCATCAAAATAGTTACTGGCTTAAAAAGCACATAAGATAGTAAATAGTGTATGTTATTTATATATATGTTATAGATTAGATGTACCTGGTAGTATGTAGTATAGATTAGGTATATAGAAATTTAAATGAGATGATGAGATGAGATGAGATGAGATGACATGACATGACATGACATGACGACATGGTTTAAAGCAATTAAAAAATCGGCATGTTTTGTTCTAAAACTGACAGAATAGGTATATTTGAACCTTTAGTGAAATACTTTTTTTATTTTTAATCCGACCTGAGAAAAAATCGAAAAAAAAATTCTGTTCTTCAAAGCATTTCACCAAATTTCCCATTTGGTGAAACCTCATAGAGCCAAAGTAAGGGATTTCATTCAAGTTGCTCAAGGCACCTCTGGTTAAGATGTTCAGTATAAAATTTTTCTGGACATGAGTCTTTCAGTTAAAAGATGAGCTTTTCTGACTGGAGACAGAAAAATCACATAAACGTGACCCGAAATCCAGCAGAGCAAATCAGAGGGTTCAAGAGACACAAGTCAAGGCCTGGTGACATCCCAGGGCTGTCAGAGCACAGAGGTGCTGCAGGTCCTGCCTTGGCACAGGAGCTTGCTGCAAGTCAATTCTCTGCACATATCTCTGCCTGTCACTGCTAAATTACAATTACAGTCACCCCTTTGAGCTGTTTGCACTGATTAAATGAAAGCACAGAACTCAGTTTATCTGATTAGCCAGCCTGAGCAGCAAAAAATTACCCTGCAAGCAGCAGCTTCACTGCTCTTAGTGACACCCTGCACCCACTTTATGTTTGCTCTGCCCTCTCAGAGGGTACTTCCAGGATCAGAATTTTCCCTCAAAGCTGATTTTACTCCCAAAGGTGCATAAATCCTCCTGTTTCTCCTTAAGGGAACCCCCTGCCCCCACCAGAGCAGGGAGCTCAGCCTGTCCTCACTGTCCACAGGGTTTGTTCATCCTTGTAATAAATTATGGATGCCCCCCCATACACATCTGTTACTCAAATCACCAGTTAATAATGTATGAATAAATGGAGAGACTGCTCTGAGGGGAGAGAGCTGTGGGGGACTAAACTTTGAATTCTCTGCTACAGCAGCAAGCATCAAAGCTGTACTGCCAGGCTTGACCTCAGCTGGGTTTTCTTTTTTAAGAGGGTTAGAGCTAGCACCTTATGAACATGAATGGCTGAACAGCAGGGGCATGGCATGAAAGCTGGCCCAGAAACGCGGGGAAAGAACGAAACACCAAATGAAAATCTTGCCAGAAGCACATGGGGTATCAAACGTCTTTGCTATCTTGTGTCAGCCTGAACTGGGAGTTAAGGTCACAAGTGAATTGATAATTATCACCAGAAATACACTGTTAATTCTCAATAACAGAGTTCTCAGTCAGGGCAACAGATGCCATTTGAAAATACAAAGCCTGCAAATAAGAAAAAAGGTGAAGAAAGGCTGCTGAAGAAGTTCCTAAGTTGATAGTAAGCTTGTGCATCACACTCTCCATAACTGCAGCTTGGTTCCAAGCGCTGCTGGCTCCCAGGCTGGAACCACGAGAGCGTGCTGAGCAGCCCCAGCTGGAAACGGCGCTCGGTGTGGCCCAGGAGCGGCTCCAGGAGGGGACAGCGGCGTCCCCATCCCGCGGGTACCGCTCGCTGCCGCCGGGATGCGCTGCGGGCATCGGAGCGCGGGGAGCGGGCGGGCGGCGCTGGACCGGCCCGAGCAGCGCAAACCCTGGGGACGGGGGGACACTGAGAGCAGCACAAACCCTGCCCAGGGGACACCGAGAGCAGCACAAACCCTGCCCAGGGGACACTGAGAGCAGCACAAACCCTGGGGACAGGGGGACACCGAGAGCAGCACAAACCCTGCCCAGGGGACACCCAGAGCAGCACAAACCCTGGGGACAGGGGGACAGGGGACACCGAGAGCAGCACAAACCCTGGGGACAGGGGACACTGAGAGCAGCACAAACCCTGCCCAGGGGACACCCAGAGCAGCACAAACCCTGGGGACAGGGGGACACTGAGAGCAGCACAAACCCTGGGACCAGGGGACACGAGAACAGCACAAATCCTGGGGACAGGGGACACAGAGCAGCGCAAACCCTGACAGGGGACAGGACTGAGAGCACCAAACCCTGGACAGGGGACACTGAGAGCAGCACAGCCCCTGCCCAGGGGACACCCAGAGCAGCACAGCCCCGGCTGTTCCATCCTCGCAGAAACTGCAAACAGAATTGCAAGTATCCCACCGGGCTGATGGGCATAAGAATTCAGTGCACAGGGCGCTGCATGAACGACAAGTCTTAGACACAAAGAGCTGTGCCAAGGCAGGCAGCGTCTTCCAGAGAAATGACCGAGCCTCCTCCTCTCACAAGTAAGTGCAGCTCATCCATTGAGATAAGCATCACCTGTTCAGGTGCTGGAGACTGATAGAAAAGCTATTTTTCTGCTATTAAAATGAATGGCACAGTCTGTCACTGCATTGCTTCTTGTCCCTAAATTACCCACTTATGCTGCACCTTTCACAACAAAAAGGAAGCACGGAATCTTCACAGCAATCTCAATCTTAGCCCAGAATCTTCACAACGATCTCAATCTTCACAATTCTAAATTTTATTATTGCTTTAAATTTTACTCTGACCAAGGCAGGAAATCTGCACATCTTGTGTGGCGCTTGCAGTCAGTTCACAACTTAGACTGAGAAGCAAACAGCAAAGTGCTCAGAGCACACCCTGTCCAGCCACCTGAACTCGGGGCAGGAGAGCAAATCAGGCTCTGAAGCAGACTGTGAAGAACTCAGAGACCCTCTGGTGATGGTTATTGGCAAAGTCTCTCTGATCTCACAGCCACATCTACAGGATGTCACAACCACGATTTGCAGTGCAGAGAATCCAGACTTTATCCCTACACTGTCTGTAAGAAGCTTGAGTCTAAAATCTGGTACTTGTACTATTAAAAAAGCTCTTCCAGCTGAGGATTAATCATCTCAGTAGGACTGTGCAAATGCATGTGAGATGAGTGGGGAAGGTTATATAAAGCCCACAGAGAGAAGGAAAATGCAGAATAGAGCTGAGGACCTGGCTTGCACAGCACCTGAATGCCTGCAGGTGCTTCTAACAGAGATGCATTCCGAGCGCTGATTGTAATTTACTTGTCAGTCATTTAGTTGATTAATTATCTCCTCCGAATAGCTCATTACCCAGGGTAGCTGAAGTGTTACAACCATCATTAGAGGTGCAGTGGTGTGATCCTCCAGCAGCCACAGAGCCAGGGAACGGCCCCCTCTGCACAAACACACTTTGCCACGAGACACGCAGCTGACAAACGTGTGTACACAGCACTGCAGAACCACCTGAGAATGCACATGGGAATGGCTCTAATGAACTGTGCACCACAGGTAAAGATGAGATGACTGCACAGTCCAACCTGAGCAGCATAATCTACACCAGCAGAACTCCTGTAAAATCACTGAGAGAACGCAGGAATGCAGCACTGTGTGCCAGCAGAAATCATTTTATACACACAGCAGTGAGTAATGACACCAAGAAATGATGGGCAGAGTTTAGCACAGTGCATTGTGGTGGAGTTTCTGCTGTTTAAGAGCCAACCTTCCCTTCCTCCATCAGTAAACTTTGCAGGGCACACTCAAATGCAATATCTACAGCTACTGAAAGTGCTCTGGAGTAAAAAATTCATTCAGAGAATTGGGAATTGCTCTGTCCTCAGCATTATGGTTTCTCCAAAACAATACATGTTTCATTTGCTGTAAGTGGAATGGATTTCCATTTACTTAGCAGTCTTTGTATCTATCTAGATACTATGGCCATAATTAATAAAACATGCCTTCTTAAAGATAAAAGATCTTTTGAAATGACAGTGAGCTGATGAGATCTAAAAAATACTATCCTCTAACAAACAGGGTCAAATAGCTGAATATCTCTGAGCAAGTGAGGAAAAGGAAGAATAATGTGATGCTATGAAAGTACTACTGAACAACAACTGAGCCCATAAGCACAAGTACAATTTATCTTCTAGCAAAAATTCTAGTGGAGGAGGTAAAAAGAATAAATCCACCTACTGTGTTTCTGCGATGGGCTTCCTAAATCCATCATCTTGTAGAGATAAGAGGGTTTTTCTCAATTTCCTGTGTTAGGAAGTAAAAATACTCTGCATTTTCCCTCCGTCTTGCTCCCTCTTCTGCAAGTCTGTGTCTGTGTGAGAAGGCAGTTTGAATTTCATCCCGTTTATTAGCTCAGGCACTGAGGAATCACTGTCAGTTTGTGATGTACAAGCTCCTTTCCTCTACACAACACCGAGGAAGCGGGGGAGAGAGGAGAGGTAGGATTTGATCTAAACTACTTTTTGCTGGAACAATTAACTCTTTGCTGGCTGACAGCTCCTTGCTGGTGTGTCTCCTGTCACTGAAATGTGTGCTTCTCTACAGGGGATCCTCTCTGACAGCTGTTAAATGCTCATATTCCTTCTTTTAAGGTTTTCTCTGCTTTTCTCTTCCACTTGGAACTCCATTCAGACCCCAGCACAGCCATGATCTCCTACAACCACACAAGGTGCCCCTGTTCAATAATGCCAGAGGGACTAAGGGTCACAAATTCGTTCTTCAGTCCCTACAGCTTCTAAAACTTACAAAGGTCTCCAACAGGGATTTATTCTCCACCAACCAATGCTTGCTGCTTCTTCAGGTTTACATTTAACACCTCTAACCCTGAATATCCAAAATTGAACAGAATTATTTGCAATGAAACCAAATTCACTGCTGCTAGAAGAATGAAATGTGGATGCACCTGTGTATACCACCATCCCCAAACACTTTCATTTTCAAGGTAACAGAACAGAATCCTGTTCATTCCTCTGCAGTGAATTTTCAGTTAGGTAACAACAAATGATCTTGCTTCACTTTCTCAACCACCTGTTCTAAAAGAGAAACAGAGTTCTGTAACAGCACCCCATAGCCAGTTCCACATTCAGCCAGGTCTGCAAAGGTTTCCCCAAGTTTAGTGTTTTCCTGGGAGAACAATTACATAAATATATGAATATATGTATATATGTATGTATGTAGATATAAAACTCTGTGGATATTTGCATCTCTTGAGAGAGTTTTAACTTTTTAATCTCTGCCCACAGTAAAACCTCTCTGATGCAAATTTTTACTTAGAGCTCTATGAGAAAAACGAGTCAAATTAACTAGATTTTCCACACTAACCATTTTCCTCCAGAGAACAGCACACAGGATTAAGCACAAACCTTTTTTCCCCCTTACTTCAAACAGCACTTTGTAGTCCATCTCTTCCTTTTTTCTGCTGGTAAATGGGGACAAAACCTGTTCTGCAATCATAGATCTGAATGCTAGTGATTATAATATATTTCTATTTTCATACGTAATTCTAGCAAATGAGCATTTTGTACTTTCATTAAGTTTCATTTCTTGATTTTTGAGCATTATCTTGACAGCAACCCAGCTCCTGTATCTGCCACTGCGCCGAAGACTTGCCTGGTGCTGGAGCACCCTTCCTTTGTGTGGAGGAATTACTTTCCTCTGACTTTCACTGATGGTCCCACTCATTCTAAGTTCCTGCCTATGTCAACACACAGCTCATTCACTGTGACACCAGCTGGAGCTTTTTCTTCCTCAGATCCAGCCACAAATCCTGCTGTTCTCCTGGGAACCAACATCCCCCCTTTCAGTTCAGGGAGAGAGACACCAGTTAAGGGGATTAGAATCGTCTCTAAACAGGTTTAAAACCTTTTGTCTTCTTCACTGAGCCAATTGCCTGGAACTGCAGCATTTCAGCAGGGAAAAAGATTATTACTTCAGGGAAATATCAGTGGTTCTGATATTGTCAGAAACAATCTCACTCACTCTTCTCTAAACTGTTCACAGCTCTTCTGTTGTGTGCAGAGCATTTTCAGCACAAAAGGGCCATAATAGAACAGCCTCTCTTCACAGTGGCTACACAGGTTTAACTCGTGGTTTGTACTTCTGAGATCATGAGTTCAAGAATATTCTCATTTCTTCTCCACAGAGCCAGCAATGCAGCTGAAGGATCCTGGATTTGCCTGGGAGATGGCAGCAGCCACACATCAAGTGGTTCCTCATAGTTTGATAACTGGAGAAAACCACTATGGTTTGCTTCAGAAGACAACTGGAGTTATTTGTTCTCTCAAGAAACAAAGCATTCCTCTCTCTGATGAAGCATTTAACCTCAGATCAAACTGACAGATAAGATTCTGATGTGAAGATAAATAGAAAACTACTTGGAGATGAAGGGCCTTGAAATGTTTGGGGAGGTAACACCAAAAGCCGGGGAGGTTCACAGTATCACAGTGATGATTTCAAAACACAATTTGCCAAACTCCAAATGCAAACCAAAGCCAGCCATGCTGTAAGATACACAGGTTAGTAATCACTTGGCTGGACCTGCTTTTGGTGGCTTTCAGGGGGGTTAAGTTCACCAGAACTATCAGCAGATACAAATAATTTGCTTGTGAGAAAGTGTAAGAGGGAGAGACTCAGCTCTTGTTTACAGAGCCTCAGAGCAGCATCCCTGTGAGTGGCTTTGACTGACAGGATTATTCACAGCTAATGGCAGCATCTCCAGAACTTCCCACAGATAATGCCAATATCGTTGCACTCTGTTAAACAATATTGCATTTCCACCCCTCCCATCCCTGACAACACACAGGCTGAGCACTCATATGAATGAATGAAAGGAACAGATTTTTCCTCTCGCAGCATTGTAAAGACCTCATTTTTAATTGCTCCAGCACAGCTTCAGTCAATCCAGAAGTTGGTTTACTACCTCTAAACATGCTGCACTTATTCCAACCATCTGACTGAGCACGATTTTTACCTAATTCACTGTTATTAGGGTCAAACCAGGGTAACTTCCCTGCTACCAGGTACACTATCAAGAACTCTCACTCTGCCCTGCAAGGAGCAGGGTTACAAGTAGAAGTTAGCCTGGTTAATGACTCTCAAGGGATGCCAGGTACAAAAGCTCCAGGGGCAGCGGCACTCAGGTGGTTCTGAGGCAGCTGGAAGGTCCCAGGCTGGGTTCTGGCAGGATGGAGCTGTGAGACTGCTCACCCAGCAGATGGCAACCGCGACACAGCCACGGCATGAGCGGTGTCCCGAACAGGGATGGAGCGCACACGGTGCGGTTTGTTCTGCTGCATTTTCCCACTACACAAAATCCTCACAGGCAGAAAGAGGTACACCAGATAGGGCAGGAGCACTTAGGGGGGCAGAGGAGAAGAAAGAAGGAGCAGATGGTAACATTGAGGTGATTCAGTTTCTTATCCAGGGAAAAAACACTGATTCTGTAGCAGAGTTCAGTCAGTGCCTTTTATCTCCTTTTCCCCAGTTAACTTTTACAGGAAAAGCAGAGCTGCTACATAAATTGAGTATCCAGGTAACGCTGCCCTTTTTATTACAGCCTCATGATTCACCAGCACAGAGCAAAGAAAGGTGAGGCCAAACTGCAATATTCCTGTGGACCATGGAGAAGGAGAACAAAGCAGAGCTCTGTCAGAAGCACCTTTATGGGGCACATTCCTTTTCGTGTCACATTTACCACCTTTATCCTAACAAACCTCACTGAGACAAAGACAGGTGGTCGTTAGTATTTCCTGATCCTAAAACAAAATCATCACCAAGGGCAGAGGCTGTGTGAGCTGGGGACAAAGCAGATTCCTCCCTGCTCCATAGCCGGTGTCAATTCATTGCTGTTTAGGTCCTGCCTTCCAAGAGATTGCAGCAGGAATGTCTGAGCCTGAATAGGAGTTAGGAGACTAAACACCTTTAGGCATCTTGGCACAGAGCCTCCAAAAACTACATTACAATGCACTTTACCAAAAACACAGGCAAACAAAAATCCCAACCAAAAAATCTAAGAAAGAAGTTAATGTAAAAAGCCTTAGAGATTTTCATTACTTGTTGAATCTCTATGGGCTAAATGGCAAGGCTTGGAATGGTCACTTGATTGAAACTAAAGTCATTGAGGAAACAAATATACATTCCTCAGAGACAGGAAAAAGGAATCTGAGTCACATCAGCTGAAAGACAAAACACTTAAGCAGTATTACAGTCATAATGAAGTTCAAGGTCCTGGGCTCAGTGGTTCATCCTGGACTCCTGAGCCTCCTGCTCAGCCCTTTGCTGGCAGTGAGGAGCCAGACATCCTCCAGGCACCTTGTGCCACACATGGTTCCCAAATCCCTGCCCTCCATCAGGTGCAGGAGAATTTATTTATGGAGTGTGAATGAATGGGCAGAGCTGAGAGCTGCCCTTGGGTGCTGAGCCCCAGCCAAGGTCACCTCTGCCTGCAGTGACCCCAAGACAATTCCTCACCCTGTACAATGCACTCTGCTTCACACAAAGGGACACTTCCTTATAATTCTGTCATCTCTTAAGGTAACATAAAAATTCTGAAAAACTGAATGCTTTCAAATAATTTTCCTTCTAAGTCTTGAACAGTATTAAAGAATTTTACTGAGCCTGGACATCCAAAACCAGTCTTTTTCACAAAATGAAAATGTATTCAGTTTCACTGTTCCATCAGTCCTCAGATCTACTCCAGGCCACCACCAACCAAGATTAAAAACCTCCAGGGCTCAGACTCCTTTGTGATCTACAGATTGCATGTTGCAGAATAGCTCCCAAGCAGCTGATATCAGCACCCACTATTGCCACTCTTTAGATCTTACCAGAGTTATTTCAGTTCTGAATTGCTGAGGTTGGACATTATTATTATTTGTATTTCAGAACACGTAAAAAAGACCTAAACATGACTGAGAAGTGTCTGTTGTGCAGGAATAGCAGCTCCCATTTGTAATCAGAATAAGAGACAGAAAAAGGATAAAATGAAATTACAAAAAGAGACAAACAGGAAGGCAGTAACAGAATCAGAACTAGAATCTGGATCTGCTGAGCAGTCCAGTATTGTGTCCTGAGGTTCATATCTTCATTACAACAGTCTGTGGACTCATTAACATAAATTAGTATAAGCTGACACTGCCAACAAAGGAAACAATTGTGCATTCTGCAAACCTCACTTGTGCATTTCTGCCTCTGCAGCAAAAGGGAGGACAAACAGCAGCTCTCAGTGTTCCTTACACTACAGCCTTGTCCTCCATTCAGAAAGGAAAAAAGGTGTTGAAAACAGAGCTCTCAGTTGAAACTGCGCAAAACCTTCAGGATTTGGTGTCACAGCTGTGCAGCACCACTGTCTGTGTCACAGCACACTGAGGAGAATGACATGTTTGAGCTCAGCCATTATAGGGATAAATAACAGTGTGTCTGCTCAGATTGGATTCAAACTGCACCAACAAAACCCAAACCCAAACCAGGTCCCATCCTTCCCTCACTGCCTTGTACAGGAAGAACTGCAGCATCAGCTCACATTTTATTTTTAGCTGAAAAACCAGTGAAACGGGGCAGTTTCACAGAAATCTAACTCAAATTGAAGTTCCTGTCAGACAGCTGGTGCCCGTTCACAAAATGTCACCTGTCTGTCTGTCCTTCAGCTCAGTTTGTGTCACAGAGGGGTTTGGGTGGGAGCTCTGTAATGCCCCAGCCCAAGCCCTGCCATGGCAGCAGCTGCCCCAGCTGAAGGGCAGCTCAAGTGCTTCTCCAGGCTAATCTGATGTACCACATATCTCAGCAAACAGGATTTTGCATGTCTGTGCACAGCACTCTTTCATCAGATTACAAGGGAAAAGTGAGTCTAGACATGCCAGAGCATATTTGAAAAATAGAGGATTACTGAATTTGCCATATCCCTCCTTGATTTTGGACTCTCCCAATGCTGCTGTAATAAGGACTAATGACATTATATATAACCAAATTACGTAAAAGTTAATTGCATTCCACTCAGATTTCCTTTTTACATAGCAATCTGCTTCCTCATCCATGTACAGCCTACACAGAAAAGTGGACATTTTACTGCAAAAAAGCAACAGGTTTTGAGAAGTGTCTCAGTTGATGAAACATCAGAAAGCTGCACAAGAGCTCCAAGATGAGTGAGCACAGAAGGAGATTGTGGTAACTGTGATACTGTGGGGCCAAAGGATCAATTGAGGGGCACTTAATTAACTTTCTGGAGTAATTGCAACCAGTGGTTTAGCTCCTGCTCCATCCTTCCCTAAGTTTTCTGGCAGATAAACTCACCCAAACATGAAAAGAGAGGCGTTGCACTTGGCAGGCTGGCCTGACAAAGCTGCAATGCTGTTTCTGAAGGCTCCAGAGCAGCTCAGCACTGTCACTGTCACCTCTGTGCAGGTGGCTCAGAGTCTGTCCCAGCACAGAGGCAAAGCCACACCAGAGCTGCATTTCAGCAGAGCCATGGAAAGAGTTAAACAGGGAGACAAGGCCAGGCTCAAGTGGGTGTTCTGAAGCAGCCTGCAAAGGGATTCCTGAGCCCAGCTTTTGTTTAGGTCCAGACCCACTTGCATTGGAATGCTGGAAGTGCACAATGCAGACTTTCTCTCCCTCCAGCTATTTCTGCCTTTTCTTTGCACTTTGTCCTGGGTTTGCACACTGACAGAGCTTCATCCAGAGTCCTCACCCTACAAATAAAAAATGAGCTCCCCAACAGTCAGTTTGTGTGATATAGCAATAACTGGAATGGATCACCTCACTTCTGTGGCGCCAGAACACACAAATGATGCAATACACCCATTCCACATCTGAATTTCTGCTCTTTACTTTTTCAAACTCCTTGCAAATCAATATAAGGAGCACACTGGGACAATGATAATGGCTTGATGGCTCTACCAGGAAAAGTAACATCAGTAAATGTGTAAGAAAGATAAGAACTAGGATAATGACAATCAATCATGGATTAGTTATTTCACTGACAGGCTATGTTTAGTACACCTACAATATAAATATATTCAGCTAGTAAAAAATATACTTATCAGCACAAATTGGAAGCCAACAAAAAACAAAACTGATCTCGCAATTGCTGGATATTTAACCAAAATTACAAAATTAGGTCCTATGAAAACCCAGCCAAAACTTTCAGTGCTGTCTACTTCATGATTGTAGGCAGTAAATTAAATGCATTTCAAGCAAATGAGTCCTGTGTTGAATAAATGAAGTTTTGATTTAAATATTAGGCTAAATAATCTTTTTATTATTTATTTTAAATGCAAAAAAACCCAGGCCCTCCTCCCTCAGATGTCTCCCATAGCACAAATTCATCTGCCACAGACATCAGTTACACAATTCCCCCCCTCCTACCCAATCTCCAGTCTACACTTGATGTGCACAATCACATCTGTAATCTCCAGAGCTTCCTAAGAGAAGAGCTCATTTTCCCCTGTGCGAGCTGTCAACACTGAAAAAAGAGCAGCAGCCAACAATAGTTATTCTTTGAGCCCTGCATCTCCCAGCTCAGTTCAGACAACTCCATGGCACAGAGCCACAACCTCAGGCACTATAAATCCCAGCCTCATCAACTTCAAGAAACATTTTCCAGAAGCATTGGAAAGGATCAAGGAAAAAAGTTGCAATCTCTTGACAGTCTCATCCCAGGGTACTCATCTACATTTTTTCACAGGTTTTACAAATCCTGCACATGAAGGTCTGTTCACACAGCTGAAATCTCACAGACTGCACAGCAAGGACAGGGGAAAGATTGATTCAAAGTTATCCTCAGTATACAGGGCAATGGTTGTTTTGGGGATTTTTTAATACACTTCACCCAAACTCTAGTCTGAATACCAAAAAAGGGACTGAGGAATATGCAAGCACAGTTCCCTCAAATTTAAGGAAAAATAGCTGTCCCATATGAAATATCAATACAATAAAAGTAAATTTGGAGAAAAAGAAAAGGGTGGATTTTCAATACCAGACTATGAGATTAAAGGATGGGACCTTCCACTCACCTACTGGGAGGATGTTTGCAGAGAGGAAATGGCAGCAGTTTCCCTCATGGAGACTGGATTCTTCTCTTTGTGTCAAATCCCCTGCTAGAGATTTTGGAGAAGTCAGAGCCATCTCAAGCTTTCAGAGCAGCGTAGCAACAGCTTGCTCCAAGTCAAACAAAGCACTTCAGTGCTGATATCTGCAGAAAGTTTCAGTCAAGCAATGAAAATATCTGAGAAAAAGCAACAATTTCAGGATGTTGCTGCTTTGCTTGCTTTGGAAGTGCCAGTGAGTGCCTTCTCTGGAATTCCACATTCAGGAGACTGTCCTGGTTTAATTCTTTTGCCACATATTCCACTCATTGAACAACAGGATTTGCAGCATCAGTGTGGAGAAAGAACCACGGAGCTCAGTCTTGACAGGATGGATGTGAGGGCCCTTCCCAGCAGCACAGGAGTTACAAACATTCCCTGGATCTTCTTGCATGTGGGTACCCTGGAGAAGACATTTTTTAAACAGTGGAAGTTACTTTAACTGTGAGATATTTACCACAGGAACATACTTAGGTGATGTGCAATGCACTGACCTCAGCAGACAGAGGCACCAACTCTTTCTTCCCTCACCCCAGGATTTTCCACACACAAAGCTCCGTTTTTGCCAGCAGCAACTTCTCCAGAAGCCAAAGCACTCATGCTGGGTTTAATTAATTAATACACACGGACACACAGAGGTGTAATATGTACACACACACTTAGCTCAGTCATTCTGCACAAGTGAATGCACTGGGTGCATTCCCAAAGGGCTCTGCCTGATGATGGCTCCCTCATCCACTTCCATCTCCAACCCTCGAAGCTCTTTGCTCCTCTTACCTGTTGTCAGCTGTCTCCATCCTGTACCTCTGGCATTGTCTGGCATTCCCTTTCCCTTTCCTTACCCATCTTCTACAGAAGACTCACCTTTCCAGAGCTTTCAGTGGGTGCCTTCCTCAGAGGAAGAGGGTCAAAGAAGGCTCCCTCCAAAACAGCAACCACAGCAGACAGAAACCTGGGATCCTACCTGGTGCTGGTAACTGTTTGAATCTCTGGGAGTCTCCTTCAGTTTGTAATTACAAGCTGAGCTCTGAAACATTGCCCTAACATGTTTTGTTGTGAAAGCACAGATCCAGTTTGACATTATTTTAAAGAGAGAGGGCAATGAAGCTCACTATTAATTACAGTGATTAGAAATAGAGGAGGGGGTTTGAGACATTTGTAGCAAAAAATGAGGAAGAGAATGCCCTGCTGGAGCATCTGCCTGCTTGAAGCTGTGCCTCTCTCCTTGTCTCTGGTCCCTCTTTCAGCTTCTTTGGGAAGTCACTTCCTCCCTGCCATTATCTTTTCACCAAGCCCCACCTTCTCCATTCTCATGCTGTTAAAACTCCTCTGTTCAGAGGGAGCATCACAGTGAAGTAACACCCTCTAAGTGGAGCCAAATGCATGGCAACTTCATCTAAGGGACAGCAGTGCTTGGCAATAATTACCCTGGAAAAAATCAGCATCATTACAATCATTTGTTTCCATATTTAAATGGGAAATATCTCACAGGGCATCCTGTGCTCTGCAATCATTATGGACATCTCAGAGAGTGACATTCATTTGGCAAAGAATATCTTTATTACGGAGCACAGCTGGAGGAATCAAAACCCAAATTACAAACTTAAGGCAGATTCAAAGCTGACTGGATTGAGAGGGGAGGAAGATAACAGATTATCAAGGATACATCCTGTGCCCCCCATATACTCATTCTTGTACATGCTGTCACCTGTCCTGTAATTGTCTCCCTTCATTATTCCCTGGCATATACTTAATTAGGTAAAAGAATACAGAGCTGGCATTCTGCTTTAGACTGAGCAAAATCAATTCGTACATTTCCATGTATTCATTTAATACACTTCCATGCATTCATTTAATACATTTCATGTATTCATCTTGTACATCCCAAAATAAATGGGTTTTTTTCCTTTAGGTTAATCCTTGAATCGATATCAAAAATACAGTTACATATAAAAAGCTGACTTGTTTTATTTAGAACGGAACCTAAAGCAGATGTTAGATGGCATGTCAGGATTGAAATCAACTTGTCCAGAGAAAAAGCCAAAACTGCACCCAGCAGCATTTCTGGAGCTGCTCAATTACATGTTCTAGGCAGATACACCTGCAGATGACAGGCACTGCCTCGGTTATCATCTGCTTTGGTCATCTGGGCAACTCCTGACCACAGTTTTATATCCACCAGCCACAAATCGCCATTTCTGGTACCTGTGCACTGAATGTTTAACCCTGGGATCAATCCAGGCTCACAGGACAGATGGAGCTGTTCTAACACCAAGACAAGATCAGCCCATTTCCTTTGGGAAAGCTGAGCTGGTGGGGAGTTACTTTGCTGACTCTCTCACCTCTTTGCTTCAGGGCTTATTTGAAAGGCCATTTCCTCTGGAGGAAGTTCAATCAGTGTGACTAATTAGCCACCAAAGAACATGACCACGAGGGTGAGGAAGACTGAATGGGCACGGGTGCTCCTGCTGGTGCCAGAGCAGCATCATTCCACTGAAAGCAGCTGAGTTTTACATTGATGTGGCTCATTAAATATTTTATTGTCTCGAGTTATGTCAAATTCATGTTCTTTATGCTTTGTTATGATCTGAAAGTGAGGCTGCTTTAAGGTAGCTGATCTCTGAATGTCTTCACCTTCCATGCAAAAGTTCTTCCTGCACTCAGTCCCACCTTTCACAGCTTCCTCAGAGTTCCCTTCCTCCCCTCCCTCTCTTCAGCATACCTGTGTTGGTAAAAAACAAAAGCCAAGCCCCTCTTCCCCAACCAATCCCCACAAATTCTACACAGCCAATGGAAAAGTACACAATGAATCTCTAAAAATACAGATTGGTATCTCAGAACAACATTCAGGGGCCAGATTTCCTATTAAAGTAAATGAAAGAAGCTCCGTTGGCTTTCCTGGAAAATTTGTTGAGAAGGTTGGATGATGGAAAATCTCAGTTGCACTGTCTGGAAATGCCTCACCTCTGTTACAGTAGGAACCACGGTGGCTCTGAGAACAGCACTGCTCACTGGCACAACACATCAAACAGCCAAAAGAGAGCAACTCTATCCGTTCAGACCACATGAACAAGATTCAAACTGTCTGCTCAGGCTAGGAGCCCTACCTAAGATTATTGTGTGAGGTTCTGTATTCCCTTGGAAAAAAGGACTTAAAACCCCAGAGGCAGGATCTGTATCACTTACAGACAATAAAAGCTGTGTACACCATTAACAATCCTCTAGCCATTTTTATATCACTGTAGTATTTAAAGCTTAACCCCACAAGACCGGCTTTTGTTCAGGGAGGTTTTGTGTGGCACCCACAGAGCTCAGACAAGCTCTGATATCCTCCCAGGACAGATACACTGATACCACGGATGAAACACACAAAAACCAAGCCATCCCTTAAACCTGAATAGTTTGATCAGGAAACAGATCAATGGATAAAAGATCAAAGCGCCATCAAATGGGAGGCAAAAAAAAAAAATAATACTTTAAAGAATTTAAATGCGAGAGCTGGGATTTGCTTTTAAGCTGCAGTGTGGTTGCCTGTGACACGCTGCTCATTGAAGGAATGCAGCTGCATTCAGCAGGAATTGCACGGAGATAACCTGCACGCCCAGGCACGCCGAGCACAGCCGGGCTGCTCTGAGGAGAGGAGAGGAGAGGAGGCTGCTCCAGCCCCGAGAACAAGGGCTGAGCCCACACCTTAGGGTGTGATCCCGCATTCTCCTTCTTCCCAAAGCACCGGGCACACTCACAGCGCCGGGCGACGCTGAGTCCTGTGGCAAACAGCTCGGTTGACAAGGAGAAAGTGAAGAAAAAGCACAAGGGGACATCAGGATTCCTTTCTGTGTTCACCTTCACCCAGAACATCCCACTTAACATTTGTCAGCTTCTCCTCACAGCCTGAGCTGGAGCCCTGCATTTTTGTTGAATGATGTAACTGAAAATTCCTTATGCAAGTAAGCACACTTATTATTAAACCCAAATTATTTATTTCAGGTTTGTATGAGCCGTGTCATACGACTTTAGCATTCGCTTTATGAAACCAAACGTGAAATTTGTAACAATTTTTATCTTGTTTGTACTCCCTTGCCCTATTTATCCTGAATTGCCAAAACCCTTCTTGGTTTCACCATCATTCCCTGTCACCAGCCAGTTCCCAGACCTGTCTGAAGTGACAATGGAAACACAGCAGCCTCTTGCTTCTGAAGAAAATTTGCATTTTGTATTAGCAAGGGAGAACGGGCAATTTCTATTAGGAGGCAAAAGGAACTAATTAAGCAAAGTTCTAAATCTCATCCAATAGCTTGGCTCAAAAGAACTTTGAAAATGAAAGTTTCATACTCTAGACCACAAAAAACAAGAAGCCTCAGAGAAGAAAGGAGGGAGGAAGATCTCCTTGTTAGGAGACAGACAGAAAGTGAGGGCTGCTGGAAAAGGTTCTGCTGCACTTGGGAATTTGTGAGTCATGCTGAGGAGAGATAGACTGTGGGCTCCAATGCCACTTGTCATCAGATCTATAACTCAAATAATGTTCATGCTGTCAGTTGTGCTGGCAGGCTTGGTCACTCTCCACAAATCTGATTTTTGAAAAAGTTTCTTCTTCAATTTCATGTAAATGAGCAGGAATTTCTTTTAAGAATAATCAAACTGCTTTAATTCTGTACAGCAGCTTAGTGCTGCACTGATGAATCTCTTGGATATTAAGGATTAATTTATGCTGGGGGTGTTAGAGAAAAAGCGGCAACTTGTCACCTTTCACAAGTCAAACATCAGCTTTGTAATTCTTCTTGGTAGGGCCAAACACAAGAGCCCAAGCACAGGCAGACAGACACTAAGAGAA
Source organism: Zonotrichia leucophrys gambelii (assembly GCF_028769735.1). Lineage (NCBI taxonomy): Eukaryota > Metazoa > Chordata > Aves > Passeriformes > Passerellidae > Zonotrichia > Zonotrichia leucophrys. The sequence continues at coordinate 2,493,651 of NC_088190.1, read as the reverse complement.
TATTGCAAACAAGAAAAACATGCTTTGCATGGCAACTTCAAGAGGACACTGCAGTTTAAATTTTTAATCCAAACCAATTTCTTAAATTATGAATCCCCTTCTCTATTAGCAGGGATGGCTCTGGGAACCACTCAATCCATCATCATTTTATCAAACACTGGGCAGTGACGTGCACACATGGGAATTACAAGGCAGCAAGTCTTTAGGGCCTGATCCAATAAATTTCAAAGTACAGCTCTGCTTTGCTCTCCACCTTATCGTGGACTTCAGCACCTGGTTAGTCAATAAATAACATTACTTCAATAACCTCATCTCAGTCTAAACTCACAGGAGGGGAAGAAGTGGGATAGGTCACTTTACACTGTAGGAGACAAAAACCTGTTATGTTGTTTAAATATAAAATATTTCACATAGTCCTTGCAGCAATCCTACCAAATAATGCCATTATAACTCATCCCAAAGTTGTGTTTTTGAGGTTCTCCTCTGCAGGCCATAGAACTTCTTCCAGGCACCTCAATTGCAGCTGCCATTGTTTCCTCAGGCTCCATTCCTTAGGTGTTTTTTGTTGTTGTTGCTTTAGGTTTTTTATTATTATTAAATAAAGCACAAATTACATGTTTTCAGTTAAGGGCAGAGAAAACTTCCAGAGAATCCATTCCAGCATCTAAGGGCAGTAGGAAATCAGGAATAACAAGGTGTAGGGGTGGTGAGGGGGGTTATATTGAAGGAGAGAAGAGGCAGGGAGGAGATTCTTTAATTTACCTTACAGTAACTAATCCTGCAAGGAGAGCTGAGAGGAGACATCCTCTGAATATCAGACTGAACACAAAAAGTGCTTCTGTAAGTTTCCAGCTAACAGCCCTGGGCAAACACCTCAGGGAATGGGAACTACAGAGCTTGTGCAGCACTTTTAATCCCTCCCAGGAATGCTAACATGGAAAGATCCCTCACCTGAACTCCCTTGTCATCTCTGAGGCAATCCAGACCTCCCTAACAACTGTAAAGATGTCAGAAGATCCTACAGGAGCCTTCCCTAATTAAATGGAAACAAGTGAGGCTGTGATGAACAACGAAAAATGTGGGCCAAGATCAGAACCAGGTACACCAAAATCAGTGTCTCAGGCCAAGATCAGAACCAGGTACACCAAAATCAGTCTCTTGAGATTCATGCCGTATTTGTGATGCCAATGGATCTGAAATCCTGACTCAGGCTATGCTTGCCTTGGTGTCTGCAGCCAGCATTCCTCTCAGGACTGCACAGTCTCATGTGCCAGATGGCAAAGAGCAGGAAGGAAGCTGAGGACTTTGTCCCAGCATGTGTGAAGGTTTGTCACAGCCTGCAGTGTGCAGGTACCTATCCACTGACTCTGTGTGCTGAGGGGAACTGCTCCACCCCCACAGAATGAAGGCAGATTAAACAATGAATCAAAAGGTTGGAAATTCCCTGCAGATTTAGAGTCTGTGCCCTAAGCAGGGATGTGGAGACCAGAATTTCAGTGGCTGAGGAGCTGCACACAGAGGCCATGGGTAGCTCCCCTCAGAACAGGGTTTGGCTCGTGTCATGCATTTCCTTCTCTGCCAGCTGAGCCTGGAAGCATGGCCAGCACCTACTGCTCATGTCACAGCTGCCACCAGCAATTGTCACAAGGGATGGGCACAAGGTTTGCCCTCATCCAATGAGTCCAAAGGGAGCAACGGAAGCAGAGGTGAACTCAAAAATGAGGTCAAGACAGTGGAAGAGAAAGAAGATTCAGGCATAACACTGGAGAATCTATTTCAATATTAAGATCAGATCAATTTAAGCTTATCATGGGAGGAAGTGGGTCATTTTAAAGATAAGTAATGCAGAACTGAGATATCTGGGTGCATGAAAATTGTATTGCAGTAAATTCAAATGGTCCTTAGTAACTGCAAGACTATCTTTGCTGAAAAATCTCTTCAGCCTCATCCTCTAACCCACTCAGATTCATTTATACTGTAATTTTCTCAGTTCTGGACAAATTAACAAAAACAAATTCCAGTGATGTTCACCACTATGTTGTCCCCTTTGAGCTATATTTAGGAACTGAGGGGTCTGTACAATTTATTACAAAACCAAACTGAGATTGTGTTGTTTTGAAACTATGAGAACAGGACTTTAGAAAAGCCTTGCACACCACATATTTTATTGTTCTGTTATTTCTGCAGGACCATTCACTAAGACACTTTCAGCCACTTTGAGTTAAGTATGGAGCAGCTTTTAATTCAGAAAAATTACAGAAATGATGAATGAAAACAAAAGCCTCTTCAGACAATGTAGAAGGAGCTTGGCTATAAACTGGAATGTTATCATTCTTTTTTACAAAGCCAGAATAAACTTGTTCTTTGGCTGAGAATAATCAAAATATGCTGCATTATAGGAGCTCCTCCTGCCAACAGAGTCATTAAATATAAGATTCAGTGAGCCCTGAGTGTTTCCAGATTCAGTTGTACAGGTTTATATTATAAAAAGAAGCAGTTCTTATTGAATAAAAAGCCTGCAGTTCATATTTGTCTGTGATGACAAATGTTTCTGTATCTGGCCATGGCCTGTGCTGTCTGTAATAAACCCTTGGTGCCCAAAGCAGAGGCTGTGACAAGCAGTGCTGCTGCTGAAGGGCTCAGAGCCAAGCCAACATTTCTCCCTGTCCCACAGCAGTCCTGAGGCCACCAGAACACAGTGACACTGACAGCACTCAGATAACTCAGTGTCCTCGGCACTCGCTGGCCTCCCCTCGCTTGCACTGAACAGTTCTCACACTAATCTCACTGGGCAAGAAGGAATTCTCCCCAGCACAGTTTCTGCACCCTCAGTAAGGACAGAAGAAGCTCTCCCAGTAGACAAAACTTTCACCACATTCTTTGAAACAATAAGTTAACTTTGAGCTCCGTTCTGAACATGGCATCAATTTCCTACCTCAAGCCAACCACAGCCAGCAGTGACTCGTACTCTGCTTCTGTTTTATTTTATAACAGACAACCTACCTCTACCACGAAACAGAGCATGATTCTAGAAATTATCACCCTGAGGATTCAGGGTATATTTAAGACCTACATCTGAACCCTGAAGCCCGAGGCATTTGGAGCATACACAGCCCCAGCAATCCAGCCATCCTAATTTTCCACATCTCTGCAATCATTACCCACATTTTTATGCCAGGAAATAACTGAAAAATATTTCTCTATAGCCCAAAAGAATTAGATTTTTTTTTTTAATTTAAAAATTGTCAAAAATAAAAACTTGCATACCTTTTCAAAGCGTTGTGCATGTCTTTCCTCCCAAGTTAAGACTTGGCTGTTCAGTCCCAGAATCAGCCACGTTCTGTTGCTAAACTGGTATTTTATTTAAATACCTGAAGTTTATTTTACATCCAACCTCTCTTTTCCAAGTCAGTTTTCATTTTGGCTCCGTACACCTGGGAAGGCTCAGGTTATCAGTTCTGAATGAATGCAGTAATCTTTCATTAAAAAAAAAAAAAAGCAGTTGTCCAGATAGAAAAATCTAAACTTGAATCACAGATGCGATTTGCTTCATCTCTACAAGCTCAAAGAATCTAAGAATTTAGGACTAACAGAATTCCAAGGCTCCTGAACATTTTCATGAACACGAGAAAGCATGATAAAATAAAACAAGCATTAGACACGATGCTCTATTTCCCCTGTTCCTTCAAAAAGAAGAGCAAAAGTAGCAGCAAATTCTGTTCCAGCTACAAGGCTGGGATAGCGCATTCTAAACTTTGTTTCTAACACCCAAGAGCAAACAAAAGTGTTAAAATGACACCCCAATGATGGCTGCAATGAAAGTAGCAAAGCAAACACACACACACACCTTTGTCTGTCCCGGCCGGGCAGTGCAGAAGGGCTGTCCCTGCTCGTGTGTGTCCAACCTTCATACCCGGGACAAACCCGGGAGGAACCGAGGAGTCTGCAGCGAAATCCCGCCCCGCTTTCACACGCGGAGGGCTCAGATCACAAAGCAGCTTCCCAGCCCCTGCTCAAACAGTTCAGCTCCAGGGTAACAAGTTCAGAGTGGGAGGAGGCAGAGGGAAGGGGAGGGTGGTAACAATGCCGAGCAGACGTTTCGCTCCTTTGGCATCGGCCGAACCTGTTCTGCAGGTTGGGAGCTGCAGCATCTGCCCGCTGCCCTGCTGGAAAGCTGCGCTCCCAACCTCGTGTCTCCCAGCAGGTCCGCAGAGGCAAAAAGCAGATTTTGTGATGCACAGACAAGTAGCCTGTGGGAGGAAAGGTTAATCATTGCCGAGCACCGAGGGTTTTTTACATTTTGGACTTCCTTGTGGTAACGTCAGCGAAGCAGCTCGCTCCCCTGTCAGGTGTGTTAGAAGGAAAAGCAGAGAAGCATGGCATGGAAATCAAGAAAAACTCCCAAAAACTTAATCAAAAACACAACAATGACGTTTTAAGAGATAATGTCGATTTTCTGAAGTCACCAGTATCAATCAGAATACAGAGGAGTATCTGCATTCTGATTGAATAATTGTAATAAGAATCTGAATCAGATTTTCCTGGCAGATCATAGTGTAACAGCCAACATGTGTGTGTTTTTATCTATGTATTTTATTTATGCATGTGTGTGTTTTTATCTATGTATGAATATATGTATGAAAGCATATCACAAAATGGGAAGGTTACTTGGCATGCTGCACCTCCTCAGTTCAAAACACACTGGAAGGATCCCCACCCTACAAAACATCACAAAACAACTTTTAGAATATAATAAAATCCATATAATAAGCCAAACCGGGCATATACACAGAATTTACACACTTGAAATGTTTTAACACTTGTTGGCAGAGTCTGACCTTCAGCTTTATCAATGGTTTCCAATCTAATAATTAAGTGGTCATTAGTCAGGATTTCAGCTTTGCAAAAAAAACCCCAAAAAACTCTCGAGCTTTTCTTTTGTTTCTTGACCCATAAAATAAGAAAATCACATTTACCCACTTCAGCAAAAAGACAACAAATATGTTTGCTATTTTTCTTAACAATTGAGCTGTTGGATGTGTGAGATACACACAGCTCTGCCTTTAAACAAAAATCAAACCAGGAGAGATTGGATTGGAATCCTGAACAAAATGATCCAAGGATTGGTCAGTAAAGTTTGTAAATTGTAAAAATTCTATAATTTAAGGTGGCAGCTTCGAGTTTCTTATTTAATAGATTTAAGTGTGAAAATGTCCCATTCCAGACCTCACTTCCCGTGGGATATTTCCTTATGCAGGTGCGTCCCCTACTGTTGAACGGCGAAAAATGTGCCAATTTTTTTTTTTTTCCCTAATTCCATCGATTTTACAGAGGGAACAATCCGCGATTCCATTGATTGCGACACATCCTAACAAATAAAAACTGAGCAGCGCCTGGAGCAGGGAGGGAGGGAAGGATTAAAAATGTTTTGCTTATCTGTAAGATTCATCACAGCTTTACTTATCACGTACAACTTCTGGTGCAGTTTAATTAGAACTTTGATGCCACGATCTGTGAACTAATAGGCTGCTGAAAGGATTACAAATATCCAGTTTATTTGTGGTTATGTTTGGCCACAGGGAGCTTTTCTTTGCATTTCAGTAAAATGAAGAAAAAACCCACCAAGCTCCTGCTCTCCCAAAATTTTCCAGTGAGTTCCTGCCATATCAATCTGTAAATTCTTCAGGAAAACACCTACTTTAATTTCAGTTAAATAGTTTTGTCAAATAAATTAATTAAATGTGGAGCTGTTTAATTGTCCTTTCACTTCAGAGTTGAATTTATAACAATGCAACATTAAAATCTGCTAGGAAAAAAAATTTTAAAAAGGTGTTTTAGCAAAAATGAATGTACCAGACCTCAGAGTGTAAATATATAAAAATACACACAACAAGTAGAGGTTACTAGGATTCTGGAGAAGGATGTACTGACATGTTGATGTGTTTGTAGCTTTGCAGTGTGGAGGTTGTGTTTGTTGTTTTTGGCAGAATACAAAGGGCAGCTTGTTCAGTTTCCCCATACAAACAGCTCATTTCGCAGCTGTTAAAAAAGCAGTAGTAGGACACTAAATACACCTTCCTTCTGAATTATCCCCATTTTTTTAAAAAAGCAATTTTTTAAAAGTGGGAATAGATGACACCATGAAAGGTATCGCTGCTTTTAGCCTAAAACTGCAGATAGTGGAGAGCAACATGATGTTTAATTAAAAAAAAAAAAAAAAAGAGTTGTGGAAGGGCTGGAGAATTTGGAATTTGTACAAGGTTGTGGAGGGCACCTGCCTGGGGAGCGGTGATTCAGTGGGTTCCTTGTGAACTGTGTTCTGAAACATTCTAGATCTCACTTTTACCGATCTTTGCATCTCAGCTGCGATCGCGGGGCTCCTTCCCATCCCTTTTCCCTCCCATTTCCCCGCCCCTTTTCCTGCCCCTTTCCCCGCCCCTCACTGTTCATTTCCTCGCCCCTTTTCCCACCCCTCACATCCCTTCCCGCCCCTTTTTCCGCCCCACCCCTCACAGCCCTTCCCTCCCCTGGCGCTCTTCCCGCCCCTTTTCCCACCCCTTTTCTCTCCCTTCCCTCCCCTCACGGCACTTTTTCCACCCCTTTTGCCATTCTCTCCGCCCCTTTTCCCACCCCTTTTCCCACCCTTTTCCCATTTTTCCCACCCCTTTTCCCACCCTTTTCCCATTTTTCCCACCCCTTTTCCCACCCTTTTCTCCCCCTCAGGGTAGGGGAGGCGTTTCCCGCCTCTTTTCCCGCCCCTCACTGACGGAATATCCCTGCGCGGCCGGCGGGTGCTCCGCCGCTGCTGGGGCCGCGGTGCCGCCTGAGGCCCCGTGTCCGTCCGCCCGCCATGGCGGCGGCGGCGGCGGGCCCGGCGCGGCTGGTGCGCTGCGGGCAGAAGGACGAGCTCTACCGGGCCGGGCTGCGCAGCGGGGCCGGCACGGCGCTGAGGGGGCTGGCGGGTAATGCCTGAGGGGGGTTGGATTCACCCCGAGCCCTCCCGGGTGAGGCCGGCACAGCGGCTCCGGATGGGGGTCGGAGGGACCGGGAGGAATTCCCCGTGAGGGCTCGGCCCCGCACGGATCTGGTGCAGTGACAGCCCCGTCCCGCAGGTGCCCGGCCGTGGCTGGCGTGGAGGAGGGAGGTGGAGCTGCTCTCCGATGTGGCTTATTTCGTGCTCACCACGCTGTCAGGTAACCTTCTCTGTCGTTTATCGTTTATTATAATTTCTGCCAACATCTGAAAGCTGGGGAGCCAGTGCTGGTGATCACCACCCGAGACTGCCCAACAGCAGTCTGTTCTTTTCAGCCTGGGGGTTGGTTTGGTTTGGATAAATGCTTTCTGGTAAATATGAAAGCACGAAATCGTTGGTTTCAAACACACAGATAGATGTTCTTCTAAAAGCAGGAATAGGAATTTTTTAAAATCAGGGATACCATGGAAAGTATCCCTGCTTCAAGCCTACAACTGCAGATACTGGATGTCACCATGATGCTTATCTTAATTCAACAAAAAAAATAACTATTTCCAAATTCCAAAGCCTGAACAGCCTGTCCCCACTGCTCAGCACATCCAGAATGATGCTGCAGTTGCCCTCTCACCCTGTTTCTCTCACACATTGTTTAGGTTATCAGACCCTGGGAGAAGAGTATGTGAACATCATTCAGGTTGACCCGAGCAAGAAGAAGGTGCCTTCCTTCCTTCGTCGGGCCCTCTTCATTTCCCTGCACACCTTGGTGCCCTACTGCCTGGAAAAGGCACTGCTGCACCTCCAACACGAGCTGCAGGTGGAGGCTGAGGAATGCAGGAGCCCAGAGAGCCCCCCAGCCCTTGGCTTTCCCAGCAGGAGCTTCATTCGCAGCTGGATTCGGAGGCAGGTTGGGCAGCTCAGTGAGCAGCAGAAGAAAAGAGCATCCCAGGTTGTGGATGTCCTCAAACAATCCATCCCCCTGCTGCACCGGCTCCACCTGGCAGTGTTCTACATCCAGGGCACCTTCTATCACCTGTCCAAAAGGGTCACAGGCATCTCATATGTAAGTGCTTTTGGTTCAAGATGTGTCCACTGCAGAATTTTGGCCTCTTGGGTGCTGTATGTATAAAAGGGATAAGGAATTTGGCTGTTGTTGCAGGGCAGAGGGGTGAGAGGGAAGGTTTTGCTTTATGTGGGGGATGATGAGTCCCTGCAGTCAGGAGGTTACAGGAATAAACATCAATGTTTATTCATCTTCATACATATTCTATGTATGATGTTCATAAATATTCTATGTATGAAGTTACTGTATAACTTCAGTCTGTCTGCCACAAACACACTGGAAGTGACAGGTGACTTGATAAATCCGTGGGAAATACTGTTTTGAACAACACTCAGTATACATTTAGATAGCACTTTTCTATATGAAGGTAATTTTGTATGTTTACAAAAAACCATCAGAAATGTGTACAGACAAAAGAGTTCTCAACAATTCCCAGCATCAGTGCAGGAAATAGGTGTTTGTTTGCTCAGATACATAAGAAAACCAAACCAATTAAAGCTGCAATTTTTATGGGCACACAGCAGCTAAGTCCAGCCTGACTGAAGGTGGTTACACCTCCTGAGAGACAGCTGGTTGAGGAGTCCTAAAATGTAAATTTTTTTGACATTATGAAAATCCCAAATCAAGTCTATTGCAGATGGGGAGAGGGAGAACAGTTTCCTAAAACCACAGTAACAAAACACCTCTCTTTCTGTGAATTCTCTAGCTGCATTTTGGAGGACTGCAAGGAGAAGATCAGAGCATCAGATCAAGTTACAAGTTTCTTGGAATAATTTCCCTCTTCCACCTTCTGCTGACCATTGGAGTTCAGATGTACAGCTTCAAACAGAAGCAGAGAGCAAGGCAGGAGTGGAGGCTGCACCGCAACCTCACCCACCAGAAGTAAGAAAGAGTTGGTTCTTGATTCTTAGGAAAGAGGTGGGAAAGAACAGTAGTGACACCCCAGTTTAGGTTACAGTCTGATGTAAACATTTCATTAATTAGCACAAGTAATTATTTGCTGGTTTGTGTGTCTTGAACTTCATACTTTGGTGTTTTAGAGACCTCCATGAAAAGGGCTGATCCTTGAGCACAGGTTGTGTTGCCCAGCATTTCTGCCGAGCAGGGTGAGCGCAATTAACACAATTAACGCCGCTGTGCCTGTGTTAATTAGAAGCAGGAGCACGGAGGCGGCGGCCGGGCGCCAGTCGCGCTGCACGCTGTGCCTGGAGGAGAGGAGGCACAGCACAGCCACCCCCTGCGGGCACCTCTTCTGCTGGGAGTGCATCACGGCCTGGTGCAGCACCAGGGTGAGTACACACAGCTCAGTGACAGTGACAGTGACACAGGTGAGCTCAGCACTCAACACTGGGCCAGCTCAGGGGAGCTTGTACCACAGCTGGGACTGAAAAATTATTTTCTGAAGCAGCTACATTGTATTCGATTTTTAAATACATATTCGTTGTCCTCATCCTTTTTAAATACAACATCGTATGCATCTTCTTTTAAAATTCAGTATGTCCATCTATTCCTTTTAATACAACAATTCGAGTCACTTTCCTTTAATACACAATTCGTATGTCCATTATTCCTTTTAAATACAACATTCAGTATGTCACTCTTCCTTTTTTAATAATTCGTATGTCCATCTATTCCTTTTTTAAATACAACTATTCAGTATGTCCATCCATTCCCTTTTCTTTCTGCAGGCAGAATGTCCACTGTGCAGAGAGAAGTTCCATCCTCAGAAACTGATCTACCTACGGCACTACCAAATGTAAAGGGAACCTCTTCTGTCTCCTCATACTTGGGTTGGTCCAAGAAATGCTTTATTAAACTGGAAACTGCCTGTGCAAGGTGGTACTACATTCCTGTGTGACAGAATAAAGCTATTTTTGCTTCTACATTCAATATGGAATATATTCTTTCTTCTGTATTCAATACGGAATATATTCCTTTCTCTAGATTTTTTCTTCTGCATTCAGTACGGAATATATTCCTTTCTCTAGATTTTTTCTTCTGCATTCAGTACGGAATATATTCCTTTCTCTAGATTTTTTCTTCTGCATTCAGTACGGAATATATTCCTTTCTCTAGATTTTTTCTTCTGTATTCAATATGGAATATATTCCTTTCTCTAGATTTTTTCTTCTATATTCAATATGGAATATATTCCTTTCTCTAGATTTGTCTTCTTATTATACGATATATCCCTTCTCAGATTTTCTTCTGTATTCAGTATGGAATATATTCCTTTCTCTAGATTTTTTCTTCTATATTCAATATGGAATATATTCCTTTCTCTAGATTTTTTCTTCTACATTCAATATGGAATGTATTCCTTTCTCTGTATTCAATATGGAATATATTCCTTTCTCTTCTGATGTAGCTCCTGACCATATTAAAAATGGGTTTATAAACCACGCTTAACTCAAGTGAATGCTCCCTGAAGAGTTGAAAAATGCATTGCATGAAGGTAAAGTGAGGGCAACCATTACTGAAAAGGAGTAATAAATAGTGTTAGATCAAGAGATGTATATAAAGATAGAGAACAAGTAAAGGGGAACACTGTCTTTTAATAAATTTTGGAATTAAAAAGTCACTTAATAAAACTGCAGTTGTATCACATGAAAAAGTTTACATGCAGGTCCATTTATCTCTCATTTTATTCCCCCCCATAAAAAAAGAAAATCTGTGTTAAAACCCCCATGACTGTCTGTTCTGTCCTGGCCAGTTTGGGCACGTCCTGTGGGGCTGCACAAATCCAACTTCAATTATTGAAGAAACCATTACGTATGAAAGAAACTCCAACCAATAACAATTAAAATATATATTTTTATAATTCCAGGTCCTCAAAGGAAATTGTAATAGAGTTTGAACAAAGTTCTGAGTCATCAGAAAGAGCCCAATTTTAGCATCTGCTGGGAGATGGAACAGTGAAACTGGCATTAAAACCCAACACAAACGAGTTGCTTTAGAAGCTAAATGAGTATTTTTGCCCTACTGCAAACCCCATAATTTAGTAATTTCTTATTCCTATCTATACTTGTTTGGTTATAACTCAGTAATACCATGCATTTAGGAAACTGGCTTAAGTTCTGCATCTAATTTAGGTCTACTGAATTCTTCTATGAAAACAGCACACGGCCATGAAGCAGAAAACAGCATCACGTGTGCCAGCTTACACTTTCCTCCACAGATGTGCACAGCACTTCAGGGTGATGTTGAGCAGGAGAACTATGTAAAAACATCCAACTCTAGGCCATTAACCTCTCCAGTGCAACAGATCTTGAAAGAAATACGTTATCCCAAATCCATGGGATTATCCAAAGTTTCTCCAACTTCTTACAAAAGAGAATAAACTCAATGCAATTTGGTTAGAATGCCAGTTTCCTCGAGAATCTGATATTTCAGATAAAAATAGCAAGATCCTCGTAAAATGAAAATTCAACTGCTTTGTCACCACTCTGTTAATCACTTTTATGAAGAAAAAAGGCATTGTTACAATGGCTCAAAATCTTTCCTTTAGTGAGCAGTAGAATTGGTCAACAGGTTGATTGCTTCTTCCTAGCTAGCAAAGGTCTTCCCCACATCCTCTTTCCCTTTGTATTTCCTCTTGCCATGTGTGAAGGGTATATATCTGTACTTTATCATGTGCTGCAAAGAGAAAACAGCAGTTGTTGAGACAAGAAAGATATATAAGATATATAATATTTAGAAAAAATGGTTTCTAATACACACTGTAAATTACTGAGTCTTCCAGAAAGAGAATTCTTAGTAAAGGTAAAGAAATAGCCAATCCTACAGCAGTTTAAATGTAAATTGGAGAGCAGTTTTTAAATCTAAATAGGAGTATGAGAGCAGTTTATAAATCTCAGATTTTGGGTTACCCAACAAATTGTACATTACAGTGAAGATTACTGATTGGGGAACCATGGGAAACTGGAGAGAGCACAGAGGAATTAATTATTTACTACCCTTTCAACTTCAATTTACCACTTTGGACCACAGTACATGCACAAGATTCTGAATATATAAGAAAAAAATTAGGTTTTTTTTTAATGTTACCAAACCATAAGAAATTTGTTAAAATGTTCTGAATCACTTGCCTATGTTCTTTCCCTTTTCCCCCTTCTACTTCCTCACACCACCTTGTGAGAACTTCCCTTTTCACCCACCAGAAATGGTTCAACACCTCTGCATCCAAAATAGCCACAGGAAGTGGATGAGAACCTGCATAAAACCCTGACACTGCACTCTCAAGTCAAAACCTTTTGGAAACAAGAATAAAATTTTGTAAAACATGCCCCACAATCAATGTTCAAGTATTAGTTATTGAAGTTCCTCCAGTAAAATAAATGTGTGCAGCACATTTAAGCCCTGAAGGCTTCACTGGATGGCCAGTTTGAAGCAATGCTGTAAATCCTGACATCACAAATTCTCTGTTCTTGCCAAATTACCTTGATTTGCCTCTTCATAGTGATACAAAATAGCATAATGAAGTACATCACAAGGATTGGCCAAAACACAGGAACGTTGAAAGCCTCAAAGAATGTACAAGCCATAGCAACCAGGATTCCTTTAGTGGCAGAATGCCTGAAAAATAATGGTAACAATTAATCCTTCAAGCCCAGTTACCATGAATGTCGTGCAGATATTTGTATTTTTCAAAACCAGAACACAGGCAGATGGATGCACTCACCAGAATTTGAATTCTGGGAGCCTTCTAATGAAAGGCCGGAATTCTTCATTTTGCCTTGTAGGTAAGGAAGGACCATCATCTAAAAATAACAGAAAAGAAACCAAACCACAAACCTCCTCACAGTAGATTTTTTAGACTATTCAGACCCCAGTTTTTTGGGGTTTTTTTTACTTTTTATCTTAAGGGAAAAATAAAAATCACAAAACAGAACCACACCAAATTTCCATTGTCACACATAGATCCCAGTTAAGAGTTGCTGATTTAATCTAAGTTCACATAAATTCCTTAAAATAAACTTAATATAGATTCTTTTAAAGAAAATAGGGAATAGGAATGCCAGGCCACTTGAGTAACTATGGGGAGAGCTTAAGTCACATAAACCTCCTTTTAAAACACAGAAAATTATTACAATATGAAATATATTCAAGCCCCATGAAAAGGACAAATTTAGAGCAACTCTTGATGTTAAGGTGTACAGATTTTTTTCACATCTAAGAAATACAATATAGTGCTAAAAGTGCATTATCTTTACACTACAGTATCAGACAAAAGGAGCTGGAAATTTGACCAAGTTTGAAATGAAAAGGAATTTTTCCCCATACCTGAATCCTCCATTAGAGAGGGGTCTACCTTTGGCGACAGGAAAGCTATGAAGAGGTTGAGGTGGTAGATTCCCAAGGCATATGTCACAATGTACCAACCCTGCACAGGGAGGAACAGACAAGGGCAAAATCCTCCTGAAAACCATTCTCTGATACTGATTTTTAACAAGATTAAACAAGCTGGGGTTTGTGCTTCCTTGAGAAGCTTTTTTATGTCCTCATATTAACCCAAAGGTTTCTGGGCTTGTAAAAATATCAATTCTCAATGATCAAAACAAGTTTTAGAACATGACAGGACAGCAAATCTCTCATGTAGTGACAGAGTCAACATGAAACCATGGTCTAGCACCCAGTTTCTCTATGTTCAGGATGTGGACTTCAAAAGTAGTAAAAAGCATAAAACCATCCTTTTTTAATCATCTTTGCAGCCCTCAGGGTCTGAAATTTTCCTACTACTATGACCTGTAAAGGTTTCAAATTCTGTAATCTTCACTTTTTGGGACTAACAGTTCCCAAGTTAACTGAGCTGCAGACTGGCATGGCACAGAAACATCTGATTAGTGGGAAATAGTCTGTCCCTGCCTGCAGGGAGAGAAATGCTGACAGAGCCACTGCTCGTGGTTTTCATGACAGAAAGGAACCCCTGGCTCTGAGCATGTTGTTATACAGCTTTAATATAAAAGCAAAAACTTAATTACAACAGTTCCCAGAGATTTATTTTGTGAATTCAGATGAATATCCTCAAGTGGTCACACATTTTTCCCTCTGTATCAGCAACTTCCACACCCACAGGATGTGCTCTCTCTTCAGACTCCACAATTTACCTTCTGCCACATGCACACCTGATTCTAAAGTAACAGCACACTTCAAAAACACTCCTAGAATCCAAATTAGACCAGCAACAATATCTGGAACTACTTCAGCATCAAGCCCAGTCCTCTCACCTGCAGTAAATAAACTCTAATCATGTAGATAAAGCTCAGCCCCAGCGTTACAATCCATCGCACTGCAGTGTAGGGGGTGGATTTGTCTAACCAGGACTGGTAGATCTGCAGGAAACACAAAGTAAATAATAAATACTGTAAAATACTTGATGCACAATGGATAAAGTTTATTTGAGGGTAGTATGGGCAAAAGAAAGCATTTGGGAGGAGTATTTTGGGAAAGAATAACATTGAGCACTTGTATTCTTTACTACAAATAAATTACACAGAACTGTACTTATAAGTTTCTATATTTTTACAAAGGAAAAAAGTCCCTAATGCTTGGGGATTTTGTAAAGCAATTTAAATTTTCTATATTTTATGCAAATTGCTTCCGTTAAGATGAATTTGAAACTAAATCTGAACTCACTCCTCATTTCTGGCAGCAACAACATATTTTCACTGTGCAATGTCACACATATGCCCATTGAATTTTCCAGTAAATCATTTATTATAGGTATTTATCTATTTTAAAAGAAATGTTTTATATATATTTCAGCATTTCAACAACCCAGCCAACAAGGAGTGAGTTCAAGAAGCTGCAGTGAGATCTGGTTCTAAAGGAGTCAGAAAAATCCTTCACAAAACCAACCTGTCCAAGTCTTGAGAAAAATCTATAGACCACGGAAGGTTTTCCATGCACAGACTCCCCAATGCTGTCCCCTTCTGACATGGTGGCTGTGGAAACAAAACATGGGACAAGGCAATGTTGAAATCCAAAATCTGAGCTCAGGGAGGTTTAAATCACATTATCTGAGCCAGCATCTACACACAATATTGTCCTGGTTTGTTCTGTTTGAAACAAATTATTCTGAATATTTTTAAAGAGAGGACATTCATGCCAAAACGAATGAAAATTCCTTGTCCAAGAAAGGAAAGAACAGGGTATTTTACAAAGACAAGACAGGATCCAGTGCATTTTGGTGAAGGAAATAAAGAAGTCCAGCAGGAAATTCAGGACCAGGCCAGTTGGACGTTGTCACCTTGCTAAGGGACAGCCTGAGCTACAAGCTCTGAGCAGTGAGGCATGAACTCATGGCAGCACTTCCCTGCTGCCACCTCGGGCTCCAGAGGCAAAGAACAAAACCACAATAAGTAGGTTTTTTTAAAAAAAAGCTGCTTAGGATTTTAAATACTGAGTAAGTAGTGAAGAAATGAACTCAGGACTCTGCACACCTTCAGCCTCTGCCAGAGCACCAAACCCAAAGTGCTGCCCATGCTGGAATCATTCAATGAATTTCTCTGTCTCTGGAACACCAAGAGCAGTGACAGGAGAGTTTTACACAAGAGCAAAACTGCACAGTCAAAGGGCCAAGAGCCTGAACTCAAATATAAAATTACCCAAGGGGATTATTTTTCAGTCCATGCCTCTGCTACCAATTGAAGAGCTTGATTTTTCTTATCAGTGAGTTTTACAGCTCACTTGGAGATAGAAGGCAAATAAAGTGGATCCTAAGCAGGAACATTTTGCCACATCACCAAGAGCAATCCCTGGCACTACTTCCTGCAATCCTCGTCTGTGGGAGGGACTGGGTAACCCTGGGATACCGGGAGCACACTCAGCCCTGCTCAAGAGCCTCACACCATAACAAATCTCTATGAAACATTCACAAATTTAAAAAAAAATTAAAAAAAGCAAATTGTCTTAGATGCTGCAATACAGAAAATTTGGGATCAAGGATAATCTGAGGAGGCACAAAACCTTAAAGCTGTGTGTTTTTTCTGTAAACATCTTAAAATTACATCTTATGGAATAATTAGAAAGTAGAAAAAAAGGAGCCCTGTTACACTCCAAAAGCAAAAGGGAATCATTAGGAGGCTTCAGGAGCTGAATCCACTTTGATTCAAGCTATAGCTAAAAGAAAAAAATCTATAGAAAGTCATAGACTATACACACTTTTCCATTACAGGCAAAACAAATAATTATTTTTCTCCCCACTCTCTGCAGGACAGAAATTCAGCATTCTCAGCTAAGCATCATTTGGTGCTTTATTCTGGGGTATTTTTTAATGTCCTGAAGTACAAAGCTGAAACAAAAAGTTATTCAATTAATTCAAACCACAGAATAATTTATCAGAGATCAATAAAAACTCTCATAGTGTCAAAATTAATTCTACAGATACGTTCACAGCAAATATGGGCTACAGGCTTACAAGACAATCTTGTAAATGTTACCCTGTGCAGAACAAGTGGGAAATCATGGGTGTGAGGTTACTGATGCTGGAGCAGGGATCATGCTTGGTGTAAAATATGGAATTATGGTGATTATGCATGATTTTATCATGCACACAGTTCTCCCAGAGCAGACCAAGAAATAAATCAGTTCTACTGAGGAGAAACCTCTCTGGGGCTCAGTTTAACCACAAGACCCAGAGCAGAATTTAAGGAATATTTCTCATCACATTAAACCTCTGCTGGAAGATC
This sequence comes from Zonotrichia leucophrys gambelii, assembly GCF_028769735.1. Classification (NCBI taxonomy): domain Eukaryota; kingdom Metazoa; phylum Chordata; class Aves; order Passeriformes; family Passerellidae; genus Zonotrichia; species Zonotrichia leucophrys. The sequence continues at coordinate 2,476,928 of NC_088190.1, read as the reverse complement.
ACCTGTAATGAACAATTCTACAATTATCAAAGGCAGGAGTCCTTGGCACTGCTCTGAGGGCAGCTCACAGTTAAGAACAGCGGCCTGTGCTGGTTTAAGGGAATGATTAAACCTAAAGAGTTGCAATTTCTCTTTCATAATCATGGAACCATAGAATGATTTAGGTTGGGAGGGACCTTAAAGATCATCCCATCCCACCCCTGCCATGGCAGGGACACCTTCCAGTATCCCAGGGAGCTCCAATGCCCATCCAGCCTGGCCTGGGGCACTGCCAGGGTGCAGGGGCAGCCAGAGCTGCTCTGGGCACCTGTGCCAGGCCTGCCCACCCTCACAGCCAGCAATTCCTGCCCAACTAAAGCCTCTCCATCCTTTTTGAAGTGTAACATCAGATTCAGTGCCCAGCACAAGGAGCTGTCACTGCCCTGAAGCCATTCCAGGACAACCAGACACACACAGAGAGATGAACACAGCAGGAATTAACACAATCAGGCACACACACAAATTAACACAACCAGACACACACAGAGAGATGAACACAGCAGGAATTAACACAATGAGGCACACACACACAAATTAACACAACCAGACACAGAGAGATGAACACAGCAAGAATTAACACAATCAGGCACACACACACAAATTAACACAACCAGACACAGAGAGATGAACACAGCAGGAATTAACACAATCAGGCACACACACACAAATTAACACAACCAGACACAGAGAGATGAACACAGCAGGAATTAACACAATCAGGCACACACACACAAATTAACACAACCAGACACACACAGAAATGGACACAACCACCAGAAACACACACAGAAATTCACACAACCACCAGAAACAAACACAGAGGTGAACACAACCAGACACACACAGAGATCAACACACTCAGGCACACACATAAATGAACACAACCAGACACACACACACACAGGTTAACAGAACCAAGCACACACAGAGAAATTATCACAACCAGACAAACACAGAGCTGAACATAACCAGGCACACACAAATCAACACAACCAGACAGACACACACAGAGATGATCACAACCAACGAGGGAATCGTTTGTGCCAGCAGAACTGAGGCTGCTCCTAAAACGAAACCGTATTACGCTAGAAAACACCACGTAAGCGAAGGTAGGGCCTGAACAATTATGCTTTCACCGCAATTGTTATGGTAATTTCATGACAAACAGCACTGATCGCTGAGTTCTGAAAGGCAGAACCTCCGGCATTAAGAATATTCACTTTAAGCCTCACATCATCACACAGAGGTATAGAATTAGAGCATAAGTCTGCTCATAATACAGAATTTTCTTAAATTTATAATATAAATGCAGCAGGTAACGAGCAAACGCACATTACTGATTCAGGTAACCTTATCTCATAGAGGAACTGTCTTTGGACAGTAACACACTAAGGTGATTTATTACAAACTGGGTGAACGGACAACCACGGGGAACCATCCCATTGGTCGCTCACATTGGTTTTTCACACTAAAAAAAGGCAGCGATTCATTTTATCCATTGCCACAGCAGCCGAGCAGCACCTGCGCTTCTCGCTTGTGCCCGCAAGCTGGGACTTCCCCTTGCCCGGGCACCGCTCAGCCCCGGGCACAGTGAACGGGAGGGGCTGCGCTGCCTCGGCACGGAGCGGGGCCGGTAAGGGGGAACCGAGCCCCGGGAGGCCGCGGCCGGAGCGCCGAGCCCGCAGCAGCCCCCGCGCTCCCGGAGGGGCCGCTCGCTCCAGGCCCCCGCCCGCCCTCCCGCGGGTGTCAGCGCCGCTCCCGGCGGCCCGGAGGCGCAGCGCCCGCCCCCGGTCCCACCCCGCTCCGGCCCCGGTCGGTCCCGGTACTCACAGGCCACCGGGCCGGTCCTGCCTTCCGCTCCCGCCCCTCCACACACCAATATGGCGGCAGCACCGGGATCCCCTTCCGCTTCCGGGGTTCAGGGGCGGGGCACAGCCCCGGTGCTGCCCCGCTATTGGCCCCGGGGGAAAGGGCGGGGCCGCGACGCTGGGCGGGGCGGTGGGAGGTGTGCCCCCGCTCCGTGAGGGGACGCGGGGAACGGGCGGGGCGGTACCGGAGGAGAGGTGGGAGGTGTGTGTGGGGGGGTGTGTGTGGTCTGTGAGGCGGGGCGGGATCGGACGGTACCGGCGCGGAGCGAGCGCAGGACAGGACGGAGCGCGCGGCGCTGAACGGGCTCGCCCTGCTACCCTGAGGGGCGCGCCAGGCTCCGCCCCCCTCGCTAGCGCAGCCAATGAGAACGGCTGCTGGGGCGGGCGTGGACGCGCGGCCAATGGCGGGACGGCGGCGGGTGGGGAGGCGGAGCCGAGGGCGGGGCCGAACCGAGTCTAGCCGAACTCAGCCGATCCCTAACCGAGCCCTACCGAGATGAGCCGAGTGAAGCCCGAGTCGGACCGAATCGAACCGAACTCAGCCGATCCCGAACCGAACTCTGCCGAGATGGGCCGAGTAGAGCCCGAGTGGAACCGAACCGAACCGAGCCGAGCCGAGCGGAACCCCCTCACGGGATGAGGCGAAAGCTGCTGAAGGATTTAAAGTTTTAACGAGTTCGGTGTATTTTGTTAAACGAGAACATGAACCTTTAAGAATCAAAATCAGTAGGAGAAAACAAGAAATACTCGTTACGTGGAAAAAGAGGTGACACAAACATCCCTACACGTGCTGAGGTGCGTTTGTTCCCGTAGAACAGAAACACTGATACACGAACCCCAGCCATGATAATTTACATTTTATTTATTTTCCATGGATTCGCTGCCCCGAGGCTGTTCAGAGTTTCTGTACCGCCTTTGGGCACCACTGGGCGTCTCCCCAGCATCTCTTTTGGGGCTGAATCAGTAAATTCTTCAGGCTCCGTGGCTGCAGCATTTAGTACTAAAGTTTACACTCAATACATGCTCAAAAGTGACAAGATGCCAAATAAAATTAGTCCTGACACTTCTGAAAAATCGATTGATTTAGTATTTATAGTATGGAAGTATATGAGTATAGTATATACATATAAGAAATAGGCTAGAAATAAATATATCAAAATACATGTTAATACAAATATAACAATATAATAATATAATTACATTCTAATATAAACATATTGTAGTATGCATATAATTTATATACAATATAAAAACTATATATAAAATATTATATTATATATTAGACCTTATATAGTTTATCTTCTACATTATATATTATATATTATATATTATATATTATATATTATATATTATATATTATATATTATATATTATATATTATATATTATATATTATATATTATATATTATATATTATATATTATATATTATATATTATATTGTATTTCAAGCTCTAGGGTATCCCAGCATTACTTCTGTGGGGTAAAGGATGGATTGAATATTGGCATGAATGTTTAATCTCAGTTTCAGCTGCAGCAGCATCAGGGCCAGATTTTTAGATCAATCCTTGGCAAGTGATAATCTCTTTAGTGAGTGGATGCTGTCAGTTAACAGCTCACTGCAGTCTGGGAATCTTCAGAGATTCAGGTCGATTAAATGTCCACTAAACAAACAATAATTACAACTATCAACAGAGGAGGTTAATAATAGCGAACAACTTTGATTTATCTGCTTTTTAACAGTAAAACTGGCTTTGCATTCAGTAAAAATGTTGTGAAGAGGTGCAACTATAACTGAGTAATAGGGAACATGAAGCAGAGTCTCTGAAAGCTGGTTTTAAAAATCATGAAAATAATTTAAAACAATTAAATAAAGCCCCTAGTGACCTGTGGTGACCTGTGGTTTGCATGCATTTTTATGTGCAAGGTTCGAGAAGGAAAGGAAACCATGACACATGAATGAAGTTTGCAGAGGTTAATGAGGGAAAACACTCATTTTTTGCCATAAAACATTTCCTCTCTGTGCTGCCTGGCTCCGTGCTGTCCCCGTGGCTGTTTCCCTGTGAGCTTTGGCTCAGTCTGGTTTGTCCTGGTTCCTGAGGAAGCCCTGCTGCCTCTCACACCTGTTAGCCACACAAACAGGTGCCCGTCCTTCTGGGCTTCCTCACCTGCAGGAATCCATCTCAGCTCCCTGCTCAGAGCCCTCAGCTCACTGCAGATTATTTACATTTCTGCAATTTCGGTTATTTATTATTAGGCTGTGTGTGAGTGGGCAATAAGGCACAATGAATCTTCCCAAATCTTGATTATTATCATGATTACAACATAAGGATATATGATGTAAAAATGTAAACAAAACTATTCCTGATTTAAAAATATAAACAAAACTATTCCTGATTTCAAAACCATGAATGAATCTCCCCATTAGTAAGTGTTTTTTTCTATTTTAATGGCTTTTGGAGGGGACCACTAAATTCTGGTTAGTAAGAAACTGCCCTGAGTAAAGCTAGGTCTGAATTTCTGTAGTTCATTTACTACAGTTCAGTTGTTTTCTCAGAACTAGCTGTTTCAATGTTGTTCCCCACACAATAAATCTTCCCAAATTTTGATTATGATCATGATTACAAACATAAGGATATAGGATGTAAAAATATAAACAAAACTATTCCTGATTTTAAAACCATGAATGAATCTCCCCACTCGTAAGTGTTTTTTTCTATTTTAATGGTTTTTGGAGGGGACAACTAAATTCTGGTTTAGTGGTACCAGAATTTACCTACCCTGAGTGAAGCTAGGTGTGAATTTCTGTAGTTCATTTACTACAGTTCAGTTGTTTTCTCAGAACTAGCTGTTTCAAAGTTGCTCCCCACGATGAATAAATTCGTAACATCTCAGGTTTTTCAAACACAAAGTGAGTCATGCCAACCTGTTTTCGTGGGCTGCTGCAGAAATGAATTAATATGATAATATGACCCTGTGAAATTACTACTGTTGGTGTAATAAATGTTCTTATTTATTACCCCTAACATTTAATTGTAGTTTAAATAAATTCCATACAAACACATTTACTGCAGAGTTTAGAAACAATCCACAATTACATAATGCAAGAATAAATTCCCTATCAGTGACTCTTAGGAGAGAAGGATTAGTAGGGTTGATACCAAGATGATGATAAACAGCTTTGCCTTTATCAGTTCCTGTTTGTCATGAACTCCTCACAGAATCCCAGACTGGTTTGGGTTGGGAGGGACCTTAAAGCCCATCCAGGGACATCCACGGGCAGGGACACCTTCCACTGTCCCAGATTGCTCCAAGCTCTGGCCTTGGACACTTCCAGGGATGGGACATCCATTTCTGGTTTCTCTCAGCCCTTGCAGTGGCTTTGTGTCTGTGCCATCCTCTCTCTGAATCACAGAAAACAGGGCCTTGCTAAAACACAAGGGCTTTCATGTGTTTAAAGCAGAATTTCCAATTCTGCCTTAAAAACACAAACCAAACACAAACAAACCCCCTGCAGTTGAACTCATCCCATCACTGGGAGCTTGCAGCTCTCCCTTTTTCCCTCTCCCTGCTCCCTCTGGGCACTGGTGGCTCTTTTCCTGGAGGCCCCGTGTCCCTGCGGGTGTTCACGCCTTTGTTTCTCTGCAGAAATGTGTGATGTAGAGATTGTGCTTGTGTGGACGTCAGCATTTCCAAACCTTGCATGTGTTGCATTGCTAAGCAACTTTTAGCAACACTTATCTCGCGTCCTTATGCCATCTGGAAAAGAGGATTAGACAAGGAAATGTGCCAGGGAGAGACAAAGGCACATCTAAGAAAGAGGTGGCTTAATTGCTAAAGAGAATGAGTGACATTAATAGTAGGCAATCAGCAGAAGTGATTGAAAGCAGGCACAATGCTTCACAGGTAGTGATCAGGAAGCTCTGGGAAAGGTGGAATATTTTATATCCCCTGGCCTCTTCCCTCCCTGCAGGAGGCACAACTTGGCTGCATCCCATTGCATGATGCAAGATGAAGGCCCCTGGGATTTCAGATTATAGATTAGATACAGTTCCAGTGACAGTGAGGCTTTTCTAGATCTTCCAGTTGTTCTGTCCATCCAGGAGTGTCCCTGGCTGGCTGCTCTTTGGAGATCCTTCCCCTGCAGCAGAGGAGGCCGTGAGCTGCCAGTGGAGCTTGAGCTGCTGCTTGTAGAGATGTTGTACACATGAGTTACAATGATTTTGTACATGAGTTACCAGCAGTGCAGCTATTCTGGGGTAACTGCTGAGGAAAACATCCTTGCTCTGGGGGGATGGCAAGGGTAGAGCAGAGCACATGGTGTCAGGAGTGTGTTTCTAAAGCTTTGTCTTTGTTGTCATTTCAGCACACCTGTAACTGCTGGAGGTGTAAACCAAGCCACACCTTTGGCTACTAAATCCATCTGGAGCTTCAGCTGGGTCCACACATATTTGAGAATTGTAGGAGACCTTCTTCTGGTATCTGCTGTTATCACACAAAAAGCTAAATATCCAACTTACTAGAAGGATGATCATTTCAGGTTTTAAATATTCTTATTCTCTAGTTCCTTATGCACTCTGAGATTGAGGAAATGTTGCCTGATGGCTAAATAGGATTTAGTACCACATAAAACCAGTGAGGTTTGTTACTGAGCTGTTTTATTTCCCTTACCTGGACTTTTGACTGATCTTTGACCATTGTCTAATTATTTCCACTCAGTTGTGACTCTAAAATCTTCCAATAGTATGGAACAACTCACACTAAATATCAGTGCCAGCTCTGGGCTTTAAGATGATTTTTACATGTATCTTGGAACCGAACTGTCCCCCAGTATACCATCCTGCACTTTCTTCTCCCAGCAGGAACTGAAACCAGTATTCCTGACCATGCCCTCTCCTGTCCAGGCTGGCTGTGCTGCCAGTTAATGTCACTAATGTCACTAAAATGGTGGCAGCATGTTCATGATGACGTCAGGCTGGGCTGCACAGTTACGTGTCCACTTTTAACACTGCTGGAAATTTAATTGGCTCATACCTAAACTTCTGTGGTATTTGGCTTTGCAGCCTTAGGAGCCTTTAAACTTTTATGCAAAGGGAATACCTTGGGTGAAATGCAGACTGGATTTAAATAACCAAAGCTTTTTGGAATGGAGTTTTGTACACTATTTCACTTTTCACAATCTTTAAAAAGCAAAATAATGTGTGATTCTGTATGTGACAAAGCAGTTATTCATTCTTGCCATGTAATTTAATGCGATGTTCTATATGAACTGAAGGGCTTCACATAATAGTATCCCACAGTAACAAACCTTGGGCAAGAAATGTTTGATTCTCCTCCCTTTCCCCTTTAGAGCAGTGCCACATAATCCTTGGTTGTTGTGTGGTCTCCTATTCAACTTTTCACACAAATGTTGGAAGGGTATTTATAAAAAGTCTTGAGGACCACCCACTTTGCTATTGAAAATTGGCTGAAATAATCCCTTCTTTATAATTTAGCTGTGGTGTTGTCGAAATTTAAGTTCCATGTGCATTTCTGTTGAAGGGGCAGGGTTGGAATGACGTGTTGGATGGACGGGATTGTGGAGGTGACACCTGTGACAGGCTCAGTGCCTGGGACGTCCCTTCACTGAGCTCCTGTTCCTGACAGCACTCTGACATAACGCTCTGGCTGTCCCTCTTTTGATGGATATGATCTGACTGGAGTGTTTGGCATCCCTGAGTGCTCAGCTCTCCCAGAACACGAGGTTCTCTGGAGCAAGAGGGACAGAGACCTTTCCTGAGCTTCATTCCAATTAAATACAGAAACACAGAGGGGTGTCCAATGTTCTTCTAAGGAATTTTTATTCTTGCAATGAAGGAGTGGTTTCTGCCTTTAATACTGTCAATTTTTAATTTTAAAAGGAAAGTACTTTGGAATCAAAAAGGTGGAAAAACAGGAAAAAAAACCAAGCTCTGAGTGTGCATGCATGGTTTATGTGTTTGCCAGAGAATAATCCCAGTTAGTGTAAATGACACATTGTACACTGGAAACAGTAAAGGATTGCTCAGCAGGTTGTAATTTGTCAAGCACAGAGCACAAATGAATCCCATCCTAATGCAGAGATATGGAATCCATGGCTTCAAGGAAAGCTTGTCTAATCCAATTGACTTCTGGGGGGGTTCTGTTTGCACAGCGCACACAGCTCAAACCAGAGCACAGCTGGGCAAGGGGTGCTCACAAGTACACCTTGGATTGCCTCACTCAGATATGAGTGTATCACCTCAGAGAAAATGATCCCAAAACCTGGCAATCCAGCAAATACAAATGTACTCTCAGTGTCAGGCAAGCAAAACACGTGGAATGGAACTCAGAAGAACCAATACAGCAGCCCATCCAAACAATATTTGAATTTACTGTGGGATGTTAACACTCTCAAAATGAAATATTTACCAAAAAAATCAGAGGAATATAGTTCACCGGATTGATTTATTTCTACCTTTAATACTAGACATGCTTACAATGCTAGGTCATATGTTCTAAACCCAGAATGAAAATGTTTCTTTTAGAAGGATTTCCTCTAAAGGAATAAGTTTTTATAGGTTTCAAAAGTCTCAGAGTAAAGTGCTTCTTTAATCCAGCCAAAGTTGATAGTAATCAAAATTCATAGCAATGTTCAAACCCTGTGGAATGTTGGGATGGTCTGTTCCATGATTAGTTAGCAGATGTTAACTTTAACAGGCCCTTTTTTCTGGCTCTGGAAGCTGAACAATAAGGAATTGAATAGGTCTTGAAGAAATCGCTACACAATCATGGGAGTATTCTCTTCAGATTACTATAAGGATATATTTGAAGAGAGAAAATTTGTTCCACTCCTGTTCATTGGGTACTTAGAAGACTTAATTTTCCCTTTTCTCAGCAGTGCAATCATTTACATTCTGCATTAAGAAAGCATGATGTCCCTGTTTATTGCAAAAACTTAATTGTTTTCTTTTAATCTTTTTAAAATGCATTTTTGTGGAAGTTGAGGTTATTCACAGGACTTCAGTTTAAACATCCAGATAATTATTTCAGGCAGAGAGCTTGGCTTGTGTGAAGAATCAGCCTTTAAGGGAATGGATGTGTGCCTTCTTTCCATCCCTTTGGGGAGACAGGTTTGCACAGCAGAGAGGATCTGAGAGGGAAAAGAGCAAAAATCAACCCTGAGGAGACTGAGGTGAGGGGAATGAGGTTCACCAGGTGTCAAAGCAGATCTTCCTCCTGCAGTGGAAGGTTGGAAGAAGCTGTGTGGAGCAGTTTGGGGTCCTGGAGGAAATGCAGAACAGGGAAAGCCCAGGCAGGAGCAGGAGCAGGTTCAGGTTCAGGTTCAGGTTCAGGTTCAGGTTCAGGTTCAGGTTCAGGCTCAGGTTCAGATTCAGGCTCAGGTTCTGGTTCAGCTTCTCCTGATGGGATTCTAGCTTGAGGAACCCTGCTGGAGCAGGGAACAGGCAAGGAGGAGGAAGCACCAGAGAGGGAATGTCATGGGCTGCCCACAACCCCCATTCCTCATCCCCTGCACCACTCTGAAGTAATTAATACTCTGAAGTATTTAATACTCCAAAGTATTTAAGTCCCTGGGAACTGCTGGATGCATCAATTCTTTTAAGAAGCCAGGAACCTTTAAACCTCACCAAAATGTGTTTCAAAAAATCTCACCCAGCATTAAGTTTCTCTCTGTATTTTACAGCGATGTTGTTCTTTTTTTTTCCTTGTCAAGGATAATAGCTGATGTCAGAATTGTAAATACTCTACAGTAATTATTTGAAGTACAGAACCAGATTAAATAGACCCTACAGTGAAATATTTCTTTGAAGCTGTGAAACTTGATTCTTTGTTTATTAGGAAAGTCACTGCTTTAAAATGGTGCAGCATTTCAAAAGACTTGGAAAACACAAGAAGTCCTAAATAAATCCTAAACTCCCATTTATCAGCTCCATCTCCAGTCTGACACAACCTAATAGATTTAAGTTGTTGGAGAGGTAGTTCTCAATATGATTCTTAATGTATGTTTTCTGCTGGATACTCTGCTGTAAATTCAATACACTGAGCACCTAATGGATGTCATGGTGAATTTTTCCTTATATTTGAACTTAATTAAGATTTAAAACCCATCAGCACAAACAAACAAAAATGTCAAAACTGTTTTCTCTCCCTGGCTCTGAGTGTATAAGCTATCTTTTGACATATGTTGCATCTGGAAGCTGGGAACTGCAATCTCCTGTTTGTGTCATTAGCAATTCTGGATTTGCACTGCCTGATTTGCCATTCCCTGAGGGAGGCAGAGCCAGGATCTGGGGCTGACACCCAATGTAGAGCAGGAGATGCTCCGAGCAGCCAGCATGGTGAGTAAAGATAATGGATTAGTGACTGCTCAGCTTTCTGGTTAACTGAAAAATAAAAAAGTATCTTTGCAATGCAGTAAAATAACTTGAGAGTATAAGGAACAGCCTTTGTAATACAAACAGGCAGGGCTTTTTTTTTAGCAGAGCGCTGAGTTCCTCATAATAAATACAAACAAAGTAATTTTTTGACATTGATTCCATTCTGTAGGAGAAATCTTTCCCTCCTGGGCTTTCTGCTCAGTTATTTTATTCAGGCAAAACACAGTGGTGTGCAATAAGATCAAAAGAGTTCAAGTTAATAATTTCTGCAGTCCTAATTCATTTAGCAAGAAAGAAATAGGGCCTAATACTTAAATCTGGACCCCAGACTTTATACCCTTCACTGAAACACTGCTAGCACTTTCCATACTTTCAGTAACAACTTTGGCATGTGAAATGGTCCCATAAATACAGCAGCTACAGGATCTTAAACTGTGGGAGTTCTACTTTCAGGGAAAAACAGGAATATTCAGGCATGTAGGCTTTTATGTCCACGCAAAACCATTTTCACATTTTACAAATTATTCAAGCAGATGGTGGAGGCAGAAATGTTTCATTTTTTTCCTGATTTAATGTTCTGTCTGATCTGTAATTCGTGGTGATTGAATGTTTTAACCTGGGAATCACTTTGGTGCTGGAATAACAAGTTCTAGTTCAAGTGAGAAGTTGCATGTTAAAAAATCACTTTTCCTTCAGAAACACCTTGTGTGACTAATTCTGTGAAGGTTCTAAAGGTGGTGGATTTGGGTTCTGTTTATTTATATTTATTGTGAGATTTGCAACATTTTATATATTTATTGTGAGATTTGCAACATCGGAATCCCCAGACCATAACACTGGATGCATTACACTTTCTCTTGGTGCCTTAATTGCAACAGAAAGTTCAGGGAGGCAAAAAAAGCCCAAAAAAACCCCCCAAAAATCCCACTACCACAAAATCCTCCTGGCTATGAAACAAAATCAGAAGAATTGGTGACTTTAAGTTTCAAATGTGATGCTTCTGAGGAGGTTTTTGGCAGCTGTGGCTGCAGAGGTGACTGTCCCACCTGTGTTACTGTGCGGAAGCCCTGAAAAACAACCAGTTGATTTGCAACCTCTGTGCAAATCCTGTGTGTGACTCATGAATTTAATCAATTAGAAACAAAATATCTTGTGACTCTCTGGATGGGGCACCATATGTTGCAACAGAAAAAGAGCACTTTAGGAGGAGGCAGTTTGGTGTTTTTGGAAAGATGACATTGGAGAGAAAATGTAGAAAATGTGTTTGGCTTTAAATATTAGGACTTCAAAACAAAACCCAGCCGTTGTTTTGCATAGTTCACTGAGCTAAAGATTGTTTTGGGGATTGGAGTCATCCTGTTCTTACGGGCACTCAACTATTTCTGGTGTTGGTGTCACTGCTCGGGGGTGTTGCTGTGCATGTGATTGTGGTTTGTCCTTTCTGAGTGTTCATGGCAGGCAAACTCTGGGGCTTTGCAGAGCTCACCAATCAATGAGTTCAGTTTGGCCAGGGAAAATTGGCACTGGAAGGTGAGTGAGGCAGAGGGGGCAGAAGGAGTGGGGAGGACACCTGGGGGACTTGAAGAAAAGGAGAGAAGGAAAAAGGAAAAAGAAGAATGAACGCAAAATTCTACTCAAGTCTATTCAAAGATCTTTTATCTGGGCACTGCTGTACTGATTTCCCTTCTGATTCTTCTCATCTCTGCTTTTGGAGAGAAATGTTGGCTAACTCTCAGAATACCTTGGGAATAAAGCTCTGCTGCTGGGTAAATGATGAGATCCTCGAGGCATTCACGCCCCACTGCCCGTGGGATGGATATAATCATTCAGTGATGGAGAATCATCCACTTTCATCCAGTATTGATGAACTGTCAGGGAAAGAGTTCCAAGAGGCTTTGCTCTTTAGTAATAATATCTGTGTAGCTATAGTTTAAATACGGATGGTTTTCATATTTCAAATAGGTAATGAGATCCAAGCCCATGGAAGATGGTTTTGATGTTATTTGATGGGAAAACCTCTTTTTTCACTACTTAGTAACGCATCTTAATGCTTACAAATTAATTTCTGGTACTTCCATGGTGTTGGCCAAGCAAGTGACCTTCACTTGCAGGTCTTTAGGTTTTTTCTTCTTTTTCTTACCACTCGTGATGTACTTTTGCATTTTTTGTTAAGTTATTGATTATTTTCCAAGGCTGCTTGAAGTAGGATGAGATCCATTGCTAAACTGGCTTAGAGCAGCAATTTTCCTTTTGGTTATTTCAGTTTGCCACACTGATGGAAGCAATGCGTGCATGGTGAAGAATGTTCTCCTCCAGATTCTTGATGTTATTACAAGATATCACAATGTAATAAAGAAAACAATTCCTAGGCACTGATAGCAATGACATAATATTTCTGCTTGTCCAGATCACTGTAATCTCTCTGGTTTGCATTTGCTCCATATCAACACATTTCTGCTGCATCAGCGAAAAATATTTTTCATTTTTCTGGACTGAAGAATGTTCTGGTCCGATGTGTCTTAAATTTACAGGAATTTACAAGACTGAGTAACAAGCTTTCAATTGAAACCAGGGCTGGGAATGCACGGAGCTGGGGTGTGGAGCCAACTCAAACACATCACTGGGTCATTGTTCAGGAGGTTGGAGCCGTAAAAAGTTCAGGTTTTGGCTCCTACTGTTTTTAGGTCCAAGTATTGTCCTTAAGTATTCTGCCATCTTTTTCAAATTTATCAGCATTGGGTGTTTTTTCATCCTCCACCCACTATCTCCACTGAGTTCCACTAAAAGTTAAATCTCTAACTGAGATTCTTTTCTGAAGGTTCTTTAGGACTGAACAGATCCCTTCTTTCTTTTACAGTTGTGAGTATTCCAGTACCAATTATATTTTGCAATGTCAGTGTATAGAACTGCTAATACTGGACTTGAGTGGGAAACCAAACCCACTGAGGTGATGTAATTACTGATATTTTAATTGGTTAATGAAGCAGATCAGAGCTCACATAGGGCCATGTTCAAATGATGGAGAGAGGGCAAACAAGACTGGATTTCCAAGAGTGGAGCTCTGGAATTCTCAGCAGCTTAAAAAAGGTGACAAACAAGAGCCACTCTTTATGTCATCATGTCATAGCTCTGAACTAGAAAAAGTTGATTGGCTGCATAAATGTAATCACATAATCAGTGGTTTCGTGGTTTAAAGCCATGTGCATGGGGAAAAATATCCTGTTTTCTCCTACTATTTCTTCGTCCAAGAAGCCCTTTTTTAGACTATTTGACAAAAGTGAGTGTGTAACTGAATTCAGGAACAGCATCAGATGACACACAGGCTGTCATATGTTAGTTTAAATTAAAAAAAAAGAAAAATAGTTACCATAACAACTGACTCACCACTTGTATTTCCAAGAGAGAGAATATCTTAAAGGAAAATGTGATGGGTCAGTCCATGTGTGTTGGTGCTGTCAGTGAACAAGCAGGAACATTTTTCATGGGTGTCAAGAATGATTTTTTTTCTTACTCAAATAAAGATTTGATCTCAGAAATAAGACTGTGCTTCTTAGAGGATCCTTTCCATTGAAACAACAATGCAAGAAATTTTGTTTAAGAACAAAACCAAAATTCCCAGCCCTGATCACTGGATTTCTAAACAAATTAGGGAACACTTTTTTTCTTTTAGAATTAATGATTTTTCTTTTTGGGTATTCATTGAAGAACTGATCCTGCTCATGAAGTCAGCAGGACTTTTACTGCTGAACTTGTTGTGTGCGTGATCGAGCCTTGACGTGATTTATTCTGTATTTTGTGTCAGCCCTTCTGAGCCTGCTTCAAAGCCACTCCCCCAAATGTATTTCCTGCATCTCCTCTGGAGCCCTCAGTGCTGAAATTTGACATCATCACTTGAGGTAGCCTGAGGATCATCAGAGACTTTGATGTAATTTCCACTACACACAAATTCTCTGCTGAAAAAAAAGGTTTTGACTCTACCCCCTCTTTCCTGCAGGCAGTGATAAATAAGGAATTTCTGCAGAATCCAATTATTTTTAATCTGACATTTCATATATTTTCCTGGGTTAGGGCAGAGGGAATCACAGAATCATTTAGGTTGGAAAATAGCTCCAGTAGCATCGAGTCCAACCTGTGACCAGTCCCCACCTTGTCCCCCAGCCCAGAGCACTGAGACCCACACCCAGTCATTATAAATATATAATAACTGCAGCTCTTAGGAGGTTTCCCCTCTATTTTATTATTCAGTTTTGTTCTTATCTGGCCTGCATTTCAGCAAACAGCTCTGCTTCTTTTAGCCCATAGACATTTATTGTAAGTTTGATGATTTTGTCTGGAATTTTACATGAAGCCATCACTTTAGTAATTACCATATTTCAAAAGTAATGAAGCCTGACTTCTCCCCATATGACATGGAAAAAGAAATACTAAGGCTTGGACTCATGTAAATTAATGTGCTCTAGGAAGAAATAATTCTTCATTAGCAACAATATGTAAATTTGGTTTCTAAAGTGTCTACAATAACTTTACTTTCTTAATAGTTTCTCTTTGAGTTCTCTTAAGGGTCTGAAAGACATTTATTTGGGTATAATGAGACCCTGTTGGAGGCCAGGGTCAGGCATTTCATGGCTGTGCATGCAGCCCTCCCCCAGGCACTGCTTCCCACGGCTTTCTCAGCACCACACGGTGGCTGCTTGAAAGAACAAATTAGTCCTAGTGTACATAAGTTCTGTGAATTTCAATGTACACGTTTACCTCCCTGGAGACGTGTCAGGACCCGAGATCCCACCCAATCACATGGCCAGGGCACAATGGCTTTGGTTCTGTGCAGCAGCTCAGACCTGTCTGTAGTAGGGGTAAAATAAAAACTACCATCCCTATCCATAATTACTTCTCTCCATAGTTATTTTTTGACCCAAGATCCCATCCAATCACATGGCCAGGGCACAATGGCTTTGGTTCTGTGCAGCAGCTCAGACCTGTCTGTAGTAGGGGTAAAATAAAAACTACCATCCCTATCCATAATTACTTCTCTCCATAATTATTTTTTGACCCAAGATCCCATACAATCACATAAAAACTACCACCCCTATCCATAATTACTTCTCTCCATAATTATTTTTTGACCCAAGATCCCATCCAATCACATGGCCAGGGCACAATGGCTTTGGTTCTCTGCAGCAGCTCAGACCTGTCTGTAGTAGGGGTAAAATAAAAACTACCATCCCTATCCATAATTACTTCTCTCCACAGTTATTTTTTGACCACACCAGAAATTTTATTTTGGCAAAACCAAACCAGAGACCATTATTGTCTTTCTACTGTTGGAATTAAATGTGCCCCTTTCAGTCCCTCCCAGCTTGCATCTTCCTCTGCTTCATTCCAAGTACTCTGAGGCTTTGGCAAAGTAGAACCAAAGCTTGTGTGTGGATAAGGCACACCCTGGGTAACCCTCTGTCTGTGCAGGTGATTTATTCTCTACTCAACTTCTGAAATAATTTATAATGCAGATCCTGTCATGACAGGTCAATGCACCACACATAGGTGTGAATGTGAACATCCAGACCTGTGTGTGTGCTGTGCTTGTTTGGTTTCTTGTAAAACATCAGGGTTACCTCACATGGTATTTTACCTTTCAGACACCTGTTTGCACACTGGGAGCCCTACAGATCTATAGCTAGAAAGATATAATTATGAAAAGCACCTTGCAGCCCTGTGTTGAAATAGCAGCTAAATCAATTTGTCAAGATTCCCCTCTATAATCTCTCATACACATCTGTAATCTCATTTCACAACAAAGTGATGATTAACATGTTTGCTGATTTAGCAATTAGAATCCTTGGGCTGGTCCTGAACATGCTGATTCTCTCAGAGACTGAGGAGAGCAGGAGCTGCTGCACTGATTGGGATAAGAGGGGTCCCAGCGTGTGCCAAGCACATCCACGTTAACTCAGTGTAATGAGGCATCAATTTGGAGTCAGCCTCTCACTGTACAAATCTCGTACCTGATCAGCCTCCGCAGCCCAGGAGAAATTCCCCACGTTGTTATTCTGAGACTTGTTAACTAATTTTTATAAAAGATTATTAATTGGTTGGTAACAGGAACTAAGCTTTCATGTAAAAGCTCTTTGAGTTTATCTAGATCCAAAGTTCCTGCATGGCCTCTTATCCTCTCAATCAAAAACACAAAGGACAACCTAGATAAATTTAAATTTATCAACTCTGTATTTTTCCTGAACATCCTTCTTGTTGATATCTGTTACAATTCCATATTCTCATCAAATTCAGTATTTTGATGTACTTTTAATGACCTTTTTTTGTTTGTTTTCATCTGTTCTGCTTGTAACTTCAGTCTAAATAAAGCAAAGCTGTGGTTCCAAGCATTATAAAAACATTTCACTTTTTTTCAGTGCCCCTGGAAGCCACAGAGAATTAGAGGCCACTTCTGAAAATATGGATATAGTGATGTAGTGATGTAGTGATGATCTTTGGAGGAAACTTTGTGTTATTAGAACTCATTTGAGTAAAGAAACTTCTAGATTTTGACCACTCTTTTTTTTTTTTTGACCACTTTTGACATATATCCCTCTTTAAATCATGCACTAAAATAATTTGGGATTTTGAGTCTGAATCATTGTGAGCCTTGATAGGAGTAATGTTCTTTTTAGTGCTAAGGAAAATGAAAAAAACGAAACTATAGAATGCTTTCCTTTGGCTCTTGGGTTTGTTTTGTTTTAAACTTTCAGATTGGCTGCTTAGCATTTTGCTTAAAGAAAAGCCAAGCTCACACACATGGAAGATTGCCAGAGACTCTAATCCCTATTTTGGTTAAATTACAGTACCCAGATTTTGGTAACAAAGCGCATTGATTTTATATTCAAAAAGATTTTTATATTTAGTCTGTTAACCTTTTGTAATTCCCACCCACAGCTTTACACTGGGGAACATTTTGATGCTAATTGTTGTCAGTAGGGAATCTGCCACGGCCCCTCGGGAATGTCAATCCACTGAATTGGAATGCAGGTGCTGGTAATTGCAGGACTCTCATTGTCTGCTGGCTGCAGCGTGGATGTCTCACACAATTCTTTTCAAACTGGATTTGAGAACATTTTAAAAAAATAAATCCGGCATTTGAAGATAGCCTTATGTTATATTGGCCGTAAAGAAAGGAGTTGGAGACATTTTTCCTCTAATTGCTAAGAGAGTTTTCCATCCTTGCAGTTGGAAATCACTCTGCCCAGGGCAGGCTCTCGGGTCCTGCAGCCATTGTGACTATTTCACATTTCCCTGGGGGTTTGGATGCTTGCAGGAATTTTTCTGGGGTGGTTCCTGAAGAATGCTGGGTGTAACATCACCATGCACCGATGTGACGTGGGAATGGCAGCAGAGAGAGGCTTGGTGCTCCGAGCCCTGATCCTCTGAGTGCCACTGGACATATTGCTTCCTTCTAGCCCTGCTTTTCCCAGCACAAAATAACATATTGCTTTTCCTCTAAACATCTCAAGCCCTTGTGGCTACTCTGAACTCCAGCAAAACTCTCTCCTATCATTTTCGTGGGCACTTGGGTGTGTTTTCTATGCATAAGAAAACTTATTATTCTTTACTTTACTAAAATCTTCATTATTTTCTTCATAAGATCTCCATGGTGCAGAGTTAATGATTATGCAACAGCACTTTGTTTGGAATACACAATATGCTAAAGTGCTGCCTGGGAAAATATTTTAAATACAGACTAGTCATTACTTTTATTAAATGATTATAATTTTAGTGGGTTTGATGAACCCTCCCCCTGAGTGAAGTCTTTGTTTCCACAGAATGCTTTAATATGGATGAGAGTCATTCTCACAAAAAATATCTGTAGTGAGCTGAAGTTACTATACAGAGACAAAAGAAAAATAGGGTCAAAAATAGAAGATTATCATATTCTTTGGTGTAATATAATATTTTTTTTTCAATTAAAACCACTCAAATTCAATTTTAGTTCCTAAGGATTGTGGCAAAAAGTGTAAAGGCTGTGAACAACCATGATGAAATCAGAATCACAGAGTTGTTGAGGTTGGGAAAGAACCCAACATCACCACCGTGGTCAGCCCCAGGAAACTTCTAATTTTTGTGAATCTCCCCTGGTGCAACTTGAGGCCATTTCCTCTTGTCCTGTCCCTGTTACCTGGGAGAAGGGACAGACTCTCACCTCCCTGTTTGATTTTGCCAATGCCATCAATGAAAAAGAGTCAGGTTTGGGGGTTGTTTGCAGATCCTAACGTGTTTATTCATGCTCTCAGAAGTTTGGCCTCTGTAGCAATGCTAATGGGGTCATAAATTAAAACATGTTTGCTTCTATACTGCACTTCTGCTGAGAGCATTACTGTGGATACATCACACTTGATAATTTTCTTTGGCATCAGTACAGTAGTGAAAGAGTCCTTGGTAACTTGAGTTAATACTAGTTCATTTAACAAAAATTAAATGTATTTTGCTTTCTGCTGAATAGATCATCTTTTATCTTCTTTTTTTCTTTTTTTTTTCCCTGAATGAACAAAGCTCTTTGGTGAATTGACTCCTGCATTAAAGACTAATGCAGTGTGTCTGGTCACCTTTAAATGAAATGCCTATTACCCCTAGGACCAATAACTCTTTCTTTTTAAAACCCTTCAGTTAAACGAGGATGATTTTGCAGCATTTATTGTGCTACAAACAGATAATAACTCTTTGTGGGATGTTAACAAACATTCCAGCTGCATCTGGGGGGTTACTGCCCCACCAGCCTCACTCAAGGGCCTTCCCTGCCAATGGTTTTTCTTCCTCTCCCCAACCACGAACCCACCCTCAACTTCTGGCTTGATGTCCTACACAAGTGATTAGTGTGCTGTAATTGAATTGGCTGTAAAAAGATAATTAATTGATATTTCACTCCCAGAGAGGTCAGGCTGCCCTCTCTTGAAGGGTTGTTATGGAAGGAGTCATTCTGCTGGCACTCGGCCCTCCAAGGTGGCACATGAGCCTTGTCTTGCTGGTAGTTATAATGATTGTAATTAAAATTAACATGAGGGGGGGATTTAAGGCATGATTCTCTGATTTGGATGCTTTAGCTTCACTTGAAAGCATGTGAAACTGGAATTTATTTCAAGGCTCAGCATAAGACACTTCCATTTGAAACTCCTGTCCTGTGTAATGTGGGACCACAGAACTATCACTAGAGGTATATAAGGTTTGAGAGGACTGATAGGAAATCCTGTCAGGACCTGGAAACAATTGATCCTAAACACCTTTCTTTGAACAGCTGCTTATTTTGAGATGATTTCACCTAAAGATTGGCACGAATAATTTTATTTCTTTTTAATAAATGGATTTTATCCACATGCAGGACTTCACTGATGTTTAAGAGGCTCTTAAACATTTCCTTTAAAAGCGTGTGGCACAAGAGCTATCAATTAATAATATAATAATATTAAAAACACATTAAATTTAGTGTCACAGAAACCTTTCTGAAACTGTTAGTGCATTAAGAACCTGGAGTTATTCTGTAAGGAGTGTGGTTCTCACTCATTGCCCAGAGAATAAATACTGCTACTACAGCAAAAGCTAATGGGGAGAAAGATGTTATTTAATGTCCTTGCAGAGGCAAAGACTTAACTTTTATCACACCATATAATGATAAAGTTATGGTGCTGTGGAGGGAACTGCAGCACTGCCAACTGCAAAGTTCTTATTTAAGGTCTTCTAGCTCAGATAAAGCATTGCAGTAGAACATGATCTTTCTTTCCATTTCACCCCACAAAATTTGAGGCAAGCACTGCTGTTAATGATCCATATTAAACAACAGCTTTCCAACACCAGACATTCCTGCCAGGATGGGGGATAACCCATCAAACATTCCCCTGGTTTCTGGTTTGTGTTGTGAAATGCTTCTGCAGGTTCCCACCCATTAAGGACATGACCAAAGCAGCCTCTCTGCAGGTCTCACAGGGAACAGAATTAATTAATTAATTAATAGGGAAATTTTGGTTCCTGCAGGGGGTATTGGTATAACATTATTATGAGGGGTCACAGTGTGTCCCCTCATGGTAATTGTCTTGGTTGTGACAAACACCATGCAAGGTGGAATCAGTTCTGTTACACCTGAGTGGAAAGGGGGAAAAAAGCCCCAATTTTATGTAATTCTGTCAGCAGAATTCCTCAGGCTTTGTAGCACTTCTTACAGTGGGATCCTGAAGAGGTTTCGGGAAAGGAAGAAAAGTAAAAGCTGTTAAACTTCTGTCTGTGCCATCCTTAGTGCAAAACACTGTGTTTGCATGGATACAATACACTAAAATGAGCAAAGCAGTGGTGTATGCATTTAGCTCCAGGAAACAGTCCAGAAAATAACTGAAGATGTATTGGGAAAATTCTGGGGGAAAAGCCTAGATCCTATTATTCAAACTGAAAAAGAAAGATGTGGCAATTCCCAAAGTTCAGGTACAGATAACTATTTACTATTTATAGAGAACTATTTACTTGACTCCCAGTAAGAATGTTCCAAAAGGGAAGAGCAGATGAGAGTCTCAGATCAGATAAAGTGCTCCAACTTCTGGTTTCAAATTCTTTTGACTGTTGAGTTGTACATTCTGGCTTTTGTCTTCACACTGCAGGGGATGCTTAGAGTTTAGTGACCAGGATCCAATTTTGTTTACAGAAATAAATAATAGGAAATCACAAGAGAATCTTAATGTATGCAAATCAAAATCCACCATAGTCAAGTGCTGATGATTTTGCATTTGTTCTTAACTTAAGAATGCAAAGGAAAACACTAGCACATCATAAATTACACCATTTTTGGCACTTCCCCGGAGCACTACAGAAATACTTTTTTTTTTTTTTTTTTTTTTTTCCCCCTGCAGAAAGGAGGCAAAAAGCCAAGTGGCAGGATATCTGCTGAGAAAGCTGAGAAGATGGCAGTCTCGCAGGAGAGGAGGGAAGGCAGCAGGTATGTGTGAACCAGGATTGCTGCTGCTCAGAGCACATTGATCGCCCTGCAAGGCACCTCCCCTCCTGCTGCTGGCCAAGGGTTTGGTGTCCTGGGCACTGTGGGGTCACACTGCCCTCCACATTTTACTCCTCCTCCTTCCTCACAGCCTGGGCTTGTGCTTGCAATTGTAGTAAACCCCTCAGGTTTAGCCAGGGCCCCTTGGAGAATAGAATGCTGACACAGTGGCAAAGAAGTTTCCTGTCTCCAGGGACATCCGCCTTGTACCTTATCCTTATAGCCATGTAAGGCAATATTGTGTTAAACCCTACTATTGGTCACTTATGGTCACCCTAACACCTTTGCCATTGGTCAGGATTGGATCCGGCCAAGGGTATAAAAGTAGCACACTGTACCCCTACTAACTCGGAAGAAGAAGAGCTGAGACCCTTCACGGACCCTACAATAAAGCCATACTCGTGGAACAGCCAGTGTCTTCTGCTTCTCCTCTCTCTACCGTCTGCTGGAGCCTTAGGCCAAGGGAAAAGCTACCTAGCAAGCAAAGCTGAAATCACAAGAGCTGCCTGATCACTAAGAGCTGAATATCTCCCTGCTTGCTAGGGGCTAACCCGCGGCCTTGGTCTGAGAGCGAGCTGGCTTCTGGCACCCAGTCCCCTTGGGGACTGAGCTCTGGAGCTGGAACAGCTTGCATAGGATACTACCAAGCAAGGCTCATTTATGCAATGACATTTTTCAGTCCTTCACTTTAGAGAGCACACTTCAGTGTTGGGGTTTTTGGTGCTTGGGTGGGGATTTTTTGTTTTTCTTGTTTTAGTAGAGCTTCCCCCCCCCCCTTCACTCAAATGAAGTAGGTTGGGGAAAGGGTTTCACCACACCTTTAGAATTGTCATCAAATCTATTTTACACGGTTTTTAGGTGAGAAAACCTTTTTAGCTAAGTTTTACAGTCTGCTCTGATGAGAAGATGACAGTCATGACTTGGAATGACTTGAGTCGTTCCATCTAACCTTGCCATTACACCTAACTTCACCCCTTGAAAACTGGTGTGTTGAAACAAACCTGCAAAATTGCATAGCATAGGATGTAGAAAGTTAAAAAGAAAATAATTACGTAGAGAAGAAAACCTTCTTTTCTGTTTATTAGGCTGGTCAAGTTTTGCAGCAGTGGGTTGAACTATGGCAATGTTCATTGATTATTTAAGTAATGTTAAAATTACTGTTTATTTGATCACAGAAAATTCCTGCTCTCCAGAAAAAAAAAAACCAAAAAAAAGGCAAATCAAATCACCATCATAACCCATTAGCTTGACTTTATTGAAAATTTAGGATGGAATTTGGGGTGGAAAGTATACAATGAGCCTTTGTGGTATTAATGGATCAGAAGTTAACCTGAGCTGTAGATTTTGCTCATTGAAAACAACACCAGTGTAACATTTTTCTGCTTGATAGGGGAGAATTAAGTAACTGGAAGAATAAACTGTCATTTCAAATGCAGTGAATAAACCTTCCTTTTTGTCAGTACCACGTGGGAGCATGGTAAATAAACCCTCTGGTTTCTTGTAACCATTTAATCGATAGCTCAGAGAGAAATCCTGAATCTTTTCCATGCTCCAGCCACAGATGTGCTCACATTAAGGCTGTGGTATGACAGTAAATGAAATTGCAGCTACAGCAGCAAGTATTAGGGGGAAATGAAAATTCCTGACTCAGAGGAGCAGGGCAATGACAGAAAGACTCCTCATTATAGATCTCTTCATGTGGAGAAGAATGACTGGTAAATGAGGTTTGTGTGGCACAAAGAGGATGGAAATACAGTTGGACGTTCAGGCAGAAATTGTGCTCACTGTACAAAACAAACAGAAGAATAGGGCAGAGCTCATTTGCATTTCTTAGCTGAAAAAATGAGCAGGGAGATAGAAATCCTCTGACATGGATGGAAGTAGCAGCAGTTCAGAGAGAGGTATTGTTTAACTTGCCCATTATTTGGGTTGTGATGAAAGTGACTTTTACTCCAGCCTGCTACTGGTAACTTCTTCAGTGTTTGCTTTAATTTCTCTGCTGTAGAATAAGTTACAGGTCTAAAAATACTTGAGCAGACCTGCCCTGATGACATTCTTCACCTTTGCCAGTAGTTCATCCAACAACAAAACATCAAATAATGATAACAGGACAATGATAATGGCTGCCATGAGCAGATAATGGTCCCAGTGCCCACAGGCTGAGCCCACTGAGGTGCAGGAGTTTCTCTGTCACACACAAGATGTTTTCTCACCTTTAAACAGTATGAGAAGCCATGTTTAGGTCACAAGAGAAGGGACAATGGCAAATCGGAGAAACCAAGGTGTGCTATCTGGAATAGTGGAAGGAATCCCTGCTGATGGCAGGGGGTGGGACTGGATGGACTTTCCAGGCTTCCAACCCAAACCATTCTGGGATTCCATTGTTCCATGAACCATTTAAAGCACACTCAGAAAAGCTTCATTTCCCACATGCAGCAGCTGTGTCCCTCATTTCTGCCTTGTGACCAGGCAATTGAATGGAGACTGTTGGGGTTCTTTTCCTTAAATGGCATCACTTGGATGCATTCAAACCCTTTATTCTGAACCTATTTGTTTTATCCAGTTACATGGCCTAAAGAGGTGCAAATTCCCAGATTTATGGATCTAGGTGGTGTCTTGTGAAGGCTGGAGGTGCCTTCACAAGACACCATCCTCCTCTGTGGTCTGTCTTTGAGCATCAGATTTCTTAGTACATTTCAATACTTGGATAAGTGCAAAGGGTGTTGTTCACCCAGCTTGGACTGCGTGACTTGGACAGTGTGACTGTCACACTGTGATGGGAAGGGTCTGTCCTTGAGTGCTGAGGGGATCTACCTGAAAAGCCCCTGAAATTGAACACTTAAAATGCTTGACTTTTAAATATTTTACCCCACTAAAGACAAGGAATAACTAAATAACCAATGTACCCAGACAAAGCAGAGTGCTGAATTTTGGACAGGGCCCTCAGGCTGCCCCCAGCTCTGTCCCACCTCGGTGCTCCCCTCTCTGTGCTGATCACTCCCACCCAGCAAGGACAGAGTTATTCATTACCTTCACCCAGAAGTCGCTCTCTGCCTGCAGTGGAAGCCACTCCATTATCACCAGGTGTATTTCAAACAATAGAAATGATTGAAACAGGAACTCCTACATTTCTGAGAAGATTAAGAATGGCACACCACCCTGTAATTTAGGTAGTTGTGCAAGTTTGCATTTGCATTAGCGGAGTAGTGCAGATTGTGTTGAATTATTCTGTAAAAATACCTTCAGGTTTTGAAAGATTTACTGTGCCATCTGTATGTTGTTTATTTTGGAGTGTTCTGGTGTGGTGGTGATGGATTTTGTGGTTGTTTTAAATGTATGTGTCTTCAAAGGAAGATGAAACTGAGCTTCATTAATTCCTTAGAAGCCCAGAGAGTGGCACATTTGAGTCTCAGTGCTGGTTTTAAGCCTTGAGAGCCACCTTAAAATTCTGATTGACATTTATAGAATAGCTGAATTTAATTTTAAATCTATCACTCAATTCTATTTCTTTTATTAGTAAAATGAACTTCTTTCATATGTGACACTGACAGTTATTGCAAGCAGAGAGTTGTTGTCACATATTTTTGTTTTCTTCTGTTATGTGGTAAGTAGGGTCAAGATTGTGTTATAATTAATTCAGAGCAGTTGAAAATCTTATTTTCTTGAAATCTGGATGAAGCTGCTTGATGTAGCTTTACTTACATTGTTCTGTGACTTCAATGATTTTGAATGGTTTAGACAGGGTAGTGCTTAATCATGCTAGAAGTGTAATTGGACATTATGGAGTCTTGTAATGATTTAAAATTCGTCTCATTTTCTTTGTCCCTTTAGCTTCTCCCTCCATATTCTGAGCCCTATTTTTAGTCAGCTGGGCACTCTGAGCTGCCTATTCATTTCCAGTGGCTCTGCAGAGATTTTCCTGATCAGGGTTGTGGGTCAGGACACTTCTGGTTAGGAAAAACAGTAATTGGAGAAATTTAGTCAGTACTAAATGTTGGTTCCGTTATTTTAGAAGTGGAACTCACTTGGCCTTAATTCTGCACCTGCAGCTCACACCAGTGCTGCATATTTGAATCAGGATTTTGAAGGAAAGTAAAGTTGTAGAATTGGACATTTGTTGATAAAAGTTACAGGGCTGTAAGAACTTCTTTTTTCCCCCCATTAAAATATTTGATTTTAATTTTATAAAACCCCTTATTTTATATATGATAATGTATTGTCATTTGGGATATGGAAAATTGTTGCAGCTGGTGGCATGAAGAGTTGCTGTGGCTGCAAATAAACAATTTCTAGAATTTCAAGACAGCATTCAGCAAACAAAATACTTTCTGTTACAATTTATACTTTGGACTCGATATTTTATATGCAATGTTTCATAAAACAGTGTAGGTGCTGTGTAAGGGTTACATGCTAGTGGAAAGTTGGTTTATCCAGTCTCAAGATGCAGTTTTTAATTCCATAACACATTTTAATACATTGTTTTAAATAGATTCTTCTCAGCTGTTGAGGTGGAAGCAGCTTGTTATTTTTCCATAGCAAAGGTCACTATGCATCAGGTTGTCAGGTGGCTGGCAAATAAAACTTAAAAATAAGTTTCCTCCTGCCATCCTACTTTACTTGAAAAGGATTCTTTTAATTGCCTGGTCATTTTATTCATGCAGGAGGAATTCCTGGAATTTCCCTGTGTGATGGGGATGCCTGTCAGTGCATGGAGAACATTGAATTCTGATGGTGTGTGAGCTGTGGGACTCCGCCAGCAGTGGATGGAAGTTGTGAAGTGTGTGAATCTGGGCTGGCTGGTGATGGAAGAGGAAATGTCAGCTTCCTTTATTATTTATGCTGAGCACTATTAATTACCTGCTCTGTGATGGGGAAGCAGCAGCCCCGTGCAGAACCCAGATCCAATCAGTGCATGTGAGCACAAAGTTTACAGAATGACCTTGTGTGTAATTACTCATTTGGTGGCTGTTAGGAAAAGGCACAAATGGAATCTGACATACATTAGAACACATTAATGATTGCCTTCCTCCCTCCATCCTCTTCTGTACAGAAAAATGATTTTAATTAAGACTTCCGTGATTAGTCATTTAATCAGTCATTAGGCCAATACAGATGGAGTCAATTAATTTTTTTACACTTGAATAGAGACTTGATGCTACTGCAAAACGTACAAGCTTTTTTTTTTTTTTAACATTGTATCATGGGCAATTGCCTTGATGTCTGTCTGGTGAGTGTGCTTTGCTCTTCCCAAAACTGGGTGGATTTGCAGCACATCAGTGTTATGGCAGCTATAGGTATGTTTTATTACAGGCTTTCAAATTTTAGGCAATCAGTTTGGTTTTGAATTCAGAGTGACAGTTGCTCCTGTTATGGAATATCCTTGATTTTTTTAATGAATAATGTGGAAGAGTTGCCTTTGAAAGCAAGTGTATTCAGCACCTCCTAACACATTTCATTACAGATGATAATACTTTGTGTTTCAGTGCTAAATTTCATGCAGGAATTCCAAATGTTTTAAGAACTTAAGGATCTGTTTCTTTGGTGTGGGAAGGTTTTCTATATACTTGGCTGATCCAAGAAATGAGGTGGATGAATTGGAATCAAGACACAAGTTTGCTCCATCAGATAATAACCTGGTGTGCCAGATGTGTGAGAGGAACAACTGCATTGTGGAAGTGTTTGTGCAGAAAGGACAAGGAGGCCTGGGACATTTGGCTTGCATTTTAAATGTGTCTGGATTATTACTCTTGAACAGTTAGTTATAAAGATCCTGATGTAAGACTAACCTGGGACATGAGAGAGGGCTGCAAAAGGAAGGACCTGTGATAAAAAGGACAATCAAATGCTCAGGCAGTGTGATCTCCAGATAAAGAATCAGAAAGTGATTCAGATGGGTTGCCAGCAAACAGGCTCCAGGAATGGAGGCTGCAAATGAGTAAAAGTGGAGAACCCATTGCTTAAAGTATTCCATGAACCAATTTGTTCATTCACCACCACCCAAACCTCCTGAGTGCATCTCCAATGTAAGAGGAAGACAAGGCAGTTGGAATCTGTGGGAGCAAGTGGGGTTAAGAGTCTGTGTGACACAGATTTCTGTAATTGATGATGTTTCTGTTCCATTTTGGGCCGTTTCTGTTCCTTTTTGTCCCCATGCTGGGAGAGCAGAGGGAGCTGTCCAGCCTCAGGGTGTGAGTGGCTCCTGCAGGTCAGGTCTGCAGTGCCAGGAGTTTGCTGTCATGTTCTCTTGCAGAGGCAAAAGGGGAAGGAATAGATTGATTTGTGTCTTTCCTAGGAAAGCTTGTAAAGACTGAAAAATGAGCCCTGTCTTGTCTAGCCCAGGAATAATAAATAAAAGCAGGTGTGAGGTGTTGGAATTGAAAACAGCTGGATATGACGGATGTGATCCGACTTCTCCAGAGCTTCAGTCTTTAATCCCCGTGGCTCAGTGTGAATATTTCCCCCCTGATGCAATGCAGAAATAATAAATAGAACACAGCACATGGAAGGGTTCCTAGACCAAGAGTGGAGGAGGGAACGAGCCCAGTTCACCCTCTGCATGCTCACTTTGCCCTGT
Source organism: Zonotrichia leucophrys gambelii (assembly GCF_028769735.1). NCBI lineage: Eukaryota > Metazoa > Chordata > Aves > Passeriformes > Passerellidae > Zonotrichia > Zonotrichia leucophrys. The sequence continues at coordinate 2,449,036 of NC_088190.1, read as the reverse complement.
ACCTGTGTACTCAGGAACCCTCTCGGTGCATTCTGCTGCTCCTCACTGTCCAGTCCTTGGTGTTGGACTCTGGCATGGCATGCTAAGCTGAAAAAATGAGAAACCTTTGGAAATTTGTGTTGCAAACTGGAATCTACCTTCATTCCAAGCAGTATTTTGGCAGATGTGTAATGATCCCCTCCCCGTGTTTGTGTAGCTTTTGCACATAAATGCTTCTCCCCAATTAAATCCTGAACTGTCACTATGAATGGCAATGAAATGCTTCCTATAGCATTCAAATTATCAGATATTCAATTTAAAAAGAGTCATCCAGCCTTATTTTGTCAAAAGCTGCCCCTTGTAAACTGCCAGAGGTGGCTTTGGCCACTGGAAAATCTGCCACCTGGTTCAGAGAGTTCCCTACACAGAATGGATGGGAAGAGCATTCCTTGATTAGAGCTAACACAGTAATTGAGGTGACACCAACTGATTCATTGCATTTGTCTGAGGCAGCAGGATTCAAAAATAGCCACAGTGCAATTCCATCCTACCCAGTAATGGTTTTCTATTTAACCTGGGTTTAAAATGCTCCAAATGCTGGGATGAATCCCTTGGCATGGCTGTGCAGGAGGATGTAAAAAAAACCCCAACGAAATACCCACTTAAATAAATGATACGTGGGCTCTTTCCTTCATGTTTATTCTATTCCAAGAGTTTGATAAGATTCATCAGGGTCACACTTGGAAGCTGTCTTGCAAAGTAGATCATTTAGAGAAGCGTTTTGGCACCCCGCGGGTTTGTCGTATCTTCCAAGCAGGTTGTGCCAAAAGAAAATTGTAGAAACTGCTGTCACAGAGTACAAAATCATTGGATTTATAATAGGAGCCAGTGGTGAGAATTCATTATACATTCACACCTGCAGATAAAGAGCATCTAAAATTGGAAGTTTTATTCCACTCATCTTTGATCCTGATATTATTAGATTATATTAGCATCATCCCACACAAGGCTCTGGAATTGGAGCAGGTATGAATTCCATCCATTAATTTTTTCATTCTTTCTGTACATAACTTTACACATTCCTCCTGTACACAACTGTGTCCTGTTGTTCTGTTCTGTGGTCCCAGGCTTCCAGGAATCATTTCTCTTTTGTAATCCAAGGGTATAAAAATCACTCGACTCAAATCATTCCACTCTCCCGAACAGAAACTTTTTCATAATTCTAAACTATTTGGAGAGCTTATAGAAAAATAAAGATCTGCCACCTGAAAGTTTTAATCTGTACCCAGGGGAAAGTTAAAAGAGGAGTGCAGATTTTTGTCTATTGTTGTAAGGGAATTGATAGTTTACTCAGATGAATTAAGGCAATATTATCTGAAGCTTTATAGGCAGATACTGTACCAGCATTGTGAAGCCAATTAAATATCTAATAGCAATCCAATTAAGTTATTTTTATGAGCAGATGAAAAGTTACTGTCAGTTTATTTGTAGGCAGCAATTTAAGTAAATCTGAAAGGTTACATACTGTACAAAAGAATCTGAAGAATCTGGAGAGTTTAGTTGTAAATAATCATTCAGTCTGGACATTTTTTGCCAGACATATAGACTCTGTGTTCAGCTAAGAAATAAGCAGTGCATTGATTTTTTTCCTGATTTTAATTACTGGAGAAAATGCAATATGAGTTGTTTATCCAGAATTAATGTCACTTGATATAAAAAGTCTACAAACACAAGAATGGGGAGATTTACTTTTCTAGTCCACCTCAATATTAGCTTGTGATTTTTCTGCTGTAAAGTTATAAAAATTAAACCCAGATCTGGTGAATTACATGCTTTTCAAGTAGAATATAAAATACAACTGACAGAAGAGTGGATGGAGTGGAATCTACATTTGTAGAATGTGGAGGTGCCCCTGCATTTCTCAGAGATAGGAAATCATTAATAGCATTTCTAGAAATAAGACAATTCTCTAAAGAGAATCAGACTGATCAACCCTAGAACTAGAAGTGACACGGTTTGAAATGTAACATTTTCCAAATATGTAATTTTGGGTTTGTACAAAGAGAAAACAATATTAAAAATAGGGTTTGTAGATCCACAGACTAAATAACTTGGCTTCAAAATTCTGTTCACCACCAAGGAATGCTCCTGGAATTTCAGAGCAGCATTTCATTCACAGTGTATCAGACACATTTATTATTTGATCTGGTAGACTAAGATTAATTTTTTTATATACATTAAATCACTGACAGTATTCATTTCTACAGCATATTCCTTTGCAGTATTTGCTGGGTTATTTTTCATCCAATAGCTGGACGTTAGGAGAGGTGTAATGTCTACCCACAGTTAACTCATTGTAGGAAGTCTAGAGAATATTTTATTTGCTGCCTTACTCAATTTGAGACCCTTCCCAAAGGGTGGAGTTGGAGTCCCCCCACACAGGTGGAATAAGCTTGTTTTCTTTCCCATCTCCAGGGCTCATTTGCACAACTCTGAATGATTAACTATGAAAATTCTTAAGTCAAAGAAGATTCCAGGTTGTGCAGCCCCTCTTGTGCTGTATTGGATCCGTGGCTGCTGAGGTTCCAACAAAGAAAAGAGAAAATGATACTCCTTTTCTAATTAAAGAAGTAATTTTCCTTTGCAAATAGACTTTTTATCTCAGCTGCAGTGTTAAGGATCAATGGGTTGTCACATGTATGTCTTTTTAATAAATGTCAGCTGAGATGACATTAAAGTGATAGACTGATCACTGTAATCAATGCAATTCAAAATTGCTTTATGTCTTAAATGAACTCGGTTCCTTCCCGTGATTCTCCTCCAGTTAACATTGTCTGAGCAGTGGAGTACAAGGTTACATCTCAGTTTGGAGTAAAACCGAGCATGGTATGGAATTCACATTTTTACACACAGGTTTTGCAGTTCACATTTTCACATACAGCTTTTGCAGTTTAACTCCTGGGTTTCTGCAAGTCAAGGGACCTCGCTAGAGAGTCTTTCTGAAAAGAAAAAAAAGAGAGAGAGAAAGAGAGACAGAAGAAAAAATGAAAGTAGAAGGGAATGTTGTGAAATTTCCCCTTTTATCCCCTGCACTACCACCTCTATAAAAGAGTGAGGCTGAGGCTTAGTGAGATTTTTCTTTCCTTCACTGTCTTGGTTGAGCCATGGCCCAGGAATGGCTCAGCTCAGGCACACTCAGAGCTGGAGTTTGAGCAGGGGTTTCATTGCAGAGTAGGAATTTCACTGCAGAGAAGGAGTTTGAGCAGGGGTTTCATTGCAGAACTGGAGTTTGGGCAGGGTTTCACTGCAGAGCAGGAATTTCACTGCAGAGCTGAGTTGAACAGGTTTCCTTGCAGAACTGGAGTTTGGGCAGGGTTTCACTGCAGAGCAGGAATTTCACTGCAGAGCTGGAGTTTGAACAGGGGTTTCACTGCAGAGTAGGAATTTCACTGCAGAGAAGGAGTTTGAGCAGGGGTTTCCTTGCAGAACTGGAGTTTCACTGCAGAACTGAACTTTGAGCAGGGTTTCACTGCAGAGCAGGAGTTTGAGCAGGGTTTCATTGCAGAACTGGAGTTTCACTGGAGTTTGAGCAGGGTTTCATTGCAGAACTGGAGTTTGGGCAGGGTTTCACTGCAGAGCAGGACTTTAAACAAGGTTTCACTGCAGAGCAGAGTGAGAGGTTCATTGAGACTGGGTTTCACTGCAGAGCAGAGTTGCAGGTCATTGCAGACTGGTTGAGCAGGGTTTCACTGCAGAGCTGAACTTTGAGCAGGGTTTCCTTGCAGAGCAGTAGCTCTGGGTGTCTCTGCTGTGCAGTGCCTGTGCTGCCACACCTGGCCCAGCCCTGCTGTTTGTGATGCTGGGGTGTTTCTCCCCTGGTCTCCTCATTCCCAGCTCCCAGAGAATCCAGGGATGGAGCAGCTGGTGATGGTGGAGCAGAGCAAACCCCAGGGAGCAGCCTGATTCCCAACTAAAATCTTTCCCTACTATTATTCTCACAGTCTAATCAGTGTCTTTAAAATCTGTTTATGCAGAATACTTCAAAACTCTTTTCTTGTTCTGGATTTATTTTTTCAAACCCCCAGAGGTTCTGTAAAAACTCTCAGAATCCTTGTAAACCTTTTTATTTCTCTTAAAGCTGGCAGACTGACAGGCTTTAGTTATGCTTAGTGCTAAATTATTTATCTTCCTTTTCCCTCATAGCCCTGACTTCTGAATCTTTAACTTGACTCTTGGGACATGTGGGGTGGGTTTTTTGGTGGGTTAGGTTTTTTTTTCTCCCACTTTAAAGTGAAGTCATTTTTATCTTTTGTCTTTTGTGTTTTACCATAAAAGTGCACATGTAAAATGTGAATGTGTAAGTATGTTTAAGATGTGGTATATTTTTGTAATTGTAATATGAAGTGTAATAAGATAAGTAGGACATATAAACCATTTTATGTTTATTTGTGTATGATTCTTATCACCTGCATTTAATAGTGAATCTCAAATTGATTTTTTTTTAAATGCCATTCTTACACAAACTCATATTCATTATAGAACAGTCTTGAGGCTTTCTCATCTAGAATCAAATTCTTTTAATTGCCAAGAGTTTTTCAACAATCAAATGATGATGTGAACAAATGAATTTAAAATGCACAGAGTGTTCAAAATGCAACTTATTCATCTTGGATATTTTAGTTTTGTCTTTTTTCATTCAAAGTTGTTGACACAGTAGATTTCCTGACCTTGTTCTTTTAGACTCTTCAAATTGCCATGGATGATACTTGCCCTAATACTTCTGTTCCATTTTTACTCACATTAGTATTAAACAGTAACTTTCTGTTCCATTTTTGAAGTTGGTGACCTCTGAAGGATTTGGAACTCTGAAAGTTTCATTGGTGGAAAAATATCTGATATCATATTCTGGAAGGCCTATGGCTCATTAACTTATATCTATTAATGGCTGCAAAATTCATAAACCTTTACATAATGATTTTCTTTAACTGTAGTACTATTAATTTTTATGGTAATTTTACTGTTATTTATGACCATCAGAAGAGTTGGTTGGAGAAGGAGAGAATCACATGGGGCTTCCAATTTGTGGGTCCTCTCTGCCTGTAGTAATTGTTGCAGGCTCTATTAAAGATTAAGGAGGTTTCAAGATTTGACTTTATAAGGTGAAAGTAATTCTTTGAAGGAAAAGTTGTATTATTAATAGTGATTGGAATTGATTACTCAAAGAGCTGGAGTAATTTGTTCATGAATTCCATTCAGTTTTATTTCTCTCAGGGTTTGAAATGCTTTATATCCGATCATGGGCATCCTCATTTCTTTTTCTGCTTTCCAATAATAGGAGTTTTAATACTCTTTTTAAAAGCACACAAATAAATTACCAAACAGGCAAACAAAAGAAACAACAAGTCTGCAATTACAAACAGATTAAAAAGTTAAATGACCGTTATCTGTAAAAATACCAGAGAACAAACGATCTGAACTTCTGGTTTTCTCTCCAGAACACACAGAATATATGGTAGGTCAAGTTCTATCCTGTAGATGGTGTACAGATATTTAACAGGACTTTCCTCTGGACAAATCACACCCAAAATGGAGCAGCTGGCAGGTATTTTCCATAAGGGGCACAGTAAATCCCCTGTGTTCTGCTCCTTTTAGAGTGAAGCAAAGCACCACGTCATACAGGCTGGAAAAGCTGAGTTTCAGGAGATGCTGGATTGTTTCACTTGGCATCCTGCAGATTCACAGTTCCATAAGAAATGCCTTCTCGTCGTTCAGAACCAGCACCAAAAGCTGCAGCTCCTAAAGTCTCAGTAAAGATTTGAATAGGAAGAGGGTTTGGGGTCACAGACTGACTGATCTGTGCTGTAGGATTTTCTGTTTCTATGCAGTATCTTTAAAATATTTATTTCAGAGTTGTTGCACTGTTTCTTGTGTGCTCACACAGGTGGAAGGGATGCAGAGGAGTTCCAGTTCTGGGACTGTCTCCAGTTCTGGGACATCACCCTGGCACAGGTGCCACTCTGACCATGTCCCCTTATCCTGTACACAGGAGAGGGGACCGCAGAGAAAGAACACAGCTGAGGCCTGGTGGATTGACTGATTGATTGATTGATCTACAAGAGCAGGGTGAGGGGATGGCTTCACACTGACAGAAAGAGTTAGATTGATTGGAAGGAATTCTGCTGTGAGGTGGGAGGCCCTGGCACAGGTGCCATTCTGACATGGCCCTTGTCCTATACAAGATAGGGGATCTTAGAGAAATGCCACAGCTGGGCCTGATTGATTGATTGATTGATTGATCTCAAGAGCAGGTGAGGGGAATGCTTCACACTGCAGAAAGGTTAGATTGACATTGGAAGGATTTCTGTGAGATGGCAGGCTGGCACTGGCGAAGATTTGATTGGTATGGGAGGAATTCCTGGCTGTGAGGATGGGCAGGCCCTGGCACAGGTGCCACTCTGACCATGTCCCCTTGTCCTGTACACAGGAGAGGGGACCACAGAGAATTGCCACAGCTGAGGCCTGATTGATTGATTGATTGACTGATCTACAAGAGCAGGGTGAGGGGAATGGCTTCACACTGGCAGAAAGGAGGTTTAGATTGGATATTGGGAAGGAATTCCTGGCTGTGAGGGTGGGCAGGCCCTGGCACAGGTGCCCAGAGCAGCTCTGGCTGCCCTGGATCCCTGGCAGTGCCCAAAGCCCAAGGATGGGTTTGGAGCAGCCTGGGACAGTGGAAAGTGTCTCTGCCATGGCAGGGGTCGATGGGATGATCCTTCAGGTTCCTTCCAACCCAAACCTTCTGTGATTTGAAATGAGATTTATTTACCTCCGTCAATATTACGCCAGGGAATGTAACAACCCTGATATTCTGAGAAGAGCAGTGAAAGCTTTATCCACAGCACCTCAAATATTGCCATTGTTAATGGATTCTGAGGGAGGGCTGAATGAGATAGAAAAGCTCCTTGGGTGTACAGCAGGAGAAATTCTGTGTCTCTGCTTTTCCTTCTTCGCAGACAGGATGAGCAGTTGCTAAAGCATTTGCTTTAAAAAAAAATAAGTTAACAGTCAGCCTATCTGGAATATATTTTTCAAAAGTTTGGAGTTCTTCCATTAGTATGTAAGTACCAAGAAATATATCATAAAAGCCAGTTGGCCTCACAAACTTTGAATCTAATACCAGTTAATTGTATCAAGTTGCAGTTGTTTTAATGTTTTCTATGTAAGGGGTCAGAGTTCCAGCAAACATGTTTCTGGAGCTGTTGGCAGCTAAAAGAGAAAGGCTGCTTTATTGCTTTTCATAACTGCTCTGATTTCCATAGCCAAGAAAGCACCATTACAGCTTTTATTATTTTTCATTTTAAAAATGCTTTAGAAAATACGTTACACAAGGACACCTGCAGGAGCAGAAAAGTTCTGAAATTTTGGACATGAATTCTGCTTTGGAAAGAGACATTTTCTTTTATATGCTGAAGAAAACACAAAATTTCAAACCCTTTATTCATAGCTTTGTTGCAGTGCTAAACTGTACATAATAAGCATCTTTCTGCTTAAAATCATCTGGTCGTATCTTAAACCAAGACCAATCTTTGCTTTCATTGTTTTTTCATTCCCATTTATGGCTTTTAAGAAGTATTAGTAACCCAAATTTGCTACACACCCTCAATTCCTAATACTCATGTGATGTTTTCCTCTTAAAATTTTTGATCTGTTCCATGGGTAGAGTCCATAACTTTTTAAAACAAACTACAGATGTAACTGTCAACTCCTCTGGTCCCGTATCAAGATGGAATTACGTAATCACAGACATCAGAGATGGAAAAAACCTATTAGGTCATGCTGTCCATGTCCTCTGCCAGCCCGTTCTGCCTCCCTGCAGGAAGTTCTCCAGGGAGCTGCTGAGCTCAGTTCTGGACAGTTCCTCTGAAATCCTTTCCCAGGATTCTCAGTGGGCATCTCTCAGTGGCCTGGTTTTAGTCTGATGTGACAGGTGCAGATTGGATTTCTGGAAAATGCTGTGGCTAAGTCTTGCGTTAAAACGTGGAGGTTCCAATAGAACAACACCCTCAGTGCATTGTTTTTACTCTTCAGTCTCATCCTGAAAATGAGTCATTGCCACTCCTGAGCTTGATTTCTTAAGTTTCCTTTACCTTTCTAGAAAACTTTCTGCAGTGAGCCTCAGTTATCCCTGTCCCAGCCACCGCTGTCCCAGGAAGGCACTTGGGTGTAAAACACAACAATTGGGATCAATTCTTTGCCCTTTTCTTCCCTTTCCATAAATACCTGATTGGAGCAGCATTATTCTGATAGGCAGTAAAGTCCAGATGTGAGGACTCAAGGAGATCTCAGTGAGCACTGCTAGTTCAGCCCAAAGAAATGAGCAGCTGGTTTGCTTTGGCTGCTTTCCTAAGCACACAAAGAGTTAAATCACATTAGCTAACTTTACAAAGAACTTAGACATTTGTCTTCACTCTGACTGCAGTGTCTTCTCTTGCTATTAACTATTTACTATTTGCTATTTTAACTCTATCCACACCTTTGGAGATACCTCTGGATGCTGTGCTGTGGAAGAAATTGTGTGGGAATCATGAAGAAAATTTGGTCCTTCTCTTTCTTCCTGTATAACTTTAATTCTGATTTATTTATGTTTTTATCGAATAAGGCCAATCAGAAAGGATACAAAGAATGGAAGGGGTTAAACTGGAGCTGTAAGTGCTGCCTGCAGGGGGAAGAACAGACTGGGGGAGTGTGTGAGAGCTTCTCCCACTTGGCTGCTCCCCAGCCCCAGAGGGTACCAGACCCTGCTGAGGGTGGGGTCACTCACACCCTCCTCCCTCTTCCACTTTCCCTTCCTCTCGAAATTGCTTTCACTTAACATCTGGAACGTTTTCCCCTAATCAACAGCATTTCCTCAGCTAGAGCCCAGCGTTTTCATGATTGGGGAATTCCTACGGTTGAGATCAGCCAGAGAGAAGTCAGAGAGGTTTTGGCTCCCCTTCCCTTCTCTCTGGTTTTTCTACCATGTGAAGAAGTGTGTCTGAAATGTGTGTAATGCCTCGTCTAACTGAGCTGGAAAATCAAAAATTCCTTAAAAGGAGCACAGCAAGCTGGAGGTTTTCCTGGGAACCTTTGTTTATCCTTGGGACTCTCAGAGCTATTACACCCCACGGGCTCAGGGACACAGTGCTGTGGTTTAGTGTCTGCAGCCATCCTCATCTAAAAGCACCAAGTGTGTTGTGAACTCCACTTGCAAATCCCAGCTCCTCTAGGAAAGAGTGAGAGAGGTTTTTGCAGGGATCAGCCACCCCTGAAAGGGAAGGCAAAGCTTTTAAACATCAAACATGAATGTTTAAAAACAAGTGAAGAGTCTGTAGGCTTTGGAATTTCCATGGGAATGTAGGAAGTGGAATATGTTTGTTGTGTTTGGAATTGAACACTGAGCTGGAAACCCAAACTTTTCATGCTGTTCTTTAATAACATCAAGTGGCAGTGGATTCTGTGCTTTGTTGCACCCAGAAGGGAGCCTTGCCTGCCCCCAGCTCCCATGAGCACCACACAGCCCAGCTAGGGAGAGCATGTGGAGCTTCAGCGGGGATCTGCCAAACCCAACAGGGAATCTGGGAGCTCCAGGCATTCCATTTTGGGGGCTTTCATGAAAACCACCCCATGTCTGTGTGCTGTCTGTGCAGAGCAGCAGGACCCCTACACCTCTGATTGTTTCTGAGTGACCCTGTGCTGTTAGACAGCCTAAATCTTACTTTAAAAAATACCTGCACACTTCCAAAAGGAATTCAAATTCCTCTTGCTTCGCTGATCTGTTTCCTAAGAGTGTGATGATCTTACCATTTCTTTCCAAATGCTTTTTAGACTCTGTTCCTTCTTGGCTTTCCTTCGTTGTGAAAAGCTGTTTTTGGTTTCTCAGCCTGATTTTTCACTCACATAGTTAATCTTCCTCTGGCTCCTGATAAGCTGCCAAATGTTTAAAATCTTCTTTGGTATTCCCTTGTAAAAGAGGTTGGATTTACCAGAGTTCATCACTGTAAACCATTTTTCAATTTTCAGTGTTTATTTTGCTGTAAGATCTTTCTAATAAACAAAGGAACAAACAAAACCCCCATTCTGCTGGTTCCTCCTTGTCAGGAATATGAACTGTCGCTGCTCTTCTAATGAATTCCATCCTTTCCTCTGCACAAACATGGCTCTCCTCATTTGTAATGATTTTGTCCAGACTCAGTGGGACTCCTGTCTCAGAGCTGTTGCAGCTATTGACTGTTTTTGTAGCTCTTCAGATGTTGTTAGACAGGCTGCATGCTTTATGTAGATCACTCTGGAAGGACTTCAAATGAACTTGCTTCCATCTCACTCAGCAAACTCTGCTCCTGACTTCAGACTAATATTCAGGATTTCTTCACTGGCAGGGGTGGTTCTGCCTCTGTCCCTGCAATACTCAGACATTGCAGAGTAGCACCCACTGTACATTAATTAATCCCTTGCCAAAGTTGTCTCTGAAACTCAGATTTATAGATCAGTACCTACAGGACCAGTATATCATCACCCGCTCTGACTTTCTGCAAAGCACGGGCTGGAGATTTACACCGAAGTCAGAATTAATTAGGAAGATACTTGATGAATAGGAAACTGGGCAAGGAGGGTAGATCCTTTCATCAGATTTCATTACAGAGCCGGTCATTTGTCACTTGTCATTTTGCAGTTCTGATTTATAGGTGGAAAATACTGATGTTGGGCTGATAGATTTTTGGGTGGCCTTTGGGAATGCTAAGACTGAAGCACATTCATCAGTGTGACAGGGGTGTGGGGAGCACTGAGAGAGTCCTGTGCCCATCTCACTGTCTGAATGGCTCTTACAGAGCCTAAAAGATGTCACTACCAAGCCAGGAACTGCTCATCTTACCCTAAACCTGAATATTCCTATGATCACCCCATAGTTCTTTGTGGAAAGCTCTTTCCTCGTTCAGGTGTGTGGTGGGAAAAGCTCCTGTTGCTGTTGGATAATTTTCCTTGGGATTTGTCAGCCCCTGTGTTTGCCATGGAATCCTGGATCCTGCCTGCCCTGGTGTCACTGTCTGTCCCCAAGGACCTGCAGCACACAAAATTCCATCACCTGCCTGGACAGCAGCCTGGCACTGCCATGGAACATTCCTGGGCACCTCCAAAACCTCCCCAAGGTGGCAGCAGGAAATTCCAGCCCTGATGTAAAAGGTGAAAAAAGGTGAAAAAGGAACTCAAAACCACCTTTTCCACCATGCTGTGCCTCACTAATTCCTGCTGAGCAGCTGCTTATTCCACAGACAATTCACTGCAATAATTATATCATTTGGGGAATATTTGGAGTTTTGTGAAACCTCAGGGGCACTTTTTTTTCAAGTGACAACCATTTGCAAACATTTTTAGTCTATTTTTTTATTTTGGTTTAAGTTAAATTATTTAATTTGGGGAAGAATAGTATTTAGAAATCCAAATCTATTTATAATAGGACTGCTGTCAGTAAGATCATGCCACTGCTGATGGTCTCCTTGGAAAGTCTTGTGAAGAAAAATGTAAAATCTGTAAAATCTGCCCTACTGGCTACTCCAAGGTCTTTGCCTCCTCACTGTCTGTGGCAATAAACTTTTGCCTTTGCCATTCATATTCATTCAATTATCATTCATAAGTTGAATTAGTTTTAATTTTCTCTCATCTTGGAATTATTTTCTTTAAGATGACTTAAGGAAATGCACAGCCAACCAGTTAAGTGCACAATTCATTCTTATTTGGAGAGGACCATGGTTGGAATAAACCAAATAACATTAAGTATTTGTGGCTCCACAGGCTCTACTCTACAGCGTGTGATGAGGTTTTGGTGAAGTAACATTCCCTTGGAATAATGATAAAATATTTGCAGAAAGACCAGGAGTAATGCACCTTTCTGGGCACCCAGATTTTAATAAAAAAGGAACAAACAAAAACAAAACCCCCATTCTGCTGGTTCCTTATTGTCAGGAATATGAACCCAGAGTGCTGGATCTTTTACATAAATGTCAAATTCAATCCATGACCTCTTTTTATATCCAGTTATCTCAATTGCTAATGGGAAGAATAGAACCCCTGCAACAGCTTCCTCCTTTATTTATGAGTTAAGAACAGTTTTATCAAATAGCCATGCCTCAAAATAAAAACCATCTGCTTGGCAGAAGTGCCCTGTCAGCAGACAGCAGCAATTACACCGAGGCCAAACAACATCTAATGAGCTCCAAGGCAGGGACAAAGAGAGGAGCTGTTCAAAGCAGAATCAATCTGGGGCTAAATCAGTGCTTTTATTTAATGCACAGGGAGAAAGGCTGAGATGAGACGCACAGGACTCCTGGCACAGCTTCCCCTCAGCTCTGTGCCTCCTTCTGGGCACTGCCCAGGGGTTTGTGGAACTGCTTTGAGTGAAAAAGGCCCTCGCTGGCATGGCCATCTCCCTGTGAACGCTTCCAGTTATCCCAGGAAGGGCAGCAGAGGGGACTCAGCCACTGGAATCTCGCCTCATTCCTGGGCTCCCTTCCTGAGCTGCTGACATTTGGGATGGGGCAGTGTTACCTGGATGTTAACAAGGGCATTTCACTTGTTTGAAGGCACATGCCACGGGGAAGGGGCAGGGACTGAGGAGAACTTTGGTGACAAGGCCAAACATTCTGTTTCAAACCTGGAATTTTTCTGGCTTCATCTTAAAGCCATTGCTTGAGTCAGGTGATATCTTCCCATCTTCCATGATCTATTTAAGTCACCTATCAATCATCTTTCTGAGATATTAAATGAGATCCTTGGACTAATAATTATCTTAGTAAAAGCAATTTTCTCCAGACCTCAAATAATTTCACCCTGTGTTAGTTCTTTGTGTTGTATGTAATTTTTCAGATTTTTTTCCAGAAAATATTCATCACTTAAAAGCCACTTTAATATTAAACTTAACCAGTCTCTGTTGTCTTTGCTTTTGAATTCATTTCTTTAGAACCCTGAAATGGCTTCACCAATGTGCTGGCGGGACAGACCTGCAAATGGAATCTGGACCATCCAGAGGCTCTGGAATTGCCTTCAGACCCTGTAATGCAAAAATTAATCAGAAATGATATGTAGAAACCAAATCTGGTTTCTAATTCTGCTGATGGCAGCAGAAATGGAATTTATACAGTGACAGAAACTGTGTAGTCATGAGTTTGTTATGATAATGTTGCATGCCAAGGGAAGCCTAGATTTAATAACAATGTAAAGCATCACTCCCTGTAATACATACGTGTGTCTGCTTGTGTTCCAAGTGTCCCTGGGCGGGGCCATCGGGAAAACCAAGAGCAGCTGTGGTGGTGAAACAGGGAGAATAAAAGTCTGAATTATTGTTAACATATGTACCAGTGTAACAGCCCCAATTTGATCACTCTCATGAACAACGAGCAAACCCCCTCTGGGTATGTTTGTATTCCAAAATATGTCATGAGGAAAGATTAACAGTTCTGGAAAGGGATCTTTTCCTTGGGATGAAGATTTCATTTCCTTGCCTGGTACTCTTGGAAAGCTCCCAGCAAGCTGAAAGCACAACAAAGCAGTGGAAGATGGTGTGTTACAACCTGACCAATGTCTTGTTCAGCACAGCAGGGCCAGAGGAGCTCACTGCAGGCAAGGCACGAGGTTGTGCTCTTGGGAAAGGCAGTTCTGCTCTCTGAGTTAAGCTAAATATTCAGGAGTCACTGCACTTTGGAAAGTTTGTGGTTTTAAAAAAGCCCCAACAACTTAGATCTTCCAAGAACATTTTTTTTCCTCTGCTATAAGGAAATGGTCCGTAACAGTTTTCTCAGATTAAAGAGATTTGTTTCTTTTATATGAGATTGAAAGGATTTCACTTTCACATCACCCTTCTGGCCTTTTATTGGAAATAAAATGTTTTGGTCTGTCCAGTTTCACCTCTCAGTAAGATCCCAGTGCCCAAACCCCACTGTGCAACTCATGAAGAGAAATCATGCACCACTGAAGGTCCCACAAATTTTTTTCTGTATAAACCTCACAGAACAACAATAATTTTTATAGGTAATAAGTGCTCCTTGTTTCCTTTTGTTTTTGTAACAAATTCCCTACACTTTCTAATACTCACTCTCTAATTTATAGTTGTTGCTATCAGTTTCTCTTATTTCATCCATGCTTTTTGTAGAATTAGCTCTATGATTGCTTTTGCATCCCTGGTGTTTTATAAATGGTTTTATTTGTTTTAACTAACTTAACATAGTGTTAGCGAGATTGCCTTTTTTCTCCATAAGTAAATGCTGTTATATAACTTGTAATTATTGTTAACATTTTTACTTTATTTCCTCAAGGCATTTTTGCTCTGTAATTCCTTTTGTCATAGTGAAATTTTCCATTCAAAGCAGAAAGTGTGTGAATTATTGATCCAGTCTTCACCTTCTCAAAACAAATGCAAACAAATAATATTCCAACACCACTCATTTTTTATTATTAAAAAAATTTATTTTCATTTCTCATGATTCCACTGTGCCAGGTACAATACTTATTGAGGGAGAAAATGATTGGTATCATCTGTAAACAGGAATAATGTTTTGTTTGTGTGTTTCTGGCAGCATGGAGCCTTCAGCAGACAGAACAAAGATTGAAATCACTCACTGTAATACAGTTTTCCAACCCATTTCAAACAAATGTTTGAGCAGAGGACATTCATTTTCCTGGTGTGAGGAACTGTGAGCTCTCTGGTGTGAGGAAATGGGGTTTGTGGGGTACCAGGTCAAACAGCTGATGGTGAGAGAGCAGTGTGCAAGAGCCAGGGGCTGGCATCAGCCCGGTGGTGTGACATTTCAGGGGACCCCGGTGAGTGTGACACTTCAGGGACCAATAGGTTGCCTTGGACATGACATTCAGGGACTGGGATCCAGCAGCTCCTGCCTTGGGTCATGAACAGGACTGAGCTCCTGAGCCCAGAGCTGGAAACCCAAACCTGTCCCACCTTTATTTGATCACAATACTTGTGATCAAATAAAGGTGGGACAGGAAAGTGATGCTCACAGCCACAAGCAGGGGGTCTTCTTTAGGGATCCAAAAAGCAACAAAATTCAACATTCTTTCTATTTCTTTTTCTATTCTATGATCTGTTCCCAGTCACCCCCTGCCCTGTCCATCCCTGGGAGCTGTTTTTCATCCTGCTGCAAACCCTCCTGCAGGGCTCTGAGCCTTTAGAGGCTCCTTTGCAGCAGCCCTGGCCCCTCTGAGAGGGCTGGGGCTGTTCCACTGCCATTCCTTGAACCCAAACCTTGGGAGACAAGGAAGAGACACTGAGCAGAAGCTTTCATGTGTCCCCCAGCTGCCTTCCTATCAGAGTCAAGATCTGATTTCATTCCTGAAAGGTCCCATTGTTCCAGTGAGGACTGTGAAATAGTTGCCTGTTCAGTGACAGTGAATGGGAGGGCAGCTGGGCCAGCAGGGATGGCTCTCCCTGAACAGCTCACAGCTGCGCTCCAGGGTGGCAGATGTGAGGATCTGACACCCCCTGCTCCCCCCAGCACTCAGGAGGGAAAGCTGCTTTCTCACAGGGCAAATACCTTTCCAGGCCTGAATAACCTGCACTCCTCCAGCAGATGGTCAGGTGCTCTTTTACACAAGTTTTTCCCAAAAAGAGTGTCAGAATGTCTTGGGGTGAATTTATAAAATATTGTATTTTATAATACAGCCAAATTGCAAAAGCAATACCCAGATTTTTGATCCAGGTTATTCATTAACAAGAGAAATTTTGTACAGCATGGACAGGATAATGCAAACAGTGTGGCTGAGGATGTGTGCATGTGTCAGAGGGCTGAGAAGCAAAGGGCTGGCAGCATGTGGAATTTCTATTTGATTTTTGTGACTATGAGAGCTGCAACTCCAGCCTGTGTTTATGAATGTAACTTCTGCACATCACTGTGTCATTTCTAGCATTCATTAGTTTGTACATAGCTGTGCAAGTGACTCATTCTTTGTTCCTTTCCAATGGGAGACTATTCCACAAGCTTCAAATACATTATTCCCACACTGCTATTTCCTTTTGCTTTGTTTCATTTCATTGCTCCTGCATTTATCCTGTTATACTTTCACTGAGCAGTACCTCTCCTTTATTTTTAAGACATCACATACTTAGTAAGTTTGTCTTACTGTTTGTTTTTACATTCTCACATTATTTATTGATTGGCTGAATATAGAGTTGAAAGTCAAAACTTGGGGCTTTTTGAGGTTTGGACTAATTAGTGGAAGGACAAATATGTTAATCCACAAAGTAAAAGAGCTTCAAATATCACTCAAAACTCTTGCAACAAATAATGAATACACTTTAGGGGACAGTTCAAGGTCTTGAAATCCAGAGACAGACAAGATAGGAATAGGAGACCAAAATTTATTTCACATCTGTCATGGAAATGAACATAGTGGTAGACAGCTGAGAGCTTCCTTAAGTTGCACTTCATATTTTTCTGGAGTTGGAGTTTGTGGGAAAACAAGAGCTGGAAACTGAGCAGCTGCCAATGTTGATGAGGGGCCTTTGTCATGATCATCATCTTATACCCTGCTGAGGGGTCTTGTGCTGGAAAAAGGAGCAGTGAGAGTCCCACCACACACTGCAGAGGAGTCCTGCTGTTGTCCCCAAGCAGGTGGCTGTGTCCCCTGCTGGCTGTGAGAGTGTCACACCTTCCCAAAGCAGTGACCACACACCTTGTTCCAGCCTCACACACTGCTCCAGACCATGGGGAACAACAAGTTCCACACTTGAAGGAGTCTTAATGGCTCTGTCTAAAGTGTGGAGGGGCTCATTGAGGTGTCAGTGGCTGAGGCAAATCCTGGAAGTTCTGTGATTCCATGGCCTGAGGTGCTCAGCACTTGCTTTCTCTGATCCAGGTGTGCACTGAGGGCAGGACAGTGTGTAACAGCAATCGTCTCTTCTGTAGCTTTTTGAGTTCAGCTCTCTCAAAGCAGAAAATGTTATGTTGCTTAAGTCTCCCTCCAACCACACCAAGTCCTTTCCTCATTTGATAGATGCAAAACTTTTATTCACCAGAGATAAATTAGAGTTTGTGTTCTACAGCACCTGGGCAGCAGGCACAACAGAAACCTCCTGATCCCTGTGCTGTGCTGCTGCTCTCTGTGCTCTGCCCTTTCCAAGCAACAGAACTTTCTGAGGCAAAGCCATTTCCTAGGGAACTTTCTCAGATTAAGCAGGCAAACAGAAAAATAATACTGCTGCAAAAGAATAGGTGATTAGAACAATAAGTTAAGCTGTGGGGCTCACAGTGGGAAGATCATCAAATCCTTCTTTCCTGTAACAGCCTGTTCTTATACTTCAGCAACAGGATATTTGAGAAATGGGCTGAGGCAAAAATCCCCAGCTGCTCTCTCCTAGCCAGTGGAATGCTCCCAGAACACAGGCAGTGGGTGGCCCTGAGTCTGTCACTGGTGGTGCTGATGTTCTTCCTCCCTCTCCCACTGTGGTGACACAGGGCCTGTGAGGGACAGAGGGACACCACAAATGGCAGGGAGCAGCCTGGAGACCCTGGGGCTTCATGGAGAGCTGGTAGGAGTAGCACAAGCTGTCATTTGGCTCAGAGCGGGAACAATTGTGTTTTCCAAAAGCAGGTCTTGGTTTTATAGGGAGGGAGTTCCTGTTGGGATTGAATGCCATTTGTGTGGTGCTTTCCCCTGGCCATCAACAGCCCGTGGTTATTTGAAGGCTATAAATAAAAAAGAACAAAAGCAGCAACCTGCATGGAGTCTGTAAGTGCTTTTAGCAAGGAGAATAATTTGTCCTCTAGGCAGGCAGACCTAACACCAGCATTCATCACCCCATCCCTGCTCCCAAAGCCTTGGAGTCAATTCACCCTCAAATTCTCTGAGAGAAGAGAACCAAGAGAGGTCTTGAAACCAGGGAGGGTTTGATTTAGGGAGTCTGAGATCACATCAGGGCCAGACCTCCCTGTTCTCCTGAAGCAGATCCGAACTGCTGCCAGCAGTTTGTTATCTATCTTCTGGGATAAGACCTGCAGCGAAGGACATCAGCTCCCCTGGGGCCTGGAACTGATCAGAACTCAAAGGTCAAATGGAGAATCCACCAAAAAGCACAAACACAGTCCTATGGCTGTACACATACACACATGGACACTCTTCAAAATACTTGTCTCTCCCTAAAAACTCGCAGCCATAATGCCAATTTTCCCCACAAATAAAAACCAATTCAGACCTATAAATAAACACACAAACACCCACAGCACTGCCTAAGCACACACCTGATCCCAGGCTCACATCCTCCTCATCCTCCAATCCACCTCCAGCACACCAACCTCAAGCTGATATTCAAACATGTGTGCTCCTGTCAACAAAAACACTTCCCAAATGAACTCTCTGGGCACATTCATGCACTGCAATAGCAATGCTCCTCAGCATATTTACACACACAGAATCTTCCTGCTTGGGAGAACAAAAACCCACTCAAGCAGCACATACACACACACACAAGACAGGAATCACTCAGCAGCTCCAGTGTTTATGCTGGCAGGAGCACGTCAGTCACTGAGCAGCCTCCAAACAGATGTTTGATTGTTTTTGGGTTGCGGTTTAATTGTTGGATGGTGTTCCAGCACTCAGAGGGGATCGAAAATACTCCAGGTCTGCAGCTGCAGCAAATGCCAGCCTTAAAACAAGGCGGATTCTGAAATCACTGCTTGGGGGGAAACTGCTTGCACAGGAAACCTCAGCCAAACTCTGCATTAATACTACTTTGAAGTCAGAAAATTAATCTCTGCCATTTAAAAAAGTTCTGTTTTTTCAGGGCCTTTTGTAAGTTTATCTAAGACAAGCCAATTCCTTCTGGGCAACTGCGACAGTTTATTGACTTGCCCAGGCTTAGAGACTTTACTGGGCCTCTCTTCATTTTCCAGAAAATCTTTCCTGGATTCTGTCCTGCACTTCAAGGCTCCTGGTGGAAGTGAGAAGCAACTTATTAGTCAGTCTGCTAGTTGCTAGTCAGTTTTTATTCCATTTAAAGTCTTCCTCAAAATAATTGACCTTTGTCAATAATGACCACTGCAGGACTGCATCTCTGCCTCTCTGGCCACACAGAGGAGCAGGATGCACTTTCTGGATGTGCCACCAGGAAGAGATGGCGGGACTTTAGGATTGGTGGCAGAGGAATGAGGTATGGGACACATGCTCCACCTTCAGCTCAGGTTTGTGGGAAGTAATAAACAGAAGGGAGTGGGAAGCTGCTCTCTTGAGGATAGAAACAAGAGACATTGAGAGATATTCAGGGGACAACCCAAAGAAAACTTTATTGAGGGTAATCAAATAAAGGTCTGCATTGGACCATCCATTTTGCATTCATTTAAAAGGGTTGTTGCATCACTGACTCTCTTGACTCATCTGCTCCCTGGGAGCAGTTTCGGTGAAGCTGACAGGACAGTGTGGGACTGTCATTGAGAAGGTTCTGGCATCCTTTAGAAGATCCCCTGAGTGCCTGCTGCAAGAAAAGGAGGTGGCATCTGTATCCAGGAAGTGCTATGGCTTGAAGTAGCTTGAAACTCAGAATATTGTATAAGACCTTTGTTATCTACAGGGGAGCAGGGAACTTTGGGTTCCTTAGGGACAAGACACCAAATACCTGCAAGCTCTTCTGAGTATTGTAAACATGGATGAATCCTGTATGTGGCCTTTTAACAATATAAACATTGTGGAATGAAATGGGGTTTTTTCTATTCTTTTGCAATCAAGGGGGATATTTCCTACAAGACACACAAAAAGTTTAGGCCCATGCCCCAAGACCAGCTGCCCTAGTTTCATCTGGCATTAAACAGCACATAGAGAGGACAAAGAGTAAATTGTTCCTTTGGTTCTCTAAACCAACCCCAGGGCGTGCGTAGAAGGAAATACCCTGAAGAGGCAGCCAAGAAAAGAGCAAAGAGCCTCTGGGCAGGGTCTGTCTCATTCCCCACATGGATTCTGTTGGTGTCCCATGCAGGGCTACCTTGACAACCCCAAACCCAAACGCTGGAGATTTAATAGGTGTCAGGAGCAAGGGCTGGAGCAACGAGCTCATTCAATGACATCATGGAAGTCACTTGGTCAGCCCTAGCTTAGGTAAGCCTCAGCACAGCTGTCTCAACTACATTCTCCATTGCAGACTTCCTCAGCTCTGAAGTTTGGGCCCTGCATGGTTTTTTTCACTGACATTTTTTTCCATTTCCATTCCTCTCCTTCCCTTGGAAAAAAAATAACTGTAATTCCAATATTTGTACCAAATTTTGTAAACTACCACTCCTGCTGAGCTGACCTGTCCAGATGGTGTTCCCTTCAGCTCACACAGAGCAGGAAGGAAAGTACAGGGTATGAAGTTTAAACTCTAAAAATCTATATTGTGCAATTTGAGGGACAGAGGAAAGCAGGGGGCCTGCCTCAGAGCCATGGTACTTTCTGCTGGATTTCATCTACAGCTTTCTTGGTCTTCCTGTAGTCTGATATTAGATGATAGTTCTTTAATCTTTTTTGAAGCAAAACCAATTTCCTGGTCATATATATGCACACCATCACACACAGTGATATATTCACTTCCAGACTCCATTAGAATACAAAATAAATAATTTTTTAAACTGCTTTCCACTTCATTCAACATTCTTTCCAGGTCTTGTGACTCTCCCAAATCTATTCCTTGACCTCTACGTAAAATCCTTCTTCTCTTTCTTTTCCAAAGCTTTTCATCTGGGTCGCTCCATGTCTTCTTCTGGCATCCCAAACTCAAGTTTCAGGATTTTCAGCACAATGCTGAAGGCTCCTTGCTTGTTTCCTTCTCCTCAAACTGTTTTCCATATTGTCTTAATTCTTCTCTGCTTTTCTGAAACTAATCAGTCTTACTGGAAAATCCACAGAATGCAGAGATGGAAAGGCAAAGGAAAGACAATCAGTACCCAAGTGGAGTTAATTATCTGCATGGACAACACATTCTTGCGAGAATCATCAAAAATCAAAGAGCTTTCCTGAATCAAAAACCTTTCCTGTTCTGCAGGAAAGCCCCAAACTACAATCCAGGGAGCCAGATTCTCAATTATTTTTAAATTTACCCTTAACAGTTTAATGGTGCCAAAACCCAGCAACAGATAAAACTTGAAATGGAAAATTCCTGGCGTAGGAAGAATAATTTATCATCTACTTTGTACATTTTCTGAGAGAGGATTTCAAAACAAAAATGAGCAGCAGAGGAAAGGCTAATCCTATGGCACTGTCCCTGCTTGTGGGAAGAATGGAATGATTCACTCACCAGGGCTCCAGCAGAACACAAATCGAGTGGGTCTCAGCCCTTTTACCACTATATTTTGTAATTTAGAAAATATTACCACTTCCTCCATGGCTTTTCAGCCAGGCAATGCCCAAATACCAGATAAAAACCAAATTTTGAGATAGATTGCTGGGTAGATTAAGGTTGAGTGGCCCACTAAGGTCAAGATTCCCTCCTCCTGTTCTCCCAGGTGGAACCAGGTGGAAGGAAGCTGGTAAAGCTCAGCCTGATCTGTGCTCAGAGCTTTCCTAAGGTGTTCAGTCTGTCACTGTTCAAGCCTGTCTAATTAGCACAAAGCTGAGGAAGTTTGTTGTGTTGACCTCATGTAGTTCTATTCCAGCTGTCGAACTGAGCTAAAGCTGCTAAACCACAATCCTAACACTGTTCTAGTGTTGGCTTTTGTTTAGTTAAATGGGTTCAATTCAGCTATAATTCTTTTAAAAAATCACTCTTTTCCTAGTCCAGACAAAACCAAAGGGCTTTAAAGCCCAAGCACGACAGGCCCAAGTTAAGGCAGGCCCAAGTTAAGGCAGGCCCAAGTTAAGGCAGGCCAGCTGTGATTCAGACAGAACTACTGTGCTTTAAACTGCCTTCCTTGCCTTAAGAACAAAATGAACAAAGTCAAACAACAAATGTGAGAATTCTGCTCATTTTGCTATTTTGTGTGGCTGATTAGTTTGTTCAGCCAACCTTCAAAAGGGAGATAAAAACAGGGGCCACGCTCCTTCCTGCACTAACCCTACAGGTGGCTGCCCAGGAGCAGACACATTTTTAAACCATTCCTTCTGATCCTAGACTCACTTGAAGCTCTGAGAAGCCTTTTCAGACACAATATCCCAGAGAAGCAGGGTGTTTGTCCCCCTCCCTGCCCTCCACCACCTCGTCCAGCCGTGTTCCTGCAGAGTTTTCTGCAGGGAGGATCCTGTGGGAGCGATGGAGTGGGGCTGGGATCTGCTCCTCATGCCCAAACCCCATCCAGAGGGGAGGTGCTGGCTGCAGCAGGGTTCAGGGAGGGGAAAAGCTGAATAATTTATGCCCTATCCGAGGGCCTTTTAATTCTTTCCTGTTTGTTTTTCTCCCTCCTGTGGCAGCGTTTAGTCATCTCCTCGCAGTGTGT
Source organism: Zonotrichia leucophrys gambelii (assembly GCF_028769735.1). NCBI lineage: Eukaryota > Metazoa > Chordata > Aves > Passeriformes > Passerellidae > Zonotrichia > Zonotrichia leucophrys. The sequence continues at coordinate 2,426,624 of NC_088190.1, read as the reverse complement.
CTTCGAGAAGGGAAGGGAAATGGAATGTTTTCCAGGAAGACATATCATTCTTCCCAAAGTGGGTTATACAAATTAGAGTTTGAGCAGCTCAAACCCATAGGGCTGGGCTGCTGAGAATGTTCCACACAGCAAATGTTGCCATAAGGGAAGGGATAACGTCAGAGCTGCTCTCCCAGACGTTCTGCAGAAAACACGGTGTCAGCACATCTAATTCTTTACTCCTTTGAGACAATTTTTACTCATTTTATTTGAAATTGACTTGAGACAAAGTAGTAAAGCAGAGAAATCTGGAGAAATGGGTGTAAACTGTGAAGAAAAGAGAAGGCATGAAGTAAACTTAGAAAGGACTAGCAATTAACCCAAGCATTCATCCACTCTTTCCAACAACACAACCACCCACAGGAAGGGGGATGTGGGCAGTTCCTACAAGCAGTGACTTCTACCAGTAAAATCAGGTCATATTCCCACTGTAGTGTAGGGTCTGATCCTGCTTCTCCTGCTAGGAAGATTCCCCTTGATGGTGCCTGTGAGCTGAGGACTTCATCCAAAGCTGTTGAAAACGTGGACACCGATCATCCTGTGATCCACCTTCCATCACTTTCTCCAAGCGTTCCCATGCCATCCCTGCCAGAACACCCAGTCCACCTCGCAGCCACGATGGTTCAGACTTGCTTTAAAGGCACACAAGTAAAACACACAAGTCTTTAGGGGAGACTAGTAAAACATTTCTAAAAAAATAAACAAGAAAGGTTCTCATAGATCTAAGATATAATTAACTGTGTTTGCATTGATACAAACATTCTGTCAGATTTAAATGAATATAAATGGTTGTTCGAAAATAAAGGAAAGTATTCTTTTTTTAAAAGAGCATAGTCTGCTCTAATGGGATCTAATAACTCTTAATAGTCTTCTATAAAAGTAATAGTGCACTTAAATCTCCACTTGGCAAGAATCCGGGGCAGAAAAAAGTGCATTTTAAAAATGGGAACAGCTCAAGGCTGCGTGTTCCCAGCCAGCAACGACAAGCTGAAACAATACAAGGAATCCAGATAATGAAGCACATATGTCTCTCCAGGACCACGCGAGTCAACAGCTTCCTCATTTACGCAATGCAGAGGGGAAAACGGTCCCCCCTTAATCCCAGCACCTGAGGTAAAGGGGTGAGGCCCAAAAGCAAAATGAGCCCTCACATCAGGGCTGGCTGAGGTTTTATGTGAACTCACTTTGTGCTTTGATTTCTTGTCTCTCTTTCCTTCCCTTCTCTTTCTTCCTGGTGCGTACATTTCCAAGCCCAGGGACTCTGGAAAAGCAGATTAAAGGGAGCCCTGGAGGTTTCTATAAACTCCATGAGGCACATGGCAGGATGCCTGGCATGAAACATTGGGCCTGATTCATGAAGGGTTCAAAAGCACAGAATTAAAGTGTAAAATGGAGGGGTCTCTTGGCCATAGCTTGCAGCAGAGCTCCTCAGCAGAGTGGCGGAGAAGGAACCTGTGTCAGTGGTTCTCTCAATTCTTTGAAGTAGCTCCCTCAAGGTCTTTGTATTGATGCTGTCAAGAGTGGGCCCCAGTACAGCACCCAGCTCACAGGGGTTGATACACTGGTTTTGATAAGGATAAGGACACATTGCACCAGTGCTAAGGTTTGGCTTTGCCCTGCTACAAACACTGCAATCCTGCATTTGCATTTACCAGCTGTAAAACATCCAGAGGCAAACCCACTTTTTTAGAGAAGGGAGGGGTAAAAGCAAAAATATTGAGAAAAAGCCAGAAAGAGTTTCATTTCAGGATGTGCTTGAATGAAACCCAGCACATTTTTCATTCTGAGTTTTAAAGTAATCTTTCATTTGTAATCAACGTAAAACACTCCCAAATCTATGAGTCTGAAGCAGCAACTTGTGGTTGTATATTTAGGAAAATGAATTCCATTTGAATTCAGAGTGGTTTGGGGTTTTTTTCATAATGGGAGTAAGAAATCCCCCCAGACCAACGAAGAGCAGATCCCATTAACTGCAAAGGCCAAAGGGGGAATTGACAAGTGAGTGATTTGGCCACAAAACGAGGTGAACTAATTTGCAGAGGAATGAGTATTGCTGAGCATCTGGTGGCTGGCCTGCCTATGATAGCACAGATAAACTGCACGCAGAAATGAATATTTGGCTTGCTTGATAGTAAACAGCAATGGCCCCAGAACTCTCCAGTGATTTGGAGTTTACAGAAATTCTCTGCATTACCAAATATTTTCTTTTTTTTTAAGCTGAGCTCTTCTTCCCTACCCAAATGTGTCCATGGCTCTGTTCAAAGTAGCAGTGAACAAAGACTATTTAGGCCCAGGGCCACAGATGTTTCCCCTGTTTGTGTGATCTACGTGAGGCAGATATTATTCCATGCCGTGTTATCTCAGAGATTAATGATGGACCAGTTTCAAAAGGTTTGAAATTTCCAAATAATTGATTTGGAGGAACTCCCACAACACTGAAGCTTCTTTGGATCTTATCAAAACTCTCTGTACATGGGGGATCTGTAGCAGGAGCCAAAGATGACTGAAACAGCAAAGAGAGCCCTCAACCCCCTGCCAGGGCAGGAGGGGAACAAGTTAGTGAGCACATAAAGAAAAAGAAATCATTTCTATGACTTCTATGGAAGGAAATAGTTTCAGAGAATCATGTTTCCTACATATGCTCATTTTCCAAAATCGTTTTGGTTCTGATTTAGTGGAAAAAAATTTGCAATTTAATCTTTTAAACATTGTCATTTTATTACCTGAAAAAGACTTGGATGAGGAGTCTTTTAGAGATGTCCCTTGAATTAACAAGGATGAGGACACAGAGCCTGCTAATTAGTTACACTGAAATGTTCTTCCTACATATTTTTGTTTTTGGAAAAGCAGTGGAGTGGAATTATGAAATGTGTATTCTTGCTTGCTAGAATCAGCTGCCTTCTTTCTGAAAGCATTTTGTGAGGGAAGGCTGAGGAACAGGAGAAATAACAGGCTTTACTCCGGGAGTGTTAATTGCCATTTCTCATTTGTTGCTATTCTCCTGCTAAATCAGCTTGCATACATAAAATCAAAAAATCCACCATTTCAAAAGTTGTTGCCATTAACTTCTTGTTTTGTGGAGGTAGCTAAACGACAAAGGACTGAATTCTGAGATAACTGCTAAAAGAGAGAAGGGAGAACTTGAGGAGAACTTCTCTTTTAGCTCTTTAGTTCCAACTATCTTTAGTTAGGATTACAAACAGGAGAAGCAGTGATTGAGTACAAGAGGGAGAGAGAACTGATTTATATTTGTATCAGATGGAGAGAAAAGGAGAGCCAGAACAACTTCCCCAAGTGATGTAAAGCTGGAATAAACCTTATGAGGGCAAGGAAGGCACAGCAAAATGGAGGCCAGAATGAAGAGCCTGGGGTGTTTTATCTCAGTCAATTTTGTTCATTATTGTGTACTTTTATCTCTTCTTTCCATTAAAACAAGTGCTTTAAGGTGGTTTTTCCCCTGCTCATGCTGACTGTTCTCAGGAACCGTGGCAGAGGGAGCAGCTCATTGCATTTTTCCTTTCCCCTGTGAAACCATGAGAGACTCAACCTTACCTCAACCAAATCTCCTCTGCACCATCAGTCCCTGTGCAAATGCTCCTTTTTCCCCTAAAACTGAGGCTCAGATTGTCCAGCTCATTGACCCAGCTCCATCCAGTGCTTTGCAGGCAACTGTTTGGATGGAAAAATGGATTCTCCACCGCCAGTAACCCTGATTACCAATGGACCAAGAGGGAGAATGAGTTCCTTAATTGAAAATGCATTTCTAAAGTCTAAATGTATTAAGAAAATGAGTTTGGTTTTTTCAGCTGCTGTCATGAAGGAAAGCACTGTGTGGGAGGACAGGCAAATTCTCTGAAAACTGTTCAGCCTATTTATGGCCACTGTCAAAGTCAGATTAATAAATTTTTATCAAAATGATACACAATTAATAGTTTTAAGGACAAATATTAATAATTCAAAGGATAATTTTACATTATCCTCATAGTTTGCAAGTAATAACCACATCAAGCTCTGGGTTTGCACATCCTGTGGCCTTCAAAAGCAATAGTTGAGTCTCAGAGACTATGAGAGCTTTAGTAAAGCTTCATGGATTTAATCAAATGTTATGTTGTAATTTTACACTGCATTTAAACTACTAAGTTTCTCAAAAATTCAGACCTCTAATCCCACTAATCCAAAAATGAAGAACATTTCTAATAGCATATCTTGCGTAGTCCCATTTTTTAGTCAAAATAAATGCAAAATACCACTTCTAATATGCATTCACATTTTTTATTATTAATTTCCTATATCCTCTTCATGCAATTGAAAACGATGAAACAAATTGTGCAAGCACCTATTAGTGCCAGTCTAATGAGCAGATCTGCTCATTCCAGCCAGCCTTAGCCCATGGCCAAGGCCAGAGAGGGATGTGGACAGGAAAGGGTGAATAAAAGCCTTGGGGCACTGATGCCTCTTCAGGACTTCCTAAAAACAGAGGCCAGACAAAATTAAGATAATAAAAAAGCAATTCTGTTTATTGAAGGACCTTCAGGTACATTTAGGGCAGACTGAGGCAGTGAGGTGTCCTTGATTGCCAGGCCTGGAGAGGAATTGTTGTGTCTGCCCAAAATGGGGAAGCAGCAGCTCCCACTGTACATGGAGCTTAGAGTTCTAGACTAAAGAACTGCAGGATTACAAATACATGAAATATGTAAAACCCAAAATCCTAATTCATCAATACATCTACAAGGGTTCATCCACAGCAATGCTGTCTCATTTGACCACATTCCTGAACGTCTTTAAGTATCACCAGCCCAAGAACCCAAGCTCACCATTTTTACCTGAATTTCAGTGGAAATAACTCCCATTGTATGTCCAGTGGTGGCTCCGGCCCTGTGGGGTTGGGGATCCCAGATCTCAGGGATGGAGCCACTCCTCCTGTGGCTCCCCTCCCGAGCTCTTGGCAGCAGCCCTGAGCAGGAAATTGTGATGGAGCACAGACATAACAGAGACATTGCAAGGAGAGCTGTTTACATTCCTGTGAGGAAAAGCTGCAGGGCCACTGAGTGAGATCCCCAAAGCTGAAATTCCCAACCACTCCTGGTCCCTGGGGATGCTGCTGTGCTCCTTGGGTGCTCTCAGCTCAAGCATCCCTTTCCACTGGAAAATCTGGATTCCTTCCCGACTTCTGGAGTTTTATTGGGCTCAAGTCAGGCTGTGGAGTTTAGATTGGTGTGGTCTGCAAGTGGAGCCATCCAAGCCAGGAAGAAAATTCCTGTGACAGGAGCTCATGGAGGCCGTGTGTGCCTGCCATGAGGTGATTTTACAGAGGAGAGGATCTATGTCATCAGCTGTGTGCATCCAAAAAGTCTGGTGGGGCTGGAGCTGAGGAAGGAGTGTGGGTTTTCTGTTTGTTATTTCATGTGCAAGATGCTATTTTAGATGGGAGGAGTGCACTCTGCAGAGAATTGGGAGGTATTTGCCATTCGTACCAAATATAACTCGGTGTTCAGTTTCAGGGCCTAGCAATGCTTCAGAATAGTCCATGAAATTCAGTGTTAGGGATTGTTGTGTTTCCAAGAGACAGATCCCTGGGCTGCAAAGTACAGCAGGGAGAACTTCAGGCACTCTCATGCCTCACGTGTGTTCCTGGCACATCCCAAAGGCCCCCAGAAGCTCTGCTGATAGGAAAATGCAGGAGTTCTGTAATCTCAGCAGGCCTGAACATCCCTGTTCTCTCTCAATGTCACAAATGCATTGTAGATCTGAAGGCTTCCCATTGTCTCAAAGAGATAAAATTCAAATTACCAAAAAAAATTTAAAAAAAAACCTCCAATATGATTTTATGCATTAAACCCCTCTGCATTCCAAAATCATATTGGAATTTTTTTTTGTAACCAAGATATAACAATTTGTGTGTTCCTGGACATTCCCGTGAGCAGTCCTTCTGGGAGTTTTACCCATTGAAAAGGCTCAAAATCAAACTGTGAAGGCTTGAACCTTAATTTTGTATTAAAATGAACAGAATTTTATATTATTATTCAAATCATTGCAGTATCTGGAAGTTTAAACTAAAGTACAATAACTCTGAGGTGGTTTTGTGGGTGACAAAATGATGTTTGAGTTAGGTTTGGGCAATGCCTGTCTTGAGAGGACCAGTCCATCAAGGGCTGCTTCTATGAGTAGCTATGAGATAAAGCATCATTTTCAACTGCTTTGTAATCTATTTCCACTGTTGGCTTCTACCTATTTATCCAGGGTGTGGCAATTTAAAGAGATCACACTGAAACTGCGAGGAAATTCTGTCCTGCCCATCACAGAAAATCAGAGTCAAAATTTTAGAGCACTGAAAATTAGCAGCACATAACTTTTAGACTGCAGCAAGTGTGTAACCTTGTTGTACTTACATAAAGTAATTTCATTTTGATTGCCTATTGAATAAGTCTGATTATTCTTTAAGAGTCGCTTTGGAATGGAGCCTGAAGGTACAATATAAAATAATTGAATTGAGCATAAAGTTCCAGCTGGTAACCTTGTCAGTAATTTGAACAAAGATCTTGTCTCTGTAATTTAGAGAGCTGTAGATGTGAGTGTGAAGTGGATTCTACTGATACTTAGGAATTTACCCCCTCCTTTTTTCCTCCCACCAGTGTAACTTCTGTTCTCACCAACAAGCTCATTTTAATGGAATTAACGTACCAGTTGATGGCAGCACACTGGAATTACAACTATATGGTTGGCTCAGATTTATTTCATGCTATATCACAGTATGAACTTGAGGAATGATTTCCAGGAGACTAATTATCACATTGCACTGAACTGCACTGAAACTACAATCAGCAGAGTGACAGGATTCTTTTTCATCTCTTCGAAGCTATTTGTTGCAATTTTGGAGCCCCTCGGTGAAATTCTAAAAAAGAGGAATTCTGGAGCTGTAGCCAACTGTTCTTTAAGAAGTGACAAAATATACTGTCACTAATATCCTGGAGTATAAAACCCAGACCCTCAGAACTTCTGAGAGTGGATTTTAGTGTGCCATAATTTGAGTTTTGGCAGCTGGGTCAGGTTCTGTGCTGCTCTGGGGTGAAGGTGCAGCCATGAAGGACAGAGAGCAGGGGATTGACTGCAGGACAGCCCATTCCTGCCTCTACATTTAATTGAATGTTAATTGAAGGGGCTCTTCACCATCAGCCCCTCACACCCGTTCCCCACTGCCCTCTCTCTTTACATTTAATCTGGACAAACTGGCCCCCAAGGACAGAGGCTGGAGTCCAAGGGCTCCTCTATAGATGGGGCAGCCTGTTCATTTCAGAGGGAAGCTAAATTTGAAATCACCTGGCTGTGAACTCTTATCCAGCATATTCTCCCACAACATCTCTCTCACAATTTTACTTTGTGCATAAATGATGGAGAAATTTCCCTTGCAAATCCAGACAGCTCCCTTTTCAAAGCCTAAATTATTAATAACTGCAATAGTTATCTCATAGAGAAAACAAAATACTGAGGAATTGGAAATTAATGCTATTTGGAATGTGAAAATCATGCACAATTTGTTTTGTGCTGCTTAAAATCTGCACTCAGCTAGAAATAAGTTTATCGATCCTTTTTTTTTTTCCAGGATTTGGGATGCACTTTTCTTTTATTGCAGAGGCAGCTTCCTCAGTTAGACAAATCCAAACATGGAAATCAACTTTTTGGAAGCATCCAGATAAATGGTATGTTACTATGGCATTTTGGACGCCTTCTCATTTAGAAAGCTTTGTGTTGCTAAGAGGCAAGGCTGGTGCACAAAGCAATGGGCCATCCTGGTCTCCAGATCATAAGGTCAGAGTACAAAGCCAGCAGGATGTGATTTTCCACAAATGACATGAGTTCTGATTAGAATGATTTGATTTTTAAATACTGTTTGAAGTAAATGTTTTCTGATCAAAATATACTCATTACTAATAAAATCTAACCCACGACTTTGGTTCAATAACTGGCAAATTTGCCAACCTGAGACATGCTCCAAGCTTTGGTGCCCCCCTTGGCCCCCTGCCACCCCCACCTTGATTTCCCAGCCCTGCTCTGTCTCATTCCATGAAAGGCTCCAAAGAGCTGCTGCCAACCATCCCATGATGCCGTTATACCTCCCTCCTCCTTTGATAGCTCCCTTCTTATGTCCCAGCTGGTATTCCTTGGAGCTTTGCCTTTGGTAAACTGCCATATATTCTTTGCAAATATGCCACAGCTATTCACTTTTCCTTCTGCAAATGACTCGCATTAGCTGCTATTGTTGTTGCATGTCAGGGAGAATATAGTTCCTTCAGCTCACTAGCTGCTATTATTTTTCTCCAGCTATTTTCCATTAAGATGCATTTCCTCCCAAATGTTATGAAAATATAATTCTTTTTTTTCGTTTACTTAGAATTTGTAAAGCTTTTCCCATGGATAAATATCTCCCACAGGATTGACTGTAAAGAGTGTGAGAGGTTGTTGTTGTTGTTCTTTTCCTTCTGCAATGCATTTTCCCCCCCTTAAATTTCTGTATGTGCCTGCCCCCTCTTTATGGATCCGTGTGGGAAGGGAAAAAAGGAGGATCTGGTGATAGGTACATATGTGTTTGCAGAGAGGAGGAATAGTTTTGGGAATATCTGTGGAGAAAGGCCTGTCAGTGTCTATGAGCACTGTGAAGGCAGCATTAATCCCTTCTGCAGGATAAACAGGCACACCAGGAATTTTGGGGTTTGAAGATTTGATTAAGAGTAATCCTGGCAGTTGTGCTAAAGATAAAAACTCCTCCTGAGGAGTTGCAGAGGTGAGTTCCACATGGTGGAGGACTCTCAGCAGGAAATGGTGGTAATTCCATTAAAGCTCAGGATTGTTTTCTGCACCGTGTGCTGTCCAAGGCGTCCAGAGTGCCCTGATCCTGTGCTGAACACAGAAACCTCACAGCAGAGCATGCTCTGAGGGGTGAATCAAGTGAGAGTTTGCAGAGACAACCCATGGGCAAGAGTAGGAACAGAATATATCTGTAAATAAGCAAGGGTAGAGCACCTGAATCCTAACCTGGGCATAGGGTGTTGATTTAAAAACACATGGTTGTCAGAAGCTTTATGAAAACATTTGCATTTTGTAGGAAAGATAACGTTGTAGAGTGCTTTCCTGGAAGCCAGGAGCTCTGAGTTTCAACTGCAGCTCTGGCACACTCTGTCTCTACTCCTGGATCAGGCTGAAGGAGCAAAGCAGCTTCTCCTTGTATTTCATTCACCAGAGAGGGAAGATGTGATGGAAGGAGAGGAGCAGCTCTTGAAGTGCTCCACACCCTGACACAGTAGAAACAGTGTGAAATCAGCCCAGTAATGACATTTCTGCCACTCAGAGCACCAAAGTTTTTCACATTCCTTCACAGCACATCCATGCTGAAAAGGAGGCTCTGCACAAGGCCCTGACAGGAGGGGACAGCCCCAGCTTGGGCCGTGCTCCAGGAAACAGGGACAGGAGGAGAGGGAACAGCCCCAGGCTGGGCCAGGGGATGGTGAGGATGGACACCAGCAGGAATTTCCCCATGGAAAGGGTGCCCAGGCCTTGGAATTGCCCAGGGAGGTTTGGAGTGCCCATCCCTGGAGGTGTCCAAGGAATTCCTGGATGTGGCACTCAGTGCTCTGGGCTGGTGACAAAGTGGAGATTGAGCACACATTGGATTCAGTGGTCTTGGAGGTCTTTTCCAACCCCAGGGATCCTGTGATGCTGCTTGAACTCCAGCCCTCAGAAAAGGTTTTGTAGCCAAAAGTGGGGTTTGCAGCCCAGCCTTGAGCAGGGAGCACAGGCAGTGCCTTGGCAGCACCTCAATCCTGCTACAGCTCTGGGGTTTCACAGAATTTCATCTTGTTGCAGCCATAGGTATATTTTTAGGATGGAAAAAAAAAAAAAAAAATATAAAGAGCAAATATTTTATACAAATAGCTTGGTTTGAATTCCTCTCCTGAATATTTGATCACTCCTTTGGCCAGGCCCTGTCACTGCAGCTGAGCCCTGGGGATGGACTCGACCTGCTGGAAACACAGCAGAAAAGAGACATTCTCTGCTTAGATTAAGCAGCACAAATTGGAAGGGAGGGAGATGGAGCAATTTTTCACATAACCATAATTGTGTGCTAATTATATCATGGAAGGAAAGCAATTGCCCAATTATAAGACAATGTATCACTCTATCAAAGGCAGTGCTTTGAAGGTTTATGTACTTTAAATTACTGTGACATTCCCAAGGCTCCTCTGTTTACACATTTGTCTCAACATCTTCTACCAACAACAGTACTATGACTAAAGCCATTAATTAATACATTCCCTGTGTCTTTGCAGAAGTTAAGGGGTCCTGCTCAGACTGAATTTGTGCTGTTTTGTAAAGCAACTTGATTTTCCTATTATAGTGCTCATGGCCACTCTGGGTCTGAGAACTGAGGGCGGATGAGGTTGGTTTCCTCCTCCACTCTCCTTGCAAATGTTTTGCTGTCAGTGTGCCCTCTGCAGTACTGAATTTTTGTGCCTCTCTGAACTTTAATGTGATTGTACTCCCCCCTTAATGACAGTAGATTCTCCCATCATGACATTACAATTTCCTGGATTTCCAGAATGAGTGAGAGGAAAATCTTGAACAATAAATCTGTCTTCTTCTTTTTTACCACCAGTGGAAGAATACCTTGCTCAAAAACCAGAATTGCCATTTTATTTTCAGTTAATTATCGATAGGTGTTTGCCATGGCATGTAAAACTGTTTTATACACAAGTCCACAGCAGCAATAATCAAGTTAGACAGAACAACAACCACAGAGAGCATTCAGTGACAGAGACTTGAGTGTGGTCTGCAAAAACCTGACCAGAACCCCCAGGGTGTGGTCAGATGGTGCCTCTGCACAGAGGCTGAAATGTTTGCATCTTCCAAACTGCTGTTTCTTATACTTGCACAATTGAAACCTGGTGTAAAACTACCTGGAAAACCCAGTAGGAGACAAGCTGTAATTTGCCATTATTTTTTCTTTAAATAGATAATGTAAATCCCATAGCACTGGGATTTAATTCCTTTTATCTGAAGACATCATCCTTGTCCCTCTTTTGAAATAAATCCCACTGGGGAAGTCATGTTATATCTGCTAATAAACCTTCCCTGTGCATCCACCTCTGAGCCCAAAGCACAGAAAATCACTGAGCTGCTTCCCCTTGCACTCTGCTGCACCTTCTGATGCATTAAACCTCAACTATTGCAGAATAGACCAGGTAATGCCTATTCCTGGGCCTTGGGAGAGGATGGATCCTCCCAGGCAGTGACAGCTCATAGGAAGGGGAAGGATTTCTCCAGGGAAAGGCTGGGAGGATTTTCTGCACACTCTTGGCCAACACCAAATAGAACCCAGGGAAAAACCCCCAGATATAAATCCCCAGGGTGCCAGGATGGATCCTGGGTGCTGGGAACAGCCCTTTCTGCACCAGCCCCAGCTCTCAGGGAGCTTTGGGGCGCAGCCCCCAGCACAGCTCACTGCAATATGCCTCCCTGTCAAAGGGAAAAACCAGGGAGTGTTGACTTATTCAGCAGTTTCACACAAGGACAGGCTTGACAGGTGGCACCAGAATGTGAGGTCTGTTTCAGATTCTTTCATTAATCTTTTGCAAACTTTAGTGGATTTTGAAAGGAACCATATTGACAGCACTAGAGGCTGCACTGTTGCATTTATCTGTAAAATATCCATGGGGAGGGGCAATGCTTACCTGCCTGCTAATTGTCCTGACTGAAAAGCATTCTCTTCTCCAGCATGTTTTGAGGGTGTGAGAATGAAGTTGACTCTTCAAATTATTTTCTCTGATTAGAGGTTCATTAGGGGTTCCTGAACTGTTTCCTCTTATTAAAAGGAGACTCATATGATCTTCATTGGAACTGCTTGTCAGCTATATGGCACCAATTTGTTCCACTTTTTTTTTTTTCTTGATTTATTTTTGATGCCTTTGGCTGGGTTTGTAGCTATTTATTTTGGATATTTATCAAAACCTGTTGGTATCTTGCCTTTTTTACCATTCCTTGAGCTTTATGATCTTGGTACAGTATTAAATAAATGGCTGGCTCACAAAAGGCACTATTCAAAGTGCTGATAATTGGCACCTCAACAAATATTCCCAGCAGAGGCCAAGGACCAGATAGTTTCAGAGATGGGCTGACCATCTGCCTCTTCTTGGTGGTTCCTCATGGCTGACTGAGCAATATCAGCAAAGCTTGTCTGCTTTACCTTTCTTGGGGACAAGTCAAGGATTTCTCTACAACCCATCTGGCACCTGATCCTGACATTATAATCTCTATTATTTTTAAGATCATTCGTCTTCCTCCCCCACTCCTCCATGCCAGAACATTTCAATCTCCTGCCATTTATTTTTGTTGAAGTGGCCCCAAATGGAGACAAATCCCTGAGTTGCTGTCCCCTGGGATTTGGTCCCCCAGGTGATCCCATGGCCAGCCCGTGCCCGGATGCAGCACAGCCAAGGTGTTTGCCACCTCCAAATCCCCAAGAGTTCAGTATCTTCCTTCCCTGCTCTGCTCTGATATTAATGCCTTGGCACATAAAAAATGCCAACAGATGCCATCAAGTGTAAAGAGACAGGTGGTGTCAGTGCGTCAGAGGAGGGACTTCCTCCAGAAAGATGGCACTTGCTGAGTTCTGTGGGCTGCCCATGCAAATCCTTCCCCGTGTGACACCTCTCTCCTTGTGAGACAGCCCTGATGTCCCTGCGAGCCGGCACGGTGCCACTTGCAGCCCAGCCAGAGCAGCCAGGGGCTGCACAAAACCAGGCTCTGGAAAGATGTTCCTGCTGCAGCCCTGTGTCCACAGCTCCCCGTGGGATGGGCCAGGGGTCCCTCTCGGGTTTTGGTTGTTAATTGCTGCCCCAAGATGTGCAGGGTGTCTCTGCTTCGGCCCATGCAGCTGAAGAACGAGTCTGGACTCTTCACTTTTCAGTCTTGAGGTTGTTTATTAATTCTTATCTATAAAATTTTCTTTCTGCCCAGCCGAGGTCTGCTCAGCAGGGCAGCCACAGACACTCTGTGTTGTCCTTTTATACTGCAAACTACATATAACATATTTACACTGAATTCCCAATACCTATCACCTATGTTAGACAGTGCACTTCTACTCTAAACCAATCCCAAAGTGCCAACATCACTGCAGAAAATGGAGAAGAAGAAGGAGAAGGAGAAGAAGAAGAAGAAGAAGAAGAAGAAGAAGAAGAAGAAGAAGAAGAAGAAGAAGAAGAAGAAGAAGAAGAAAGGCTAGACACACCCAAGTTCCTCCATCTTTTCCCCATAACCCCCATACCAAAAATCCTAAAATCTACATTTTCACCCTGTGATCATTTTGTTATTACAGCATTCAAACTTCTCTGACTTTCTGGTCCTCATACAAAGCTGACAACTTGCTCCAAGGGTCAAAATCAAATCTCAGGTGTTCTGGGCTGCCTGCTAGGGTCTCCAAGCCCCCTGGTGGGGTCCCAGCAACTCTGGACACCCAGAGGGATGCACTGAGTTCCAACAGGTCCCAGCTGGGTCCCTGTCACTGCTCTGTTGGGTTAAGGGGCTGCATCCTCAGGTGCTCAGCCAGAGCTCCTAAAGAGCTCCTTTGGTTTGTTATTCTGCAGCTACAGGGACTCTGCTGGGTCAGAGGACAATGAGAACATTAAACACCAAATCCAAGCTCACTGATCTCCCACAACCTTTTCACTCTTGCCTTCAGGCCAGAGGTTTTCTCTGTTACCTCCTACCTCGTCCTTATTTTGCTTCATATTTCCAGTCATAAAAAGATTAGATGAGCTGTAAGCCCAGACCTCTTTTTCTTTGGCATCAAAATCCTTCAACAGATAATAGGCTTAATTCTCTAATATGGGCAGACAGCTTAATGAAACCGCTAATCCCCAGACAATGAAAAAGAAGATTTTTTTTTGGTCTGTTTTTTTGTTATATGTCACTACTGACCTTTTATATAACTCACCATTATATCATCACTCTCGTGTGTTAGTCCAGAGCCCCAGATCCCATGTGGAAGATGTGGTTCTCTGACTTTTGTCTCCCTTATGGGTCAAGTGGCTTAAATCTCATCCTTTTAACCAATCAGTGCCAATGTGGGTGACCCTACTTTCCTCCTGTACCTGTAAAATATTACTATAAGGCTGTATTATGTCATCTAGAGACCTTTTCCATGATCCGGACTGTGTTAATGCAAACACAGGAACATCACCCTCAGCTCCCAGTGCAAAATGTGTCACCTACTGAAATTGATTGGGAGAAGGCTAAAATCAAATAGCTTTGCTCTTACACAAATATTTGCCTTTCTAAAAATACTTTCAGATGGCACTAAGACCACTGGTCTATCAAGCTGTGATTAATTTTCTGACAGGATTTATCAGGGGTGAGCTGCACGTCAGATATCCCCTGCCAGATCAGCCCTTGCACATCCCAAGATGTCCCATAACTTCTGCCTGATGCTTTTCAGCATCTTTCCATAGGCTAGAGGGTTCCTGACTTTGATTCCAGATACAAGAGCTGTTGGTAGTCTGACAGGGCTGTGCTGCACTTGCCTTTTGTACATCCCTAGGAGAGCTGTCCTGCCAGACATGGAGCTACCAGGGGGTTGGGATGGAAGCAGAATGAATTATTTACACCAGCCGTGACTGAGTGCTCAAATATGTGTCTGCATGTTCTCTTGGAGCCAGTCTGCTCACAAGCTTTCACCAGCCCCACTTTGGCTTTTCTCAGCGTGAGGAGCAAACTCTGCTCAGTTTTTAGGTTCTTTTTTAACAACTACTGATTGCTTAAAGATAAGGAGGGGCTCACAGAAATATCACTGAAGGCAGAGCCTGCCTGTGGTAGCTTTTCAGGGAGATGGAGGGCACTTCTCCCCTCCAGAAGGTCCCTGTTCCTTCCCAGGGATGCTGTAATCTGTTGCTAAGGCAGTGGCTGTGCTGTAACAGAGTGTTCTCTCTCTCTCATTGTGTTTATGAGCAGGTGGAGCAGAAATTGCTTGGTTTCTACACAAATAGCTACAGAACAAATGTACCAAAGGAAATGGGAGGTGGGCGGAGAAGATCCACAACATGATTAACATGAAAATAAAAAAGATGTGAGAACATGGCATGTTTGAATAGTAAATATATAAATAAAGTTAATCGTTGAGCACCTTCTCAGCGTGAGCAGTCCCATTCACAGAGGATCAGACTAAACATCAGGAAATCATAATTTTATTCTTAGCTCTTCCAGCAGCCTGCTGAGTGCTTTCAGCCAAGGTACTTTCTGATTCTGTGCTTCAGTTTTTCCATCCTTACAGAGTGTCACTGATTCTTTGTAAAGACATATGAGAGCTGGTGTAGAAAAATACTGGGTGACATCTGGATTTTACTGTCACAAGAAGGAGGCATTTGGTGAAGCACTGGGAAGGGGTTTTTGCTAAAATGACTTCAGGAGCACAGTGGTGAAAGAAAGTATGCACCAAAGAAAAATCATTCAGCGGGGAGAATGCTTGTATTTGTCTTCTGTGCAATTTTACAAGGCCAAAGAAGTGGAAGGCAAGCCCTGTGCACCACGGGGCTGTGTCTGCAGCCTCGTTACCTTGACACTGGTGGAGCCCCTCGCTGGCAGCGCTGGCGGGAGCACGGCGCGTTTTGCCATGTACCAGACACATTCACTGCAGAGCAAAACAAAGGCAGATGAAGTGAGAAGTGGGAGTCATGAATCATTTAAAAAGAAACAGCACACACAGAGCCCACTGTGAGAGGGGTGGGAGTGTGGCTGGGAGGGCTGCCAGCGGGTGAGGGCACGGCGCCACGGCCAGGGCAGGGGCACAGGGGTGGCACCTGTGTTTGGAGGGTGAGACAGGCACCTTATCTCTCAAACCCCCCTCCTAACCTAAATCAGGGCTTCCATGACAGATCAAATTAATCTCTCCCCATTCCCCTCACAGATGTGGGGTTTGGACAGGTACAACCCATAGGCTTGCCCTGCTCTGGGCCTGTGCCAGAGCCACCCACACCGTGCTCCTGGGAGGTGGAGAGAACCCTCTTCTGGCAAGGTTTTGTCTCTCCTTTGCATTTTCTCAGAGGCCAGATCCTTCCTTCACTCTCATGACATTCACACTGGAAATGAGGGATCTCATCCCTCCCTGCACTCGTATTTGCTGATAATCATCCAAGAGGGGTCTGCACAACACTCCCAGGCACATTTTGGGGTTCCTGGGGCCTCCCTGTACTCATATTTGCTGATAATCATCCAAGAGGGGTCTGCACAACACTCCCAGGCACATTCTGGGGTTCTTGGGCCTGTCCTGTGCAGGAGCTGGATGATCCCAGTGGGTCCCTTCCAACTCAGGATATTCTGTGATGCTCTCACAATGCAAGGCCAGCAGTTTTCTCTTCCCCTTCTCTCCTGTGCTTGCTCTCAGAGGAGCTGCTGTTGTCCCACATTGCCCTGGGTTTGAAGCAGGGAGTTTTGCTCCTGGTGCCTTTAGGTGATTGTGTGTCGTTCTCTGGGCTGGATGAAACTGTGAGTCCTGATAAAAATGGGTCACTGAAATCAGTGCTTCTGTCATCCTCTTTCTTTGAAACCTTAGGATATTAAAAGGTAATTCTTTCATCTGTCCTTAAGGAAAGAATTCAAAGTTCTTGAAAGTCTGGGTTTCTGGGTTTGGTTTTTGTCCTGAAGTACATCCTGGAGTTCCTGTTCCCAGTATGGCAGCCTGGGCAGGGATCCTTTGGCTTTCTTCCCACATCAATGCTTTCTCCTGGATGCTGAATTATTCAGACTTTGCAGGATCTTGGAAGGCATTTTTCCTCTTTATTAGCAGGGGGTTAATTCCAATTACTCATTTTGAATTTCTGTTGAAGCTTATCTGATATTTTCTCAAGCACTGAGCAAATTTTGAATTTCATGAAAATCACACCACGTTAAACTCTCTAGAAATACTCGTTGTCCACATGGGGCTCTTCCACCAGAAATGATGAATGTGTCATCAAAATTATGAATCATTGTTAGGAACAGTCTGGGCCATCAGAGACTGCCAGGTCAGTGGTTTTTAGAGGGTTTAGATCACAAGCACATTGTGAGTATTCCTGCATGATAAATAGACTGTAAAGCTTTAGTCATTGAGTTATTGCAATGGGTGAAAATGAAAACTGGTAAAAGAACATTTTAAAAGAACCCAGCTTGAGTCATCACACAGGACCTTTGTCCCACAGAATGAAGTCTAGGGGAAGCCTTAGCCTCAAATCTTTCATTCTCTGTAAATATAATGTGTCTATCTTTCTTTTGGTTTTAGTCCCACTTTAAAACAATTTACTGTATTTTGCCAGCTATGACTCTAAGTTCAAACAAAAAAACATGCTGAGTTTTGCAGAGTTTATATAGTTAAAATGAAATTATTCTCTGAATTCATGGGTTTAAGTGTTAAGTTTTATTTGAAGTGAAAGAAGCAGGCTACCAAAATGATCCAATTTCCCTGACATACTGTAGAAGCAAATAGGAAAAAAAAAATCAAGTCACTTAATGCAAAAGAAAAAAATCCAAAAAACCTAAAAAAAAACCCAACTGCCAAGACAACATTTTTAACACTTACACCAGACAAACTGTTGGATTTCAAATTGGCAAACAGTCTGTTATGACAGTCCTGTGATGGAGCAATTCATAGAAAGAAAACTATCAGGAAAACTCCACTCTAAGCAAGTGGGGCTTCTAATCAAGAGATGGTGCCACTCAAATCTAGATCAGAAAGGAGTCACAGAAATAAAAGATTCCTTCCACAGTGCAATTTGTGTGGGTAGGAGCAGTGCCAGGGTGGAATCCCAAAGGCAGGGAGGTGATTTAAACCAGAACTGAGCCCTGCTCCCAGTGCCAGCCCTTGCACAGGTTTGTGGGCTCCTGGCTGATGTGGTTTGGCACTTTGCAACCTCCATTGCTCTTGAAAAATAGAGGGAATTCAATAATTTCAAACCATTTTTCGATCCATCCTGCATTCTACAACCCAGAGAACCTCTTTGGGTAGCCTTGAATAGTTGTTTAATTTCAATATCCCCTCACTGGAGAGCCCGTGGCTGCATTCCTGAATCTGTGAGTGATGGATTCTGCAGGGCAAGAATCAGGGCAAGAATCCTGACACCCATTTCTTTCAAGCTTTCCCTTTGCTTAAAATACCTCCAGGTATTTCAGGATTTGGGCTTTTTTTTTTTTAAGTTCAGTATTGCCAATCTTATACTAATAAAGGCATAAGCCTGTACTTCAGAATCCTGAGTGGCATAATTATGACTGTAAAAATAGAACACTTTTTCATAAAGGCTGAGGTATTCAGATGACATTCAAGCAGCTGCATCTTCAAGAGAAATAGCACATATTAGGGTGTTGCTAATAAAATTGTGAGTGCTGGCAACACAGTGCTTCATGTAATCACAGTCCTCGGGATTTGTATTCCCTAGAGGAATTCCTTTGGACTGACACATCCCCCTGCATCCAGTGCATCTAAAACTGCCCAGTTTGGCACCTGGAGGCCACCCAGTGATGGTGACACCAGGCTCCAGTTGGGATCTGGCTTTTCCTTTTGTCAGAATTTTGGTGTTGCCTTGAGGAAAATCAACTTTTAACCTCCAGAGCACTGGGAGGAACATCCTGGTTCTGGGCCAGGGTTATGGACACACTGGGCTCCATCTCCCACGGGGACAGAAAGGAACTTGACCAATTTCCCCAGAATTAAACAGATTCTGGTGGTGTTCTTCACAGCCCCAGCTTTAAAATAGGAGAGAAAGCACTGCCTTGTATCACAGAAATGTTCAGAAAATTAAAGACTTTGAAGCAGTTTGAGATCTAATCAGAAGTGCTACAAAGTGTCGTTAATTATGGTTAATTTGTTCTCTGGCTGTACGCAATTTTTAGCATGAGGTTCTCTGATACAATGATAATGAGGACTAAACAGGGATCTTAATGTGATTTCTGTGATTGTCGGCATGAACTTCACTTGCCATCTATTTCCAGCAAAGTGTGCATAAAATTAACCATCACAGCAGAGAATATTCAACGAGACATATTGGAACAAAAGCTTGAACTGATGCTGATAATTGTGGTATTTTCTTAATGAGTGACAGGTGCTCTGGTTGACGTGACGTTCTCACAAACCTCTTTTTCATTCAATAGGTTGATTCACAAAACCGTGCCCTGTTTGTGTAACCAAACAAGTGGGTTAAGAAAAAAGAACCTGGGCTCTACTTTTCTCCTTAAACTTTTTTTTTCCTCCTGTTGTTGCTGAACAGCAGCAAGACTGCCTGAACTTTAAATCACTTAAATGGCTGTGTTACACCTACAGCTGAATGAATAATTCAGCTCCCAGTCACTGTCTGAATTTGATAGGAAGGAAAGGGGAGGGTCCCCACGGGACTGGATGTGTGAGCAAGGGGGAAGGGGAAGGCTAATTAATTACACATTTGCAGTGGGGAATACTTTAAAAGAATCCACTTAAGTACTGTTTTTTTGTTACATATTGCTGATCACAGCTGAGAGCATAATACCAAGGCAACCATATTCCTGAAAACTTAACTCTTTGGGGCCTGTCCATGACAGACCAAAATGAAGGGGGAAAGAGCCCAATCCCAAACCCAGCGTTGTGTTTCATTAGATAAATGCTTCAACTAAGGAATGATTCACCACCTGCTGATGTCACACTCATTTCTGGTGCAATTGCAATGTGAATTTCTTTTTTTCTCCATGTTATTTTCAGAGATTTTTCTCTCTGAAAGCAGTGCTGAGCTGGCTGCCTCTCCCGGGGCGTTGAGGCAACGTGGTAGTATTACCATTGACACCAAGGATGCAAATTATTTTTCTCTTGGCACAAGGAAGATTTTTGCTGCCAAGAGAACGATCTCTAGATTAAGCTTTTTTTAAATACTGTAAACTATTTTGGTAGTAGCAAATTGCTGTGACTTGGTGTACGTGATCTCTGACTATTTTTAAGGCCCTTGTGGCAGAGCTGCAGAGCCTTCCCCTGGACTTGTACGGTCATTTTGGGAAGGAACCCAGGCCCCTTTTATAGCCAGACCATTCCCATTCTCTGCACAACAAACACCAACTGCAGTTGGAATTGATTTATTTCAAATAGCTCTGGAATTATCTCTCTCTAACAAAAAACTGCCAATTCCGAGGCGATGTTTAATGACTGCTTTTGTTTCATATTCCCACATGGGGTTTTATTCTTTGTCGTTTTCTTCTCTAAAAATCGAGCAGACTTTGATCCTCCATTGCTCTGCATCATTAGTGAAGGAACCAGCTTCCTAAAAACCTGCTTTATTCCATTGCAGAGTTGGTCATGGCACTGGACGTGCTTGGGAAGATGGTGATTATTGAACACTGGTGCATTTTGAGGCACTCCAATATCCAGCTGGGAGGAACAGTTGGAAATTTACTGCCACAGGCCTGCTCCCCTTCCACCATCCACTGCAGTATCTCCCCTCCACAAGCTGCAGGCTGCTCCCCTGATCTATATCAGCTCATTGAGGAATCATTTCCTAAGTTTTGAAATCCTAGAATTTACTACAACTGTCTGTTCCCTACACCTATGGAGATGTGGCAGTTCCCAAATCATTTCCCCTTCTGTTTCCCAGGGTGGGCTCAACAATTTGTTAAATGTTTCAGAGCCCTTTGAATGAAAAGTTTAAATGTTTTGGTTTAGATCCTCCAGTTCATGTGTAATATTTATTGCAGACATCAGGGAGAAGGAGCAGTGTGGGCCTGGGCCTCAGCAGAGGCTTTAGGAGATGCTGTAACATAAAAGTTTATAAGAATGCACAGAGTAATTTAGTTCTGGATTAAAATATAGCTGGCAGGAGAGATGGGCAATTACCTACTCTTTAATACAGACAGGGAATGCATTCTCCCTCCCAGCTATTATTGTCCATACCTATTATTTCAGAACCACTGGACACGGATGTGCCTCGCTGAGGCACAGCTTCCACAATGAGGTCACCTGCAGCTTGGAAGTACAGCTGTTCCCCTTGCCTTCATTTTTAATTCATGGGCTTGTTGTGGGTGTTAGTTTTTTTTATCTGCTGTTTATTCTGCAAGCCCCTTTTGGGCACATTGATGCCTCCAGCAAGCTTTGTGTGCCAGGGAATTATGGGTCCAGAGATTCTGCAAATCTGCATCCCAGCCAAAGCTTTTGAAAGCTGCTTCTTTTGAATGCCATGCATTCAGCTCACATTCCTTCTTTCCTTTCTGACTGTCTCTCTCTCTCTTTTCCTCTTTTTCCCCTCTCTTCCCTCCCTTTCCCTCCCCTTTCTCTCTCTTACTCTTCATTTTCCCCCTTTTCCTTTTCCTGCATCTTTTTCCTTGTCTCTCCTTCTCTTTTCCTCCTGTCCCCTCTCCCTTTCCTTTTCTTTTTCCTCTTGATCCCCCAGTAAGGATGGGAAACTGCCCTGCACAGTGAACAACTTGGCTGGGAGGAGGGAGAGGGAGCTTTCCACTCCCTAAAAGCTGAGCTAGAAACCTCTGCACAGGGTGGTCAGGACTATTCCCTGCAGCCTGGCTGTGGCCTGATGTCTGAAGCATTCCAGGGGCTCTAAATGCCCACTGCAGAAGGTGTTGTGCCATTTCAGCTCCTCCATCCCAGCCCTCTGATATCTGGCTCATCGCTCCATCCACAGGGATAACATCCTTCCCTTCCACTCCTTTTTTTCCCCCTCACTCCCTATTTTATTTTTAAATATTAAAGCTCTCTGGGCTTCCCCAGTAAATCAGTGTGTGTGTGAAGTGCTGGTTACTTGTAGCTGGAGGCTGTTTTCCCCCTCTGATGGACTGTGAGCATTTTGTCTAAAACCGTCTCTTCTCTCCATCCCTCCTCCCGTCCCTCCTCCCCCGCCAGCCTCAGCGAGCTCAGCTGCACATAATGACATCCAATCTGTTCAGGAAAAGAAAAAAACAGGAGGGGGAGAATATTTCCCTTTGATTTATACAGAAGCTGAGTTGGCAGAGAGCTCAGCTCAGGGGTGGGTGGAAGGGGAACCAAAAAGCAAATTTGTGATGCATGGGCACACTCTCCCCTGCGGTGGTGCCAGCCAGCACAGCAGCCAAAGCCGCCGCAGAAGCTTTGCAGGTTCCGTGTGTGCGCCCAAGGCATCCTCCTTCCCAGCGTATCACCCTCGCCATGCAAACACACCCCCTCAGTCTGGGGTTAATTTAATTTTAAAATGACATTAGAGATAACACAGGCCGGCTCATTAGCACCAGACAAAACACACAGAGCTCTGTGCAAAGCCAGGCTCGGGCTCAGGGAGAGGTCAGCAGCCCCGGGCTTTGCTCATTCCAGCACTCAGCCCTTGAGCCGGGGCAGCTCTCAGGTGAGAAGGACAGGGGGGAAAGGATCATGGAAAAAAGGGAAGAGAATCTTGTGCTGCAGTTCAGGTGCTGGAGTGGGACTGTCTGGTGAAAATCCTACTATCAGGTCAAGGAATTCATATGGATTTGTGTCACATCACAGAGGATCTTCCCAAGCGCTGTATGCCACATCTTTCATTCACTTAAGGCAACACAGGAGAAGGAATCCAAAGAGGCCCTGCTGCTCCATCTGAATGCTTTGTGAGGGGTTATGAGTGGAAGGGACAGCACCAGGTCTGTGCAGGAGGTGTGGGCTGGTTCCATCAAGTCCTGAGCAAGTACAAGAACCTCCTGTGTCCATAACCTGCTCAGCATTCAGTCACTCTGCTCCCCAATGCCTCGGCTCCCGTTTCTGCTGGCACCTGTCCTGGGGACACTCTGTCATCTGCAGTGTCCTGGGGGACCCAAGCCAGTCCCTGCCAGATGGCCTCTGGCCAGAACTGCTGGAAATCCCAATCACTGAGGCAAAGCCCTTCTATTTCACCCCTCACCACAGCTATCCAGTCTCAACACCCATTTGGGTGCTAATTAAAACCCTGGACCTAAACTCTCCCCTCTACTCTTCTCCAGTTCTTCCCCTTTCAGTCTTCAGCTCTCCCCTTCAGTTGCAGGGTGAGAAATTAGCTTCCTACATAGGTCTATGTGTGTGTGCATCTATAAATAAACAGACCAATATTCTGGTAACCGAATTGTACCCTCCCCTTCCCTGCCTCAGGAGCATCTTGTTCCCATCTCTCTCCAGCAGAACAGCGAGCCAGAATGAAATGCCTGATTCCTAGTAAGTACTGTCAGCACAGCAGCTGGGGAGAAGAATATCTGAGGGAAATGCACGAGTGCACTGGCATTTATTTATTTCCTGGGGATATTTATATAGCACAGACCTCAGAGCACAAGTGCACTTGATGTTTCTGTCAGAGAAGGAGGGGAAATGAGATTGGAACACCGGCTGCACCGTGCATTTTTTGCTCCCAGAACTGCCAGGGATGGCCCCCAAGGCTCTGAAGGTTACTGGGATTGAGTCCTGGTGTCCGACTGCTGCGAGTGGGAGGCACAGAGACACCAAGGCTGGCACTAGAATGAGATAAACTGCAAGCCTGATTTGACTGTTGTGCCATTTTTTCTCCTCTTGAAAAAGTCCCTGCAAAAGGGTAGTGTCACCATTTGTCAAAAATACAGTTTTTCTTCTTTACCAAGGCAGAATTCCTTGGCTTCCGTGGGATATTTGCCTGAGCAAACAGTGAGGGGAGCCTAAATCGGGTTTTAATTGTCCATGACTTGCAGTTTCTGGACTTTCCCAGCTCATTCCTCCCTAATCGCTAAACATCCCCATGCTCCCATTTCCTGTAAACTTTTCAGAGTGTCTCTTTCCACTTCAACTTTCCATGTTCTAAAGAGTCAAGGTCCAGCACTGAGAGCTGGGTACGTGACAGCAGCACAGACCCCAGTGCCAAAATGCAGCTCCTTTTCCTGAGCATCCGTCTGGCCCTGCGCTCCCAGGGCCAGGGAAACTGCTGCCCCAGACCTGTCTGCAGGAAAGCAGCACCTGTGGGGTCACCGTGGCTCATTCTTGGTGCTCACCAGAGCCAAGGCTGCTCCCCGTGCCAGAGAACTGCCTGCAGGAACATCCTGTGTGTGCCTGGGGGAAGAGGGAGAGGGAGGAAGAGGAAGGGCTGGGTTAGTAGTCATGCAAGAGGCTTCCCAACATGCTGCCTTCATCAGAGGGACATGCTGAGTAATTAACAGCCAACAACGCCAGACAGGGGGGATCTTTGTTCCTGTTTGGAGGGCGAGGGCTACGGGAGGAATTAGGAAGCACGGAGATGGGAGCAATTTGGCCTGGTTCCACCAGTGCACACTGCTTTATTAATAGGAGCTGCACATGCTCCTGAGCCCTGGAGCCAGGCAGACACTGCAGGGGCTGGCTCCTGGCTGCTGTCAGGCACTGATTTACCAGGGACCACTCGCTGCCCTGCCACGAGCATGTGATGGAAGTGAACAAGGAACAACTGTCATGAAGTTGTTCCAAGCAGGAATTTATGTGCTAAGAACTGGTCTTTTAGCGTAGCTTTTTCCTAAAGCTGTTCAGACTTAGAGGAGCTCTAGGCAGATGATTTGTCTGCAGTGTTATTAAAATGCTCAGTATTCCTTCTTCTGTTTAGGAGCTGCCATTGTGGAAAGAACACTTCATATCCTACTTGTCTTCTCTTCACAGCTGATGTGCACCCAATTGTTTCTGTAATTGAGATAATCTGTACTCTGTTCTCATTAGATTATTCCCACCCACAAATATTCTTCATATGTCTTCAACCATGAAATGACCTGCTATAACACCAGCTGTCCCAGTGAGCCCACTGGAACTGGTGCTTGCATGAGTAAGGCTCAGAGCACTTGATCCCAAGCTATTTAGACTTTAGTCACTCCTTGCTGTCTGGTCCTACAGGGAGGAGGGATGACTGTACAGCACAGCAAGCCAGGAACATTTGATTCACCATCACAGATTCTTTTGCCCATGTCTGCCTATTTGATTTAAAAATATATACATGCCAAGGGGCTTGATATGTCTCTTGTGCCCCATTTAGCATCTGCTGAACGTCCTGGAGCAGCCTGCAGTGTAACACAAGTCACTGGAGGATAGATTTGATAGAGGCAAAAAACAAAGCAATTGATACCCTCAGGCTCCAGAAATCTTCAAACTGATTCTTGCTGACTACAGGCAACAAAGCAATTCATGGCAACGTGCTTGAAAGTTCCTTTTATTTCAAAGCTGCTAAACCCTCCTTGGCACTTAAAGTCACTTTTCATAAGGCAAACCCAGTGAGCTTGCTGGGTTCCCAAGATCTCAGCCCCAGGAAGCCTTTAACAGGAGTCAAAAGAGACATTAAGCACTGGGGAGGAATCAGGGAGACATAAAACAGAAATTAGGGTTTAACATGGGGCCGTGGGGAGCTCAGCAAAGAAAAGGCAAGTTCTTCACGTGTTATTTCCCTTCCATGCATTTCCCTTTTGGTCAGACCTTCAGCAGAGCTTTTTCTGTGGAAGTGGCCCACTTTGCCCAATGAATGAAGTGCACTCTGCAGATGGGAGCTGGGGTGTTTGGAAGCGGGTGTTTGGAAAGTGGTAGCCAGATTATTTTATTTTAAGGCTCTATTGCAGCAAAAGGCAGGAAAACAGACAGGGGGAGAGTAGTGAGTGGTTCACTGGCACCGATTGTCTACCACAGCAGGTTCAGCACTTCGATTTGAGTGACTTCTCTCTCCAGATGGTTGGTGGGAGCTGACTACCCAGATCTTTGCATAGCATGCTCCATAATGAAAACGTATGGCATCACTTGCTATCTTTTAAGAGCTTTTTTCTTCAGCCCAAGTATAGCTCAGTGTGTTATGGATCCCTTCTCTGCCTGATGCAGAAAATCGGGTCCCTGTCACCCGCCCAACCAGGGACTGGGAGCTGGGAGTTCCTGTGCTCAAGGCAGGCTCACTCATGCTTTTACAACTGTACAATGCCACGAGGATGAGGAGTATCCTCCTGCCATGGGGAAATCAGTAGAATGGCCCCACTTTTCCAGATCATGTTGCTACTTTGCATGCTTTTGTCTGACCTAAATATTCAGCATCACTAGTGCTTCATACCACCACAGTGAATCTATGGGAGCTCAGAAATTCTAGTAATCTAAAGAAAGTATCTCTGTGTCCTCTCACAAAGCACCAGGGATTTGATAAATGGGCTTATAGAGGCAGCATCTTCAGAAATGCTGGTTTGACATTTCCAGCTATCACAGGGTGGAAGCCACTGCCTGGCTTTTCCAGCAGGGCAGGATGATGTTACTTGCCCAGCAGTACCTTCTGATTTTGTCTGAATAAGGATCAGAATTATCTTCTACTTCCCTCAATATTGTAAAACACAGAAAAAAGTCAAATAGGTCTTGCTCCAATATAAAATACAAGCCGTAATTCACTGTAATTTGGGGTCAGATAAAATTATCCTGTACACATCTTTCCATGTATCAGTTCCCAGAGACATTTTGACTGAGATCTTGCCCAAAACACCCAGGTCACTATGCCCTGTCCATGTTCAACATAGAATTATTTCCATAACTTCTATTTCCAGAAGTTCTATAACTCCATTTTCTGGATATGAAAACCCACAAATCTGCCCTCTTTAATGTGTCCCCAGAGTCTTTGCAGTTGTCCAGTGACCCTGTTTTTTTTGGGTTTCTTTTCTCAATGGCATCAGGATTTTGCATCTAAATCACAAGGCAAGCCTGGGTTTGATTGGATTCTGACTCCTTCCCAGGCAAAACCAAATCCAAGCTCCTCAGCAGCCATTCTTGTGCTCTGGTTAAGCTCTGCTTGTCACACATGATATCTGTGACACACTGGATTCCCTTTGTTTCCTCCAACTTTTGATTTTCCATCTGAGACGTGGAGTGAACTGGGAAACACAATCAGTGGGAAGAATATACAGGAAATGGAAGCCATAAACAAAACTGCCTGCTTGAGTCTCCCTGAGGTCTGGAGTACAGTTGTTGAAACAAAGCTCTGGTGACCCCAAAAGATCTGAAGCTAAACAGAATCCTTTCAAGATGGAAATGTGGGACAAAGATGGCAGAGATGAGTTGGTAATGGCCTCATCTTTTCTTTTGTAGGCTCTATTCCAGATGGAGCTTTAAAATAACAGCAGCATGTTGGACCCACACGAGGAAAGGGATCAGAGTTAGGAAACCTTCACCTACTCTGAGACTCACGGTGGGATTTTGTCTTCCTAAACCTGGAGAATTGCCTTTCAAAGATCCAAACAGTCAGGGCTGGAGGCATCTTACCAGAATAACTCAGCTGCCATCTCAGGACTAATAAATACAAACCTTTATAATCTATTCCTGAGGCATATAAAAAGAAGAAAATACCTGATGTTAATATCTGAGATGGGCTTCAAAAGAGACACTGTTCTACCTAGTCACAAAAATCAATAATCCTTTGTAAGTGTCCAGATTTCAGCAACCAGAAGCTCCAGCCTTCACCCATTAGCAGGAGGGAAACAGGGAAATGCTGTTATTCTCACAGCAGGGTATAACACGGGGATATTACATGTATTTCTCAGTGAGAGATCCTTGGGTTTGAACTTTGGAAAATCTGGATGCTTCTCAGAGATGTTAAAAAGAAAATGTTTCGATTTTGCTTCATGGTGGGGGTCCTAAGACAGCTTGAAAATGTTGGCATCATCACCAAATGCCAAAGTTCACCACACCTAGGTAAATTCAGATTTTTACTGCAGGGTGGTCAAACACTGGAAGCAGATTCTCAGGCTGACTGTGGAGTTTCCACCCTTGGGTACATCCAAAGTCCAATTGGACCTGGCACTCAGCAAAGTCCTGACCCTGACTGAGCAAGGAGATCCCAACCCCAATGATTCTGTGACAAACTCCATCCTTGTTTTGTGTCATTATGAGAATTTCTATGTGACTCAAAAATTCTTCCATTTTAAGAATTTGGGAGCCTTAGCATTAATTTAAGTGGGGGTGAGATCAAATTCCAAGATGTCAGGGTGGCAGAAAGCTCTTTATCTCATAAAGCTCCTGGGCACCTTTTACTGGAATTAACTCTGGGCTTTTTCCCTTCAGATATTCTCCAGCCTTTGCAAAGGAAACTGCAGTAACAAATCAGATTCTGCAGTACAGCATTTTAAGTCCTGAAGCAAAATTCAGCAGTTTTAGAGGGACAGCATAAAAGGGAATGGGGCGGGGGAAGTGGGGTGGGAAGTATTTATAATCCCTTTAATATTTTAAAATTTAATTATATCCAAATTGGGTTAGCGAGACTGACAAGAATACTGCATCTAAAGCATGGAGCCCAGAGGCAGCATTGGAAAATGAGAGGAGAAATTAATAATAAAAAACTCCTATTGCTTCAAGGCAGCAGACTGGAACACTGACATTCCATTACTCCGTCTGTCTGCTGAATTCATTTAGCATCTGTGGCCTAAATAGGCTAGTTTTAAAGAGGCATGCTCCAGTTTTCATGTTGGCAGGGGGTGGGGGCTGTCACAGGATTTTTCTTCCTTGAAATCCCTCTCAGGAAGGCACATCAGGCTGTGGTTAACAGGGGAGAGCCCCCTGCCCTCCCAGCAGTTGTGGTTCAGTGATCCCTTGGAGGGTTCTGTGAACCCTCAGGGTGGGGGCTGCAGCACTGGGGGCTCTGCAGGTCCATTTCCCAGGGCAGAGCAGGAGCAGGGATGTCCTGCAAGGAATTCCATCCTGGGGTTTCACTCTGTCCCTCACTGAAGTCCAGCCATTTCCAGCAGCTCTGAATGGAAAGGTGTATCAAGGCATTAAAGGGAATATCACAGAATTAGCAGGGCAGATTGGGAAATGTTCTCCTTCTCTGAACTCCCAGGAGTGCCCAGCAGCCCCTGCCACAGCCTGTGCCCCCCAGAAGTGCCGGTTCTCCCTTGGATGCTCCTTCCAGCTCCATCCCAACCTCTGGGAAGGGCAGAAACAGCCCTGGGGCAGGGTACCCATGGAACCCACCCAGGGAGAGCCCAGGAGGGGCAGAAGGGAATGATTCTCCAATTTACTGCCCAGAAACCTACAAATGTTTCACTTTTGGGTATTTTCTGAAACATCTGGATACCAGGAGGATAAAAGGTACCAGTGTAACCTCCCAGTAAGATCAATTGTTTAAAGCTTTCTGTGTATTCCCAGTCTTTTTGGCTTTCCTCCCAACCTTACAGAAACAGGTCTGTGACTTTCCTTGGACTAGAATATAATGTATTCTGTGTAGTTCTGGTTTTTGTGTTTCCATTTTATGCAAATAAACTTTTATTCCCTCTCCCCTGATTTATCATCTTCAAGGTCTTTGTGTAAATTATGCAGAAAGGAAAACCATGGATTTTACGGGAAGTCATAGAGAAGCTGTTAAAATTGGCCTCTTCTCCTCCTCCTCATTGTTCTTTGCTCTCAGTGTGGATTTTATCAAAAGTTTTTATCGAGTTTAATGGAGATTACCCAACAGACAGAGACATGATAAAAAATTTTACGGATGCAGCCGACCATGAAACACAGCCGTGCTTTTTGATTTCAAGCATGTAGGGTTTTATCCAGCAAGATTCTCCCAGCTACCTGCAAAATCCAAATTTTCTGAAGTGTTGGCTGGTGGAGAATGACTTCCCCCAGGAAGGGAAGAGGGAAGGTGAGACCCTCTGCTTTCCTCACATCATGTGCTAGGAGAAAGAGCCCATGAACTGCCCAGGGCTGCTGATTAATGAGAAAATTTAATAATATTTTGGACATTAAAAGAAACTTGCCTATTGTCATCCAGCCATAAGCAACGCTGACACAGGCACTCTCCACCAAAACAACTCTTGCCCTAAAAATGTAACCATAAACTCTTGCCCTAAAAATGTAACCACAGTTTTAATCCTTTCACTGGCATTGTTTTTCCCATCACTGAATACCATCATTGTCTCCTTCTGCTTGATTCCACAGTCACTGAAGTCAGAGCCAAATTGCTTTAAGAATGTGTAAATACTGCATTAATCCTTCTTGATATCATTCCAGCCTCCACCTTGGCTGCTCCTAAAAACAGGTACCCTATAAACTTTCTTGCTTTGTCCTGAATTTGTTATTTATGCTTCCAGGAGGGGTAGCTTCTTTTTGTTTTTGCATTTCAACAGAATTGAAAGTAAATACCTGGCTTGCATCTTCCCAAGCACATGTGCTGCAGGGAAATCTAACCACTGGAGAGCTGCTTTTAAAGAGTTGTGTTATTCCTTCTTCCTCCCATTAGGCAGCAGTCCAGCCAAATTTACCTTTGCTTTGACTTAAACATATTTCTTTTCTAGTCTTTTTCTACAGCAACAGTCTGGCCTTAGGCAAATCTCCTGGGAGTCTTGGTTAAAATGCACCTGTGCTACACAGGCAAACAGATATTGCAGAGTTGCTGGTGCTCTCTCTTGGCCAACACTGTAATATTTCACTGAGGCTCTTATGGGACTCGTCTCCATCACAAAGGAAATGTCCTGTAGTGTTGAAAGAGGACTTAATTTCACTTATCATTATTTCATAGAATGAGAACTGCACAGTTATAAATCACCAGAGAGTTTTCTGCAGTTTTCATTGAATTCTTTCTGCTTTAGGCTCACCACTGTTTCTTCCAACTCACAGCCTTTTCTGCTAAGCTTCCTTCTTTAACTGCTCACTTCTGCCTTTCCTTTTTTCTCTATGGAAATAAATAAGTCCCAATTAGACACTGCCCAAAGATGCCAGGTTGCTCATCATCCTTTTCCCTTTGTTTATGTATCTTCATGGCAGCACCTGCCTCGATAACAAACAATTCTGTAATCACATCAAAACTAGCAGGAATAAACCTATCTTTGATGAGCACATGCAGATTCCTGTTAGAGATGTGTTTATTCATGGCAATCATAAATCCTTGGTTGGTGTGATTTCACTGACTTGTATTTAACTTGCATTTGACAGGTTCCATCTCTTTAAGAACTTTCCTTCAGGGAGTAGCTCAGTTCATTTTTCTGAAGAGAAGCAACGACCTCCCCCAGGTTGTTTCTTGACTGAAGTAATTGCTGTGACTCCTCAGGTCCCAGACAACCAACAGATAATTAGTTCCAATTAAGTTCTCTCACAGGTGCTTACGAAATTGCCATTTGGAAGCAGCAGGTTCTCCTGGAAGGTGAACTGAACAGTGGGGAAGGGAGCACCAAAGATCAGAGCCAAAGGAGGATCATCCTGCTGTGGCGCTGCTTTTGGCTTTAGCAGGGGTATGTACCAACTATACTTTTACTTTTAGACCTGGGGTTGCTCAGTGTGCATCTTTGTTGGGCTTCTTTCACTCTTTAAAAAGGGGAGGAATAAAAAAAGGAGCAAGCAAGAAGAAACTTTCAAATGGCCACTGTGTGAGAGCTGTGCTGAGGAAACCCAAGGAACTCACAGCACCTGAGCTGTGCCACAGAGGCAGGAGCAGCCCTGGGGGTCACCTGAGCTCTCCCTGCAGAGTTTGGGTCAGTGGGGTTTGAGTTTCATAAGGACTCCTGAGTAACACACATGGTCTGACTTGTTCTTACTGGTGCCACTGCCCTTAGCTGCTTCTGACTGGTGCAACTCTGGGCAATCCTAAAGCTGCTTCTTAGCCAGAGAAGGATCATGTCTTGTACTGTCTGCAGCCTGTTGCTTTATGTGGGAGTCAGGAGGGAGTTGTAGAACTTATATTAAAAGACAAAAAGCATCTATGAACCTGACATGTGACTAAAAGCACAAAAAGAGCTGCAGATTTTAATTTAATCCCTGTCTCGGTCGTTGTTATTTCTGTTGTCTGCCCTTTGTGGTGGTGTGTGTTGTGCTACTGTTGAATTGTGTGCTGGCACTTTTATTCAACCAAAATGCAGTTGCAGGGTGCAATGGGTGCAGCTCTGTGCCTGTCCCAAGCTCTTGGAGGATTTGTTGCTCTGAATTCCTGTTCCTGGCCATACTTTGAGCCAAGACAGTGATTTTTATTGCAGACTGAAGAAAGTAAGTGTATGTAAAACAGCAGAAATGTTAATCTCATCCCCAAATAGTGCCAGCATGGTTCACCTGCTCTGGTAGTGCTGCAGTTTAGACCTCTCCCAGATGGTTCTCACCAGCTGGGGAGAGTCTCGGCTCCATTGGCACTAATTAATTAATGACTGAGGGAGCTGCTCCACCTGGGTTGAATCACTGGGTTGAAAGAGAGTTTTAAGTTGGTTGGTTGAGGAGAAAATGCCCTTGAAGAGGCTCTTTGGGTTGGTTGTCTTTGAACCTACAAGGTCCCTTTGAGCTCTCTTAGCTACCACAGCACTTTGGGCTGTGTCCATAAGCGAGCACCTGGAAAAATCAGGAAATTCTGTATTTCATGGACTCAAGCATTCTTCTGTATTTTTGTCACCCAAAACCTCCATCAAACTTTCCATGGTAGCAGTTAGCGACTCATAATGAATATGCATGTCTCAATTTACTGACTTCCTTAAAATCTGAGTGTGCTTGAAACTGTTCCTTCCTTTGGCATGACAAACTTTGCTCAGACAAGGAGAGGCATATTTTGAATAGTGTGCAACACTTTATTCCAGCTTATATTTTCTACTTGCTATAGCCTGAAAAATGAGAAATTATGTTTAAATAACAGAGAATATTTACTAGTTTCCATCTCTCTGTAAATCTAGAAACTTGATTACTGAGAGCTGAAGTATGTGGGCTTCAGTGGTAGAGGGGAAAAAAGCATATCACAATCTATTATTAGCCCAGAAGAAAACCACTAGTTTTCCTTTTTTATTCCTATCTTTTTTAGCCCAGGAATTTCTCTTTCTAGTGATACAACTCAGCCACTTCTCATCCCGACCGTGTGTAGATATTTGGGCCTTCAACCAACCCCTGCAGAATTCTGAGCTTTATTCACAAAATGGCACTGGCCTGAATACAAAGTGCCACACTTTCTGTGGGAGGAAGAAGACAGGAAAAATGTTGTGGCAGGTGGCTTAAAATAAATAAGACTCAAACAAGCTCTGCTTGGAAGTGCTCAGAGCTCGGGAATGCTCCAAGCAGGCCCTGCAAACCTGCTGGGGAGAGCACTCAGGGGAAGGTCACTTGCAATTATCGTATGGTTTTGCAATTTTTTTTTGCCTGGATGTTATTACAACCAACACTGTGCACATTTACATCCTAGGAGATACATAAACTAACCTCCAAATACCACCCCAAGCCCCTAATTATAAACCCAGATCTAGGGAATGTACCATAGACCTGTACATTAAATATAATGCACCTGAGACCAGGACTTGGCTTTCAAGCTACAGTTTTACTTAAGTTTTTCACTGCCTGGATTATAATTTTAGTAATATGAATAAGAGACTGTGCAGATGCTAACCAGATGCTAATATCCAACTGTAGTTCCACATGTTTCCATGTAATAACTAAGTGTTACTATGGTGATAACAGATTCACTGGAGGTTTGATTTAATAAAGCAGGATTGCATGTTAGTGTCTGTGCAGTTGCCATAGTTTTAGCCAAACAATCGTGCTGCTTCAGACTGAATTGATGGTGTTGCCACTGAGCTGAGTTTCCCTTGTAAATCTGTTTTTCAGGAATAAATTTGCTATGTAAGCAGGTTATGGTATATTGCTTTAATTGATCCCTCTTCCTCCAAATGGCAAAAAAAGGATGGTTTTGAATATGAGCACAAAAGTAATTTGCTTAGAAGTGGGGGTTCTTTTCCTTTCCCTCTTTTTTTTTCTATGCTGCATTTGACTTCAGATTTAAAGATCTTTAAGCCAACTGCCCAAGGCTTGCCAAGGGAGCCAGAGAAGTCAGAATAAGCAAAGAATCTAAGTTGGCTTTCACATGAGAACACCTGTGTTTGCAAGTGACAGCAAAGGATGTTCAGTTTTATTGCCACCCATCCCAGAAACTGAGGTATAGGGGCTTGAGTGTTATTATTTTAAACTTGTAAAGTGCAGTCTGATAGGTACTGATGGCCAAGTTGTGCAGTTCCCAGCTCAGCAGGTCTGTGCTGTTGGTTTAACATTCCCCAGAACCATGAGCACTTCTGTCCTCACTCTTTGGTTCTGCCTTTCCTGCCTGACCATTCCCAGACCCACGGGGCTGCTCCCTGCACCGTGACAAGAGAAGGCAATGGAGTTTCCACTCCCAGGAACCCAAATGAGTCCATTTCTTTCCTTCTCCACCTGGTGAGAAGCTCTGTGGCTGTTTCTGGTGCAGGATCTTCTTAACCCTCTGTGGCTCCTCTTCCTTGCATTCCACAACTCCCTGGCAGGAGGGTGCAGGCTCTGCTCCCAGCAAGAAAGGACAGGACAAGGGGAAACAGCATCAAACTGTGCTAGGAGAGGTTCAGGTTGGACAAGAGCAGGGATTTCTCCATGGAAAGCGTGCTCAGCTGCCCAGGGAGGGTTGGAGTGCCCATCCCTGGAGGTGTCCAAGGAAGGGCTGGACATAGCACTCAGTGCTCTGGGCTGGTGACAAGGTGGGTGTCCATCAAAGCCTGGTCTCGATGATCTTGGAGGTCTTTTCCAACCTCAATAATTCCATTATTCCATCCATGTGCTGCTTGACCTGGAGAGCAGCGTGTCAATCAGAGCTGGGAACTCATCTACTTTCTACAAGACCACGAGGAGCTTTTGGCTCCTGTTACGTCTTAATAATAGAAATAATAATAACAATCATTAATAACTCTAATGATAGTGATAACCTTCCAGCTGAACATGTGCAATTTGTATTGCCTCAGCATTATTCCCAGGCAGAGCTTCATTGATATTCAGCGCATCGGCGTGTCTGTCACTGCTCCGTGCACTTTGGGTCTGGAATCCTTAGGGAGCCTCGCAGCTGTCAAATTGACTTCCATCATTTCTTTCGGAGCTGAGAGACAAATTATCCAGCCAGCCATCAGCCTAGGCTTTGCAATCGAACTTGCAATCTCTAAGTGATAAAATGCTGCCTCCCAGGTCAGACACACAGTCCGGCTGTGAGGGGGGTTGAGCTGGCTGGGAGTGTTGATGCTGTTTGTTGGTGTCCCTTTATTTTTTATTTTTTTTTTCAGAAGCTGCTATTGGGCTGCTTTTTTTTCTTCTTCTTCTTCCTTTTCTTTTTTTCCTTTTCAGTGTCTTTTTGAGAAGTATTCATGGTCTAATGATCCGGCAGGCGCCTGGGTGAGTCACTGACATATGTCGGCTCGGAGTCCCACTGGGGCAGACGCTGCTGCTGGGCGCTGCTGACACGGAACCGGGGGACAGGCGTGTTCACGGCTTGGCCTGGCCGTGGGATGGCAAAATTTACCCTGTCCAAGAGCCTGGGGTGGTGAATGAATTGGAAAGGCTTTCCCAGTGTTTTATCTGTGTTAACTACGGAGAGGTTTGGGGGAGGTTTGTTCTGCATCTCCAGAAGAACCTTAGTTCCATCCCCACTTCTGCGCTCAAGTCGTGACTCGAGGGTTTTGCTCGAGGTTTTGCCCTACCCTGGACACACCGACCCCTCTTTCCCGCACCCGCTTGGCTCACAGCGGGCAGGGGCGCGGTGCGGCCTCAGGGGGGGTTAAATGAGCCAAAATGCGCTTTTGAGACCCGAAAGCTGCAAAAAAAACACCGGGGGATCCACCCCGGCAGCTGCGGGCTGAGGGACGGAGAGCTCCCTGAGGCCTGGAGGGATGGAGGGCTCCAGCCGGAGGGAGGGAGCGCTCCCGACGGTGGCTCTTCCCGGGCGGCCCCGCGGGAGGCGGCAGCTGCCCCGGGGCGCTCCAGGGCCGTTCCCCGGCGCTCCCGGGACACTCTCAGGCCCGCTCCACCCCTCAGGGCCGTTCTCCAGGACACTCCCGGGCCCGCTCCATCCCTCGGGCCGTTCCCCGCCGCTCCCGCCCCGGGAGCCCCGAGGGGGCCAGGGCGGGGAGCGGCCGCCAGGGGGCGCCGGCGGGTGCGGGCCCCCTCAGCGCAGCGGGGCCGGGGACAGCGGGACAGCGGGCCGGGAATTGCGGCGGCGCCGCCAGCTCTGTGGGACACGGCATTCCTGCGGGATAGGGAGCGACCCTGCCCCTCTGGCCAGCCCTGTCAGGCACATCTGCTGTCATGTGTCCGGCTCTGGGCCCCTCAGCACAGCAGGGACAGGGAGCTCCTGGAGGGGGCCAGAGAAAGCTGAGGAGCTGAGGAAGGGCCTGGAGCATCTCCGTGCCCGGGAGAGGCTGAGGGAGCTGGGGCTGTTCAGCCTGGAAAGGAGCCTCAGCCCTGGTGTCCCTGTGTGCAGGCAGGGACAGAGCAGGGCCCAGGGACTGAGCCCACAGAGTTCCACGTGGACACGAGGCAGAACTTCTTCACCAGCACGGGAACAGACTCCCCAGAGAGAGTGGAGTGTCCTTCACTGGTTTAATAGTGTTACACGTTTACATGACAAAGGGTCCCTCGTGGTGACATGACCATAGCGTGTTACTGGCTGCATGCGCTGCCCATGGATGAGGATTTGCCTTGTCGTGATCCAGTTCTCTTTTGTATGAACCCATTGGCGTCATCATCGGCTGTGTTTGGGTGAAGCTGCAAGCAGGATCTGCAGCATCCTCATGAAGATCTGAAATACAGCCCGATCCTCCAAAACAGCTCAAGTTTGGTCAAACTCACAGAGATACTTTCAAGTCCTTATTTGCTGCTGGTTTTATTGTTTCTTTGTTCATATTACAGTCAGGATTAATTGTTGTACCTTTTGTGATCCTAGGCGGGTTTGGGCTGGAAGTGACCTTCAAGCTGAACCTGTTCCAACCCTGCCATGGCAGGGACAACTTCCCCTATCCCAGGCTGCTCCAAGCCCCATCCAGCCTGGCCTTGGGCACTGCCAGGGATCCAGGGGCAGCCACAGCTGCTCTGGGACACCTGTGCCAGGGCCCCACCACCCTCACAGCCAGGAATTCCTTGCCAATATCCAATGTAAACCCACTCTTTGTCAATGTGAAGCCATTCCACCTCACCCTGTCACTCCAGGTTCTTGTAATAGTCCCTCTCCACCTTTCTTTCAGGCCCCTTCAGGTACTGAAAGACCACAATTAGGTCACCCCAAAGCTCCCAGGTTTGGTGATGAAATACTTCACATTTAAAAGTGGCATAAATGTTCTGCAAGTTAAATAACAATCCCCAGCATTTCTTTTTCCTCAGACCGTTCCAAAGTTACCAATTAGCATCAGTATCAGGGTTTTTTATACCATTTCCTTTCAGGTTTTTCACTTTCCTCTTTCTACCACCTCAGCTCTTAATTATGGCTGTCAAACAGAGCACAAGCCAGACATGGCATTTAGCAACCTAATTCTACCATCCTTCTTCTTTTCCATTTCCTTTCCTGTAGCATTCACAAATGCCTGTACCAGTGGGTACCTCTGACATTTCCAAATTGCAATTTGACGGTGTCAGGAAGGTTCATGAATTATTAAAACGTCTCAGCATCATAAAGGTTGGAAAATTACATGTAATTTGACAAAACAAGCGCACGCAGAAAAAGAAAACCCCACCCAGGCATTCCCAAATCAAGAGAGCACCTTTAAAACTTTCCTTT
The DNA here is from genome assembly GCF_028769735.1 of Zonotrichia leucophrys gambelii. NCBI lineage: Eukaryota > Metazoa > Chordata > Aves > Passeriformes > Passerellidae > Zonotrichia > Zonotrichia leucophrys. The sequence continues at coordinate 2,389,140 of NC_088190.1, read as the reverse complement.
GAATTTGCTTAAAAGGCTCAAATAGTAGGAGAGCTGCATGAGTCATTCTCTCTGTGTCTCTCTCTAGAACAGGAAAGCTCGCAGAGGGTGGAGGCATGTCAGCACAGTGTGGTACACTCTAAAATATCAGCTGAAATGACTAGGCTGGAGAAGTGGGAGGACTGATATTAGTCACAGCCACTGCACAGCTCAGAAGATGAAGGCAGGAGGAATTACCGGACAGGCATCTGCCACTCTGCCCAGCCTTTGAAAACGTCTGTCTGGGCTTCAGATCTCTTCAGCCTTCCTCCAGAGTGCCCCTCTTCCCCTGTCACTGTGGCACTCGCTGTCTTGGCCACGCAGAGAGTGCTTGAGTTCACCCCACAAACTGTGCCAGAAACTTCTACCTGGCATCCTTGTGCTCCAGCCTTTTGTTCCATGTCCCACTGGACGAGCTGCCACCATCCATCTCCATGAGCTTCAGTGGGGTGAGGATCTGTGCACTGAGATCACAGGGAGATCTTTGCTGGGCTCCCCTGCCCAGCTGCAGCAGCTCTGGCTGCACAGGGCAGTGGTGCTCTCCCATTTCCCAGCCCCTGTTCCCTCGCCATTCTGGCACTCACAGCTCTCTGCACTTGGCCTGTCCTGCACAGAAATCCTGCATCTGTCCTGGTGGCCACAATATACACACCAGGAACTGGGATGAACTGGGATGTGTAAGCACCATGTCAGGCTCTGGGACTGCAGTAATACCAAATTAATTTGGTTCGAGAAAAGGGGCAGTGTGTGCTCTGGGTCTGTGAGTTCCCCACTTATAATGGAAGAAAGCTTTCTGAACACTGTCATTGTTCTAACATGATGAATATTTGCTTTGCTGTCTGCAGCTGAGGGATTTTGAAGCATTTTACACACTTCAGCTCACCTGTGTGTGCTCATCTTGCTCTCCCAGTGCATCTGAAACCATTGTTTAAACCTACTTTATATGCAGAAAGTTGGGGGACCTGACAAATTCTCCAAGAAACAGCTGGTGTCAGCCACAGACTGAGCTCAGCTTTCTTCTCCAGTTTGTGCAAAGTTCTTGTCCTGCAAAAAATCCTGAAGCCAAATGAGTAAGAGAAATGCAGATCACACAGCATTACCGTGTCCTGGGGGGAGCGTGGATACTTCCAAATTTCTGTCCAAGGCTGGGCACATCCCATTTTGCCCAACTATTAATTTTTGCTAGTTTTTAAGCCCAGGCCAGGTGTTGGTTGTTCTGAGCAGGTCTGGGGGACAGTTGGGTTATAGCCAAGTCACAGCTTGAGGAGCAGGACAGAGCTGGGCCCTGCTTTGTCCAGGTTTTGGTGAAGTGTTTCCTCCTGCTCATTCAGAGATGGGAGGAAGTTTGTACTCAGATGAACTCCTCAAAAAATACAAAATACAAACACCCCTTTGCTGTGAGACCCTCTGCTCAGCCTGGCAAGGTTTGCAGGATCCAGACCTCTGATGTAGCTGAATTGTTACCAGAAGGTGTTTCATTAAATAGCCCAGATCTGCCTCTGTTCTATGCTGGTTTATCTCCCTGCAGTGCATCTGATAATCTTATATATCACATTTAACCAAGCCAAAAATAAAACCTGCAACAGACCTTCCTGATGGTCTGTGACTGTCTGGAGAAGCGATTTCCTCAGCCCTGTGAGCTGCTGTGGATTTGTTCTTGCCCAGATTTCAGCCTGTTTGCCACGTGCAAATGCTTCCTTAGTATTTGCTCCTCCAGAAACATTTTAATGTCAGCTATCATACCTTTTTCTTTGAAAGGAAAAAAAAAAAGTCACGATCATTTACTCTAATTTTCTGACAAATTCTGAAAGTAATTTTTGGAATTGTACCATTCCTCTGCCTTAATTGGGTGCCTGGAAAGCATCTTAACAGCTGTCAAGAATTCTCAGGTGAGTAAAATACAGTGTGAAAGCTTATGAAAGTTATAAGTGAGCTGTACTAGCTGATGTTATTAAATCATTTCATTGGTTAGAACATCCAGAGTCGTTCACCCTTCCCTCCAGGCTGGCCACTGATTTTTTTATGGCATATATTGAAATCTGCTTCCCAAACCATTATTTTCAGGGTGATAAAGGTGATAGCAGCCAAAGAAAAAAGTCCCTCTAGCCTTTCATGGTGAAACTTGTCCTCCTAAATGCATTTGTTTGCTTTTCTGATTTATTTTCTTTTGATCAGAACCATCTGACCCTCATGTTTAAAGGAATGCTCTGTGCAGTTTTGAAGTCTGCCTGTTATAACATCAATCCTGCAACCTGCGGCGAGAGGAGCTGGCAGAGCATCCTCAGCTCATCCTCAGCAAATCCATCCCTCTTGGCATGCCAGGCACCTGCAGCACATCAGCACTGTCCTTGGGCCCTGTGCAGAGGCAAAAATCCAGGCTGCAAGCTTACAGATCCTCCCATTTTGTGAGAATGTTTTCATACGTGCAAAATCCTGCACGTGCTTGCTTTCCTGAGCTTTCCCTCTTGGCTTTTGGAGAGGCAGCTTTTGTGCTCAGTTTAAATGCATTTTCTTCTCCTCTGTACAAAAAAATATTCCCAGCCTCTCCATCCCCTGTGCTGGTGTTCAAGGCAAAACCAAAAGTATTGGGTGCTGGGAGAAGTTCAGCATGAGCACAATGTGCTAACAGCTCAGCCAGGATCCAGCCATCCCTGCACAGATCCAGATCAGTGCCTGAGCAGTGAGGTCCTGCAGATCTGGGAGGGAGCAAGGAGAGCTGAGGGGGGGATCCTGCGATCCATGAGCTCTGTGGTTTGGGTTCTGAAGCTCTCAGAGCAGCGCAGGGGACAGTCTGTGTTTGGTTTGTCGTGGAATGTCAGGGGAGAGACACAAGCAGTTCCTTTCCTGGGGCCCTTTCTTGACTTTTGAGGCTGCTGGCTTCTGTTGTCTTTCCAAGCAGGAAGCTTTTATGAATAACAAGTCCTTGGAGTTGCAGAAAGAGTCAGAGAGTGCTGATTCCTGGTTTGTGGCAAAAACCTTTTCTGTTTCCAAAACCTCTGGATTTTGCCAGAATTCCATTTTCTGTGGACCAAAAGAAAGCAAAACACCATTTTAGCCTTGACCTTGTCCTGTGTGTTTTTGGAAATTCAGCCATCATTTAAGTACCTAAGCTGGGAGTTGAGCTCATTTGGAAAATCTGCCCTAATGTTTGGTAGTGAACTATGAATATGTACCAGCATTTTTGTGCAGGGGTTGGTAGTCAGAAGGAACAACATTGGCACAAAAATTACTGCTTCAGGTTTGAAATTTCTGCCTCTTAATTCTTTCAGGTGGCCATTCATTGCTTATTCAACTGCATAAACACACCCCTGGTTTAATTCTGGTTTAAGTTGTTCTCATTGAGGAGTTACTTTTGGCTTGCAGGACTCTGAGATGAGAAAGTGATTCTGTTGATGTTTGTGTGGTTTGTCTCTGACTGCATGTCCTTTGTAAGGCTCTCATATAAAGGTAAAGCAAACAAATAATGGGTTAAAAGTGAGTGTGGGGGAATTTTTTTCTTGGAGCAGGTCAGGCAGTGCTGGAGAGGGCTGTGCTGACATCTCACTGCAGTCACTGACCAGGTACTTCTCTGGAAATGATTCCCAGCAGCTTATTTCATTATCAGACCTAAAATAGGTCACTCTGGGCCTTTGAATTCTGCAGTGAATCTGTTCAGGTGACCTCACAGCAGCATCCTGCAATCTGCCATGGTGGGTTGGAGCAGCAACAATTTCTTCACAGCTTGAACCTGTCACTGCCCTCCCTGGTCCTCCTTTGAAGTAGGTCAAGGCTGTGAACTGCCAAGACTCCGTGGACCCCTGGTTTATTCCACCATTCCTGCTCAGGATGCAGAGCAGAGCTCTCCTCCTGCCCCCAGAGTGAGCACTGGAGCTCAGGTGCTCAGAGCACAGGGAGGGTGGGCTGGGCCCTCAGCACAAAGGCTCTCCCTGGCCTCCTCCTGCAGCTTGGAGAGGACAATCTGCAAAAACAAACTCTTAAAGGAGTGCTTTCCACCCAGTTGTTTACCAGTGCTGTTTTTCATCCCTGTTCTCTGGCTTTTCTTTGATTTTTTGTTGTACTGTCTGTTTGAAGGTGCTGCAAGTTGCATAACCATGTCCAGCTTTTACTTAGGGCTGTCTCAGTGTGCACAGCTCCACCCTCAGATCCAGGAGAGTCACCTGGGCCTTACTGGAATTCTGTGGCTTTTTAATTTCCTTATCAAATCAGGATTTTCTTTTCCCATCTTTATGTTGGATTTACAGGCTGGTAAAAAAAACTACAGAATGTTACCACTGTTTTGGTTCATTTTTTAAATCATAGCAAGAAAAGGCAAAGTTTCCTGTTAGTACAGGTGTTCTCAAGTTTCACTAGTGACTATTGGATGAGAAACTTAAAGAAAAGCTTGTTTGACTTTGTCACTGATATGGAAGGAAATGTCCCAAGGTACTTGTCAGCTGGTCTTCTTTATTAATGATATTGCACAATTAGGTATTGCACAAAGGTTTGTCATTAAAGGCATTTCTAAGAAGTGTAGATTAAATTTTCCCTTTTTACTCACTGAGGAAGTTAAGGTCTAGAGAAAGGAAGTGCTTATTTAGAGACCCTGGAGAGGAAACTGAGCCCAGGTTCTGTATAACGACCATGCAGACCTGCCCTGAAATACCCACTGCAGTTCAGATCTGCCTGTCCTGCTCTGCATTCCTAAGAGATAAAATACATTCCTAAGAGATAAAACACCTCTTGCTGCTTTCTTTATCCCTCTTTCTTTCCTGGAGCTGGGATGTGAAAACACAGCAAGGTTTGGTGAGTTCCAGAGCTGTCCCAGAGGTGCTCCACGGTGCCACCACTCAGGGACAGCAGAGCAGCTGCTGCAGGGACCAGCCTGCTGTGCCAACAGGTGACACTGGGACCTTGGGCACCACTCACAGGTGACACTGGGATATTCAGCACCACTCACAGGTGACACTGGGACCTCCAGCACCACTCACAGGTGACACTGGGGCCTTCAGCACCACTCACAGGTGACACTGGGACATTGCACCACTCACAGGTGACACTGGGGCCTTGGGCACCACTCACAGGTGACACTGGGACCTTGGGCACCACTCACAGGTGACACTGGGGCCTTCAGCACCACTCACAGGTGACACTGGGACATTCAGCACCACTCACAGGTGACACTGGGGCCTTCAGCACCACTCACAGGTGACACTGGGATATTCAGCACCACTCACAGGTGACACTGGGGCCTTGGGCACCACTCACAGGTGACACTGGGACATTCAGCACCACTCACAGGTGACACTGGGACCTTGGGCACCACTCACAGGTGACATTGGGGCCTTGGGCACCACTCACAGGTGACACTGGGACATTCAGCACCACTCACAGGTGACATTGGCACCCTGGGCACCACTCACAGGTGACACTGGGACATTCAGCACCACTCACAGGTGACACTGGGACATTCAGCACCACTCACAGGTGACACTGGGACCTCCAGCACCACTCACAGGTGACATTGCCCCTGGGCACCACTCACAGTGACACTGGGCTCACACCACTACAGGTGATGCTGGGATATTCAGCACCACTCACAGGTGACACTGGCCTTGGCACCACTCAAGGTGCACTGGTACCTTGAGCACCACTCACAGGTGACACGGGATCACACCACCAACATGTCAGGCTGGGACATTCAGCACCACTCACAGGTGACACTGGGACCTTGAGCACCACTCACAGGTGACATTGGCACCCTGGGCACCACTCACAGCTGACACTGGGACATTCAGCACCACTCAGCAAGGGAGGGAGCAGTGCTGGGAATGTGGTGCTGGTGGAGCCAGGATGCAGGAACCTCTTTATCTGCTCTGTGACTCCAGGTCCCAGCAGTGACGTGTTGCCACAGCAGCATTTACTTGTCCCTGCTGATGTCCTTGTGCAAAACACAAATCTTCAAACAACTCAATGGGCTCAGTGTCCTCTGCAAGCTCCTCCCTCCACAGGGCTGTTACCCAGCGTGGAGACACCGAGGCAGACACTGTCAGGGCTCTTGTTGGGCACAGTTTGTCTCCTTTCTTTATCTCCCATGAGCAAACTCAGCCATGCTGGTCTCCTTGTCACACTGATCCCATCTGTGGGGGTGTTCTCCAAGGTCGAGGGGAGTTGCCTGGGCCTAGTGGCCTCCAAAGCTTCTTCCACCCTTTCCTGATAACTCTGCTGCAGCCTGGTTTTGTTTACTGGTAGAGTTAAATGTGAGAAGGGAATCCCCATCTTCATTCATTCTTTCAACCCACAGATACTAAAGCATCAGCCTCAAAACACTGGTCAAAAAGCCAACTTCCCATCGGCTGTAAATCAGAATTGCTGTGGTCAAAGTTAGAAAATGGAATAGGGAGAGGAGGAGGACTTGAGGGTCTTGCAGCTGTTTGCACATTCTCTCTCAAAGAGAATTTCTTCAATTAGTAGCAAGGATCTTTTGCAGAAAAACTTGGAAGAAATCTGGTTGCACAAATGTTTGGGGTTTTTTCCCCAGGAGCTGCCATCAGTTGCATTACTGCAGGTTATTTTATTCCTCTTTTCTCTCTCTCTCTATGGAACTGCAAAAGTGACAGTGCTTTAAATGGAAAGATTTGCAGCGAGCCATCAGTCACCATGCATGGAGGACAGATCTCCTGGTTTAGTCTTGCTTGGGCTTCCATAAATCAGCATAGCTAAAATATTTGTGGTTGTCTGTAGGAGATTTATGCAGGTGGGAGCTTAGAGTCAGTCTGTCATTTTTGTGGGGGAAGTGAGAGATGGAACGGGCTGGGGAATGCTGGCTTGCAGGAAGGAAGGATTTATAATGATATTTTGGATATTTAGGGGTTCCACAGAGACAATTAGCAGAAACTCTGTGAGTGTACATGTGTACATGTCTGTGATTTGGGAACAGCCTGTTGTTCCCTGCATCCTTCTCTAATCACTCAGGTGGGGATGTTGTATGGAAGATTCCTTCTCTTGGATCTGCTTTAGGCTTGGATTTTATTGCTCTTTCATTCCCTTAGGTCCAAGGTGTTCTGTGCCTGGGTTTTGACTTTGACTGGTATGTGCAAATGGGCTCTGTGTGTAATTGTAATAAAAATGGGCTCTGTGTAATTGTGGGTTAAAAAGCTCTTTCAGAGTGCCCCTCATCCCTGACTGCAAGCTCAGGCACCTTGGCTGAGCTGATGATGGTGACTGTGAGTTCTGAGCAAGAGGAAGAGGAAGGAGGGACAAGAGAAACATCTTTTTAACAGTGGCAACAAAATCCAGGTCCTGTTTTCACCACACTGTGTGACCCCAATGTGTCACTGGCTCATGGCAGCTCTGAATGAGACCCAGACTGAGTGGAGAGACCCTGATTTCCTCCAGCTGATATCCCAGCACTGTTCCTGTGGGATCCTGTTCCAAGGCATCCCCAGGAGCAGGGAGAGTGTGAGGGTGCTCCAGACACTGCAGTCCCTGTGCAGGCCCAGGCAGAGGCCAGGGCTGGGCTGAGTGAAGGTCATGGCTGTGGTTTCTCTTTCCCCTTTTCACTGGTGGGATCCTGTTCCCGAGGATTTGCTGCCTTGGCCACAGTTCAGCACACAGTGGGGAGGCTGCAGAGCCCCAGATCCCTGTAAATACATTTTGGAAAGCTTTAAAAAAGTTCTGCTTATCACACAATACTCAAAAAGTTCTCTGGGCTTCTTTCCCCTCTATAGCAGTGGATTTCTGATTTTCCAAATACTGTTTTTCACCCTCTGATTCCCTGTTTCCCCCCCAGTTTTATTCAGACTGTAATGTGAGACACCCAGGGAGCAGCAGCCAGCATGGGAGCCCTGCGTAATTCCAGCAGGGAATTCTGCACAGTCCACAAATCCCAAAGGCCAGCAAGGGGCAGCTCCACCTACAGAGCCTGAAATCAACACACTGACCAAGGTACCAGGGCCTGCCTAGAGGAAAAATACCCCTGTAGTTTGTTAAACCAAAAAAAGAATTATCCGCAGCTAATACAGGAAAGATCCTTTGCCAATAATTTTTAGAGGGGAACAAAAATCAGGAAAATATTAATGGTCTTGAAGTTTTGCTGTGCTGTGTCACTGTCTTGTATTTTATTAAACTTCTGTAAAATAATTTCCAGGGATGAGTGTAATATAGAAGGACAGAGATGAGTCTTAAATCAGATTTTTTGGTGTGTTTTCCATCTTTGCCAAGTTCCTATAAATCTTTGCAGTTGTAGAGACAGCCTAAAAACTGCTAACATTTCCAACTACAGAGCATAACACTGAATAAGGATAGTTGAAAAATTTCTGTCAAAACTGTGTTTAATGGAAAATAGAGTTTTGATAAAATAGCATTTTCACTGAAAATAGCTGCTTTCCATGGAGAATGTTGGTTTTTCACTGCAATATTTTGACAGAAATTTTAAAATCTTGGGCTGAAATATGTACAGCTGTTCAAGTCCGTCTAGTGCCACTCATATTTCTTCACCTCCTCAAATTTGAGGTATTTTGCCAACTCTTTGGTTTTTAACATTGTGATACTTGGGAGGTTTTGTCAAGCCCACCTCAGGATTCCTGCCATAGGACTCTTGGGTTTGTGTTTAAAAAGCTGAGTTTCTGTGGCTTTTGAAGTTAGAGGGGGAAAACCTCAAGAAAATGTGATCCAACAACATCAGGAATTAGAAATCAAAGTAAGCTAATGAAATTTATTTTGTTTCAAGTAATTCCTGAAATTTTTAAACCATTTTAAAAATACTTCTATAGAAAATGTATTGCCCAGTCTGCTCCACTGGACCTGGAATCCCTCCTAGGAAATGTTAACTCTAATACTCACTCTGCCATAATAAACCCTCCTTTTTTTCCTTTTTTTTTCCTTTTTTTTTTCTTTTCATTTTTTGCCTGGTTTCTCTGTTCAGATGACAGTGTCCAAGTACAAAACTTTATTCTAAGTGAGCATCTGGAAATCTTAGGCTGTGTCCATGCTAGTAAAATCAAGGATGCCTGGGAATGTTCCCAGGAATGTTCCTCAAGTGTGGAACATGATACTGTACTAGTGAAGTGCTGGAATGCTGCTTGGCAGAATTTTGGCCTGTGCAGGCTGGTATTTGTCTCAGCTGTTCCCAGGTAGGGTTTGGAGCTGGAGACCATTCCCAAGGAGTGGTTTTGATGCAGTCACCCGGATTCAGGGAGCTGAGAGGTTTCCAATCCCAGCAAGGGCTGTTCTGTGTCAGCTGCCCTCAATGTTTGGGCACATTCCTGTGCATATTTCATGTGCTGGTACCAATATCTGCTACTTGAAGTGAAAATCTGCCTAAACCCCTCCCCCTGCTGCCTTTCATGTCACCTTTGCTTCTCAGAGAACGTGAACGTGTCTCAGGAGGTTGTTTACATGGTGTTTATTTAAATTATGCTCCAGCAAGTGTCATTGTGGCTGACTCTGTGTCAGTGATTTCCTTTGATCAGTCACAAGTACTGATTTCAAATGGGGTTCACGGGCATGAACTTTATGCAGGAGCATATTTTGAATATGTAAGACACTACTGAACAGTATTAATTGTTTTGTGATGTGCTGGCTAAAAGGAAAGATCAAAGATTTGCTACTCTAGAGCTGTGCTCGTACATTGTAGGAAGTTTCTGTCCCCAAACCAACAGAGTTTCAAGAGCTAATCCACAGAACAAGTGTCCCAGGTTCACCTCTTTGTTTATTTAAAGGTCTAGGAAAAGCAGGGTAGTGGCCAGTGTAAAATCTAGTCACATATAAATTGTAAAATTTAAATAGATATGGCCTCAATGTATCGAATGGAGGCTTTTTTTTTTTTTTGTATGGTAACTATCAGAAACGAACTCCTACTGTGGATATTCATTTTATAAGGCTTTGTTTAATTATTACCTTGATTTGAAGTAGCTAGATTATAAGTAAGATGCATTTCTATATAGCATGTTCTGCACACCCTGATCCTTGCACACCCTTATTCTGCATACCGCAATCCTCTCACACCCCAAATCTTGCACACACCAATCCTTGAACATCCTTATTCTGCACACCCCAATCCTTACACACCCTTACTCTGCACACTCCAATCCTTCCACACTCTTATTCTGCACACCTCAATCCTTGCATACCCTTATTCTGCACACCCTGATTCCTCACACATCCCAATCCTTGCACACCCTTATTCTGCACACTCCAGTCCTTGCACACCCCGATCCTTGCACACATTGATCCTCGCAGATCCTGAATCTTGCACACCCTGATCCATGCACATCCTTATTCTGCACACCCTGACCTTGCACACCCCAATCCTTGCACACCCTTATTCTGTACACCCTGATCCATGCACAACTTTATTTTGCACACTCCAATCCTTGCACATCCTCATCCTTGCACACCCTTATTCAGCATACCCCAATCCTCACACACCCCAAATCTTGCACAGCCTTATTCTGCAACCGATCTTGCACCCCCAATCTTACACACCTTCTGCACACTCATCTTGCACACTGACTGCACAATTGATCCTAATCTGCCAGACATCCTGATCCTTGCACACCCTTATTCTGCACACTCCAATCCTTGCACACCCTGATTCTGCACACCCCAATCCTTGCACACGTCAATCCTGAATCTTGCACACCCTGATCTTTGCACACCCTTATTCTGCACACCGCAATCCTCACACACCCCAAATCCTGCACAAGCTGATCCTTGCACAACCTCATACTGCGTACTCCAATCCTTGCACACCCTTATTCTGCACACTCCAATCCTCACACATCCACACACCGTTACTCTGCACACCCCAATCCTTGCACACTCCCATCCTCACACTCCTGCTGTTGTGTGCTGGCCGGGCAGAGCCGCAGCCCCCGGGCAGTGGCTCCGGTGCCATTTCCCGCAAGGTGCCCCGGGCTCCACGTCAGCCCAGCCCAGCTCAGCTCGGGCACTTCCCTCCTGAGTCACAGCCCAAGTGCCAGACAGCAGCGCTTTGAGCGCTCCCATCCGTGAGAGCCCTCCCGAGCCGGATCACAGAGCTCTGAAAGGCCAAACTTCCACAGCACAATCACTGCAAAGAACATTTCCCAGACTCACTTGATACCGAGGTTTTGCCTTCTTTGAGATGAAACGCTTATCAGGGTTTACAAGCCTTCCTGGTACATTTTAGCCCTGTGCCGGGGGAATTCCCTGCAGGGGGTGGTGTAAATGTTGAGGAAAGCTATACTGTAATTGTGAAAGCATGAGAAACCATAGAGGGGTTTTCAAATGAATTTTCAGGTTCATTCACAGCTTGGCTGAAGAGCAGCTGTGGGAAACAAACCTCCTGAGAACTGAAACAGTGCACGGAGTGGAGCTCAGAGCTGCAATTCTTCAGTAAAGCAGGGAATTTAAGCATTTCAGGGCTGGGGAAATGAAACTGGCAGTGCTCTGTTTCACTGGGTGAGAAAACTGCCCATGCCGTAGGGTTTGGCCTTCTTACAGTGCTTTTCAAGATATAGGAAGAAAAAAAGAGTTATGAGTTATTTAAATTTCCTTTAGCCCTGGCCTGTATTGAGAGGGGAAATACTTGTGTTTGAAATCTCAGTGCAAATCATCAGTGGCTGAATTTAGGGAGTTATTGAGCATTATTTTTGAAGGCACCGCGTTCCTGTAGCTGTCACTGAGTCAACTGGAGAGGTACACAAGTGTTCATCATACAAAAATGTCTAATTGTTGTCCTGCCCCAAACTGAAGGGCTCATTTTTAGTGCTGGGATCCTCCTTGGAACTGGTATTCCATCACAGGGGACAATGTGAAATATGGAATATGCTTCCCTTATGAATTCTTCCCTTTTGAACCTAAATTTGCAGATTAATTTGTTCCAATGACTCGTGAAGAATAAACGGGGACAGACAGGTCTTTTTTAAAAATGTAATATAAATTTGATTGCCCTTTAAAATCAACGCCAATACGATCCGAATTTTCAAAGCTCATAAGTGCTTCACATCCAGTGATTTAAATTGGAATGAGACACCTCTACAGCTTTTGAAGGTCTATGGCTTTTATCTTTTAATTGCCACTGTAATGAAGAGGTGGGGTTTTTCAGGCCTGTCTGGCTCTGTGATAACCTCATCTCCTCGTGCCCGCCCTACAAGGCCTCCCCAGCGTTATCTCCAAGGCACTGAGCTCTTTGAATGAGTTTCCATTTGTTCTCAGGCAGATAAGCAGCACCCTTGCAATATCCCCTCGCTGCAGCGTGGCTCTGACGCAGCTGGGGTGGTGAAGTCTTTATCAGATTAGAGCTTATCAGGCTCACAGAGCAGCCTGGACACTTGTTGTATCTCCAGGGTTACACTGGGGCTGCCCTTGGCTTTTCCATTCAGGAAAGTGCTCAAGCACGTGCTTGAGCAAGCAACCAGTCCCACTCAGTGGCTGTGCCCTTCCCTTTGGCTCTTGCTTGAACATTTCCTCAGATTAGAGCTTGGGGGTGGCTGATTTACCATGTAACTCAGCCTCTGAGCAGGAGCAGACTGTAGTGGTCAGGGGGGAAATGGGTTCTGCTGCATAATTCCATGTGGAAAGCACACACCCATTGCAGGAGGAGACACTCTCAGCTCTGCTGGTTCACAAGTAATTTTGGAGCATGAAAAATTCTGCTGGTTTGCTGAAGGGAGTGCTGTTGTGCACATGCCCTGTATTGTGAACTCATCCTAAATCAGATTTAATGCAAGAAGATCACTTATGTAATGGGTAACTGAAATATGGCAGAAGTGCACAGGATTTGAACTCATGCTGAGGAGAAAGAAATCCACAGAAACCCCAATCAGCAGGCAGGTTGTTGGCAGGACAAGGCAATGTTGGTTTGACAGTAAAGAAATGTTTTATATTTCATAATGTTCTTGTGTCATGGAAGCATTTGAGGTGTCTGAAAATACCAGTATGTTCAGCAGTTTGAGCTCACGACTCTCTGACTCATCCCACTAAAAATGCCAAAGAAATGAAATTATTCCTTTGTATCCTTTCAGAGTGGACAGGGAACACTCCCAGGTGGTCAAGAAAAGCACCCATCATATCAGGAAACCCAAAATTCAGGGAGTTTAAAGATTGCAGCACCATATCCAGGAACTTTGGCACAATCCTTTATATCCCTACAAACAGGTGGTGAAACTGTAGATAAGGAAAAATCAGGACTGAGAAATTTGGGTCATATGATAAGGAGGTTTAGTGAACTTTCCTGTATTTATTGTACTTTTGTTACTCCAACCTGTGGTAGGTGTGAGCCTGTCACAGCTCCCTGTTGGGAAGCTTGGCTGCTCCTACCCCGAGGTGTTTGGTTAATCTTTGAACTCTGGGGATCCTTGGCCAGTCCCAGTGGGGCAGCCAAGATAAGAGGCACAGCACAGAGCAGGGGATTACACCCAAGCTCAGTTCATACCCTTTTTGTAAATGATTAGTGGCTGCTTTAGTAAATAATTGTTCACCCCAGCGTGTGCAGTGCCCCAGCCTGTAAAATGTTTATAACACCTGAGAATAGTTTATTGCCTCCATATAAACTGCTTATAAATGGAAAATTAGCGTGGTGTGGGCCCAAGGGCAGGGGCAGAGAGGGCAGTGTTGGGCTCTGTTGCTGAGCTCCAGGATCCTCCTGCCACAGCAGGGATGTGAGACCCTGCAGAGAAGGAAAAGTCCCCTTTGAGAGTACCTTAGCTGGAATTGTCAGGGCCCTTTGGGCTCTAATGCATCCAGGATTTATGGGGAGGATGCAGATAAGAAGGAATTATGATGAGTGGCAGCTGGAAGAAAAGGGAAATGCTGCCTGATTCAGGGCTGGAGGGACTGGGAGATTTTCTTTCCATCACTGCCTGCGGTGGGGAGAGTCAGGCCCTTCCTTATCTGTGTGTCACAAATCACCTGGGCTGGCGCTGAATCTCATGCTCACCTCCATCCTCCAAATGTAAATATCCACAGGACACTGAAGGATGAGTGATAAAATCACAAATATCTTTCAGTATAACATGTTTCCCTTCATTTTTTATCTTCCCTTTAAGGATGCTGTTGGCCCTGCTTGACTCACCCCGTTCCATCCATTTGGATTGGCTTCTGGTGGGAAGTTTAGCAGCTGCACCTTTGTTTTCTGTCTTCTCTCCCTGCTGCAGAATATGAAATTGCAGATTTTTGTGTGTCACAGTTTCCTACATGACTCAGGAGCCAGAGAATGCTGCAGTGTCCAAGAGATGGAATCTGCCCTGTTGTCACTGAAGTGCCTCCCTGCCCCTCTCCCCAAACCCCAGAGGGAGCTCTGAGGATCCTTTAATGTTCACTTAAATCTGAATTAACCCAATGTCCTGGCCTTTGTGTCTGTTTTTCATGGGCCCTTCCCCTTCCACAGGCCCATTAATGAGGCTAAAATAACATAAATGTAACAGAAGCATAAAAATAACACAGGATCTCTCCTCTTGATCCTGGCATCAAAACCAACAGGAACATGTGATGGGATCATGTGAATCCACATTACTTTGGCTCCACAAATGGTTCCCTGAGGTCTGGTAAAAAAACCTATGGAAAAACATAAACACAAATACCACAAGTGTCATAGAATCACAGGATGGTTTGTGTTGGAAAGGAGATTTAAAGATCACCAAGTCCAAACCCTAAATGTGTTTTCCCCATGTTTTCTGCTCTAGTCCAAGAGCTGCAGTGTGGGTTTGAGAGGAGGGAAGGTGAAGGCTCTTTTCTAGATGAGCATCCCAATAGAAAAGTGTGGAAATCTCTGATGTGAGAGGTTGTTCCAGCTGTGACAGTGGAGAGCAAAGCAGAGACTCCTTCCCTGATGGAGAAGTAAAATCTGATTAAACTGAAAATGTGTTTTAGAAAAGGGGAACCAATGGGAAATACTGGGTGAATTCTGTAGGTTTTACCCAGTTCTGACTCACAGCTGATGCTCCAGTTTCTCTCACATGATGCTGAAAGTGCTCATTGATAACTTGAACTACTGAGAGCTGCACATCTCTGTTACAGGTGCTGGTTTTCTTGTTCATATATATATAAAATACACAATAATATGTCTAAGACAATGGAATCTGTAATCAGCCTGAAATAAAAGGGCAGCCTCTCTGGAAAACCTGAAAGTTGGACCCTTTGCAGAGGGTGCAAATTCTCAGTTTCTCAGGGTTTTCTGGGTTATGAGCAAGACTGTGCTGTTTTGTTTTTGTTTGGATGTTTTGTTTGTTTTTTTGTTTATATTTTGGTGGGTTTTTTGAGTGCAGTTTATTTAGCACCTCTGCAAGATTTAATGTGATAACTCTTGAGATCTCAGCACACTGAGGTAGAATGTCATAAAGGTGTCTGGTAAACAGATGTTGCAGTCTCTGGGAGCTGCTGGGAAACTCTGCATCCCTGAATTCATGTGCAAGCAGCTGCAGCTTTGCAAGATTTAGTTTCCTGAATAAATTCTTTGGACATCTATTCCACTTTGGCAACTGTGGGGAGATAAAGACACAAGGAAAGCCCAGTTGCTGCAGTAGGCTGGACCTTTATCAAACCTGATAACAGAAGGGTGGATTCACTTTCAGGCAGTTGGGTCTTGAAGTTTTGAAAGGGAACCATTAAAGCCCAGCAGACATGAATGGATCAGGAGAGGATTTTGTCAAGATTTGGTTGTGTAAATGGTGAAAAAGGTGTTCTGTGCTTTAATGGTGGTGATGTGCATCTCACTGCTGCAAGGTCACCACAAGACCCTAAGAAATAACAAGGCTTAATCACAGAATAATTCAGCAGGATTATGAGAGGAAGGTGTTTTGTTGTGGCTATTCACTTTCTGGCCTTTAGGTGTTCAGAAAATTTGAGTGGCTGGAGCCCTATTAATTATATTAGCCAAAATTAGCAAAAAGTATTCAGATAATACTTTTAAAAAATGAAACCTGAAATGGGAGTCGTACCCAAAGTCATGCTGGAGGATTTCAAAATCCAAACCAGGACCTGAGACTTTTGCCTGAACTCCTCAAACTCTTTTGGAGCTTAAATGAAAAGTGTGCAGGGAGGGAAGAAAAGCCTCCCTGGATGTTCTGTGCTGCCACAGGGCTCAGCAGGGGGAGCTCAGCAGGGATTTCCACCCAGGGCACAACTCCTGCTCCTTGGAGGTGGAACTCAGCCTTCTCCATGCTCTGATCTCAGGCTGGGTTCGTTCCTCCCCCGTGGAGCTGGCCATCCATCTTACTTGATGGAGAAATTGCTATGACAAAATGCTAAAAGCTCTTGCTCCAGGCTATTTTTAATCTACTGTAGGTGAAAGATCAGAACACATTTTTTGGAAGATTTATGTGTGGTACCCTTGTGCTGTGCTGGATGGGATAAATGGGAGTTGACAAAATACAGGACACGAGATTTAAACCCTTGACCTGTGACATTAGGAGTCATCACAACTGCATGTTATCACATTGGTGTTGTGGAGGGAAAGGCTTTGCTCTGAGGGAATCTCAGAAATGCTCAGCAGAGGTGCAGGGATGTGGTTCCCACTCAGATTTTCTGCTTTTTTTGTGATGTTCAGTAGTGAAATCTCCTCTCAGGCCTGGGTGGGTTTCAGTGCAGAATATTTCCCAGCAGTTTTGCTGTTGTCTGAGCACAGTGAGACAAAACCATGTTTGTGCACAGGAACACATCTGTGTTTTGTGGAAAGGGTGAAGCTACTTAATGACAGCTCAGCTTGTGCAGCCTCAGCAGTTTTGCTGATCCTTTAATAGCCCAGGCTTTCCAACTGCTTCCAACTCTCTGCTCACTGTGTCCATTGCAGAAACAAGCGCCCTGATAAAGCCAAGAGACTTCAGAAATTCTATGAAACACTGTTTTCACCTCAAATTCAGGGGTCTGCTGAACCCTGCAGTGACTGTTCACTGTTCACAGTGATGTTCACCTGCAATTTGTGCTTCCAAAATTCCACCTCCCTGTGAGGGGCACATCTCCAATTAGGCTGGGGATTTGTTCTGCATGTGCAAATCTTTTCTTGGGCAAGGAAGTGTCACATGGAGACTTGGCTGAAGAAAGCAAGCTGTTTAATCTTAAATGGTAATTGTCATCCTCTGGCTAATGATAAGCAATATTATGGCCTGTGTATCAGCTGTAATTAAGCAGTAAGACACAACAAGGTGTATGTTACACAGAGATAACAGTGCTCAAGAGCCAGTGACCTGCAAAGCCCATTATCTGCCAGCTGCACGAGCCAGGCTGAGCACGTGTGGTCCCAAAGCCACTGTCCCCTCTGCCCCGGCCTGCAGGCAGCTTCTGGGGGGCAAAAATGGGAAAGGGCTTTGTGTTGGGTGATTTTTTAACAAAGCTTTTTTATAACAAAGATTTTTTATAAAAAAGCTTTTTTTCCCGAGAAGTTGATTTCTGCACATTTAATAAATCAGTGTTAAACCTTCTAAGGTGTCAGTCCCTGTAGTTCTGGGAAATCAGCCCCATTCGGGCCAGGCCCTGCAGGGCTGTGCTGGCCAGGGAGGGGTGGGATGTGCAGGGAAGGATTCCCAGTTCCAGCACCAAAGCAGCAGCGAGGCATCAACTGCTCCAGGAAAGAATTCCTGTTGCTTTCCCAGGTGGCAGAGGGAGCTGGAACGTGGGGTTAGATGGACTTTGTTTCACAGCAGGATTGGGTTTTGGTTAAAGGTTGGAGCAGTGAAGTTTGTACTGTTCATACTGAGCACAAAACCTTTCCTGTGGAGCTGCCATTGTCCATGTCCTGCTCAGGGTGACCAAACTGATGCTGCAGGAGCAGAGAGTGAAAACCAGGGTGGCACAAACACCAAACCAAAGGGGGTGAGAGCACCCAAGTCCTGCTTCCCCCAGCACAATCCATGATCTGTTCAATGTAGGGATCCTAGGGGAAAACCAGTCCTGCAGGAGGAAACCCAGTGTGAGAGAGCTTCCAGTAACTGGGAATGTAGAACAGGATCAGCTTTTCCTTGCTGGGTGCTGTTCTGCTGCTTTCCTTCCTTCATTCATTGACCTCAATGAAAGTTTGCAGGGCAAAACACTTTGATGTTGATCAGATTTTCAGCCTGAGCATCCTGGTCGTGGATCTGCTGCCCCTTGATGCTGGGCTGCTGTGGTTAATTGCACAAAATTAAAATTCAGTGGCTCCAATTGCCGTGTTTTGTTCCTATGTAACAGTCTGTCTCACACTTAGTTATTCATGGCTTTTCTCCCCCCAGACATACAAATTAGAAAGTCACTGGGATCTTGATAAACAAACTGCTGACAATTTAGTCTGGGCAGAGGGAGAAAAGCAGCAATAAACTGAGGTGAGAACTGTCTGATCCAATGTCTTTAGCCAGTAATTGCAGGACAGAGTATGTCTGCATGGATTGCCCAAGTCTGGGGTGATGTTACCCATTCAAATGGGTGGATTCTGATTTAGGCAAATAATAATTTGCATGATCTTTAGAAAGATTTGAGCAGGGTGGACAATCTCAGGCTACCTGAGAAGCAGAGATCAATTCTGAGGGTCGGGATGGCACTGAGCCCATCTGGACTCTGATTTCAGTGGATGGCCTGGATATTATTAAATATCCACTGTATTAAAATCACAAATACATAAAGTTAGGCTTAATATAAGAGCAGAGAGACAAGGCAGAGGCCGGAGGCAGCTGTCTGCTCCTCAGAGCCCCTCTCCTGGGTGCGAGTGTTTCTGATTACAGCTGTGCACTGTAAATGCCTGCTCCATGTCTGGGGATAATCCATTCAGAGCAATTACAAGGCATCCGTCACCAGCAGGACCCGAGCCACAGGCTGCTTATCTGGGAAAATTGATGGAAGGGAAGGAGGGAGCGAGGGGAGGAAATCAATGCCTTCCCCAGTGTTATCTGCCAAATTGAATTAAGCAGCACGGGATCCCTGCACGGGAGCTGTGTGTGCTGTGCTCAGAGCTGGGCAGGGATGGTGCCAGCTGCCCTGGGCATCCCAAGGAGGTCAGAACTTCCCATGCAGAACTCCAGGCCCACAGCAGCAGGTCCTTGTGTCTGTTCACAGCCCTGCTGTACAATCCAATCCTGAGTTCTTTTTTTGGTGGAGCCAAAGTCCCATCCCAGATTTTCCATGCAGAGCGTTGGAGGGAAAGCAGCAGGGCTGACATCAGCAAAGATGCAGTAATTGCAGGCCTAGGAAACCTCTACTGCTGGAAAATGCTGCGTGTGTTGAATCCCTTGGCACTGCAGTGTAATCCTGAGCTGGAGCTGCTGCCAGGCACAGGGGCTGCAATTTGGGGCAGAGGGTTTGTGGGGGAGTTTAACATGCCAGGAAATGGAACATGGAAGGTTTGGTGCCGAGCCTTCCTCTGCTGCTCCACTCACCTTGTGGGATGGAGAGGTAACGGAGGGAAATTGGACTTGTCAGTGTCTGACTGGTCACTTAAATCTACAAAGCAGTGCTGGAAATGCGGGAGCTGGTTCAGGAATTGGGAAGGGACACTCTGCCCTGCTGTCCTGCAGCTGCAGTGCCAGGGGGTGTTTGGGGGGTTCTTCCTGCTGGGACCAGGAGCAGCAGCAGTGGGGCTGCAGGGAGGCACAGCAGGGCCCTGCACTGGGGATGCTGCTCAGGAATCCATCACTGCTCGTGGGCTGTGTTCATGCTCTGTTCATGCTCTGTTCATGCACCTTGCCCACATAAAGGGAAGGGTTTAATGACCTTTTCTCACAACCACACTATAAAGGAATTTCTTATTCCAGGGCTGGACCTGAGCACATGGAGCAACCCAAAACATTGTGTTATAAACAGGGTTTATAAAGGGCTCTTTGTAAACTTCCTTCCCAAGATCATGGTCACTCAAGTTTATGGTCCTTATGGTGTTTCCAGAAATGAGATTTTGGAGCAAATCTGACCTTTGAAGCAGTGAAACTTCATTTTCTTTTGACCTGTGCAGGTGTCCTCTTGTTCCTTGGAGTCTTCCTCAACTGCATAGGGATGGGAGGTGGAAGGGCCACAGGACTGGGATGGCTGGGCCAGGGTGGCTCTGGGGCAGTTTTAGGAAGATAAAATCCTCAAGGTTCCAGGCTGAGCTGACTCAACAGAAACAAATACAAAGGTAAATCCAGAACGATGAGCCAGAAACCCTACAGATGCTGTGCAGAACAATTGGGCTCAACCAGTCCAGCCCAGAGAGCTGTGGAAACTTTTTTCCCTCCCAACTAAAAGTGTGTGGGAATTTGCATTGCAGTCAGGTAATACTTAAAGTGCACATAAGCCATCTCATAAAAATTCCAGTGCTGTGTACGTCACACAGCTGGCTTTTATTAGAGCTGTGCTCTTCTCCTGACAGTGCCTGGGAGCTCAGATCTCCATTAACTCTGCCATTCCTGGGCTGCTGCTGCTTCCCAGATTCCTGTCCTTTCCCCCACGCTGGATCCCTTCCCTGCAGGATGTGTTTCTTTCATGGCTTTTCAGCAATTGAAGGTGGGAGCACCTAAAAGCTCTGCTTTGGATCCCTTGAGCAGTAACAAGGAATTTCCTCCTTTCTCCCCAAAATCCCTCAGGCCTCCCCCTGCTCTGTGTGTGCTGAGCTTCTCTGAGCTCCATCTGCCAGCCTGGGATCAGGGGCTGCTCACAGGACATTGGGAAGCACTGGGGAGCTCTGTTCATCCCCATTTGTGGGATTTTGTGGCTGTTCCTTTCAGCTCTGCCCCACACAAGGTTTGGATTTGCCACCCCACGTTTGGGTTTTTAGTGGAGTTTTCTGATGGCTGGGTAGCACAAGCTCTTGAGTAGTTTTTACTCCAGGCCTCAGGAAATTGGATTTTTATTTCTATTTCTATTTATTTCAGCTGCTTTGAGCTTGAGTCAGTTCAGCTCACTTGGTTATTGAGCAGGTTCAGGTCTCATTCCTAGTGTGTCTCATTCCTGGTAAACTGAAGTTATTTTGCCAGCAGAACCAGAATTTTCAAACCCAGTTAGTTACCCCTTACCCAGAAACACAAGACAGCTTGACTGGGCTTTACCAATCTGTGTTGATGCACTCAGAGGTCCTTGGAGACAGAAAATAGAATTTTTTCAGCCTCTGGTACCGAGCCTTATCAAGCCAGATCTGGTTTGCTGTTTAGCTTGGAACAGGAATGCCCTGCCAAGTCTCTCTGGGAAGGAGCAGCAGCAGGAATTGTTATTGGAACTTTTCATTTCAGGCCCCTGAGCCCCAGTGAGGCTGTGCAGGTGGAGGACAGGGATGTGCTGGGATGTGGGGCACAGGATCCCTCCCCAAGGATGTGCAGCTGCATTTGGGACACAAACCCACCCTTGGAAAGCTGGCTGAGTCTCAAATAAGAAGAGATTGATTTTTTTAAGCTCTTTGCTCATTCTCCAGCTTTTCCACTGCTTTACAAAGGCATTTCAGAAATGTCCCAGAGCTGTGGAAATTCTGCAGCCACTTCTCAGAAAACCATGAGAGAATTATTCTGACATATGTTTCCATCTCCTGCTTTTTGCATTTTCCCCTCTTGTGTTTCTTTTTCTTTGACCTAGAACAAACTTCTCCATGCTTACAATTCTCACTATTCCAGAGAAATTTCACTGGAGTGTTGGATTTTCCCCACGCAGTGGAATGCTGTGATCCCAATTAAATTCTAGTCTCCTTCCAGCAATGTCCACGCTAAATGTTTTTATTATTTATTTATTATTTAAATGATTATATATTATTATTTATTAGCAATGTTTTGTGCTAAATGATGCCTCAGGGAGGGTCCTTCTCCTGGGCCCTCAGGAAATCAGGGACCAGGTGCTGTGGGGAGCAGCACCTCAGCAAAGCACAGAGAACTCCAAAAACATCCCAGAGCTCTTTATTTTTTTCTGGACAAACAATTTTATTTTCGGTAATGCGTCTATACACTGTACATTCAGTCACTGTGGTATATAAGCATAGCTATTTTCATACATAATCTCATAAAGTCCTTTATTTTACAATATTATCTGCATCAGGGGGAGGGGATGTGGAAAAGGGGGTGGAAAAGGACTATCAAGGTACACAGCGAAATAGATAAATATGCCAAGCTTTTTTCTTATTTTTTTTTAAATCAGGCATTTATAAACAAGAAAGCATACATTACTTACATAAAAATAGTTCTAGAATAGTAGAGTAAGTCATAATATTGTCATTAGCAGCAGCATAGGAGAGACCAGGATAACAAAAATGTGCTGAAATGCTATTGGCTATTATAAATGTAAAGATTTATTTTTCTTCAATTGAAAAAATGTCATTTCTGTGAGTTCTTTCAATTAAAAAAAAAAAAAAAACAAAACAAAACCAAAAAAAACCAAAACAACAACCAAGCCAACAAAAAAACTTCTCTCTAAAACACATGGACTGCTGAGAGGGCAGAATGGAACAAAAACCAACCTTTTGGTAATAAAATACTTTACAGTGAAAATAAGGACAAATAAAATGCAAATGATGGAGAAAAGGTTATAACCCACATTGAAAACTTGCAAAAAGATTTTGTTTTGTTTTTTTCCTAACAGACAGCAAAGGTTCTTCTCAGTTAAAAACACAACTCATAAAACAAGACAACTACCAGGTAAGAAAGAGTTTTGAAAAAGTAAACACCATATACACTTATAATACAACAGTGTAAAATGAAAAAAAGTATTTACATGTTGAATTTATTTTTAATGTTTTTTTACATTGGCTAGTTCTGTTTGAAAAGCAGAATATTATGTATAGAGTTAGCTGCTCCATAGATATGAATGTTATTGCTGTTGGTTTTTTTTTTTCCCTTCGTTAAGTCTTCGTTCAGTAATAGAAACAAGGAGTAATTAAACTGAATATACAAGTAGTAATATATTTGTAGGTACAGGGAGAGTCAACAGCCTGTATGAAACACCTCTTCTCCCTTGGAACTTCTTAAAGGAAACTAAAGCACAGAGGATGGGGGGATGGAGGGGCAGCCCCTGTCCCTGGGGATGCAGCAGGGACTGGGGGCTGCAGGAAGGAGGGAAGGAGGGAGGGAATTCCATGGACCAGGCTCTCCCAGCTTTACTGAGGTGTTGCAGGCACAGGAATGACCCCAGAGCTCCGAGCACCTTCACGGGATGGGGGCTGCTCTGCAGAGCCCCCTGGTGAGAATCGGCCCCCGGGGCTGGGACAGACCCTGCTGATGGCTCCGGATTCACATCAATCCCTCGCTCTGCAGGGACAACGCAGAGTGAGCTCTGATTGTTAAACATGGCCAGAAATGCCCAGGGCTTAAAGGCAGCCCTGCCAGCCCCTCCTGGGCAGCGGCTGCTGCTGGACAATGTTTGTTCCTGCTCTTCTTGCACCTTGTTTCTCGTCATGATTTTAAATATTAATTGATAGAAATGGCTTTTCACTCCCAAGGAGCAGATCCTGGGGAGTTTTGGGGGGGGTTCACTGCAGGTATGGCCCTGCATGGAGTGCTGGCAGTGGGGCAGAGCCCCACTGTAATTCTGCTTTGGAGTCTGTGCTGCCCTGGGAGCCTTCACCTGTGCAGCACAGTGAGGCTGCTTGGTGCTGACTGAACATTTTACTGTTCTGCTCCTTTCCTGCAGATTTCCTCCTTCAGAAGTGTGGGAGCCTCATGCTCAGTGAGTGACTGCATTTCCCTGGACACAAATGAAAAATCACCTTGTGCTCAGGTGAGTGGCTTTTCCTGGCAAGACAACAGCTGGACATGGACACGTTGCTATTTTTTGGGGTTTATAAAGGGAGAGAAACCATCACAAATCAGGGGGAAAAACCCAAACAAGCAAAATTTCCAAAGCCAGGCTTCCATGAGCCGCCACAGGAGCGGGGTCTGTTCTCTGTGGGTCCCAACACGGCAGTAAAGCAGAGCACAAGAGACTTGAAATGCACAAAAATGATCAGCTACAGCTACAGTTGTTTAGTTTCCCTTGAAGAAATAAGTGGATAATACAGATCTGGAAATCATAAGGCTGAGAACATTTTTCTGCATACTGCATAACAAAAGAACCCCTTTACATAAGACAGTAATAATGCCCATTAATGACTATATGGCAGAGTTTAATCCATGCATATGATTTAATAATCGCAGAAAAAAACATACAAAGAAAATAAAACCCCACATTAAAAAAAAAACAAAACAAAAACAAAACCTGCTCAAGCATAATCAAAATTCCTTTTGCATTGCACTTTAGAAGGAGAGCTGCACCTAGAGCCAGTCTCCAGTATCCCAAACACACAAGGGCCAACCCCTGTATCCACAGACAGGTTCAGGTCATTGACTTGGTGTGACTGTTTCTTGCTCCCAACAGTTTTACATTGTCCCAGAAATTCCACTCCTTTCATATTTCTTCTTTTTTGTACCTAAAACATATATATGAACTTCTTTGTTAATGCTCACAGTTACTATAATGGTTACTATAATGGTTTCAAGCAAACAGCTCTTGTTTAAAAAAAAAAAAAAAATCTCTCTAATGTACTGTAAGTAAATACCATAATTTTAGGATTGGAAGCCGCTTTCTGTCTACTGGGAAATAATTTTGAAGCTTACATAGTTTGCATTAATGTCCAAAAGCAAATAAAGATTACTGGAAATATGTTTCTTCTTTTAGAATAACTCTGGGTATGATGATGCATAGGGGGTTCTCTTTTTTTTTCCTTTTTTTTTTTTAATTTTATTATTATTCTTTAAGGTAAAGAAAGTGTCAGCATTGCCTAGAAAAGATGCTGAGAGGAAAAATGAGCTGGAAGGCACATCTGCAGCCCCAGATCACATTTTCACTTGCTTGAGCGTGTCAGAGGTGAGTGTTTATGGGTGAAAATTAATTTTCTCCTGATCAGTAAAGCACCAGCTTTATTTGTTAAGCACTTTTGGGAGCATCTCTGCTGCTCCCCATACACAGCCACAAAACCAGGTTCTATCTGAACCAGCAGCTCAGGGGGAATTCCTGCTCTGGGGACTCTGGACCTGCTGGATCCTCCTTTGCTTACAGGGACGCTGATGGGAGGTGTCAGTGGTGGCAGATTGGGTTCATGGTTTGCACAGCTGTTAGGGCAGAATCTCAAATGCTTGACATGTACATCTTAGAAACAGGGAATAAAATGCAGAGTAAGATTCTGACAAAGTGCAGGTTTTAAAAAAAAAAATATATATATATATATAAAAAACCTCAGCACCACCCCCAAGGCAGTGATGGTTTGCTGCATTGTATCCCGGGGCCGCGGCTTGGATCCCAAAATTAAAGTAATTTCTCTTTTTAAAAACAAAAAAAAAGTTTTTTAAAAAAAGATGTAGGCTTATTCACAGCAGCAAAAATGTTGGTTTTCTGTTCTGTAGTATCCGACACTGCAACGTTGGACTCTCCTTGGGCACAGAAATCCTGACTGACAGTTCGGAATGGAAGCAGGGAAATACTGAACTCATGGTAAGATGGTGCAACAAGATGAGTTTTCCAGAAAACTGAAAGCTGAAGATTTCAGAATGACTTCAACACACAGATGTCTCTGCTTTGTTCCTCTACCAACTGATCATCCATTTCCTTCCTTTCTTCTTTCTCTCTTTCTTTTCCCAAGGCTGACGTGCTCCTGGGTGAAGTCTCTGAACACAGGGGGGTCTGTGGGGCTGGGCTGGGGCTCTCAACCCAAGCCCCTCTGCTCCCCTCATCCCCTGCACCCTCCTGCAGCTTCCCTTCTTCCTGTGTCCAGGGCAGGAAATGGACATCATTCATTCTAAGGAAAAAAAATCAACTTGGAAAAGCACTCGGAACTTCTCCTACACCCACGTGACGGGATGGGACCGTGATGGCTTCTGAGATGGCTGGAAAACTGCTCCTGACATGGATGGCATCATCACCAAGAGGGGCTTCTGCACAAAGAATCCCAAAGCCTATAAAGTCATTAAAAATTGTGCATCGAAGGTATTTTATTTTTTGTCTTTTTTTTTGTTTTGCTTTTAAAGGTTCATTATAAAAATCTTGTTAATTTTTTTTTTTTATACCAAGTCTGTGTAATGAATTCTTTTAAATAGCTTATAAGAAAAGTCGGTTTGTTTTTAAATTCCAAAATGTTCCAACAGGCAGGAGAACACAAAGCCACTGCCGTGCTCACCTTGGACTCTGGGTTCAGCTGGACCACACTGCTTTGCTTAGAGTTTGCCAGTAGAAAATTTGCTGTGGACTTAAAAGTATTTTGTTTACAAACACTTTGTGTTTTCTAGGCACAGTAAGATGTTGTGCTATATGGATTGGGAAAAAAAAGAGGCGGAATTCAGTGCTTCTGTTCTAGAGAGTAACAACATTTGCCTTCCAACTACTGAGAATCCGTATTCCTAAAGTGTGTGCCAGGACACCACTACTCACACGTGCACTCCCAGTCCCACTCTCTCCCTCCCTGTGCTGGGGGATGAGGGGTCAGTTCTCCATGGGGCTCGAGGTGCTCTCACTGCTGGGCTGGCTGCTGGCTTTGGGCCACAGCTGTTCCTGAAGTTCCTTGACCACCTTCTCCAGGTGCTCCCGCGCCTCCCGCTCGTGCAGGAGGTCGGCACGGAGCTGCTCCCGGTCGGCCTCGGCGTGCTGCAGCTTCACCTGCAGGTCCTCGATCTGTGGGACAGACACACAGACAGGGCTGTGGGACACGGACCTTGCACTGGGCAGGGGAGCAAACAATGTCTACTCCACACATAGGATTATCAAGATAGAGGTAAGGAAGGAATTCCCTGTTCCCTTTTTCCATACACTGCTGCAGTAAGTGCCTGCTTAGCTTTGAAACCTAAACATCTCCACTGGCCCCAGCTCCAGAAAGGAAGGTTAAGAAACAGTTCAAGAATTCCTTAGTGCCACAGAATCTGGTCACTTCTTCAAGCATGGCTGTTGTTTCTTTAAGCAGTGACAGCAGCTCAGCAAAGCAAACCCCAGGTGCTGGCACAGGGGATTCACTTTCAGCTCTTTTACAACGATTGTTAATGGAAGTGACCAGAAAGGGCTTTGGCTGCTGATGGGCCAGGCCTCCCCAGCTATGGATTAAAGCCCTGCAGTGTCCCCACTCTGCTCCCAGCAGAACCTGCAGCTGCCCTTGGCCTCCCTGACCTCCCTGTTTGGTACTTTCTGACAGAAAAGGCAGAGAAAACCCCCAGGACCGGAAGGTGCAAATACCAGAAACAGCACCCAGCGAGAAAGGAAATGCCAGCAGTCAGCAAAGATTGCCATTTAGCAAGGAAGGGAAACCTCCCATGTTTTGGCCTAAAATGCAGGTAAACCTCCCCCATCCATGTTTGGATTTCAGTATCAAGGTAAGAAAAAGGAAGGCATAAACCACAGCTCCTCAATGGGCATTAAGCATCTAATACTTTAAGCCTACACAGAGGCATTGCCACCCTGGCCTGATGCTGTTTCTGTCAGACTGAGCCTGTCTAGAGAACTGCGGTTTCCTCAAAAATAATTTGTGACCAACTTCCTCTTGCACCCCAAGCTGTAGCTACAAGGGTGTGTAAAGCTTTATTTTAAAATTTCTCAAGACTTAAGAACTTGACACCCCTGAGCCCCCAGGCCAGCCCAGGCCGTGTTCAGCTGCCCTGGTGCTGCTCCCCAGGGCCCTGGGGGAACGCCCAGCGCAGCAGCCCCAGGGAGGCTCTGTTTAGTCTGGACACCCCTTATCAGTGAGACATCCTGTGATGCTGAGAGGAAGCCCCACATCATTTCCTGCTCCTGGCCAGACGTGTCTCAGCGGGAGCAGGCGGCCACTCCCCTTCCCCTTATCAGAGCCCTGGAGATTGTGAGCTTGGCTTCTGCTCTTCCCTCCTCCCTTAAAGCCACCACGCCAGGGACCTGCAGCTCCCACCTCCAGGAGCACCTGTGTCTCACCACAGGCTGCTCCAGCACTCCTCTGCCATGAGCTTTTCAGGGCTGAGTTAAACTATGTAAAGTATTTGAAGTACATATAAATACACACAAATTAAAGTCTGTTAAACAGAAGCTTTTGAGGACTATGAGGGAGCTAAAGGGGCACCTCTGTGGCAGGTGCATGGGATGAGGTTAAATTCAGGCTCCATTATTTGCCCTCCTGTTGTCTGTTATGCCTGTCCCAGCTCAGGAGCAGGGTGGGAGCAGCAGGAGAGAGCTGAGGAGTTGCCCCAGGCAGGGGCAGGAGGGGAAGCTGAGGAGCTGCCCCAGGCAGGAGCAGCAGGAGGGAGCTGAGGAGCTGCCCCAGGCAGGAGCAGCAGGAGGGGAAGCTGAGGAGCTGCCCTAAGTAGGGGGTGGCAGAGGGGAAGCTGAGGAGCTGCTCTAAGCAGGGGCAGCAGGAGGGAGCTGAGGAGCTGCCCTAAGTAGGGGGTGGCAGTAGGGGAAGCTGAGGAGCTGCTCTAAGCAGGGACAGCAGGAGGGAGCTGAGGAGCCGCCCCAGCCCTCAGGGCCTCACCTGTGCTGAGTACTTGGCCCGGAGCCGGCCGGCCTCGCAGCCCTTGTCGCACACGCGGATCTGCCGCGCCTGCTCCAGCTCCCGCTTCAGCCGGATCCGCGACTCGTTCGCCTCCTTCATCTTCTTCTCGTTCTCGGCCCGCAGGCGCTCGATCTCCTTCCGCAGGTTGCGCTTGGCCTCCGTCGCTTCCCTCAGCTTCTCCTTCTTGGCCACTCTGAGGAACTCCAGCTCCTGGGACAGAGGCAGGTGAGCAGTGAGTGTGAGGGAAGCCATCCAAACCACGTTCCCACCTCCTGCTGCCTGTGACCGAGGCAGCCCAGGGCTGAACCCCGCTCTGAGCTCTGCACGAGCCCTTCTCCTTTAAATCCTGTGGAGTTCCTGCACTCCAGCTACCCCGAAGCCCAGGATAACAAAAAGCTCAGCGCTACAGCCCCATTTTGCTTTGTCAAGCAGAATAGCTGCGACCATCTGGGCCTGAATAAAGATGAACTGCAGTTGGAGAGAGCTCCAGCACCAGCTCCACGTTCCAAAGCACCCGACTGCAGTGCCTGGGCTGGAGCTGAAGGCTCTGAAGATGCACAACGTGGAAAGTGCAGTTCTGAGTGTCCTTTGTGGATGGAAAAGCTCAACAGGACATCAGAAATCAGCTCCATTTTATCAAGCCCCCACCCAAAACCCACTCAAGGCAAGGACAGAACACAAACTGTGTCTTTCCTAGCTCTGGGGTGCTGTAGGTGACTGGGGTGAGCCCCAAGACTCCTGACAACCAGCTCATGGACTGCTCTGTCACAAAACCTGGAAAACTCCAGGCTAAAACCTGAAGCTGAATGGAAACCACATTTTGCTCTGGGAACTGCAACTCCCCCTGTCCAGGCTGGGAGCTGCTGCCTTGGAATCTCAAACCCATGAAGGAACCATTAATTTCATGGATAATGATAAGGAACCTTCAAAGAACAAAGGAAGAAACCCCACAGTTGTTAAAACACACATTCACAGCAAGCACAGAGATGTGGCTCACATTTCCTAAAGGGTTAAATTAGAAACTAAAGATCTATTTTTTCCCCCAGAAGCAGCATTTCCTCCCTGCCCGAGTCAAACCCTCCAGCCCTGCTTGCTGTGAAGTTGCACTGCAGGGTCATGGGAAATTCACTCTTTTGACAATCTCACTTCCCAGCCAGGCTGGAAGTGAGCTTGGCCATGCCTCTGGAAATGCACACACAGCCCCTGGAAATACACACACAACCTCTGGAAATACACACACAGCCCCTAGAAGTACACACACACACACATTTTACTTTTAAATACATAAAACACAGATTTTGCTCAGGGTAACTAAAAAAGAGAGCATCACTGCAGGTTTTGTGTCTCAAACCAGGCCCTTATTTACTCCACCCCATGGATTCCAGCCCCAGCTTGGGAACAGCTCCACACCAAATATTCAAAGAGGACACACAAATCTTCCACGCTGGCTCCCCCTTCTTTTCTCTGCACTCTTTTTACCCCAGCTCAAATAAAAGGCAGTTCCCCCATCACTGAGCTCAGCCCTGCCCTGTGCAGCCCTGCCTGACCATGGACACACTGAGGGATCCAGGAATTCCAGAAATAAGGAGCTGCTTCCCGGCCTGAAGCTCAGCAGTGGGATGCCTGACAAAGCCCTTACTTCAGCTGTGGCCGTGTCCCAGGAACACCCTCCCTCACAGAGCCTTTAAAACTCCAGCTAAAGCCTCCAGAAATGTTTCCTGTTCAGTGAAATGAAAACAAAATAAACTCTGCTGGACTAGAAGATTTTTTCAGTAATGAAAAGATGTTGATTTTGGTAACCATGGATTTATAACCCAAGGAAAAACAGGTGGCAAGCTTAAAAACATAAGACTGGTTCCTGTGCTTTGGATTCCCGGCTGGATTTACAAACAGAGCTCCAGCAAAGGCTGTTGCTATTTGGGAAAAATGAGGCAATTCCTTTTTCAGAGCTGCCTGCTGGGCTGTACCTGGCAGGGCAGGGCAGGGCAGGGCAGCCTCACCTGGTGCAGGCTGCGCTTGGCCTGCAGGGCCGCGTTCAGCTTCTCCTCCTGCTTCACCCTCATCTTCACCACCTCGTGCAGGAACTTCTCTTTGGCTTCTTTGGTGTCCAGGCCACTGTCCAGGGCCTGCCTGAGGTGCTCCAGCTCAGCCTCCAGCCCGCTGCTGTGGGGGTCAGGGTGTGCAGCCACCTCGTAGGAGCTGTTGACGGGGGCTGGGGGCTGCATCCCAGGGGAGCTCATGTCCTTGGCAGAGCTGGAGGAGGTGAAGGATGGGGAGGAGAGCGAGGATAAGGAGGAGGTGACTGGAAAAAAGGAACATTGAAAATTAATTTTAAAATGTCAATAATTAAGACATAATTATATACAGCTCGTATATATATTATACAGCTCCAAATGTGCTGAGGCCCTTTTGTACAGAGACACTTGATAATCAATTTTAAATAGGAAAGGAAATGAAAAACCTGCTCATTTTATACTTTGATACTTGAAAAATGATGAAAATGCAAACTTGACTTAAGGGACTGAGTTCAATTTGTTTGAGCTGTGACTGTGCAGCTCATGCCACAAAGGTACCATGGCGGCACTGGGCTCCCACAATTCAATTTAAACCCCACAGAAACTGCACAGCAACCCCTGCAAAAACCCCAGCCCAAATAAAGGCAGCCACAAGTGTCACTTACATTCTTCCCTGGTTTCTACTTCAATCTCTGCTTCTGACTCCTTGTCCTCCTCGGGGGCCGTGCTGGCCGCGGTGGCGGCGGTGGCGGCGGCCTCGGGGCCAGCCGAGTGCTCGGGGCCGTGTTTCCTCTTCCTGGGCTGCCCCGAGCCCAGCCCCTCGCTGCCCCGGGCCACCACCGTGGCACAGGGGGGGTTGCTCACCATCTTCTGCTGGGCTGGAGGCGCCAGCGCCACGTTGGGCGCCACGGCGCTCTCAAAGCTCTTGTAGGAGTAAAAGCTGCGTTGGGGGAGGCAGGAGGAGGAGAAAAGGGTCACAATCCCGGCTTTGGGAGCTTCCCACTGCAAACACCCACAGTGAATCCCACTGATTTCCACCAGCTGAGAACCTGCCCATGGCACTGGTCAGTGCTTTAGTCCCTCATTAAACCCAGGGATCCCATCCCAGGAGCACCAAGGAGATGAGACCTCCCAGAGCCTAAAAGCCCTAAAGGCGCTTCCTCTGCTCCTCATGGCACTGTTGTTTTAACCAACTGCACAGCTGGACTTCCATCTGCCCACAAATGGTTTGTAAACTCAAACCAGCACTTCATTAAGAAAAACCATGAAGTGGAAAAGCATCTTCTTGTGCCTGTGATTCTGACACACACCTGAGTGTCCCTGTGTAAAACCACAGGTACAACAACCAACAAACCTCTGGTTAAACCTTGGTGTTAAAGGGGAGCATTAACATGACAGCAAATACATGGAATTTTGCAAAAAACAGAGCAAAGACTTTGTAACTTCAATTTAGCACCTACAGCGTGATGCGGTATCAGTTAAAATTTCTCCTGGAGCTGTTGTAGGTGGGTTTTATCCAATACTGAGATCAGTCAGGTTTCTCACAGGGATACCAAGGACACTTAGACCACTTCTCTCCCTACCTAGTTTAAAAATTAGGATATTCTGATAGGCTTTTACCCTTTTATTTTCCTTTTTTAAAAATCAATCCCCACAGCTTCTAAGAAACTTATTCATAAGGGCAGCACAATATGTTCTCCATAATATTCCCTAAAAACACCTGGTCACTTAAGTCAAACTTTCCAAAGAAATCATCACCCTCAGGCAGAAACCTGGCTCGGAGCTTTTCAGAGTGCCCAGCTCCAGTCTGGCACAGGGATGTTGAACTGCCCTGACACTTTGTGCTCTCAGTGTGACACCAAGGTCCCACCTGCTGGGGGTGACTCACTCAGGGCTGCTCCTGGCCCCGGTGTCTGGACAGGTCTGACAGGCTGAGGAGCCAGAACCCCCAGGCCAGGGCACACAGAGGGGATGGGGAAACCTCTGAGGAGTCAGGAACCCCCAGGGCACACAGAGGGGATGGGGAAACCTCTGAGAGCCAGGAACCCCCAGGGCACACAGAGGGGCTGGGGAAACCTCTGCTGCCCTTCGGCCTCCCTGGCACGGTGGGGAGGGACAGGAGCTGGTACCAGGGACAGGGCCCTGGCAGTGGCTGCACCTCCCTGACCCTGCCCAGGACCTTCAGTGACTGCACCCCCAAGTGTCCACCCCTTCTCAGCAGCCTCCACCTGACACTTCCATGGCAGGTGCCACCTTTAACCCCTTCACGCACAAACCAGCAACACTTTTTGTGTTTCCTTTCTGCAAACAAAACCCTGCAGCTGCCAAAACCCTGACTGAGCACGGGGACAAACCCAGGGGCCTGTGGCAGCCCCTGTGCTGTCCCTGTGTCCTCACCTGTCCCGGATGAGGGCGGGCAGGTGGCTGGAGAGCTCCTTCTCGCTGGCTGACACCGCGGGGGACCAGGGCCGGAAGGCGGAGAGGCGCTGCCGCGGGTGCACGCAGCCGATGCTCTGGGGACAGACACGACATCAGTGACCCCCCAGAGGGGACCTGGGGCTGCCCAGGCAACCCTCAGTCATCCCCACAGCTGCTCCCCACTGGCCACGACCTCCTTGCTCAGGGGTTCTGCTGGCCAACGAGCTCTGTGCAGTTTGGATGGATCACAAAGAGCTACAAACCCACACAAAGAGCTACAAACAAATCCTGAGCCTTGCAGGGTTCCTGTACCTCAAAGGCACAAGGGAATTCCTGACTTCCCTGGCACAATCCAGGTCAATGAGCACTGGAGGGTGACAAGGAATCTGGGGGGACTGTGTAGCTCAATGCTGACTAGGGAAAGGATGGAAATGTTACTAATTTAGAAACCCTGGGCATGTTCTTTCCCACATTTTCTCCTCTGGTCTCAGAAGAGTGATGCTTTGTGCCAATTTGATCTCTCTTGATGACAAAATATTCAACAATCACCTTATTAGATGAACTGGATAAGGACCGTAACCAACTGGACTGTTTTTCCTTCTCAGAAGAAGCTGGAGATTGGGAAGCAGAGTCATCTATTTTGGGCTTTTTGGAAGCAGGAGGATCTGAAGAGACCTGAAACAAAAGCAGGAAAAATCAAAGTCAGATTCCTCATTTTGCAATCAGCTTAGAAACAAGTTATAAAGCAAAAGCAAATTTTGTTATTTAGAAGGAAGAAACTCTGGGTGTTTTTCTTCTTTTCTCAAATGCAAGGCCAAACAAAGGAGTGCAAACAAGGGGCAGACACAGACTGTGACATAACACACTTCACTCCTCCATGGGAGACACTGGGGTCAAGTGAGCATGGCACAGCAGAGATGGGCAGTGATCAAAGGGAGACACTGCTCCAGGCTGAGGAGAACTATCAGCCTTTTATGATTTTTGCATGCAGAAAGGTAAGTTTAATGTGGTTGCTGAACTGGAAAGATTATTTTAAACGAGAACAGAACAGACTTTGTTATTCTGTTTGCAGTGGTTGTTATGCCGATGACTTCACTACCCCACAGCTGCAGTGGATTCTGGGGGTGCTGCCAAGAGCTGCTTTGCCTTTTCCACAAGTGGCTCAGCTTGGCCCATAAATCATCCTCAAGCATAAGAAAGCCCTTTGGCAAGCAAAATCCCTTTCCTTCAACACTGTGAAGGAATAAAATTCCTATAGTCCCAGCGTGGCTTGCAAAAAAATTGGTAACTACTGGTTTAACTGGTGCACTGGGGATACCAGCTTGAAGGGCTGCCAGTACAAACACCTCTCACAGCAGGGAGGGAGAAGGTTCTGGACCTTGTGCTGCATCACGACCAGAAACAATAAAAGAAACATCCCAGCCCTGTTTCTATTCCTTTCTGTGTCTTTTTGCAGTTCTGCATCTCCACCTTTCCCCATTCCCACTCAGCCTGGCTCCCAGAAGGGTGGCACAGCCACCCTGCAGCCATTAATAATTGCTCATATTTGCATTCATTTGTTTCATCCTTTCACTCCTCTGTGATTTTTGTGGGCAAACAAGTGTTGATCCAGGTGTGTCTGGGCTGGCAATATCCTGGGAGCCTGAAATGCTCCAGCCCAGTGATAGAAAGGACCTCATTTGCCAATGTCCTGTGCTCTGAAAATCAGTCCCCTCAAGGCACCTTCAGCTGGGAATTCAGAGGCTCCTTCTCCAGCTGCTGCTGAGCCCTGAGCACTGTGATTTAAATGATTTACCTGAAAAGCACCTGCAGAACTGTCCAAGTGCCCTTCTCAGGGCTCCCTCCCCAGGAGCTCTCTGACTGCGCCCCATCAGTGCCCTGATCAGGAGGGGTGACAGCCTCAGCCCCTGCAGAGCCTGCTGCTCCCGTGGGAGCAGGGCAGAGCCCTGTGCAGCCCCTGCCAGCCCAGCTGGCACTGCCCGGTGTGCCCTGCCAGCCCAGAGTGCCAGCAGCGTCACCCCCCAGGCCTGCAGGGCTCAGCACAGCATTCCCTGGCACTGCGAGCCTGGGGCAGCTTTCCATGCACAGCAGATGAAGGAGGATGACATGGGAGGGCTGTGGGGGGGTGTGTGCAACCCCCAGGACAAAATTAGCCCGTGCCAGTGCCAAATTCCAGCTCCATGGGATTTGCAGCAGATTCTCTGGGCACAGCTTCAGGCTTCCCCAGGGCTGCCCCGCCAGGGCACGGGCCCTCCCCTCACACCCAGCTAGCAAAGGGCATTCCTGGGCCCTTCTCTAGAAAACACAGCACAAAGCACTGGGAGAGACTTGGTTTTGCTGGGGAGATGCTGCCTGTGCAGAGGCAGTGACTGCATGGGAAAGGCATTTGGCAGGGGCTGCTGATCCCAGCCCATCCACCGGGGATGGGGAGCTGTGTGGGGAGGGGACTCGGCCTGCAGGCTGGGGAGGAAGGGGGGCTTGGAATGGAAAAGGCAACAGGTGGCAAGACTCAGCATGGAACCCATCCCTCCCTCCCCCTGTCCGTCCGTCCGTCCATCCTGAACATTCTGTCCAGGCAGGAGC
This sequence comes from Zonotrichia leucophrys gambelii, assembly GCF_028769735.1. Taxonomy (NCBI): domain Eukaryota; kingdom Metazoa; phylum Chordata; class Aves; order Passeriformes; family Passerellidae; genus Zonotrichia; species Zonotrichia leucophrys. Next base: position 2,353,764 of record NC_088190.1, on the reverse strand, counting down.
AGGAGCAGGACAGGCCCCAGGCTGGGCCCAGAGCAGCCCCCCAGCACCCCCAGCTCTGGGAATGGGGAGCAGGGACAGCCCTAGACAGGCTGGGGAGATGTTTCAGCAGAATGATCTCCTTTGCATTTTTTAAGGAATTCTCTCAATCTCTCTCCACTGTCCCCCTTCTTTCACCTTCAGGTCAGGGCTGACCCCAGGACAGGAGGGCCTGAGCACCCCTGGGAAATGCTGCCCCAATTCCCTGCCCAGGAGCTGATCTGGAAACATGGGGTGCACTGGAAACAAGCAGCAAAGGAGGGGAGCACACAGGGCAAACAGGGCTGTGCTCCCCCAGAGCAGGTGCTGAGGTTTTCCTGCCCTGGAATCATCTCCCACCCCAGCACCCCAGGGACCCAGGGTGCTGTGAGCGAGGTTTGGAGCTGCTGTGCTCACTGCTCCAACCCCTGTCCCACCTGCATCCCACGGATCATTCCATGTTTGAGGCAGAATTGCCTCTTGGCAGATGCTTTAAAAAACCCACCTTGGATTTAGGATTCACTTTAACAAGGTAAAAATGCACCAATTCCAGCAGTTTCTACTACAGGAAGAGACTCAGATGTGGAACAAGGCAGACACTGAGCACCAAATCTGCTCTCCTGTGACTCAGCCATTACATCCCACTGCAGGACACATTCCAGGCACCAAATACCCCACTCTGACACTTCCAGCCCAGCCACAGCAGCCAACAAACCTTGGGACTGCTTCAAATGGGGATGATTTGATTTCATTTCTTCCTCTGTGCCAAATAATGAAACACACACCAAGTTGCAAAAGAAATACTGAAAATCTGATCTAGCTTTTTTGCCGTCTTCATAAACGATTTATGAAACACTGAAACAAAAACTCCAAAAGACTGAAATAAATATTTCCTTATTTCCTATTCATTTTTATTTCCATTGGAGGCAATTTAATAATCTGCTGTCAAATGGGCTTTGTGCTGGACACAGCCACTTGTTAATAAACATTTTCTCCAATCCACAGATGGAAGAAACTTCAGGATACAAAGTGGGCCCAGAAATGCTTACATGAAACATTTACTTAAGCTTTGGGACTGTTGGTTTCTGAAGAAAATTTCAGGGGAAAAATAGATACAGAAAGATTTATACAGTCACTAAAAAAAGCTTTCAGAGGTGCATTCCAAAGGGAAATTTGGGCCTGTGAACTTTGCCAGCCATTTTAAGGCAAACCGAAATGAGGCGGCTCAGCTTGGCCTGCAGCCAGCCAGGGCCACATTTGACATGTCAGATCAAATTTTCTACTTCAATTAAATATTACAGTAACAAACCATGAGACCAGTGGAAAGAATTTTTGACCCTCTCCTTCTCAGGAAGACAAACCTTCCCTGGAGCTCGGCACCAGGAGCAGAACCAGCAGCTGCAGGTCAGGCACCTCAACAACACCTTTTGCTACAAATGCAATGGAAAATAAGCCCAGAAAAAATTCTTGTATTTGAAGATGTGGGAGTGCTCACAGGTATCATTCTGGGTGCCCTAGTGTCTACCAAAATACATTTCCTGAATAATTCACTTTTATTTCCCCTGCTGTGTCCCAGTGTCACACATCTGGACTGACCAAAGGCTTTTGCTCCCTCCTCATCCTTTGCTTCTCTGCCCCAAACCCACAACACGTGGTACTGAAAACTGGGCTGCTTTTGCCTTGTTAAGAATAAAAACATCAACAAATGGAAAACACTTAGGAGGCCTCCATACATCTGAAGTTTTAGCTTGGAAATGTACCTGCAAAAATCAGCCCCTGCTCCAAATCCTCACCTACCCTGTGCTGATAAAACCTCCCCAAGCTGGGTCTGAGCTGAGCAATAAATCCCAAATCCTGGTTAAAGACAGAGATGTGGTAAAGCAGGGCAGTGGCACAGGTCTGTCTGAGCTGTCACCCTCCCCAGCCAGGTGTGGCTGCACTTTGTGCTGCTTCCCTGGGGAATCCATCCCTTGGCTCATCCCCTCCTTCAGAACAGGGACGGGAAATGTGGGCCCTGAACTTCATTTATTTCTTTAGAAATAAAAGATTTCATGTCCCCAAAGCTACTGAGCTATCCCAACCCAGAGAAATCTGCAAAATTAAACGGCAAAATACTGCAAGGCTGCAGAATTCCATTTCGTATCCTTAAGGCAGGTGGAAATCAGAAGCAATTGCACTGCAAAACGCAGCTGGAAAGGCAGGGATAAGCAGAGAAAATACAAAAATGTGCTGTGAATGTGCAGTGGCCTCTCAGTGTGCCGTTGCCACCCGGGCTCAGACAGGCACAGCCCGGCCCGGGTGGAGCTTCCGGTCCCCGCCGCGGTCCCGGCAGGGCAGAACCGCCCGGGCCGGGCTGGGAGCCCCGAGAGAGCCGGGCAGGCCCTGCCGGGGAACACCCCAGGCAGCCCGGGCTGAATGCACAGACAGCAGCCCTGAGCCAACAGGGAGCCCCCCAGGAGCACAAATCTCTGGATTTTGTGGTGCTCTGAACTCCAGGAAATGTCTGAGCACGCAGTGTCTGAGCCTGTTCCTGCTCCACAAAGGGCACGGTGAGAAATGCAAGTGGAAGTGAGAAAGAGAATTTCCAGGGTCTGTTCTGGGTGGCTTTCCTGGGTCGCTTGGTGAGCACAGAGCAGTCACAGCCAGCTGAGCAGCAGACACAGGGTGGGAACACCACTGACCCATTTTGAAAGGCTGCCATGACATTTATCTCCTGCTTTGCCTTGGAACAGAAGGATGCAGAGTTTTATTTTAAGCCCAGGGAAGTGCTGGCTCTGAGTGGCCACTCCTCCTCCCAGGACACGTTTTTCAGGCTCCTGCTGGCACAGGGATTAAGAAGTTCCCCAGTTGTGTAAATGGCATTTCAGAAGGAATGTTCCTTGACCAGCGACAAGGATTCAGATCTGCTTCTGGAGGTTACTGAGACCACAATTCCCACACCTGGGAGCTGAACTTGGAATTTTCCACGTGCTGCTCTCACAAATCACAGCCCTGAGTCTCCCTGAGAACCACATGAGAAGGGAGAGGGCTCTGACAGATTCTTTCAAATTTCCAGTTAAACTCAAATTTTAAAATGCCCACTGGAGGTTCTGCCATGTGGGAAAAGGGCCCTTTATCCACATCCTTTAAGCCTCCAGGAGCACGTTGCCCATGGCCAGAACACTTCTTGCTAAAGCCTCTTTGTGACGTGCTCCAGAAGTGATTAATAAGGTATTAGAGCTCTTTGTAAGGACTGCACTTTCACGTGGATTAGAGGAATAAATATATTCAGGTACAGATTGAAAGCTGGGGAGGGTTGTCTCCATAATAAAAAAAGCTAAAAATAAAGCTGTGCCACGGAGCTCTAAGAAGATTTACTGCTTGTCTACTGGAGATATTTAAAAGAGAAAAAACCTACCACACTGCAGTGTCAGTTCCAGGGAGCCTATGGAGCATTTGTTTTATTTTTCTTTCTTTTTTTTTTTTTTTTTTTTACAATTTTGGTTTCATTGGGCAGGAATCCAGACTTTTTTCCATCTTCCCTTTTTTTGTTGCTGCTCTGGTGGAAGCACAAGGACTCCTTTTCCCCTGTCATTTTGGGATGTGTGATTATGGCAAGTATTTGCTTTCTATTCCTGCCTTGCCAGCGCACCCAGGGTGTCCCCCAGGGGTGACCTGGGGGGAATCTGCACCAACCAAAGCTGCCAGGCACGGGAGGGAAGGAGCTGAGCAAAAATCCCCCCTGCTCTCGGGGTTCTGTGTCCTCCCTGGCTCCGCACAGGGCTGATTTTCCAGGCAAACACCTCCCCAGCTGGGCTGGAAGAACTGGATAGGAGAGGAGATGGTTTGGTCACGTTGGCAGCATTGGGAGGTTCACCTAAAAAAACCTGGGAACTGAGTATTTCTCACACCTGTGCGAAAATCTTCAATTTCTATGGAAACATCTCCAGAATTTACAACAGCACAAGTGAAAAGGGACTGGGCTGTTTTATTTCAGACAGTTTAAAGCAAAGTCCTGCAAGTACCCTTTGATGAATTCATTGTGTAAAGGCAAATTTAAATTATTTTCTAGAACACTCTACATAGCCCCTGGCATAAGTCATCATCCATTTTCAAAGCTTCTTGGCTAGCACAAAAGAAAGAAAAAAAACCCCTTTTCTCTCCTGTCTCAACATTTCTTTCCTTTTATTCCTTTAGCACAAAAATTAGGCCAGATGACATCTGCTGATTGAACACAAGGCATTGCTGGCAGGCTGGGCTCCAGCAAGCCCTGCAAGCACCTCCCAGGCACACCCAGAGCCACAAACTTCAGCCTCAGATGAGGCAGAAAAGGCAAATCCCTCCTAATCCTCACCCCCTGCTGAAGCTGCTGCGATTCTTTGGGCCACTGCAATTTAGGAACTTTTCCCCAAGTTCCACGAACTTGGACGTGATGAAGATTCTACCTGGAAACCTGCACGGACAAAAAATGCTCAGCCAGCTCACCTGGCTGTTTAACCCCTGATCTCTACAATTATGCTTTTAATTTATTGTTCTCCTGCTACATCCATCTGTGATATAAATATGGATCTACAAATCAACTCTTCAAATCTTCTACTAATAATGACTTCTTAATAATCATTCTCTTGGTCCTCAAATGCTATAGTAGTTGCTCACAAAATCAGTATTTCTCATTCAGAGTGATTTTGATTCCTGCAGAAATCCCAGAGAACACAGAGCACAAACCCATCAGGGGTGAGACCCTCTGCCCAGGTGGGAACACTGAAATAAGCCAGAAAAAAAAGGAAAAGCCACATGAGAATGTGGCTACCTCAGTGTTAAATCCCTCCAATGAAGCACCCCTGATTTGTTGATTTTTCTGGTTAAAATCCCTCTGCAAAGAGCTGATCTTTTGTTACACGATGTCCTTGCCTTTTCCCTCTTGGCTGATGCACCTGGAAGCCTTTTCCACTGGCTAAGAGGCTGTTTTGCCTTTCCAGTGGAAACTAAAAGTTACAGCTTGAAAAGAATTCCCTGCCCTGTGGTTTGAATCAGAACAAAAAGCTGAAATGCCCTTGCCCAGGGCAGGGGGCTGAGCTGAGGGCAGGGCCCCTCTGGTGCTTTTTGGCAGCAGCTCCTGGGGTGCCCTGACAGGAGCAGGAGAGGCAGAGTGACCAGGGCAGTGTGGCCAGGGATGTGTGCTGCACACACAGGCAGGGCTGGCCCACAAAACACTTCTGCAGCTGGGAAAGAACCAAGTGATGCCAGCAGGGTCAGCAAGGGAAAGCAGAATTCCCTCTGTGCCCAGTTTGTGGGCTCACAGGATTAAAAAGCCCTCTGTGAACAGAATTCTCTCCCCACATTTTCCCTGCCATGCAGGCAGGCTCTGTTGCTGTAGCTGCCTCAGGTTCCAGCTCCATCTGCTCCTGGGTTGTGGGGACAAGTCCACTCTGCCAGCCAGAACCTCGGTTTGGTCCCCAGTGTTACATAAAAGGAGCAGCATTCCCCTTGTGACTTCCACTAATTCCAGCACAGTTTAGGAAGCCAAGAAAGGAGAGAGGGAGCTCTAAAACTGATAAAACTGATGAGCTTTTGATGCTGTTTTGTCAAGCTCCCCTGTGGTACCTGGGGATGGAGCTGCCAAGCTGATTTGGGTGTCCCCAAGTCCCCTGGGCACAGAATCTGCCCTGCAGAGCCACCAGCACCCAACCTTTGAATTCTGGAGGAAAAGCAAACAGCACAGAGAAAGCCAAGTCAGTGCCCAGCCTTGAACAATTCTCCCAGTCCAGCTGGAGAATTCACCGTCAGCCCTCACCCTGACGTGGCATCGGTGCCAGGCTGGCTCTCCTGGGCTGGCACACGTGTGTGAGTGTGTGACACTGCTGCCTGCCAGCCTCAGCTGGGACAGGAGCCTGAGAACATCCCCAGGAGTGAGCTCAGAGCTGAGGAGCCACTGGAGCACAGCAAGCACAGCCCCCCTGCCTGCCCTGGGCACACTCACCTGCAGTATTTACATTATTTCCTGCATCCCACTGCAGGAAAATCCATTTTAGCATTTTAGCAGCACATCTGAGTCGTTTTTTGGTCATACAGAATAAAAACTGTGCAAAACAATTGGGATCCTCAGGCTGCACAAAGGCAGCACTGCCCTACATTTATTTTGCACTGAATTTCATTTATTTGAGATGACCACAGGGAAAGCTCAGAGCATTCTGTGTGCAATGACAGGACACAGAGCCAGGCTCTGCTCTGCAGCCCCAGCACAGTGAGGTGTAGGGAAACACCTGCAATTACCTCCAACACCTTCACAAGGCACTGTAACATCCCCACAGAATCTGAATTTTCTGCTCCACCCAGCGCCCAATGCAGTTTTTAAACCCAAGCCTGCTTTACATAAATATCAGTGAAAGTCAATACATTGGCCATGGATTAATAGTCACAAATCCTATTAAGGTTACAAGGCAAAGCCATGGAAAACCCCCAGCCCCAGTGGGAAAATAAACCAGAGCAAGGCCTCAGATCCCAAAACCTCCCACCTTGAGTCCTTCCATCAGAACATGACTCAACAAGAGGAGCAACCATACAGTTACAGATATTTTAGGTAATTAAGATAACTATTTTTAAGTTATAGGTATTTTAGCCAGTGGCTTGGAGTTCCTGAGCAAATTTAATATCCTCCAAAGGAACTCAGTTTTCAGTCAAGCACTGCAAGAACACACTGAGCAACTTCTCCACACTCAGAAGAGAGGGAAAACCTAAATTCTCTGCTTCCAGAGTGTTTTGAGAGCTGCAGACAGGCAGATGCTTCCCTGAGCAGCAGACAAGCTCGGTGCTCTGCGGTTCCAGGAAAGGCACAAGCAGCTCATCCACTTTAAGGCACATTTATTACTCCTGAACCTCCCAGAGCTCCCAGGATAAAGGCAGACAACCAATTACAGTCTTAGACTTCCAAAGCTTATTTTGCTGCCTTTAGAAATAAGCATCACATGCTCCTTCCACCAGACACGGAGTTAAGGAGGGTTAGGGGTGGTTTAAGAGGGGAGGAAGGAGGAGGAGGAGGATGAATGAAGGAGAGAACCCTTGAGTTTGCTCTTTGAGTTTGCTCTTTTTGCCAAAGCAGCTCTGCTGTGTCAGGAAGGCTTTGCTTTGGAGGAACCTTTCCATGTTCCAGTGAGTGATTTATCTAATCAGAATTAATTTGAGCCACAACACTGGGGTGATGTGCTCACAAAAGGATTTTTATCCTTTGATCACCTTGAGAAAGGAGAAACACTTCCAACAGTCACCAAAAATTTAAAATAACTGAGCAAAATCACCTGTGGGATTGCTGGGGTGTCCTGTGCAGGACCAGCAGTTGGACTTGGATGATTTTTTTGGGTCCCTTCCAGCTCAGGATATTCTGTAAAAATATTATCCCCTACACTGGGATGTTCAGCGTGAACACCATCACTGCACAAGAAACCTTTAGCACATTGTCTTGTCCAATAAAGAGAATTTTGACAAAAAGCCCACCTGTTTCTCTGCTTTTTCCCAACATAAACTCACCTTTTGACTACAGGTAAGAGGAAATGCCCCACGTATGTGAATATGGAGTGAGAAAGACACAACATTTCAAAAAATCTACTTTGTGTAACATCAGATGAGGCAGCAAAAGATAATTTGAAGGGAGAAATGGAAGGGGAATAGGATGGGCAGGAGGGGAATCTGGGGCACTCCAAGAAGGCTCAGAGTTCTTGTGTAACAGGAGAGATTTGGAGCCTTTAGGGGAGCGCTGGCTGAGCAATGTGAGAGCAGCGAGACTGCGCAGCCGCACGGGCTGTGTCTGCTACAGCTCATGAACAGGAGAGCAGAGAGGGTTTCACTGTGCACATCCCCAGCAAAACCCCTCCTTTCCCTCCCCACGGCATCCCCCCGATGGCCACACTGACAACGGGGGGCTCACAATGCCCAGAGCCCCCAAAGGGGCTCCAGTGCCCCCCAAACCAAACCCTTGCACTGAGAGCCCCCAAGGCACTGCCTGGCCCCAGCTCATCCTCACCAAGCACTCAGAGCTCTGTTTGCCTCCAGTCAGAATCAACAGGCTTTAAACACAGATTTTTAGTGCTGAAGTGCAGGATTTAGGCCTGGCTTGGATGTACAAGTGCTGTTTGTGGTGCCCCAGCAATAAACACGGCCCCTCCCCACTTGGCTCTCACTTCTCACTTTGCTGTTACAATGCAAGTTCTATTCCACATCCCCCTTCTGTGTGTGCCACGGGCCTGACCCCCATAAAGATGGTCAAATAAATATCTGGTGACCTCACAAGTATGAAAATAAGCTTATTTGAAAGAAAAAGTATATCTTCAGGGGGTTTGGCAGTAACTTTCAATTATTTTTAATTGCCTGGAAAATTAAAGTAAGAAAATAGTGTGGTATAAATGTTAGGGCACATTATTAAGCAGTTTTCATAATATCTTAGCCATAAGCTTAACAGACAAAAAGGGTTTTTTTAAGCCTAGGTCATCTGTTCAATATGAATGGCCTGTCTGTTCCCAGACTTCCTCAAGGGGTAACTGAACTGAAATATTCCATGATAGAAACCAGATTCAGTTTGACCTGGTAGGCAAAGAGAACTCCCCAGAACCTTCAAGCTTTGGGTTTAATTACAAACCACCACAGAGCCTGGACTGCAGCCCGAGAGCAGGAACACAAAGAAAGGGGTGAGGGAAAGTTTGGAGCTCTAAATGCCAACATCCCTTCCCCACTTTCCTCTGCTTAAACCATGGGGTCAACTTTGATTATTGTCAACACAACCAACTTCCAAACTGCACAGTAAGCAAGATTTCCAAAATATCAATCCAAGGCCTTTCCTTCTGTGTTTCTGCTCATGGAATTGTGCTCTCACAACACTGACACTGCCCCAAACCCAGCATGGGGACCAACACAGAGCTGAACTCCAGGCTTCCAGGCTTCATATTTGATTTTCTTCTTGTGTCTGATACTTGGAAGCCTCAAACCCACTTGGGTTGAACTTTTCTAAGGCAGCCTCTGATGCAGTGACTGATACACACAAGGCTTTGAGAAATATTGGGGGTTAAAACCATGGTGAGCAGCCAGACCTTACAGAGCAGAGGTTGGTGCTGTCCATCCCCTGGGCAGAGCAGAACTGTGATGTGTTTTGGCCACAGGCTGATATAAATTGGCAGTAAAGGCTGACCTGAAAGTCTCAGGTCAAGGCAAAGCCTGACTCAGCCCCTGAGTGCACGAGAGCGTTGCTGTCACATCAGGGGAGCTGCACAGTGTCACCGCTCTGGGACACGCAGGGTTCACAGCTCTGCACTTCAGGGCTGCTTTCATCCACCCAGCACACAAGGAATGATAAATAAATAACAAATCAGGGAAGGAGGTGGTGTGTATCCATCTAGAACAGGGACAGGAAATCTCTGTCTGATGCCAGGAGCTGGAGGGAGGGTGGATCATGCACAGAAGGGACTCAGTAACCATAGGCTGAGTTTGCAGGAAATTGTGGTAAAATGGGTGAAGGGCTCAGATCTGTGGGGTGACAACAGAAATGTCAGAGATCTGCAGTCAGACACACAGTGCCTTGCTCCTGGGAGCAAGAAGAGAACTCTGAGCCATTTCCAGAGGACAGATTTGGCACAAGGTCCTGCAGGACATTGGGTACTCCTGGGCCACTCCATCTCTGTGTGCACCACACGCTCCAGAGAGACAGGGATGAACACCAGGGAGATGTCAGTGTGGAAAAATGCCCTGACATCTTCCCAAAAGGACCAGCAAAACCTCGGTGCCAGTGTCACTCATCATGCCAGCACAATCAGTCACATCCCAGTGAAGAATCCAACAACAATGCAGTCCTGGGAGATGGGTAATCCCAAGGTTTGCTTTGATCTCTGGAGTTCCCCATAAGGATCATTTAACCATTCTTACACTGCCACAGCTTTCCTTGCTTTAAAGAAGCACAAAACTCCAAGAATAAAGTGCTGTAAGGATTTCACATAACTGCAAATCACATTCACTGTGGGGTCTCCTTCACAGAAACACCAAAGGAAAAAGGTGCACAAGTCAAGCATGAAAGAAAAATCTGAAATTAGACTCATCCCCTGGCTCACTTGTGCAGCCCAACAGAAAAAGAGAGCCTGGACAGACAAATTAATGGATGTTACTGTTAGATCAGGAGTGAGATGTTCCAACTAAACATTTGTATTTAATTCACTGCCTGCTTTACCATGACACTGTGCCAATAACCCCAAAACCTTTACCTGCTTCACATTACAGATCTCTCTGTCCCATTTTTCTGAGACTGAGTATTAAAAAGACCCAAGCAGATTAACTTGAAGGTTTAACAGAATATACCTGTGCCAGGTGAAGCCTGGGGGCTGCATGGAGAGAGCAGGGAAGGATCTCACTGCTCCCTTTCCCAAAGTGTCACTCATTGCCTGAAAATCCCTTTTCTCCATGCATGGAGGAGGTGAGGAACCCCAGAGACCAAGGAGAAGGGGACAAGATGGGTTTGATGGGGGGATGACTCCAGCCAGGGTGGATTTTTGTCTCCCCAAGGAAAAGCCCAACAACCTGCTGGTACAAACACAGTGTCTGTAGCCTGCAGCACAGGGAAGCTGACATTTCACCTAAACACAAATGAAGCTGAGAAAATCAAAGCTCACCTCAAGGAGAGTTTTGCCAGCCACTAAAGGAAACAAAAACTCTCACCTTTAGGTAGATATAAACCTAATTTAAGTGGTGCAAGAACCAAAAGCTTCAAAGGCCTCAAACACATTAAGGCAAAAATCCTTTGCAACCATCAAAGCTGTTCATACACAGCTTGAGAATTATTGTCCAAGAAATTCCAGGAAACTCCAACCCAGGAGAAGAAAACTTTTGCTTAGGAGGGAAAAGAACTGAAACACTGAATTGAATTCTCTCTGACAAAAATCACAATCCTGCTCTCAACAAGGCCAAGTTCAGGCAACTTCCCTAAGAAACAGTCTGAGCTGCAGAGCAACAACTGCACGTGGAACAGGAATGGGGCTGAAGCAGCAAATCTCAGGGGAAGGGAGAGACCAAGCCCTGAAACACCAAACAGAATCCCAAAGCCTCATTAAGGAGGACAGATGAATTTGTGGCAGGGGAGGTGATCATTGCCACTGCTGCTGGGCTGGGCTGGGCTGGGAGGAAGGAGCTGCAGATAATGCAGGGCTCAGCTGTTCAGGGCAGCAGCTGCCCCCAAATCCCCACTGCAGGGAAGGAGCCAGGAGGTCACGGCAGCCACGATTATTTGGAATGAACAGGGGGAACAATAGCTTGGGGCCCTGTGTCTTCTTGCCTTTCTCGTGGCTTTTGTGAGCTGCTGCCTTCCCAGAATAGCTGGCTGCACTCAGGGCAGCTCAGGGGCTGCCTCTGGACAGGCCTTTTCTCCCCTGCAGCTCCACAATTTAAAAGGAAAAGTGACACCTCCATGCCCCCATTTGTGTGCCTGGCTCCCCAGCACTGGCCAGGGAGCCAGGGGCAGCTTTCAGCTTTAGCAAGGGGTGGAGAAAGCTCAAAACAGACTCAGTCCCATGAAATTTGTTTTGTCTGACCCCTCTCCTCAGCTGAATTTCTCTCCCAGGATGAAGTTAATGCCATACTGCAGGACGCTGGGACAAACCTGTCAGAATCCCAGATTTTCCTGGGATTTGATTGATTGATTCCCAGATTTTCCTGGGCCAGGAATGCTGCTCCAGAGGGGAGTGCAGACACTGCTGTTTGACACACAGCTTGTAGCACCCAGAGGGATAAAACAGGGTCTGTTAACAGGTCACAGAGTGAAAAAAAATGGCCAAAGAATTGGTTTGCCAAGATTGTGGCCACCATAGTAGATAAAACATGATTGTTGTCCTGACCTTGGGCAAGGCATTGAACCCTGATCCACAGGGCTGCTGTGCCCCAGCAATGCTGCAAACCTGACCCATTGCAAGCTTTAAAATGGCAATTCTTACACAATGGGGGAGTCTAACTGGTCAGGTTTAGTAGAGCTGAGGTGAGAGTGTAAACAAGAACTTCTCTGCTTCCTTGGAATTTCAGATAAAGGCACGGACAGAAGAGACTGACTTTTCTCAGGCTCCCATATCCTGACTGCTACTTTGTGTGAGTTTGGAGAGAAACAGGTCTTGATTTTTTCACTCTAGGATGAAACTGTTGGAGTCCTGCTGGCTCAAAAGATCAGGTGAAACAGAAAACATTGAATTTTAGATTAGCAGTCGGTGTTGGGATGGACACAGAGCCTGCTGAAAGCTGCACTGTGAGTAATAATAGAGTAAATCTGAGATCAGAGAAAACACATTTCTTGTTCTAAGTGGTGTTTCCCCCCCTTTTTTTTCTCCACACAACTTTAATATTGATCCACAGGCTAAGGATTGTGGTAGGGTGCCACCGGAATTGTTTAATGGGATACTTCTTGTGTTATAATCTTGGTAAAGAGACCCACATGTGGATTTGAATAACATCTTGAAAGGAGATTGAGAGGAATAAGGTGGCAGACAGATTGAAAGAAGATTAAAACTCATTTGATCCCCAACTCCCCAGCAAAGCACAGTGAGTGAGGTTTGTTTCCTCCCTGTCCATCCTACTCACACCTGAGCCCAGCACTGCTGAGAGGCAGAAGGCACAAGAATAAAAACCCAAGCAATTGCAGGTTTTCTTTCTGGGCCAGGTTTGATGTGTTGCACAGGGAGTTTGGACATCCCCAGGAGCAGGCTGGAAGCAGTGCCAGTGATTCACCACCCCACAGACTCTTGGTAACACCTAAAACTTCCATTTTTTTTTTCCAAATGATATTTGGCTTGGTTTTCTGAACTGCTGCTGCTCTCAGGTTCAACAGGAGACATGTTTCTCTAAGCTGATTTCTCTGTGGCTGAGGATTTAATCAGATCAAAGTAGTGATTAAAACATGGACTATAACCACAAGCCTTAAAGGGAGAGCTCCAGCACTGAGCTCCAAGTGAGCTCTCCCCCTTTAAAATCCAAGAAGCAGCAATATCTATCTCTGGCAAATGTATGCTTTTTAAAAATCCTGGATTTTTGCTCCTTCTGGGTCACCTTTCCTCTCGATAGGGTGTGAAGCTCCTGGCAAGAAGCAAGAAATGAAGAAATGCAAATGAATTAAGGGCTGCAGTTAATGTGAATGCATTAACACCACCAAGGCACCCTGGAAGGTGGATTTGCTGACACTCCCTTCACTCCAACACATCCACTGTAAACTTCCAGCACAGCTCCCTCAGACCCTGTCAGTGCTCCTGACATTCTTTCCTACAGTTTTCCACTTGCTGCTTTGTGGCTCTGTGGTTCCTTTCATCCACCCAAAGACAGCACGATAGCATGTTGGGAGTGGTGAGAAATAGGATTATAAAAAATGTAAATGGAGCAGCATTTCCACAGCTCTACACAGAGTAAACCAGAGCAACCCAAACATTAAGGCCAAAAACGCCTTTTTAGTGACAATTAGTTCAGAAATGAGGCCTAATTTTACATCATGACCTGCATGAGGAGCCAAGGAGCTGTGCCATGAGATGCAGGAGCCCCATCCCAGCTCCTCCTGCACAACAAAAACAGGCCAAGTGACTCACTCAGCAGCTGAGCATGAGGGCTGCTGCTCCTGGCTCCTGCTCCTGTTCCCCACCAGGCTGGATGGGAATTGTTCCCAAAGGTGCAGCACAAGGAGCTGAACTCTGTGGCAGCTCTGGCTCCAGGAGTGCCACGGGATATTCTGAATTGCTGGAGAAGTGCACGTTCCATTGGCAGTCAATATTTATTTGTTACACCAACTTGGCAGCTCAGCCCTCTCCTCACTTCCATCACTGTGACACCTTTGAGATACCAGCTCCTGGGTATGTGGGATAACATCTTCTTCCAAGCTATTCTTGACACTCTACTCCTACTCCTCTTCTATGTGTTTAACCATTTTGAAGCTGATTTGGGTCATGACTAATAGAATTAGATACTAAAATCATGTGCTGTCAGCAGCAGACATTGTAGAGCCAGCAGGACCCACGTGGAATGCAAGTTGAGGCAGCTTCAGATGGTGGGAAAGCAGTCACAGTTTGTGCTTCTTTCTCCTTTTTAATTAGAATTAAAGCTGGACAAAAATCCCATCAAAACCCCTAAAACTCAACCTCACTCCTTTGGAGCCAATTTCTTTAGTTTGCATATCAGTCTAAACCCAAAACAAGGGGAGATGAAATCCTCAAGCAGTGCTGGGAGTGAGGACACAGAACAAATAAATGCCAACAGCCCAAAGCAGCCACGTGCTTTAAATCTGGGGTCACAGACTTGGGGTTTGTGCAAAATTCACTGGTTTTACCCACTTTAATGCCCTTCTCATGAACATTTCCAATAACTCTTCACTGTTTTTCCATAAAAAAATATTAAAATCCTTTGTGGCATGAGGAGAATGATCTGTCCATCAGCTTTAGGGCAGGACTGAGAGTTACACAGGCCTGAAGCAGCACTGGGTTTTATTCCTGGCTCTGCCACTGACATTATTTAAATGGCTTTAGGTAAATAAAATGTAAACAAAAAATGCAAACAGCATCCCAGTTTCTGAAGGAGTTTGGTGTTTTCCAGCAGAAGGCACTACAGAAACACTACAAATCCCAAAGAACCTCCTTTTCCTAATTCTTTAATAGGGTTAAACACCATTAATTCCAGCTGGGAAACAATTCAAGGTGCAGCTCATGAGTTTTGTCCTGTACATGTTGAACACTCAGTTTTCAGACCTGACTGCACTTTGCCAATAGCTGCAGAGAACTGTTGCAGGATCCAGTTGTGGAAACTCCCAACAACTCAAAAGGGCTCACTTCATCTTTCTAAATACAAGCATGGAGTTCAACAGAAAAGAAGATTTAAGTTAGTCTATGAGAAAATCCTCCAAAACTGGACACTCCACTAGAGTTGCTCTTTTTTTTGCAAAAAGAAGTGAATTCCCTGTGAATTGCTGCTCATTATGTTCTCCATCGCTGAGTTCAAACCCAAGCACTGATATTTAAAATAGGATTATTTAGAACTGGGTTCCCCACAGGTACCCTCTGCTTACAGATGTTTACATGGGGCTGTCCAGATTCCTTGCAGGCATCAGAAAGACATTTTTGGACTGCAATTCACCCTGGAGGAGATGCCTTAAAACCTGCAGAGAATCCATCAGTTAGCACTGGCTTAGACACCTACACTGGAGCCAACCAGTGGCTTAGTCCTGGCTTTATCCAGGTTCATGGACAACACTCTGCACAGAGAAATGAATGTCTAAATATCCTCAAAGACCTCTCAAAACCCCTCTAACAACACTGGTCCCTCTGTGAAGGGGCAATATTTAAGGATCTTTTCTCCCAGCTCCCTCACGTCAGCTGACTGAGATCTGTTAACATCTTAGACAACACTTTTATGCCTCATGCATAAGTCAGATTTATTTTTGTGGTGTTTTCTCCTCCACATGAAACAACAAGCCTAAAGAATTATTTTAATGAATGGCTCTGCTTTAATGATTACATTTTTCAGTAGAACCAAAGTGATCTGGTCCAAGGTACATTTGTCCCCACATACAGAAAGGCCCAGGGTAGGAAGAAGAGAGTGAAAGGCAACTCCCTTCTTGTGGGCAAAGATGTTTTACTTGCAAATGCCTGAAACTGCGCCCAAAAAGCAGATTACAAATAAAGCAAGTTATCCCAGTGTAAAGGTGGCTGAGCCATCATGCTCAGGTTACATTGTTGGGAAGTTTTTACCACTCCAACCACACTCCTGAATCACTGGACTGTGATTTTACCCTTTCTGATGGGTTTATTGACAGCATCATTAACTCTGCAGGAATCATCAAGGCTCTGACTAATGTACACACAGCCCTAGTGGGACACTGAGCAAAACTGAGCCACACACTCCTTGTTTTTCCCTGGAAAGGATCCCACAAACTCATCTCAGGAGAGCCAGGCCACACTCCATCCCACAGCTCGAATGGAGCACTGAGCTTGCAGTTTTCCCTCTGTGTCCTCTGCTCCTGATGTCAGCTGGCATTGAAGGGAGGATCAGTGTTCCTGTCTGGCCCTTGCCCTGCTCCATCCCCAGATGTGGGAGAGGCCGGGCAATCCTGGCTGCCAGCCCGTGCTCCATCAACCTGCCAGGACCTGGCGGCTGGAACAGCCCAGGAGCTCTCTGCCTTCCTCTTCCTCCTCCTTCCTCCTCCTCAAACCCATGCTCAGGCACAGGGAGCACTGCAAAGATTCAAATTTGCAGAGATGCAAAACAAAAATAGCAGGAACACAACCTGGGTGAGGCCTTGGCTGTCTCACCTGTCCAGGTCTCACATTAACCCCTCCTCAGGATTCCAGCATCACACTTGGATTTCAATAAAAATGTTTCAAATAGAGCCTGTACAGAACTGTCAGTCTATTCCAGCCCAAGTGCACTGCCAGCTGTGTATTACTGAATTGAAATGTTCATTAGAAATTGGAGGAAAATCCAGGTTTTACCTGTCCAAGCACACAGAGATGAGTCTTTGGTTAAGAAATGCACAAGTGCAAAGCTTTCATTGAAATACCACAGATATCCTGCCATGTTTTGAAGCTTTTATTAAAATATCAGAGATATTCTGCCATGTTTTGAAGCAGAAATATGTGATCAGTATTTAAACATCCACATCTCTGACACTGGGCTTGACTTGAAGCTTGTGGCAAATGTAAAGCTTGGATGCCACCCTAAAATCATGTGAGATTTAAGAATCAGTGGAAGGGAGCTGCATCTAGAAGAAAAATCTCCTAAAGTTATGCTCATAGTAAACACTGAAAGTCCAATAACAACAGCAGCAATAAAAGGGATGACCTGGAATTATGCAGATTCCTGTAGGTACAGTCCAGGTGACCTCAACAGTCAGAACAAAACACCCCAAAATTGTGTAATACACTGAAGCAGGACAGGTGAAATTTTTCCATGCAGTGGCAACCAAAACACTTCAGTGTAGATTATCACCCCAAAAGCATCTCAGCTTCCCCTGAAAATGGCTTTGAGCAGTTTGATACTTTGTGTTTACCAAAACAATTTCTTGGAAACACCACACCTTTGCCAATATTTTGTAAATCTGTAATTTTAAACAATTCTCGACTGGCCAGAAACTTCTGTAAGGAAAATAAAAATGCACTATAATAAATTGCCATTTTCACTGCTCCCACTGCACTGACACAGATGTTGGTGTTTCCTGTGTGCTCAGGGAAAATCAGTAATCCCATTTTCAGGCTGGATTCTCCCTGAGCACGACACACATTCCCGTGGGCACAGGTTCTGTGCCCATCCCTCAGCCAGGGATCTCTGTGCCTCAATTGTCCCCTCAGTGCCCCAGCCCTGGCTCCAGGGGATTATTTCCCACTCCCATATGGATTTCAGCCCAGGAGAGGCACTGAACTCCCTGCTCCACAAAGGAACAGCCACTCTCTCTGTAAAATAAATGCTCCAGGAGTGCCATGAAATCCCTCAGAGGAAATCCATTCCCAAGGCTCCTGTGCTGGGAATGGACAGCCAGCCCAGAGGGAAATCCAGCATCTCCCAGCTCTGTGCTGGAC
This sequence comes from Zonotrichia leucophrys gambelii, assembly GCF_028769735.1. Taxonomy (NCBI): domain Eukaryota; kingdom Metazoa; phylum Chordata; class Aves; order Passeriformes; family Passerellidae; genus Zonotrichia; species Zonotrichia leucophrys. The sequence continues at coordinate 2,336,215 of NC_088190.1, read as the reverse complement.
CAAATGAGCATTGCAGCCTGTGCCAGGAGCCCCGGGAGCTGCAGGGATGAGGAGGAAACACTGCTGCAGGTGTCTGAGGAAACACAGAAACCACCAAGTCCCCAGGGAGGATGGACGGGAGAGGAGGAGGGGAATGATTGTGGTTGAGAAAAGGGAAGGGGTTGGTCGAGAGAAATGCTATAAAAGCACCATGACGACAGAGCAGGGTGATGGAAAGGTCAGTCCCTTGCAATAATGCTCTTTTTTTCCTTGTCCAAATGAAATACTTGGCCACGTCCACCGGCAGAGTTCAGCTGGAGGTAAATGACCAGACAGGGGGGCCATAAAGTGTCTGGAGATGCTGCTGGCCCGGGGCTGCCCTGCCCTGCCCTGCCAGCCCTGCCAGCCACGCAATTCCCGCAGCAGAAAGCTCCAAAAGGGACCCAGCAGAAGGTGCTGCTGTGCAGTGGCAGCACAGGGCTGGGCTGCAGCTCCAGGGAGGGAAGGGCTGAGCTGGAGCCGTCCTGAAGGAGATTCAGGAGTGAGCACGAAGGGATTCTCAATAATGAGCCAGTGATTAATCCTGATAGACATGGAATTGCTTTTCAGCTGCTACTGGTAGGTGGTCAAATTATACCTTTCCATCACATTTCCCACTATACTGCACATCTCCTCAGTACATTTTCTCATGAAGCACTGGAAGGATTCAGAACAATTAAACCTAACTACTGAGTAATTCCCACTCCTCTTTTTTTCCCCCCCTCTAATATGAAATCATTCTTTCTAGTGCTTTAGGAAAAGAAATGTAAGCTCTAGAGCTCCAAGTCAGTATTAATGTACCAAAATGGTGCATTGTAACAGGAGATGCAACACAAAGATTTACTGTTTCCCAGAGCTGCTGCTGGAGCCAGCTGAACGGTCATTTAAACTTTGCAGCTATGCATGACAGGTGGAAAAGCTTTCAGGGAAAAAAATAAATTATTGTATAGTGACTGGTTCTGATATTATACAAATGAGAGCATTTCCTGCCTATCACAGCCTTCCTTTAGGCTGGGTTTTTTTTCACTGTTATTTATTCACTGAGAACTGATTTATTTCCTAATTTATTTCCTAAGAGCACAGGAGTGGTGGCACATAAGCAAATATGTCAGGCAGCAAATATACAGCCCAGACATATATTCCTGTAAGGCCAGGGCAGCTCTGCATTCAGTGATTCAGCTTCCCCTTCACCACTATTTATGTATTTACAGGAGCTGAAAGTCTATTATCAAAGTAGCTCCTGTAAGGCAAATCCAAAGCCCATTTTACCTGCAGTAATATGTTTGCTTTTAAAAAAGGGGAGGGGGCAGAACACTATCATCAGTTGGTTTCTATTTTTTTTATCATTAGTTTTTCTCCTTTGGAATAATAAACTGGAGTAGTTCCTCCTGTTCCAAGTTGAATTTTAATATGCATGATCTGAGCAGCTATAAAGAATATGCAGAAAGGTTTTTTTCTCCTAAAACTTCAGCTCATCCTTGGTAAATTCTCTCACATTCCTGTCCCCAGTGATATCAGCTCTTTGTCATGGTCACTGGTAAAAGGGAGGGAACTAAAGGGATGCTTGATCCAGGACTCTGCTGGCATTAAAGATCAGTAATACAGAAAGATTTCACTTTTTCACCAAGAATTAGAGGAAATGCTCAACAAAAAGGAATCACAGAGCGTTGTCGTTGTTCTGCTTGGAAAATTTATTTACTAGGAATGAGTAAATAATAATAAAAAAAGAAATGTTTTATCTGAGCATTAGGTTGCATGGCAGTGCCTGCAGTTTCTAGGTTTACAACCTGTTCTTGTGCTCTTATAAGTTTTGCCATTAAAATGCTTTAGGAAATGGCTGACAGCTCTGCTCCCTTTATTTTCCAGGCACTATCACAGGGTGCATTTTCATATATATATTTTCCATCAATACAATTTTATAATCCAGTTACAACCTGTGCAGGAGGAGCAGTGCAGCCAAACAGGTATTTAAAGAACAGCATTAAAATGGGATGTTTGGATGTGCCAAGCAGGAAAAAGGAGGGGGGGAGAGGCAGGGACTGAGCAGAAGAGCACAGGCAGTAATTATAACAATACCTTGTGCCTTGCTGAGTGTTCCATAGCATGACTCATTAGATCCTAACAATGCCTGCGAGATAGGAAGTGTCATTATCACTGCTTAATAAGGGAAACTGAGGTAGGGAAAAAAGAGAACGTTCTTGTCCAAGGTCACAACAGCCCAGAAGGAGCAGGATCCCATTTTCCAACGCCCAGCCCTGGGTTTCCCCCCGGGGCAGGGACCTGAAGAATCCCTGATCCCTCCCTGCAGCATCCTCCCCTTCCCAGCTTCATGAAGAGATCACCAGAATGGAAAAGAATTTGAGCTGTTAAATTACATAAGTGTGTAGTCACCACCTAGCAATGGAGAAAAAAGGGCTGGATATTTTCAGTTACAACTAGATTTTCTAAGCAGATGGCCAGAAGAACTGACGTCACTCACATTCCAAATTACAGAGCTGCTTGAAAGCTGCTCCAGCGTTAAGGATGCACCAGGCCTGCCTTCTAAGTCAGATTTCAGTTCTCCAAACCCTTTCTGCACAGAGATCAGGAGGGGTTTTGGTAGAATTTTTGCTGTGCTGTTGAAAATCTGCTCCTTGTGGGACCCACCTGTCCCAGCTCCCTCAGGGATGCTCACATCTCCTTTTCCTGCAGTGAGGCCCCAGCTCAGGCTCAGCTTTCAACACTCATCAGGGTCCTCAAAAATCCTGAACTTGGGAAGTTTTTAACTTTCACTGAAAACTTCACAGAAGGAACAGTCCTCTAATGCTGGCTGCTTGTATTTAATTCACCTGATCTGCTGGATTTTGGCTCCAGATGAAAATCTCAGCAAACACAGGAGCCCTGGCAGGGCAGCAAGACAGGGAGGAAAAAAGGAAGCAGGAAGTACAGACCTGTCTGTTCTGAAATTTTCAATTTCATCCTCAACACAGAACCAACTGAAATACTTCAGGCTTGCTCTACTTTTTGCTGCTTTTCCCCTTCTCTCTTTTCTTTATAAATTTAAGAGCAAAAAGTCAGTGGGAAGCCAGCAGGAGCCTTGCAGCTCAGGGAAGGCTGGATCTGATTCCAGGGTAAGAACCCTAAAGTAAAAGGTCTGAACAAGTTCCAAAACCCCATCAATCACTGGCTGGACATTTTCCCACCTTCAATGCAATGAAATACATAAGGGGCCTACAAAACATTTTTAACCCAAGCCAGCTCAGAGTTCTGGGAGACCAACAGAGAAAATCAGAAATATCTAAATCCCCAGTTTGCTGATTTTCTACTAGAGCATCTCAAGAATCAGAAAAGTGACATTATGCATGTTAAACACCATTCCTCCTGAGGGCTGGCAGTGCCTCAGGACAGCTGGCCACATTTCCATGGAATGCCAACACTGACAGGCTCCATGCAGAGGTACCAGTTCAATTCTGACTTCAGCAGCAGCTCACAACAGCAAGAGGGCAAATTCTGGGTACTGAATAGCCCTGGATATGAACCACAGAATGATGGAATCATTTAGGGTGGAAATCAGAGTCCAGGCTGTGCCCAGTGCCCATCTTGTCACACAGAGCCGTGCCCAGGCTTTCCTTGGGCACTCCAAACCTCCCTGGGCAGTTCCAAGGCCTGACCCTCCTTTCCATGAGGAAATTCCCATTCCCTCTCCTCCTGTCCCTGTTCCCTGCGGCACAGCCCGACCTGGGGCTGTCCCCTCTCTCAGGGAATTGTGCAGACCCACAAGGTCCCCCCGAGCCTCCTTTTCTCCAGGCTGAGCCCCTTTCCCTGACACCTGCAGCACCATCACAATATTACCAGGAAAATTCCATCTAAGTGCTGCTCAGGACTAAAACACAAACCAATGCATTCACACTGAAAATAATTCTGAAAACTTGAGCTCCCTCAGCCTCTCCTGGGGCTCCAGCCCCTCAGTGTGAGGGTCCCAGCACAGGGGACAGGGTTTAAACCCAGCCATGAATTTCTCAGCTCCTGCAGCACTGAAAGGCACCCAGGGGGAGCCTGTCATTACCACATCTTTGCCAAGTGTCGCCAGAGCCAGGGACAGAATTGCAAAGCACTGTCACTATTTGCAGACAGGAAAGAGCTCTTTCCAGCAGCTATTAGCCTTAAAGGCTTGGGAGAGGAATGTCAGGAAAAGTAATCTGGTGCAAAGCACAGCATTTCCAAGGTGACAAAGCAAGAAGAAAACAAGTTCTAGGATGTCTAGCAAGAAGGGATTTTTTAAAATCGCCCCCTGTGCAAGATAGGCCCAGCACTGGTTGTGTCTGGGAGCTGGCATCAAACTCTGCCAAGTTTCCATGCAAAATAAAACCTTTTATTTCCTCTAATTTCTTTCTCCTCTCTCCCCATGCAAAAGATTCCTGGTTTGGCACAGAATGATGAATTGAAGGAAGAAAACATCAGGTAAAGCAACAAGAAAAGGGAAGGGAACTCAAGGAACTTTTCAAAAGTGGACGTGCCACTGCTCACAGTTTTAGGGAAAAACAAAATAAAGGAGAACAGGGAATGAAATATTTCAGAGGTGCAATACCAGCCCCCAGTTGGGACATCACATTTCACCCCAAGCCTTGCTCACACTGCAGGTTCCTGACAATGAGACAGGAGAAATCCCATCCTGCTGGTTTGGGACCCCTGGGGAAGCCCCTGTCGTGACTTCCTGACCAAACCACAATTTGCAAAGTGAAGTTACCCTCAATATGAGACAAAAACCCCAATTTCAGTACCCACTCTCTCCTCTTCCACAGGACCTGCCTGATGTAAAATGCTCCTGAATTTTGGTAAATCCATGCAAGAAGAGATGAAGAACCACCCAACAATGTCACCATGGTCACTAAGGGGGGCCATTAACCCAACCAGAGGAACTCTGAGAAGGCAGCTCTGACACTCCAGGGAAGATTTGTCTTGTCCACTTCACCCCAGGAAAGAACAAAATGCATCAGTGAGGAGGAAAACCCCATTTTTACAGCTTGTCTTCAAAATGGTTTCAGGCTTTTGTTCAATGGAGTTTTAACTAAAACCCAGACCAATTCATGGAATAGTTCACAAAGTGGGAAAAACCAGCAGCTGTCAGTTCCCAAAATCCACAGCTGACAGTCAATGCCACAACAGCATTGCCAACACTGGCATTATTGGCTACTGCTGCCCAGAAATAGGGACACACTCCCATCACCAGGGACCCACAGTCCTGAGCTGCAAATCTTGGAATTTTTAGCTCTAATGTTTAGTCCTGAAAAAACCAGGGCTCATTTTTGGTCACTCTTGATGTTCCCTGCTTACCTTGGCTCTGAGCCCCCCAGGTTCCAACAGTAAATATAAAATATAAAATATAAAATATAAAATGTGAAATATAAAATATAAAATGTAAAATATAAAATGTAAAATATAAAATGTAAAATATAAAATGTAAAATATACAACTGCCCTTGTGCTCCAGCCACCAGAGCTGAGTGACACCTGCAGAACCAGCAATCACAACCACAAAATTACCAGGAAAATTCCATCTAAGTGCTGCTCAGGACTAAAACGTAAACCAAACTAATGCATTCATACTGAAAATAACTTGGAAAACATGCAAGCAGTGACCAGCTGTGGGGAGGAAAGCACAGACACACACACAGACACATTCCCAGTCTTCCCAAAAACTCCCCAGGTCCCACAGCTGGCTGTGGAAAAATGCAGTAAGTGACAAACCAAGCCACCAACTTTATGTGTTTCAAATGTTAGTTAATAAATGGCCTCCATCATGTGGTCTGCAGGATTTCAAATTAATATTCTTGGGAATAAGGAAAACGAACACTTTTCCTGAATAAAGTCACAGTGTCTAAGGGAGAAGTTCAAGACTAAAAAAGACAAAGTACATTTTGCTCACCTCCCCCAGAGTAACTGAGTGCACACTCCAGACACCAACAACTCCATGGCAAGAACACCTGATGCCACACACATCTAAATTTACTGCCTGTGTTAAAAAGCAATACTTAAATCACTTTATAAATACTTTTCATCAGTGAAAACCAGCTATTAATTGCAAACCTAATGTATTGTAGGCCGGGACACCTCTATAAACTCAAGAACTCTCCAAGGAACATCCTGGGATTAAATAATAGTCTTATAGTCATTAAAGGCTCTTGCTTTCTCCACACATTGGGTTTTCTTGCACTAACTGGTGTTTTATTACACATCAATTGTCCCAGACAATTGATTATCTATCATGATCAGGGGAGGTGAGGAAAGGTTGTTTGACTACAGCTATTAAAGATCCATCAGATTTGTTAAAAAGGGAACAATTACTCTATTGCTTTTCTAGTTTCTCTTCATCTCCCTCAGTTAGAAGAACATTCATTTTTATCAGGGATCACAGCATCTCCTGCACTCACTCCAGTCACTAAGGTGTTCTGGGATGAATTCTCCAAAAAGGAACCTCCTGCTTTGGGACCTGTCATAAATGTTAACTTACAATCAATACCTTAATTACAGAGAAAACACACTACCAATAATGTAAAGTTTATTGTTTTAAAAGACAAACCAGCCCTGTTATTTATCAGTCACTAAGGTGTGCTGGGATGAATTCTCCAAGAAAAAACCTCCTGCTTTGGGACTTGTCATAAATGTTTACTTACAATCAATTACTTGATTGTAAGTACCTTAAGTACCTTGATTTTAAGTATCCCACCTTAATTACAAAGAAAACACACTACCAGTAATGTAAAGTTTATTATTTTAAAAGACAAACCACCCCTGTTATTTATCAGACAATACAAACTCAATGAGAAACTGCAGCCACTGCACTGGGAAGGATCTGCCAGAACTGGAATGGCCCTGGAGCCCAGGCTGGCAGAGACTGGGGGTGCTGGGTGCTCTGCCACATCATCTTTGCCAGGTCATTCCAGATGCTGGAATCAGACACAGCAGTGGAGGAATTGACTGCAGGCATCTCCAGAAAAGGGAAATGATTCTGTGTGAGCAGAACAGCCCTTTCCTATCCCTTGATTCCCAAGGCAGGGAACCATGGCCAGCACTGCCAGGGAACCATGGCCAGCACTGCCAGGGAACCATGGCCAGCACTGCCAGGGAATTGTGCCAAGTGCAGGAACATGCCACAATGCCAGGGAATTGTGACCAGCACTGCCAGGGAACCATGGCCAGCACTGCCAGGGAACCATGGCCAGCACTGCCAGGGAACCATGGCCAGCAATGCCAGGGAATTGTGACCAGCAATGCCAGGGAATTGTGACCAGCAATGCCAGGGAATCATGGCCAGCACTGCCAGGGAATCATGGCCAGCAATGCCAGGGAACCATGGCCAGCAATGCCAGGGAACCATGGCTATCAATGCCAGGGAACCATGGCCAGCACTGCCAGGGAACCATGGCCAGCAATGCCAGGGAAGGAACCATGGCCAGCAATGCCAGGGAATTGTGACCAGCCATGCCAGGGAACCATGGCCAGCAGTGCCAGGGAAGGAACCATGGCTATCAATGCCAGGGAACCATGGCCAGTCAGGGAATCATGGCCAGCACTGCCCTTTCCCACCTGCACACAAAGAGGAGTGAATGCCATGGAGCAGGGCCAGGACAGAACCTGGAGCAGGCTTGGGCACATCATCTCCCAGGTTTTAGCCAACACAACCCATTCCTCTGTAAATCATGTGCGGTCTGGGGAGCAGAGTCCTTGAAAGAGTGACTGTTCCAGACACACAGACAAAATAAACAGCCCCACAACCCAAACAGCCAGCACAATTAGACTAAATTGTTGATCATTCCAACAGCCCGAAAAGAATAGATGATGAAGAAACATCTGTGTAAATTAAAAGGATACTTGGAGCCAGAGGAGGCTCACTTGAGATTCCAGGATGCACTATAAACAACCCAGCAGAGCCCCAGAGAGCTGCTCACCCCACACAGCTGGGACCAGTTAGGTTCTGTCAATGGTTTCCCGTCTCCTTTCACAATTACAGTAAGGTAGCAAATGCCTTTAGTCTAAACAAGCTTTGGGAGAAGCAAATGTTTTTGCCCCAGTTCAATGTGAGCAGCTGGAAGGAAGGAGTGCACAGCTCACATGGAACTGAGAGAGGGCAAAGCAGATATTATTATTTTTACTACATAGCTGAGGTGCTTTGGAATTCATCCTTAAAACAACCAGCAGCAAAAAACCCAAACTTCAAAAACTGAGATTCTCCCTCACTTCTGTCCCAAATAGGAATAATTTTATTTCACAAATTACAGCACAGGTATTTTGTGAAATTAAGTTATTCCTGGTTTATTCTCCCAGTCTGTGGCAGGCCCTTTGCAGAAGCTGAGGGACTGGCACGTGCCATCTTTGCTGCAGGAGTTTACCCCTGAAACCCCTACACTGCTCTATTTAGAACACTTCCCTGCTCTCATTCCTATTCTGATTTCAAGCACACTGAAAGGCTGTGCTGGGTGAAGGGAGTTGGTGTGGATTACATTTATATCCATATATTTAGTATTATGATAAAACAATCAGGTTGCACAACAGCCACCTCGACTCTGCTACACCTACTCATTACCTTTGTCCTCCTCTCAACACTCTCATTCATTTGCTTCATTTTCTGCTAAATTAGATTTCAAGAAGGAAGTCAGTGCCTCTCGATGCATTTACAGAGCATGAAGCACAGAAGGTCATGACTCTGGTTTCCAGCCTCTACTACAGCAGGAATAATAATGAATCTGCTGTTGGTGTTACAGTGAAATGGAGCCTGTAATCACAGCGTGAGATCAGAGAGGGACGTACTACTATTAGCATAGAGAGAAACAAAAGTCAACAAATGAATGCCAAGATGATGTCAATTGGAATCAGTCCACATTTGCACAACTGTCGTAGAAAATAAAACCTGAAACTTGGTCTGAATAATTCAGACCATCCCCTTGCACAGATTACTGTCCTTAGCCACAAATACTCAGAAGTGGGAGAAGATTCATTATATATACAATTCTTTCAATTGTCATCCAGTTTGACATAAATCTGGAATAATTCCAAATTGTTGTTGGGAAGAAAAACTTAAAAAATCCTTAATATTACCAGATGAAATTCCTAAAAGTACCAAATTAATGCAGGAGGGAGGCATTTCTTCTCTGGGGTCTTTACAGAATGAAGCTTAAACTGAATGAGAAACTGCTTTAACTTAAGCTAAAATTCCAGATAGTTTTTTGGGGTTTTTTCCCTTTCTGAGGTCAAAACTGTCTATTTAACAAGGTCCCTTTGTTCATTATATATGCACATGCAGTTTACAAACTGAGTCAAGAGAGACATTTTGTGCCATTTCTGATAACAGCTCCTCAGACTCAAACACCTCTTTAGCACTCGATCTATGAGTCAACACTCCAACAACTGACTCTGAACTGCTGAGTTTTTCCTATGGCAACCACCATACTCACTTAAATGAAAACATTCTGAAAAAAAAAAGAAGAGAGGGGATGGGGTTAGATCCTTGCCAGCACAGTTTCTTCTGTGATCAAATTAAAAGCAAACCATAGTGGTTATTGGATGTGAACAGTTGTCTGCAGGTTGTTCTTCAGGTCATGCAGACGAGCATGGAGAGGGAGGAGAAGGAAGACAGCAGGCTGAGAAAGGCCAAAATCTGACTTAATTTATGTTCTCTATAATCTGTTCTTTTTTCCTACCAGCGGTGGCTCAGAATGCTGATGCATGTGCCTTTTGAAAGTTAACATTTAACAGAGATTTCAGGTCTACCGAATTCCAAGAAATAAAAATAAACTCTTGCCCTGCTTCAGCTGCCAGCTGAGGCCAATGTTTGCTGAGGGGAATGCTCAGAACCACAGAGATTTGCAGGTGGAGGAGTTCCAGGAGCCTCCCAGGCTGTGCCCCCCTGCCCCACAAACCATTTCTGAGCAGGCAAATTGAACCCACTGCTGCTTTTCCCTTCCTTATCAAACTGTTCCAGCTACAGCAGAGTGTGTACAAATGTCACATTCACTGTGCTCACACACAGGGGTGCACTGAGCAGCCTCTGCACTCTGTTTGGGTCCCACCTCAGCTCCAAACATCCCACCAGGCCAGGACTGCTGCAGTGAGGAGGATTTAAACAGAAATGCCTCTTCCTCCAGCCCAGGCTGCAATTAAAGATGTTTGGAACTGCCTTTCCTGTGGTCAGTGTCTGAACTGTCAAAATAAAAGGGGAAATGTGGTTAAGTGTTCCAGGCTTTGTTCTGAAACCAACTATTACATGGAGGAGCTGCACATTTCCCAGGATGTTCCCAGTGCTGCTCACAGTGACACTGCTCAGAAACGTCAGCATATCCTGCAGGCCACCCCAGATTCTAAATGAGATGTGTGGGCCTCTCAAACAACACCAACAATAAAATCCCAGGTGAGCTCATCCACTTTTTTCTTAGCACAGGACTCCCTCCCACTGCCAGGCAGGTGAGGGTCCCCTGGCTGTGCCTCTGCCTTGTCCTGGGCTTTCACCCTTCTTTTCCCAGGTAAAAATACATTCAACATTCAAAAAATACACAACATTCAACAAGCAGGTGTAACACTGTTTGAAAATAAAATTACCTCTCTTTAGTGAAAAGGAACAGACACACTGGGCTGCTTGGAGCAAATATACATTTATCTTAAGACCAGTGTGCAAAATTCTGATGGATTCTTTATCTTTTTTAAAAAATAATCTCTCTGTAGTGGCAATAGAGCATGCTTTTTGAATATTTCTGAGAATATGATCTACCTGTAAAAGCAATTATACTGAGCCCTAAGGTGCAAATAATTATGCCCATAGAGTACAGGAGTTGTTCCTTGATTGTCTTGGTTTTGAATATAAAATACGGAAGCAAGAAGAGCCTCAAATGTGACACACTTTTATGAGTATCTGAAAGTTTACACAAACCAGAGCTGGGGATTTCTTTCAGAGGCAAAGATACCAAAGTTTTATGAGTCAGCATTTCTGAGAGATGTACCTTAAAGTCTTAAAGGAGGGAATATTCCCTGTAATGAGGAACAACTGAATAGGCAACCGTGAGAAACTGCACTGAGGGGTTTTTCACTTCAGCTACAGATGCCTGTATATGTCCTGTGACTGTTTCTGAAGCCAATAAAACCAAAACTCAGGGGGGAAAAAAACCCACAGAAATTCTGTCTGGTTTGTGCACAAAACCATAAATTGCTCCCAGCTTCCCTGGAAGCAGCTCCAAGCCTGGTCACACAACCAGCTCCCAACTCTCAACCACCTCAGTCCAAGCCTGAATTATTATAATGACACCTGGAGACCCCAGGATTTCCTTCTAGCCTGAGGTTTGGGAGCCTGCAGACAGAACCAGGTCTCCTTTAGGGCTCTTTGGATGAGTGAAATGAGGTTGGGGGTCTCTCCTTTAGGGACACAGCAACACAAAGCTACAAAGCCATCCAAACCAATTCCAGGCATCATCCCAAACACAGCTATGAGGAGATTTCAGAGTGGCCACGTGTCAGGAGGCCAGGGATGAGTGTGGGGCAGGTGATTCCTCATTGCTGGGCTGTGCTTCCCCTGCAGCCCAGCACACGTCACACCTCGCTGCTTTACAGAGCCTCCAACACCTCCCTGCAGTCAGGATTCCCAGAGATGGAGAGGAGAGGGTAAAACTCCCTCACTGCCATTCAAGGGTGCAGGGGCTTTTATCTGGTGCCAGAGGTGGCTACTGAGCCACTTGAAAATTCACCTACAGAAATGGAACCACGGTGTGAATGGGAAGGGAGCAGTTTAAACTACTCCTAAAAAACCAGTTTGAAACTACTCCTAAAAAACCAGTTGGAAACTACTCCTAAAAAAGCAGAGCTTTGTCGAGACTGACTGAAAAACCTGAGGGAGGCCAGGGAGGGTTTGAAGCACGTGCATGAAACATTCCATGAACCCAGAATTCTGCAGAAATCACCTCTGTGCTGGTGAACCCCAACGTGTTTCCCATCCCAAATGGGTTCAGCCACCATGAATTCACTTCATGGTCAGGATTCCTCCCTGCTGGAAACAGCCCTCAGTTAAAGACACACAGACTTCAGGCTGCAAAACCCACCCCTCACAACTCAAAAATGGGGAGTGAGTGGTGAAACCAAGATTCCACTTTCAGAGCACAAGAGGATCACATTTCTTCTCCACCCCACACTCCCCTCACCGCCCTCCCTCCACTTCCTTCTTCTCCTTTTTTAATACTCTTCCAGGTCTGGCAGCCCGTGTGTTTTTTTCCCTCCATAGAAACCGACATAACAGCGAGTTTGAGCCAGGCTCCAGCTCCACAAACACAGCCTGGCCCAGGGCAGACTCAAGAGAAACACAGAGACATGGAAAGAAATGTCCAGGATACCCTCAGGCTGCCAAGCACATCTGATCCTTCAAGGCATTGCTCAGGATGAAGGCTCAGTCCGTCTGTCCGGTGAGGTCTGTCCAGGAAGGCAGCACAACCACCTCCCCCAGCATATCTCAAATAATGGCACTGTGAAACAGCACCCATCACATAATGGATCGAGCAGAGAGAAGGAATTATGTGCCCAGAATGGCACTGAAGGAGCTGCAGTTTGTCACTGCAGGGTTCAGTGTCACCCCACACCTCGCTGGTGTGGGACTCTGCAGACACCAAAATGCACACAAATTAAACAGGTTTATAACTGACCTTCTGCAGCTGGGGAAGCACATATAGAGGGCACAATAATCTGCCACAATACAAGAACAAACCCCAGTTTTTCTGCAATTCAGATCTGAGCCCTAATCTGAGCTGCAGGAGCAGAACTGCTCAGTTGTGTGTCCAAGGCCACGTGTGCCCATCAGACAGCTCCCAATTATCTAAGCCAAAGGAATTTATGCTTGCAAGAGCAGGAGACTGTTCCCAATGTTAAAGTGAAGTTTTAAATGAGAAAATACCTTGCTGTACACTGTTTTACTCCTTTAGTGCATTTTCATAAAGATCTTAGTACAAAAAACTGAAGCAAAGAGAGAGTGACAAAGTAATAAATGGAAGAAATTATTTATCACAATTTAGGGCTTTCTGCAGTATTTCTCTTGCTTTTCAACACAAGAAGCTTCAAACCTTTGAATAAAAAGACTTCAAAAACACCAGAGAAAGTGAACTCCCAGCCCTGCTATATTACAATTATTCTGCTGCAATGTTAGGTAAGAACAGCACAGCTCAGTATGGAAATGCCAAGTGAAAACAATTCCTGCTATCAGCAGGGGCAGGCTCCAAGCTCCTCACTGCTCCTTCCCTCCCAATCTGCAGGAAACACCAGCCCAGCCCTGCCTGGGCACTCAGGGACCTCCCCTGTGCCTCTGGAGAGCAGAAAGGGACAACAGGGCTTGGGAGCAGGGAGATAAAGGAACCCAGCATTGTCAGAGGGGAGAGGGAAAAGAGCAGAGCCTGCTCACAGAGAGGACATCCACCCTCCCCAAGGCTGTGAAAACAGGGAAATTCAGTCACTCTGGCCTTTGTGGGCAAATGGGATTCACCCCTGGAAAGGATGAAGCTCCAACGCTCCCTCCCCTCTCCTCTCTCCAAGTACAGAGACAGGAGGCTGCAGAGCATCTCCAGAGAAGCTGGCACTGCACTACACCCATCTGCTCCTCTGAGCTGCCAGGGAGAGAATAAACTTATCAGCAACTGCAGGTTTGGGGGGAAAAGCCCTGGGCCAGCAGCTGGGCTGTGTGGGTGCTGCACACCCTGCCTGTGACCCCACCAGAACCCCACATCATGGGCTGGGCTTGGAAAAGACCTTCCAGATCCCTGGGCCCAGGCCTGAGGCACACTCTGAGCACACAGAGTGTGACCCTGGCAGCATCAGAGCCCTCGTGGGCAGGAGATGATGCTCAGGCAGGTGAGTGATTCACCTTCCCTGCTGGTGGTGACCTGAAACGCTGAGCAGGGCATTCAGAGCACACTCAAACACAGAGAATTCACACACTGGACCTTCTGCTCTCCCCCACTTCCTCCAGACATTCTGCTCCCTCTGTGCTCCCCTGTTAACCTTAACAAATGCAGAGAGAAGAAGAATCAAACAACTGCTGTGTTTCAGTGAAGTCATACTGGAGATTCCCATCAGTGTGGAGCCATGTGACTTCCAGAAATGCAGCTTTGATTTACCCCAGCTCAAGGGAGACTGGGATCAATCCAGCTGAGCCCTGCACCTTCCCAGAGGATGCTCCCAGCTCAGGGGGGCTCTGCTCTGCCCCCCTCCATCCTGCTGCCCTTTCCTCTCCTGCTGCAGCTCCTCCTGACCCTGGCACAGTCACGCATCTGCTTCCAGGCCAGGACACGACTGCACTGCAATAAACAACTTTTCTTAGAATTCTATTCCCAACCCCCCTTCCCCATCCTGTGTGTGTTGTCTGAGGCTGTGGTTCAAAACACCGAGACAGAATTATTGCAACCCATCTTTTTTACACACTGTGCAGACTGTCTCCTCAGCATGATGCATTTTTAATAGGTTTTCTAAATGCAGACAACCAGGCTGCTAATAACAAGCTGCTTTTTTCCCCCCCTTTTTCTTTCCTCCTCCTTTTATATATTATTTTCACAAGGTAAAACTGCTGCAGAGCTTTGATGTCTCACTGCACCTTACTCAAAGAAACAGAGTTTATATGGCAAACAATTGCAAAATCCACAGCACTCGAGCTGTTAAAGCTGTAACAGGCACCACTGGAACGATCCTGGTGCTTGCCACTTCTGTCAGGTCCACCACAAGTTCTACTCTCACAGGCCACAAAAAGAATATTGTTTGAACATGAGTTGAACAAAAGATTTCAGGATGCTGGGCACCAAACCAAGCAGAGAGATAAACTCCAAATTTAGCCTGCCACAGGCAAAGCCCATCTCCTGCAACACTTCAGACAACTCTGGGAGAACTCCTCCTCCTCGTTGGAGCGAGATGAAGAGAAGAAATGCTGTTGTCTGGCTGGAACACCTTTCATCTCCTGTCCTATCTCCATCTCCACTTTGCAGCTGCCCCCTCTGCGTCCTTGGCACCTCATGAATTGCCAGGCCACCCCTGCAGGATCCATCCCCAGCTCTGGAAAAGGGCTGAGCCTGCACTGCAGGCTGTTGCTTCAGCCCATGCCCCAGGTGTGACAGGAGAGTTACTGAACAACAACAACACCGAGGAGGAGATGAGAGCAGGAGGTTGTGGCTCTGCACGTGGGTGGCTGGATGGATAAAAGATAATAAAAGATGATAAAAGATGGAGAGGCAGGCAGGCACTCCTTGCTATGAAAGAAAAAGGCATCACCCTGCTCAAGCCTCCCTAAACCCCACTGCACTTTCAACCTTTAGAAGCAAAGCTGCAATTTAGCTTCATTTTTGCAGAAAAAAATACGTATATAAATAAAAACCAGGAGCACTGATGTCACTAACTTCTTTTCCCCCTGCTTTTCCAAAAACGGAACTTTAAAAATGGGCCAAAATTCAGGAGAAAAGGCTCTACTGTCTCCAGAGCTAAAATGTACCAGTTTGACTTGGCAGCTGAACAACTTTCCACTGATTTGATGCTTTCCCCCTCCTCGAATTCTCCCATCCAAATGCAGCTGGAAATGTCGTTAGAGAAAAGAAGAGGCATTTCCTGTGCGGTTCCCCCTTCCCCCACCACATTCTTGGCACAAAAGGCAAGGGAAAAGCTAGAGAGACAAAGTGTGCATAAGAGGGAGAAGAGAGAGGCAGTGTGCAGGGATTTCTGGCTGCTCCCCAGAAAACGTACAACAGGAATTGCAGGGCTCAAAAGAGACAATTTACCCCGTTTCTGCAAGGCTCTGGAGCCCTTGGTTCAGTATGGAATGGTGGTCAGAGACAGGAGCATGGCACTGCAGCCTGGCCAGGACACGTTCCAGATCCTGCAGAGTCCCTGGAGGAGAGATCCTGACACTTCCCACAGCCAGCCACACACAGCTTGGTTATTTACACCTCAAATCCAGCTGCATTCAAATCCTTCAGAGCTCCAGAAGTGGAAGGAATAATGGGGGAGAGGGACTGAGGACAGAAGATGAGATGGGGACGACAGAGAAAAGGTTTCTTTTAATGCTTTGTGTCTTTGGCCACATCTGACTGACTTTTTTAACAGCACACTCTGAAAAAGGCACCGAGCAAGGCTTTGCACAGGACAAGTTTCCAGCACCTCTGTTTTTCAGAGCATGTGTGTTCAGCACTTTGTGAAAATTAAATCCCTCCAAGGTATCCAAATCCAAGCCCTGGAAGGGGCTGGCATTTCTAAAAGCAGAGCCCCAAAGGTCTGCAGGACCTGGCTGCTGCCCAGTCATTTTGCAGTGTGGTGCCCTGCAGAAAGCAGGCATTGTCCCAGCCCAGAGCCCCCAGTGCCACTCCCAAAGTGCTGTAACATTCAGGGTTCTTTGTGAAAATGATCCCACAGCAACAGTCGTGAGCTGGGTACTGCAATCTGAC
This sequence comes from Zonotrichia leucophrys gambelii, assembly GCF_028769735.1. Taxonomy (NCBI): domain Eukaryota; kingdom Metazoa; phylum Chordata; class Aves; order Passeriformes; family Passerellidae; genus Zonotrichia; species Zonotrichia leucophrys. The sequence continues at coordinate 2,319,780 of NC_088190.1, read as the reverse complement.
TTCCCCTGGTTTCACTTAGTCACTCTGCTCCAGAATGGATCAAAGCCTCCACAAAGGTTGAGTCAATTTAAACATTCAGTTTGCTTCTTGAGCTGTGAATTAAATGCATTCTTTGGTGGCTGGGTAGGGATGAGTGACTCAGTCTGTATAAACATTAACTGACTCTAAAGCTAATGGAAAAAAGAAATATGGAAAGGAGAAAAACAGAATCATACGTAACTTCTTGTTTCAGCTGGCAGCAAACCCAGATTCAGTGGGTGCACAGCAGCTCGTGAGGACTCTGTACCATCCAGTCTGGTTTTTCTAGGGCACAAACACACCCCTACCTTTAGGATTCTTTAAGTCTCAGTCCGAAATTCACATCCGTGCAGGGGAAGGGAACACATAAAGGGTGTGGCCTAATGACTTCCTTCTTTGTTCTGCAATCAAACAGCACCAGGCTATCTCTGCCCTCGCTTCCTCCTTGGCAGACGGAAGAATTCTCAGCTCAGTAAGACCTTGCACTCTCTCCAAAAACTTCCAATGGATCCCATTCTTTCAGCAGGGACCCTGCAGAAGTTTTTACAGACCTCTGACAAGAGCACAGCGCTGCGAGCACACGCATTTACAAGCAATTCCTATTCCAAAGAGTTTAAACCCAAAGAAAAGGAAAAGAAAGGCCCCTTTTTGCAGATCTGGATTAACACGATTTAGATCATACTTACAGAGGATTTATGTGGCAAAGGAATTAAATTTACATATCCTTAGTCTCAGCTTCCACTGGAGCTGGCTGCGAGACTCCTCACTACGCTATTCCACGGAGCACATGGAGCTTGAGATGCTCAGCAGTGCCTGGCTCCTCTGAGCAGCCAGAGGTGTTCTACCTGAAATCTGAAGGAGAGGCAGAGAAGCAGAGGCAGTGTTGACTGTGCAGACACCTCTGCAAACACAGCTCTGAGGGCACTGACCTTCCCTTATCAGCCCCGCCGATAAGGCGCACTTGGCACCGGCGCTGCTCTGCTGCCTGACTGCCAGATGATTTAGGGGCAGCTCCTGCTGCTCTGCTACTGCATTTCACTCTCACCTCTGTGCTCTGTGACAGGGCCAGAGGTGGGCCTGGGCAACTCAGCTTCACTGGGAAACAGCTGGGAATGCTCCCATTTGTGTGCCTGGAGGCTGGGGATGGGCTGTGCAGTGCGTTCTGAACTGCACTAAACTCTCTTTACTGCAGCATAAAGCAGCCTCAAGCTAAACCAAAATGCCCTGTAAGAACAGATTTTATAGAAATGGTTTCTGTAATGGTGCAAGTTCTGTTTCAGCCCCAGCACAGGTGTAACAATGCACGGTGGGTGTGTGTTTGCTGCCTGCCTGGTCACGTCTACAGCCAGGAACTGTGAGACAGAGCAGGACTGAGGCTGTTCTCAAGTTCTAATTGACCAAAAAAAGACAGCTCACCTTGGAATGTCTGCTATGGACACTGCCTGTGGATGCCCACTTCTCCACACGTGCAGACATGTGAGCCCCCACATCCATCACTGTCCAACTATTTAAACTCTTTTAAAATCCATTAAGAACTGAGGGGTGAGAGGCAAAAGCTATAAGCCAGATCACTGAGGGAGAGCTAAACAAGGGTCATCCTGGTCTCTTCCTTCCTCTGCTGAATCCAACAGCGTCCCAAACACTGAAAACTGGGCACTGGACAGAAGAACAGTGCACATATTCCTCCATGTAAGCAGTGAAAGCTCAGTCAGCTCTGCTTCCTGCACTTTCTGACCTCTCATGTAGGCAGCAGTTAAAGAAAACTCAAAGGCTCCTGGAGAAAAAAAGACAATTTCATATATTGCTCTACATATTAAAGTAACCATTACAGTCTTATGCTTAGGAATGTTCCAGAACCAAGGCAAAAGCAATTAATTCTCATTCAAGTGAGGTGGTTTTCTTATCTCCTCCCTCCACAGACTCTCCCCACTGCTGCACAAGGGCCCTACAGTAACAGGAGCATTCAGCTGCAGTTTGCTGTTTTTCTAGAAAAGGAAGTGAAAGTGCACTAACATAGAAAGAACCTTAAATTAATGCTGCAGATCAGCAAGAGCCACCTCACAGTGCCTGGGAGTGTCTCGTGGCCCCAGATTATCCAGCACGCTCTGCAGACAGTCTGGACACCTCCTAAGCCCCTTGGTTCCTCCGGATGTCCTTCTCCTCCCTCTTCCTGCCTGCTCAGAGGGAGGGAGAAGCTGTCCATGCACTGACCCCCAAGCCAGGTGCTGAAATGAAATCCCCAGCTCCACTGCGCAGCAAAAGCAAAACCTTAGGATGGAAAAAGGCTTCCCAGAGCTATTTGAGAAGCATCTCCCAACACGTGTCAGTGAAATTCTGGGCTTCAGGAACTCAGAATAGTTCAGACCTGAGTATTTAAAGCAGCAGAAAATGGATGGAGAACACTTCAGAATGTGCTGTAAGACTGTAAGCAACTGCAGGCCTCACTCAGAATGGGAAAGCTCGCTGACTTTACAGCACAACACTGATAGGAATCCTGGCTTTACCAAGAACTGCTCTGATCCACCCCAGCTCTGCCTGTAACTCAGGGCCCACCTCATACAAAAGTGCTCATTTCAAGTGCTCTGAGCCCCTAACTCCAAGGAACACACGCAATAGAGAGACAGAGAGACAAGAAGGGTTTCAAGCAGTGCTCAGCTCTGCAGACAGATCCCCACAGGTTTGTGTGTCACTACCACCTTTTCCTTCCGAAGCTGCTCGTCTTCACCACGGCTACCAGTGTGGTTAGATTGAGTTAAGAATCCGTGGTTAAATATCTGTGGTCATAGTAAGTGAGTGAAAAAAGGTGGTTGAGTTCTGTAGGGGTGGGGTGAACACGGCCAAGGAGGAATGAAATCTGTTCCGTATCAGCTTCTCAAAGCTCCTCTCCATGAGCAACCACGCTCACTTTGTTCTGGGAAAAACGAGGCAAAACACCCTCCTTTTTACTGGCAAATCTCAGTGGTGGCAACCAGATGTGTTAGGATTTACCAAGCAGTGACATCCACATGCAAATAAACACTTCAATTTTGTCAGGATGTTTATCCCTGGTGTGTGGCTCCATCGCTGCCAGCTACACTTGGATCCTCCCAGCTGTTATCACCACTATCTTAGCTCCAAACCTGAAAGGTGGGAACTCCAGAAGCACCAGGAGCAGCGGATGGTGCAGAAGTGCAGAGGTTTTTTGGCCCAGGTTGCCAAGAAGCTGTGCTGTGTCCCCAGGGATGGTGAGGCTCACACAAAGCAGCCCAGCTTCTCCCTGAGCTGCTCTTTCCAAGTCCCTTTTGTTTCCCCACAACACTTTGCACACTCACTGTCTGTCTCCGCTTCCTCCTGCCTACCCTGCGGTCGGAGTGGGAAGCCAAGGGACTAAGGCCAATTAAATGTGGGAGCAGGTGGCAGCCAGGTGGAATTATGGGAAGGAGAGCAGAAATTTCCTCTATTCTCGAGGATCTGCTCTCTCTGCACTGAGATCATACTTACAAAACAGGTGCTGCTGCACCATATGTCTCAGAGAAAGTCACACTAAGCAAATTCTATCTTGCAACAGAAGAATATTTTTTTTTTTTCCTTTTGGATCCCTCAGGTACCAGAACCCTCTGGGGAGACTCTGGGGTGCTTACACAAAAAGCGCCAGGAGCAAAATGTGTACTGGTGAATCTTGCAGTTGAATTTACGTGCAACACAATTTAGTCTATTACTCCTTTTTTTGTATAAAAGCTAAAAAGAACTTGGACACTGTTGAACCATCTTCTCAACACAGCGTGGAGGCACAGAAGTCTGCTGGTTTTGACCACTTCTTATTCATTCCCTTCAGCAAATGAGTAGAAAAGCGATCCAAAAAACCTCTCAGACATAATGATGTTACCCTTTATTAGGAAGCCATTAAAGAATTATTGGGGTTGTCAGAAAGGCCTGACAGGAACACTTAAGTCATCAGCCTGCTGTCCTCTCTTTCACCCCTATTCTTGGCCCTTCCTTTGGAGATGAGTATCTTGCACAAACAAAATTACCTTTGATTGCAACAGTTGAACTTCTGAGAGCAGGGAAAAGCAGCTTGCTGACTGCAGGGAGTGGGGCTGCCCCAGACAAACACGGCAGAAGGAACAAGAAAAACAAGTTTTAATTAAAGCCACTTCTAGATTATCAATTTTCCCTTTTGTACCGTGAAGTTTGAACACACACACGCCTGAAGAGTGTGATACCAGTGACACGTTACACAAGGCGATTCGGGCACTGAGAACAAGGTGGCAACGTGTGAACAGCAGGATCCTGCAAAGTGCTGAACATCCCCAGCTCCAAGAGGCTGCACCACGCAGCTCCAGCAGGAATATCCCTTCTGACACCTCTGCTGACACGGGTCATACTCGTCCCTCGCAGAAAAGCTCATTATTTGACTTAGTGCTGCTGACAGGAGGTGGCACAGCCACGGGTGGCTCCTGTGTCTCCCTGCCCTGGGGATTTCCACATCCCAATATCCCAGAACCAGGGATTCTTAACCAGAATTTACCAGCCCAACTTTTTGCATCAAATGTTCTAAGTTTAATTGATGTAATCTGAGAGAAGAATTTGGGGTTATTTTTAGCCAGTGGTTGCTGCTGCTTTTTATGTATATACACTAAGGAGACAGCCATTACCAGGATCGTTTTACATTATGTTCATGCATAACTGGATGTAGGAACATTTTTATAGGTCCATACACACACACACTCTCCCTACATTTTAAGTACATATTTTTTACATACATGTCAAAGGATAATTCTATGTGCAAGGAGTGTATCATCCTGCCACTACACAAAACAACTCCCTTTAAACCAATCAGTTACATCAATCTTTAGTGTCTTAAAATTTGTCATACCATCAGAGACAGAAATTAATCTATAGCATTGTAAAAAAAGGAGAAAGCACAATGAATCGAAATTTGCAATTCATGGGCTCAGTGGGTTTTTTTTTTTGGGGGGGAAGGGGGAGGAGGCTGACAAGGGAAGCTGATGGATTTGGCTTTAAAGCCGAGGGACCAGCACCCCCTCCCCAGCTCCCTGCTGTCACCCCCCCAGCCCTTTTTCCAAGTGCACAGCGCCTGTAAAAATTCCTGCGCGCTATTTGCAGGCAAGGTCACTGCGAAAGGGCATGGCTGGGAGCCAGGGTGTTTTTCAGCTGAGCTGCAGGGAGGGGAGGGGAGGCTCAGGAACTCAATTAGAAGTTTCTCCAGTCTAGCCAGGAGGCTGGAGCCCAGACTGCGGCTGTTCCGCCCCGCGCCCGCCCGCCCCGGCTGCCGCCGCTGACGCATCCCGCAGGCATCCCTGGAGGAGCCGGGGCAGCCTGGGGAGCCCGGGCTCTGCATCCCGGCCTCTGCATCCCTGGGGGAGCCTGGGCTCTGCATCCCGGCCTCTGCAGCCCTGGGGGAGCCTGGGGAGCCCGGGCTCTGCATCCCGGCCTCTGCAGCCCTGGGGGAGCCTGGGGAGCCCGGGCTCTGCATCCCGGCCTCTGCATCTCTGGGGGAGCCTGGGGAGCCCGGGCTCTGTATCCCTGGGGGAGCCTGGGGAGCCCGGGCTCTGCATCCCTGGGAGAGCCTGGGGAGCCCGGGCTCTGCATCCGCCCGCCGGCCCTCTGCAGCCCTGGGGGAGCCTGCGGAGCCCGGGCTCTGCATCCCGGCCTCTGCATCTCTGGGGCAGCCTGGGGAGCCCGGGCTCTGCATCCCTGGGGGAGCCTGGGGAGCCCGGGCTCTGCATCCCGGCCTCTGCAGCCCTGGAAGAGCCGGGGCAGCCTGGGGAGCCTGGGCTCTGCATCCCTGAAGGAGCCTGAGGAGACTGGGTTCTGCATCCCTGGAGGAACCGGGGTACCCTGGGCTCTGCATCCCTGCCGGAGCCGGGGTTCCCTGGGTTCCCTGCCGGTCTCTGCAGCCCTGGAGGAGCCCGGGTACCCAGAGCTCTGCAGCCCTGGAGAAGCCGGGGCTCCCTGCCGGCCTCTATAGCCCTGGAGGAGCCGGGGCAGCCTGGGCTCTGCCCTGGAAGAGCCCGGTCTCCCTGCCGGCCCCCGCTCCTTCATCCCTGGCTGTTTCCCTCACGCCATCCCTTGGGGGATGTGCCCCGGCCTGTCCCAGCGTTCGGCTCCGTTCTGCAGAGCCGCCTGCCCGGCCCGGCCCGCACCCAGCGCTGCTTTGTCACCCTCCGTCACCTTTTGTCACCCTTTGTCACCCGGGAGGCGCGGGGCAGCCCCAGCCAGCAGCTCATTAATTCTCCGTGGCCTGATTTGTCTCGAGGCGGAGGAGGGCAGGGCCGGGGAACGCACACGGGATATTTGAAATACTGTCGAATGTCACCCAAGGGGAACCTTTGCCCTAAAATTGTCACACAATTTCCCCGGCTGGGACTGTGTCCAAGGCAAATCCATTCAGCAGCACCGCATGACTTCCTCCCGTGCCTGCAGGACAGGCAGCCCTGAGCAGGGGCTTAAAGCAGCACCTGCATGGGCTGAGCTGCTGCTCTCCTCCCCTGCGGGCTGTGCAGGTGCCAGGGCTCCTCCCCGAACCCACCCGCGGCTCCTTGCGGGTTTCTGACCCGGATTCTCAGCCCATGAACGAGCAGCAAAGGCTGCCAGACAGACAGCAAGGGTTCAGCACTAAAATCTGCCCCCATAGCGCCTGGGAGCTGAGTACTGACAATGCATCCCATAGATGCCATGCTGGACACTTTTAAAAATATGAGAAGGTTACTCACACTAAATATATAAATCCCCCTCCCCCCGTGTTGGTTTTCTAGTTAATTGTAATGAATTTGGCACATCACCTGGGAAGTGAAACTGCATCTTTAACCATCTATGGAGTATTTCATACAGACCCTTTGAATGCATATCCATACACAGACATTCACATCATCCCCAAGTATTCACTTCCCTTGTTGAGTTTAAAACTTCAGAACAAGAGGGTTAATGAGCCAGCAGGACCTTTCTCTCTTGCCTGAAAACTGGGCAGCACTTCCATAATTCCATAATTGCACAAGGAATCCTCTGCTAGCAGGCACACGTGATAGCCCAGGAAATGTGCTCCGCAGTGCAAGGGGGGTTTTTGTGGTTCCCATCTCCAGGAGCTCCCCTGAAGCCAATGCACACCAGCCTGTCTGAAATTAGAATCCCTTTTTTAAGGTCATGTCACCTCAGATTTTTTGATAAAGGCTGAGCAGTGCCTGCCTGAGAATAAATCCAGCCAGTCCTCAGAGGCGTTGTTGCATGTCAACTGGAGGAAGTGATTAAAAATTAATGCAAGAGAGGAGATCGAGAAACCTGAAAGGGTGTGCCCGTAAAACACACTTTCAATCTGTCTCGTCAGCAAAAGAGGAAAGAAATCAGATTCTTATAACACCAGACTCTAGGGAAGTGGTTGGGGCATGAACTCCGTGTTCCTGCACGGATTCACCCTGAACAATTAAGGAGAAGAAACCCCACGTTGCCACAGAGCTGTTTCTGCCTCGCTGGCCGGGCGGGGATGCTGGAGGAGGGGAAGGCAGCGTGGGGTGTGGAGGTGCAGCTGTGGGTGGCAATTACACTGCTGGGATGTGCAATCTCACCCTGCTGGAACAGATGGCACTGAGCTGGCCTTGGACCATTCGCTGCTCTGGCTATTGGTTTGGGTTTTCTCTTTTATTATCGTTGTTGTTTAAGGTCCTCGTGAAACAGCCTTGAAGGGATACAGAACCTGTTTCTCGAGGCTTGTCTGTGTTTGGGCATAAAAAACACACACATGCAGAGCAGGAAAAGGAAAGACAAACTTAACAGCTTTTCAGGAGGTGGAGTTCAGAAGCAATTTTGGTGTTTTACACTATCTTCATGCACAGGCCTATGTCTGAAATATTTTGTTTGGCTGGTAATGAAGATCTGAGGAATCAGCAAAAGAGCAGAACCTTCCCTGTCCACTAAAGAAATGTTTCTCCTCCAACTGGAAATGCACTGAGTTCCCCCAGCACAGCAATCCTGTTTGGAACTTGCATGGCTATTTGGATTGTACTAATTTAATTAGCAGATATAATTTCTACTTAGATGTCTGGCAAACAGCAGGATTCAGTCTTATTCTCCTAAATAGACTGAACAGTTAATTTAGAAAAAAGCTAATTTTTTGTTTGGAAAAAAAATGAGGAAGGAGAAGGTATCCAGTTCATGGGATTAGCAGCAATATTCACAATTAACTCATGAGGCTTCCCAAAAGCTGGGGCTGCTATTCCTTCCCAACCTCCTCCCTTTCCTGACCCAGCTAAAAATCCCAGTCATTTCATTAACAAGTTCAGACTCCTGTGCTCCTCACTGAAGGGTCTTAACCTGTGACCTTTGCCATTTCCAAGCCCTCCTGACTCCCCCATGCACCAGCATCCACCCCTGGGACCTGCAGGTTTTACTGCTCCCTCTCCAGCACTGGCAGCAGAATCAGAGATGGAAATGAAGCTGAAGGAGGGACAATAATAAATGCAGAGCTTTTATATTATGCCACAGGCTGTATGTTGGGACAAGAATTCCTGGCTGTGGATACCAGCAAGGGCTGGAAATCCCTGGAAAAGGCAAACATGGGGAACTGGAGCAGGAGCTTCATCCCAGAGCTACACCCCAGCTCTGCAGTTACTGAAATAAATCAATTTCAGGAATTCAGCAGGGGAAAAACCTTAGAAAACCCCTCAGGAAAAAATGAGGAGGTTCCTCACAACCCTGCCAGTGACCCCTGTGAGAGTATTGCTGGTGCAAAATCCCACCCCAAACAGCAGCACACATCACTTGGAGGGGGAAAAAATCAACACAGAAATGGTCCCCTCATCATTTCATCTCCTGAGCATGGAGCACACACGACTTTTCTTAATTATTCCTGATGTTCATTGTAGGTTGCATCATTTTGGAACACCGACGGTATCATTTTTAAAACTCTGGTTGCCATGGCAGCACAGAATGTGGCTCTTAAATGTACTCTGCTTGCACATTCCTCTGATGAGAGGCTGCTTTTCTTTCTTTTTTTTTTTTTTTTAAGAAAAAAAGCATCTCCACTGAGAAACATGATATAATGACAAAAAAGAAAAAAACCCTAGAGAACAAGCATAGGAAGAAAATGGTGGCTTAAAAAATAAGGGGGAGGGGGAGAGAAAGTGGGCTGAAAAATACAGCCAAAAGGACACTTTTCTTTCAAAGGCAGAATGTAAGCAGAGCATTTTGGGCTCTCTCAGAAGGTTGTAAATTCAGACAAACCCAGTCAGTCACTTCCTTGGTGACAGCATTTACAGCTCTGTATTCAGCCTTTGTTTTCACCTCTGGGAAGGTTTAAACCTTCAACTTAAGAAGGTCGCATTGCTCAGCAGCAGAACTTTACACCTCGAGTCACCTTTGAAGCCCAGTGGTGAGGGCTCCATAAGGGCCAGCCAGAGCCAGACACTCTTACACCTCCCGTGGCACCTCTGCAAGACCAGGTGGACTGCAGGAAGCATCCAGGGCACAGGAATTCCAACAGACCCGTGGAACACCAGTTCAACCCAGTGGATACAGGAATTGCAATCCCAGTGGCAGATACATGGAACAATGTAATCCCAGTGGGACACAGGAATTGAATCCCATGGGATACAGAATTATAATCCCAGTGGGACACAACAGGAAATTGCAATCCCAGTGGGAACGAATTGTAATCCCAGTGGACAGGATTGTAATCCCAGTGGGACACAGGAATTGTAATCCCAGTGGGACACAGGAATTGCAATCCCAGTGGGATACAGGAATTGTAATCCCAGGGGGACACAGGAATTGTAATCCCAATGGGATACAGGAATTGTAATCCCAATGGGATACAGGAATTGCAATCCCAGTGGGACACCACCAGCAATCCCAGTGGGACACCACCAGCAATCCCAATGGGATACAAGAATTGCAATCCCAGTGGGACACACACAGAAATGACAATCCCAGTGGGACACAGGAATGGTAATCCCAATGGGATACAGGAATTGCAATCCCAGTGGGACACACACAGGAATCCCAGCAATTCCAGTGGGACACGGGAGTTGTAATCCCAAATATGTCATTCATACTGGGAATAGGGAATCCTTAACATCACCACCAAGTCTGGCACTGAAAAGAATCTGGCACTCCCAATAATGATCTCTTAATAATGACTTCCCCAAGGCTCTGCCATCCCTGCCCTGCAATTTTGGAGGTCCCATTTACAGTCCTGTGGGTGTTTTTTCTGCTGTTTTCTCTTTCAAAAGTCCAATCCTTTCTTTAGCAATCTCTTAAGAGCCTCTGCACACATTAGCAGGGCCCTGTTTGAAAAGGAATGGCAGAACAGGGCATTTTTTGCACCTCCCAGCACTGTGTCCTTCAGCACAAGTGGCTGGGTTTGAAAGTTGGTTTAAATAAGAACTCAGCCTCATCAGTGATCCCCCAGCCTCAGTCATTAAAAACATGGGTTGCACCTCTTCTGTGGGAGCTGCTTCACTCCCACCTTCCAAAAAGAGCCCAAAAAGAAAAAAAAAGCCAGTGAGACTTGCTTTTTGAAGTGCTCCTTCCCTTCTGGCTTCCACCAGCAGCGAGAGTGAAAATTTAAATTAAAATCAATTTCTCCAAATGTTCAGTGCAGTCTAGTTTTGGCACAAGCTCTCAAGCCGTTTTATCCTTCCCTAACAAGCAGCCTATCAAAAAAGATAACCCTCTAAGTGCTTCATATAAGTCTATAAGCAGCATTATCTCCATTTTTGCAGGCAGGTTAACAGAGACAAGGATTTCAAGCCCATCACTCAGCAGCAAAAATAGAAACCAACTCCCTGACCTTCACACCCATGCCCAGTTCTTAATTCCCCCATACACCCTGATTGCAAGAAAATTAATGATGTCCTAGGTCAGGAAATCAGCTGGAATGATGTAAAAAGGGAAGATACTGAGGAAATGAGAGTGAGGATGACACAGCAACCTCCTGGTTTTAGTAAGATCACAAATTGTTGCTCCAGATAGGATATATGGAGTTTGTTCTGCCTGTGGGAGTGGTTTAAGGTTTTGGAAACAAATTATGATTTTACATCCCTTCATTTCTGGAGGAGCAAGAGAGAAGGTCAATGCACATCAGGTGCTAAAAGCAAGATAAAGAGATCTAATTGTCACCAGCTGCCCAGTCATTGCTTGGGCAGTCAATGCAAATTCCCAATCAGCTTTTGCCAAAGAATGCAAATTCCCAGATTTAAAGTTTATGTGCTTTTTTCCCCTTGCAGATTTTCCAACAGCTGCTAAGTCCACGTTTCAAATACCCTCAAGCTGACCATTACCATCAAGATGCAGGTATGATCCAACAATAATCTCGTCCTACTTCTGTTTATAATCACAAACTATTTCTGTGTGTTCTAGAATCAACTCAAAGAGGTTTAACTTCCCATAAAATACCTAAGATTAAACCCATGAACAAGACTGATTGCCACAGAACCAAAGTAAGAAAATAAGATTCACACAAATCTGTTCACTCCCATCTTTTCCTACATGGGCAACTACTTCAGAACTTCACTGTGGAATTAGGAGGGAACCATAACAATCCCAAGAAAGAAAGGAAATTGAGATGCAAACTAAAGAACAGGCCTCTACTGATGAAATATCTGACCTGGAGTCACGTCTGTGCCAGATTTTCACCATTTTGAAACGGAAGCATTTGGGAATGCCAGCACAGCTGCAGTGGGTGTCTCTGCTCCCCCTGCTCCCTGCTCTGACACTAACAGGTAACTCTGAATTTGCAGTTCTACAGCTGCACAATGCAGTCCCTGAGAGCTCCCAGTGACACCCAGGAATGGAAATGGGCTTGGGGGATCATGGGCTGTCACAGCAATGGGTTTGGGATTAAAAACACCCAAATGAACCCACAAACACCAACTCCCCTGTGAGAGGATTCAGTTTCCATGAGACTGAACCACCTCAGACCAACACTTCTCTTTTCCTTCTTTCCCACCCCAGCCCTGTGTGCCTCAAAGGCCAGGAATCACAGGATGCACCTTCCCTGCCCTGCTCTCAGGTGCAATTCTGAATTTCTGAATTTGGACAGGGTGAAGAGGAGGAGTGGAGTCCTGGCTGGGTCTGACAGCTGATGCTGCTTTTATGGGGGAGATTAACAGTAAACTGGATTGTGCCCCGAGTTCAGAGTTCAGCCTTATCTCCAGAATCCTTCCCCTCTTTACACATTCCAAGGGTTCTTACAACTTCAAGTCACTCAAGCATGCAATATTAACCCCTAAACAAGCTCTCACTGAATTGCCTGAAGGAAAAGTGGGTTTAGAAATTTTTTTGACAATGTATTTTTAACCGCTCCAGTTTGCAGAAACAAAACAACTTTCACTTCCTTCTAAACAATCCATATGTCCGTTCTTGTGTCCGTGCCATCAATGCAAATCATCCTGCTTTCAAGTTGTGTACAAATACAGAGCAGGCTCTTGTCACTGCATACACCAGAAAAAAGCAAATATTCTTGTAACCAGTTCCACAGCCAACAGGGACACCTCCCTGTGACCCTGCCTTTTTCAGATTCCCTCTGGAAATGCAGCTGGGAATGAGATCTGTCCCACAATTCAAACAGTGACAGGCAGATCTGGTGTGATGTAAATGTTGCAGGATCATTATTTCCTGGGACACAATGGCATTCCTGCTTTCTGCAGTTCAGAAATTGCTCTGGCCTGATAACCAAGCCAATGGAAGCTGGCAGGATTTGGGGTTGGTTTTAGGACACATCTACCAATGCACATTGGGGGGTTGGGTTTTCTTCCTCCACTTTTCAGTTTTCTCTGGGATTATGTACTGAACTTCCCAGCAGTGGGAACCTCTATTGTGTTTTTATTACCTCTGATTTCTACCATAACACAAATAAACTGTGACTAAAAATACAGGCAGTGATTGAATAACACTTTGTGGAACGCTCTATGACAAACCTGCAAACCAACACAAGCCTCACTGCTTCCCAGAACCTGAACCTTTTTGAGGTGGTTTTGGTTTGGACAACCAAAAACAAATACTCACTTCCTCACTTTCAATATTTTGTGACAAAAAGGGAAAACTTCAATAGAAGCCAAGGTGCTGAACTTTGATTGTGAACAACTCCTTGCACTGAAACACCACCAAGCTGCAGCTGGGAACTTCCAGGACAGCTCCAGCTTGGGCTTCAGGAGAGAAGTCAAGAGCTGACAAACTTCAGGTTGATCTTATTTTAACTGGGGGGAAAAGGGGAAAATGCATATTTCAAATACTTCTGAATTAATGTCTTGAAAATGAAATTTAAGCTTGCAGCAACCAAAGCTTCACCTGCAAACCCCAGCAAAGGAAATGGTTCCAAACCCAAACCCTCCACGGTGCCCCTGCACTGCCACAGCAAAGCCCAGCTCCACTGGACAACAAACCCAGGGCTCCCAGTCAGGACTACTGAGGCTTCCCTGGAAGCACGAGGACACAAAAATTTAGTCCTTAAGTGCATTATAATCCCTCTCCTTTTCCTATGCAGATCCTTATCTTAATTAAACACATCTTCATTTTTTTTACCTGTTCACAGCCTTCATTTTTGATGAGCAAATGCTTCTTTTTGGGCCTTGTATTGCTTATTTTTAAGGAAAAAAAACTCAAAAATACAACACTATCCTGAAACATTAGCCTGTTTGTAAAGCAGCATAGGAAATGGAAAGCCCTGTTTCTATATTTTGACTGTGTTCTGTTACTTAGGCTACCCCACGAAAGCCCAGCTCTCCTGCAGACCTCTCTGGGGCTTTCTCTGAAGGCGCCTGTGATGGATTAGGAGAGATCCCAGTGAATGATGAAAGCTGATCTGCAGCTGGGGAACGTGCACTCCTCTAACAGTCCACCTGGGCAAAGCCATCAGGGCTCTTGGATATTTCTCCAAAGATACATTCAAATTCTGTGATACAGAACAGCAGCTCTGCTGTGCTTTTGCAGGAAAATGCCCCATTACTGCCTGTTATCAGCAAAGCTCTCGAGAAATCCATTTGGAAAATATTTTCCTATAGCGTTCACAAGGAAATTAAAATGTAATTTAATGACAATGAGTATGAATGGTAAGATAAATGACTCCTAACAAGAAGGAATAATACATTGCTCTGGTGTTCAAGTGTTTTAATGATTATTTGTCCACTTTTTGTTTGTTTATTTTAAATAAATAAGGGGAGAGGGAGAACTAAACTACTACTAAATAATAAGTTCCCAAAGCACAAGGAATCCTTTGGGAAACAACAGAAGATACGTAACAGAATTCCAGAATAGAACTGCAGGAACAAAACACATCTTCCAGTCAGAAAAAAAAAATATTTATCTGGGAAAATTCCTCCAAACCCATCACCACAATTTAAATACAAGACACAAAATGTGTGTTACTTACCCAGCTCCACCAGATTAAAAAGGGGGAGAGGAGGAGTGTGATTCTTCCTCCTTCTCCCCAAACCTGTTCTCTTCTCCTCAGAATTTAGGTGGGGTTTTTTGGGGGGATTTTTTTTTGTGCCTGCTGTCATAGCAAGTCACATTTTCCAGAATTATGTTTCACATTTTCAAGAGAAAAAAAAAAAAATCCTAAGGGCCCTCAAAATGGTTTATGAGTGTACTGGGCACCAGTAAACTGCAGTCTCCAAGTCCTTCAGTGGGAAAAGGGTTCCTGCTGTTAGGAAAGAGAGGCCAAAATGAGGCACAGCTGTTTCTCCCTTATTTCCAACCCTGCTCGTTTTCCTCCATTCAGGCTGTTATTCCAGACAGCTGGGAAGACTTGCAATTGCTTTGGGTTTTGAAGTTTATGTCTTGTTTTAAAATTAAGGTGAACACTCATCTTCTCTTAAAGAATAAAAACGTTTCAAACCTTGAGAGCCATTTCTAGAACTTTCAGTTGAGCTTGTGAGAAAGAGAAGGAATGACTGCTTCCCCTAAAAAAACATCAAGAGCCATAAAAAAAGAGACAACAGCCCTGACCTGGACTGATGATGGGACTGAAATGGGACTCCTGAGAAAGCAAGGGAAGGTGATAAACACTCAGAGCCACAAGAGCTCTGACCTTTGGGGCCTTGGATCCACATGGAGCTGCTGGACACGGCTGTGCCAGGGGAGGGCACCTGGGAAATGCAGGAGCAGCTCCTCACCCTTGCAAAGCTTTGGAGCACACCTGGGAAATGCAGGAGCAGCTCCTCACCCTTTGCAAAGCTTTGGAGGATCCTGGGAAATGCAGGAGCAGCTCCTCACCCATTGCAAAGCCTTTGGAGGATCCAGGGAAATGCAGGAGCAGCTCCTCAGCCCTTGCAAAGCTTTGGAGGATCCTGGGAAATGCAGGGACAGCTCCTCACCCTTTGCAAAGCTTTGGAGAACACCTGGGAAATGCAGGAGCAGCTCCTCACCCTTTGCAAAGCTTTGGAACACACCTGGGAAATGCAGGAGCAGCTCCTCACCCTTTGCAAAGCCTTTGGAACACATCTGGGTAATGCAGGAGCAGCTCCTCAGCCTTTGCAAAGCTTTGGAGGATCCTGGGAAATGCAGGGGCAGCTCCTCACCCTTTGCAAAGCCTTTGGAACACACCTGGGAAATGCAGGAGCAGCTCCTCACCCTTTGCAAAGCTTTGGAGGACACTTTTTGAGTTGCAGGGACAGCTCCTCACCCTTTGAAAAGCCTTTGGAGGATCCAGGGAAATGCAGGAGCAGCTCCTCAGCCCTTGTAAAGCTTTGGAGGATCCTGGACCCAGAAGAAGGGAGGCAGGAAAAGAACAGCTCTGGACAACCAGGCTACAGCCTCCTGTTATCTTAATAAATTACACACAATTTAAACATCAGGTTGGATGCCAAGAGGCACACACACTGAAATGAGCAGATGATTTAACAAGAGGGAGAACTTGAGGCTCGAGTCAATGATGCCCTCCTGACCCGAGTGGATGCTGTGGATCATTTCTGCTCCTGCAGCATCACCTGCACTCCTGCTGCCCTGCATGCCCAGCCCACAGCAGCAGCAGCAGCTCTGGCAGCCGGGTGTGAGCAGGCAGATGGTCCCTGATGGTCCCTGCAGCAATCAGGGAGGAATGGTTTCCTCCTGACCACTTTCACACTCGCTCTCAAGTGACAGGCACTAAATCCTGCCATAAATCACTCACGCCTGCTCCATCCACCCACCCAGGCAGCGCCCAGCTCGGGGATGTGTCAGCCTGTTCCCTCCCAGGCTCCTCTGTGGGGAGGAACCGTGTGTCCTGTGCTTCCTAACGTGCTTTAATAAACGTTCAGACCAGCCTTTCATGCTCAGCAGATGATTGATAGCAATTAGTTGGCACTGACAAGGATATTGCTTGATGTGACAGACCAACAAAACACACCAATTTGTGCCAAGAAAATGTGTTCAAAAAAGGTGGTACATCTATAGCTCTAACAGGGCTCCTGCACTCAAAAATTAAATATAATGAGCATGTTCTGTATAAATAAGGGAAAGTGGCACCTCAGTGCATGACTGCATATGGATTTATTAAGCTGTACAAGTTCTGTACAGGACAGGCATGGTGGGTTGGGGTTTTTTTTAATAATCACTGTAGTAAGAGCATCAAGGCAAAATTCAGTTTTATGTTAACAACACTACTTCATTACCTCAGTTTTATCTCTGCACCTACCAGCACTTTCAGCTAGGCCAAGTCATTCAAGTTAAGTGATTTTATATGCCAATAGTGTTGTTAAATAGCAGGCAGGAAAAGACACAGTTCAATTGTCATGCGTGTCAGGAGTCTGGCACACACTCCCTTGGAGATTTAAACTTCTCTTTAAAGGAGAGCAATTAAACTGTTCATGAGGAAAGGAGCACCAACATCATTCCTACACTGAAGAGCTGCACCCGTTTCTAACTAAAACTAAACTGGTGTCAACAGCAACAGACTCGTATTTTTTTGTGTGTTGTACTTAAAATTAAGATGTTCCTAACTGACAAATCTAAACAAAAAGACCATTCTTATCAGAGCTGTTTGCACACATTCCAAGTACAGCTGCTCTGACTTAGCTGCAGGAGTTGAAATTCACCCATTAGGTTAAATATTATGCAGATTTTCCATGTGGACGCAGCATGTAGTGGATCCCAGATGTGTAAAATCTTAGGGCCTCATTCTACAAACTGCTCACCACTTTGTGGAGGCAGAAACCATCGAGGATTGTCACATTTATTTGAAAGAGCACGTTCAATTTCTAAGGAAGAGCCGTGTCCCTGCAGGAAAGGGCACTGGAAGGGGATGAGGCACCTGCAGCCCCTCTTTGCTTGTTCATCAACAGCATTTTAAACCAAATTAAAGCCAGACAATCCATGCCAGGGCAGGATATAAACTTGCAGACACTCTGTGAGAGCTCCCAGCTCTCCCATGGACAGGGGGGGAAGAAAGGAAAGTTCCCAGTTTGAGGACATGCAGAATTGGAGGACAGGAAGGAACCACTTGGCCCACAACGCGTGTTGTGACTGGACATCCCCCAGACTGGGGCAGGTTTCTGTGGTTTCCTGCAGACAGTTGTGACTGACACAACCAAAAAAACCTCCCTCTTCCCCTTCCTGTCTCATGACCTTTAGTGCCACTTGTTCAGGTTTGCTGTGTGTAACCATTGCTGAAGCACATTCTGAGTTGGAAAGGCAAAAAAAAGGAAAAGAAACACATTCTTAACTCAGAAGTGTCAGATCTTGAAAAATGCTGGGGAAGTTTTCCTAATCTACCACAAGGTACCAACTGTTCTAACTCTTGCAGGATAAGAGGAAAATAATTTTGTAGCATTTATTTCCAGCTTTCTACTACTAGTCACCTCCCCAGTATGTCTAAATGAACATGCCTTGAGTGTGAGAAGTTTCACAGACACTTATTTACCTAAATTTCACTCAGCCAAACTTCTGGATTTACAGTTACACTTTTAGACTCAAGTTCTGGGAAGCATTGCTAGTCAGGTCAGATCAGTATTCTAATGTGAAGCATCTTTAAAGCACATGGTAAATCTTAATCATTTTAAGTCCCTAAGAGAATTATCCTAAGCAACTTCTAAAATTATGTCCTGAGAATTGGGATTTCAAAGTAAGCATTTCTAATCTTCCATGCATCATTAGAAACCCTCAGGCCCTCAAAACCGACCCTGCCATGCTCCCCTTGGCTACAATCTGGTTTGGTTTAATTCCCCACTTTTGGAATCCAGGCCCACCTGGAGTACTAGCTTAGCCTAGGTAGTGATATTTTAATTTCCATGTCATTATAGCCAGCCAAAATGGTGGTACTAGCTTAGCCTAGGTAGTGATATTTTAATTTCCATGTCATTACAGCCAAAATGGTGGCTGCAATTCCTTTCTTAGCAATCCACTGTGACTGTGACAAGGCAAGGCTGTGGGGATGGCAGCAACAACTGGAGATTCCAAAGGGAAATTGGAATTTCAGACAAAGCTCAGAGCCATCACCTCCTCCTCTGGTGACGCTCGGCCCCTGGAACTCGAGCACTGGGAGGGAAGCTGGGAGTAGATTTTCATGGCATTCCGAGCTCCTCAGCAGGACACTATATTGAGCATAAACTGGCTGTTTTAATAAAAATTGCTTGGCAACAGGGGTTTGTATAATACAAACATTTCTACATAAAAACCCAAGGTAGCTTTCTCATGTGATTACAGCCGGGCCTGCAGTAATGCAGACCAGATGTGCCTCTTGCATTCCAGCATATTTGTTAATCTGGAGGTTCTGTGCTGTGTGGGAGGAAAAAACAGTTTATAGAATGATTCATATTAACCAGGTATGGCTGTTTTAAAACGCTCTTTACTATTCAGAAACAGAAATTAATCAGCTTCTCTTCTTTAGAAAAAAAAAGAGATGGGTCTTTTATCATCCATCACTTTAAAAACATTCCACGTTCACAGCTGAACCTTCCTCGTATTTAATTCTTGCTGCTGCTTTCAGACACTGCTCTCTGACTTGTGCTGGAGTTGTTTGAGCACCTTGAGCCCCTCCTGCCCTGCCCAGCAGTGCCTCCTGCTCTGTTCCAGTATGAAACCACCGTGGCATTTGGGCAATGCACAGAGTGCCTCTGTCAGATGTCACTCCTGTCACATCTGGGCAGCTGGAACTTTCACCCTGCACAGGGATGGCCACAGAGCTCAGTGGGAGGAGCTGGGACTGTACACAGCGTGCGAGTCAGCAAAGAGGAAGCCTTATATAGTTATTTCAAGTTTTACTTTTCTTTGGTGTAATTGAGAGAAGTATCAGATCTGCTGAATCATTGAGGTGTTTACCCCCTTCATGTCATGTGCTCCTGGGTCAGCACTGCCCAGAACTGCTCCACAGACACCTCATCTCTTTGAGAAGGATTTCATGGCATGTTCTGAACAGCAAACCCCAAAATCTTCATGTTCATGTTTTCCCCCAAGGTCTGCTGCTGCAGCAGAACAACTTTTATAAGCTACTAATTGTGTTCAGGAAAAAAAAGAAAAAAAAATGGAAAAAAAAGGGAGAGTAACCAGCCAGCCTGCCCTTGCCAGCTCATTGTTTGGGAGCTGCCTGCCCGCTCCATCTGAGCACAGCCTGGCAGAGTTGAGGCTGTGTTTAATTCCTGCATTCCCTGACAAAGTTGAGGCTGTTTAATTCCTGTATTCCCTGACCAAGTCGAGGCTGAGTTTAACTCCTGTATTCCCTGACACAGTTTAGGCTGTGTTTAACTCCTATATTCCCTGACAAAGTTTAGGCTGTGTTTAACTCCAGTATTCCCTGACCCAGTCGAGGTTGAGTTTAACTACTATATTCCCTGACAAAGTTTAGGCTGTGTTTAACTCCAGTATTCCCTGACCCAGCTGAGGATGAGCTTAATTCCTGTATTCCCTGACCAAGTCGAGGCTGTGGTTAACTCCAGTATTCCCTGACACAGTTCAGGCTGTGTTTAACTCCAGTATTCCCTGACACAGTTCAGGCTGTGTTTAACTCCAACATTCCCTGACACAGTTCAGGCCGTGTTTAACTCCAGTATTCCCTGACACAATTCAGGCCGTGTTTAACTCCAACATTCCCTGACACAGTTCAGGCCGTGTTTAACTCCAGTATTCCCTGACACAGTTCAGGCCATGTTTAACTCCAACATTCCCTGACACAGTTTAGGCTGTGTTTAACTCCAATATTCCCTGACACAGTTCAGGTTGTGTTTAACTCCAACATTCCCTGACACAGTTCAGGCCGTGTTTAACTCCAGTATTCCCTGACACAGTTTAGGCCGTGTTTAACTCCAACATTCCCTGACACAGTTCAGGCTGTGGTTAACTCCAGTATTCCCTGACACAGTTTAGGCCGTGTTTAACTCCAGTATTCCCTGACACAATTCAGGCCGTGTTTAACTCCAACATTCCCTGACACAGTTCAGGCCGTGTTTAACTCCAATATTCCCTGACACAGTTTAGGCCGTGTTTAACTCCAATATTCCCTGACACAGTTCAGGCTGTGTTTAACTCCAACATTCCCTGACACAGTTCAGGCTGTGTTTAACTCCAATATTCCCTGCCACAGTTCAGGCTGTGTTTAACTCCAGTATTCCCTGACACAGTTCAGCATTCCCTGACCCAGCTGAGGCTGAGTTTGCCTCCTGCCCTGCCCAGCCTGCTCCCAGCACCAGGAGAAAGGGCTAGGAGGGGCTGGAGGCCAGGCCATTTTACAGTCTCTCGGCATTCCAGCCCGCTGCCTAATTCCCATCTTTGGAAGAAAAAAGCAGGGGGAGAGGACAGGCTGAACTTTTGACCTGCAGCGCAGACACCCAACCAGAACAGAGCAGAGCCATAAAGGTGTCTGTGCAGGGCCGGCAGCTCACGACAATCGTCTGCAGCTTGTTTCCTCACCATCCTCCTCAGAAAAATGTTGATTACTCGTTTTATGATTGCCAGATGGTGGACTCTACTGAGAGCCTTCTTCATCCCCGTGACTGCCTGACCCCACATAAAACTGGAAGGGGCCAAGCCTTTCCCTACCATCCCACACAGAGGATGCCGAGACCTCCAAACCTTAAAGAAGCCGACCCCATTTGTACCAACGTTGTTTCCAATTCTGTGTAAGGAATTCACACCCGGGTTTAGAGCTAGCAGCAGGTCAGCCATTCCTAAAACATTACACTGCACCAAAGTGCACAGGAGGGGAACACCAGAAGGGGATTTAAACCTCGATGGGGATTTAAACCTCGTACCCAAGGGGTAGAGGTGGTTTTAGGAATGAGCATTTCACCATTTCTCTTGACTGCTGTGCAATGAGTGAACACAGTCACACACAAGGAAAGCAAAAATTCTATTTTAACATTACTGGCTTGTGGACACACACAAATATCCCAACACCTAGTCCAGAATGGCCTGTGTGCATACACTGCTCCAAATCAAAGGCATTTTATGCCACAGTGCCCAGGGAGTTTGCAGACAGAGCTATGGAATACAGTCAGCATTTATTACAGACCATAATCCCAGGCAAGGAGCTGCTGTGGAAGACTGACCTCTTATTTTTTCCCCACTGTCCTCAGTTTCCCCATATGGACAAGATCTGGACTTCCAACATCCCCAGCTTGGGCCAAGACTGAACAACACCACAGAGCCCAGAGCAGGGAGGGAACACAGTTCCCATTTCTGCTTCAACTGCAGGCAACTCTCTTCTGTTTGTCCTTAACTGTGCAGATTCTTTTCCCTGAATGCTTTTTTTCCTCTTGCTCTACCCCACCACCATAACCATCCAATTTGTGAATGCACCACAATGACCCTTTTCATGTCTCCCAAGTGGACACCAAAGAAACCAGAAAACCTCCCAGCAAAACCCCAAAAAATCTCATGGATTCATCTTCCAAAGAAGTAGGAATTGCCACTGGGGAGGCAGTGGATCCACCCAAGACTCCATGGTAGCAAATCTGGTTATTGATACACCCCAACCACGTTCCTCTGGCCATTTCCTCACCTCAGCAGTGTCTGCTTTAAGGGCTGGTGTAAACCACCTTCTTTTACATTCAGCTGCAAAGATTTTTATTGCTAAAATAATCTGGACACCAAAGGTTCTTCCCATGGGATTATGAGGCTAAAGGCACTCCTGTGCCCAGTGAACCTGCACTGCAGCAGTTGATCTGCTGTCCCACTGCAAATGCCAGGAGCCATACTGCTTTGCCATGCAAGCAAATTTGCTTTAGGATCCCATTCTCCCAGGCTGGAGCGTGCACACCCACCTGCTGATCCCAAGGCAGCTCAAATGCCACGCACTGCTTGCCTGTAACCTCACTTTTCCAGTACTCAATCAGAATCAGCTTCTCACTGGAGACAGCACTGGCAAAATGGAGAGCTGGCAAACTCAGGGGAGGGAAGTCCCTCAAGGCTCTTAAACACAACTTCCCAAATCAGGAAACCCTTAAGCCACCCATGACTGGTGGGAATATACACTGGGGAAAGCATCTCTGCATGCTCAGCCCACTCTCCTTCCTTCATTTGCCCACTTTCCAAGTCAGGGCACGGGGCTGGGTGGATGAGCAGAATGGTCCCTCTCACTCTCACACAACTCAGCTGATAAAGCATTTTTTCCTGAGAAAGCATTCTTTTCCTTCTAACTCCAGCCCTCAAGCAGTTCACACTCAGTTGAGTTGCTTGGCCTTATTCTGTTTTCATTCCCTCCTCCCATTCCTCCCTCTGCCATTTTAACTGCTAAAACCCCAAAGTTCACAACCTCACTGTCCTAGGATTCCCCCCAGATATGGCATCCTCCCCCCCATCAGCGATAAATAAGATTTACAGGGATGGTGACTGCATCATCCTCTAATCTCCCCCCGACATACCAACAAGCCATAAAGTTTAGTGTGAGCCCCTTTCTGGGCTTGTTTACAATACAATCCCACTTCAGCTTCTGTCTTGAATAGCTATCACGAAGGTCACTTGGACCTAATTGCTCTGGGTGCCTCCTAATGACCACAAATAGCACCTTTTTAATGAGCAGAGAGGGGGGAGAAAGAAAGAAAGAAAGTGAAAAAGGAAAGAATTCAGCCTTTCAAACCCAGAGAAAGCCTCAGCTCTGTGCTTCTCAATTACAAACAACTTTAACTTCTGCTGAACTTTACTAGAATATGCACAGGCAGGAACTCAAAAGGTATCTTAATTTTTATCACCTAGATTTAATTAGGGGATTGATTCTCCTCTCACATACTTCAGTTGGATTTTACTGCTCCCTCTTCTCCCTTAGGTGTTGTCTTTAGTGTGGTTCAGAGCAAGATCTCACCACAGCAGCACGGAATCACCACAGTCACACATGCAAAATGAGGACTTCGGGTTGTTTCAGGGAGAATTTCTTATTTACAAGTGGAATGTTCAGGCTCTATCACCACTTAGATATTATTTTTCTTGTACAAATTCATCCTGCTCTGATAAAATTTTCTGAAAAGACACAAACGCAGAAGAATTTGCAATGCTCATTATTTTTCTTTTCCCTGTGATCCTGATGTGACTCCTTCTGAACAACAAGGCCAAACGCTTGCAGGGATCCTCGGGTAACCCATCACAGAGCAAAACCCAGCCCACAGAGGTTGTGTATGTTACACCAGACAACTTCAAACACATTTGATACAACAGAATTAAAAATGTAAATAACACACTAATGAGGCCCCAAAAAGTAATGAATATAACGGTGAGTGTAGTCCAATATTCCACAATGAACAGAACCAAAAAATATGAGCACAGTTTCCCAACTGTCCCACTTGGGGATGAATTTACTTCATCTCTGATTTTAGAAGTACACATTGTTCTGGAAGGGAGAATTTCTTTGGGAAATTCAGCTTCATCCTTGTTGACTCTTCCCCTTTCCCTACTTTCAGATCAATGGAAGGGTTTCTAATTCTGTTCCCAGGATGGAGTTTTCCTTACTCACTCCTGTGACAAAGGATAAATTATTTTGGCCATACTGAGTTCCCTACACCAAACTGAGAAGTAAATTCTTTGCACACCTTTTTTTCTGCCATTTTTGGTTTAGGATTTTGTATTCTGTTTTTCCTTTCATGTAACATCTGGTCAGCAGAAGGGCTGATCCATCCTTCTTCTTTACTGCATGCATGTAACTCACATCCCAGCACTAAATACAGACCACATGAATCCTTCCAACACTGCCAGAGAGGCTGATACTCTTAAAATACTTACAAAAATGCAGGAAGTTATTTACTGAATTTAACATGCACTTCGCCTATAAATGAGTTAACACCAGGGGGAAAAAAAAGGGTTTTTTATTAATTAACTCAGGGCTGGGAAACATTTTGGGAAAGGGGAATGTGGAATGTGGATACCTTTTATAGTGGCGCCTGAATACAACTGGAAGTCTTAAAAAATTAGGAATTTACCCATGTAACCCTTATTTTTCTTTAGCAAAGGGACAAATCAGCCCAAAAGCAGCCCAAGCCAGAAGGGACATGAGCCAGTCCAACTATGGACAGCAGAACCAGAGGAAAGGGACATGAATTCAGGGCTCACTATAAAGAAGATATGTAAAGTTTGAGTTTATTTACAGTCAATTCTTGTTCCCATGAAGAGGTTTAGGTAAATAGTTCAGTATCTCCTTCAGCATCTTCTCTATACAGTAACACCCCACTTTTCACTGAATTCAGTGCTGGTTTGGACAGCGTGTTTCTGCAGAAAGCTCTCCCAACATGCACTGCCATCCAGAAACTTTTCCCACAGAAAATTGGAATACAGTTTAGGGGAAAACCAGAGCTAAACATGATTTCCATTTTACAAGGCAGCATTTTATGGGAAGGACACTGAGATGTGTCAATCTGGTGCTGTGCAATCCCCCCCGTTATTTACACTCGTCAGAAACTCTACTTTGAATTCAGCTCAGGGCGTTTTGACTTTCATCCAAACTTTCATCTTTCCAGCACTGAGGTTGGTTTCTGGATTTTCTACTTCTTCAAAGAGGCACCATGTTACCAAACAGGATCCTGCTTAGTTTTTTTTCTGTGTACAAAGGGCAACAATAAGTGTTTCCAAGAGCTCACCAGGCCAAAGGCAGCACAGGGATTTTCTCCATTGGGCAGCTCCCAGTGTCCCCTCAGTGAATCCCAGGCTAGATGGGATCCCTGGGAGCTGCCAGGACATCCTCCTCATGGACCACACGGCTGCAATTGTGACAGCCAGCTTTCATCCAGGTCTGGAGACACAACAGGGAGGTCAGAACATCCCACTGGAGGCAGAGGCTGCGTGCCAGGAGGAAAAGCTCATCAGGTCATCAGGACACAGCAGAGCCTGGGCAGGAGCGTTCTAACTGCAGGTCCACCAGGAAACTTCTTGTGTGGCCACAGACAAGCCATGGGGTGTTCTCTATCTCAGTTCACTCCTCGAGGAGCGGATAAAATAAAACTCTTTGTCACGGGGTCACACAATGGCTGTTTAACATATGTAAATGTTCCAACAGTCTCCAGCAAACCGAGCAGGGAAGGAAAGCAGGGAAGGAAAGCACGGCTGGGGGTGTTGCTGGAAGTGGGTCCCATGTCACTGGGGCAGCCATCTGAAGGCTGAGCACACCCAGGTCTCTTTAAATGCAAAAGCAGAGCGCTGTGAAAGGATTGTGTTCCTAATCACGCCTCCTGTCACAGCCCCGGCTTCCATTTGCCCTGAAATCCCAGCGCAGCGGCTCCGTGTGCATGTGCCAAAGAGCACGGCCGGCCTCTCCTGCTGAAAAAAGACTCGAACAAATCCTTCCAGACAGCATTAGAGAGGAGAGGACAGGAGAGGAGACACTACTGGATCCAAACAGGCACCTGGAGTGACCTCCGTGCCTCAGAGACAGTTACATAAGGGCGAGTGGGAGCCGCCAGGAATGCGGCACAGGAGGGGCTCCTGCGGCTGATGCCAGGCAGGCGCTGCCCCAGCAGCCCTGCAGGGCAGGGACTCTGTCCTTGGCACCAACACATCACCCACAGGGCACCACGACACCACAACTGTAAGAAGGGACAGGTTTGATGGAGAAGTGAAGCCTCTCCTGTATGAGAGCTGAGTTACACCTGAAGGAAATCCAGCCTGGTGGGTGCTCAGACACATCCCAGGGTCCCTCAGCTGAGGGGTGAGAAGCCCCCAGGCAGAACAGAAATACCTGCAGCGTGTTTGTTCCTGCTCCTTTGTGCAAGGACAGTGTGTAAGAAGTGTTGGAGGGGCTGAGGGACACGCTCCAGTTCTGTGGCTCATTAAGCATATGCTTCTGACTCAGGCATTTGGAAAACTGTGTGCCACGATCAAAATAAACCCAGGGGGAAAAAAATTAAAAAGTAACACCTTTTGAACTCATCTATGCAAGTAGAAATGAACAGGCTGAACCAAGATTTACCAGGAGTTTTGGTTTATTCATTTCGTTTTCTGAGTATCTCCACAGTCTTAATGGGGAGTGGCAAAGGGCATCCTGAAGATCTTAAACACTCTTTATCCTGTAGAGACCCAAAATAGCATCTTGTGATGTACTTGTGAAATTCTAAAGAAGTCACACAAAAGCCCAGAAGCCACAGGCAGGGGAAAATGGAGCACAGCAACACAACTTATGATTGCAGGACCACAGGAACACACAGCAGAGGAGGAGAGAGACAAATTCACTCTCTGAGTCATGAATGGGAGCCTGGGAACAGCAGGTTTGGGAGAACTTTAAAAGAGACTTCTAAAGAAGGGGCAGGGGCTTTCCCAGCACTGACCTTTGCTGCCTTTTCACCACCACCAACACTGCCCTGCTCCAGAGCCTCCACAGCTCTCATCAGCATCTCACTGTAATTGCAAGCTGCTCCCAGAAGATACCCGGGCACAGATCAAAGAGTGCTGAACACTTCTAAAGGCTTTAGCCAGGGACCTGTGCTGTGGATAATTTAATTAACAGTTCAGCATCCAACACATGACTGCAGCCAACTCTGATAGTGCAAGTCTTCAGCCCCTTGGAGAATAACCCAGGAATATTCCAGGACAGAGAATGCATCTCCTCCTGTCTGCTGAGGCCAACAAGTTCAACATCTCTGAGATTCCTCTCCTTGTTCTTCTTCTTACTCCTGAAGTGTTTCCTTTATTACATGAAGGAGATGTTTTCTACCCAGAGATGTTCCTCAAAGGACCAGAATACAGGCTGCCCCACTGCCCATCGAGGCTCTGGGATGTTAAATTAATGCTTGGTGTTACTCAGAAGGGCCCTGAACCATGGTTTAGAGCCCCAGGGCACTTTCAGAGATGTTCTAAGAGTCATTGCTGAACCAAGCCTGCTCACAGGAATGCACCACGAGCTGTTTCTCAATCTTTTCAAGCAGAGTTCACCAGAACCTGCTGACCTCCACTCTTGAAGAGGAAAAATGAACCAACGAAAGAGGGAGAGGAGAGGTTCCTTCTTGTAAAGGAGGAATCCTTCCTTCCTTCTTCCTATTTCTGTAAAAACAGAAGTGGCTCTTTCAATCTGCATTCAGGTAGCTCTGCTTTTGCTCAGTTCAAATGGGAAATGGAGAGACAAACCATGTGAAGAACTTCCATGGCTCCAGTGGAAAGCCACTGACCAAGCTCCTTCAACCATCCTTGGGTGAACTCAATGGATTTTGGTTCATTTGAAGCAAGATATAATGGACAGGAGGTTGCAGAATTTCATGTTTTCTCTCAGGAGAGCAGCACAAGGTGGTGTGACTGAGGAACAGGGAGTACTAAAAAGTTACCTTGTCTTCTCCATGAAAACATGAACCCAACACTCCCAGTTTCTCCATAGTCACACAGATTTTCCAGAGGCTCAGTAGAGCTCACAATTTCCAATCTTGTACAGCAAGTGAGAGATGAAACAGAACAGATTTTTCTTCAAAGCAGCTACTAATGTGAAATTACTTTCATCATATCAAATTTTGGCATCAAGTGTAAAGAGAGATCTAAAACCTCAACTCCATTGACGTGCACAAATAGAAGATGGGAGCTTTGTTTCACTATCATTTTACCCAAACAGATGATGCCTTACCCCATCCCAGCCATTGCAAAGAACAAAGCAATGCTGTGAATGGAGGAGGAAAATCTTGATGGACCTTGCTCTGTGCTCCATTAGCACATCCCTTCACATCAGCAGAAATAAAAGTGGCAGAAAGGACAAATTTGGGCAATCACCAGTCACCAGCTGTGTGGCACATCGAGAAATGAAAGTTTCCAAAGAGGTGCTTGTACCTTTCAATACTGGCAATTTTAGAATGTGCACATCTGGGACTTTTTGACAAGCAGCTCAACACTGGGCACGTCCAGCTGCACACACCAACTCACTGGGGCTGCTGGAGCTCAGAGCAAAGGGCAGAGCGTGCCCTGGTCCTGTGGTGCCCATCCAGCCCTGGTGCAGTGGCACAGCCTCTCCTCTGTGCCCTGTTTCCTCAGTCCCACACAAAGCACAAGTGACATCTCTCTGGCACGAGCTGGCTGCCAGCATGCCCATCAGAGCTCGCACTGAACTCTGTGATACACGTGAATATGGATTTCAGAGTCACTATTGTTTTCCCCTCCCTGGAAAGGGAAGGGATTCCCCATCCCCCAGCGCTGTGCAGCCCTCTCCACCTCATTTCCATCTGGCTGACGCTGCACTAACGCTGGAGCTCCAGCTGGATCCCACAGCATTGTCTTGAACATTGTGTTCCAGCCGGGCTGAGCCCGAGGAGCCTCCAGCACAAATCCCAGGGTTTGATGGGCACGCCGGGCCTGCCTGGCAGCCCGTGCCCTGTGCTGGGAGCAGGGCTGGCTCCTGGAGCAGGGACAGCCTGGGAGCAGGGCTGCCCATGGAACAGGGCCAGCTGTTGTGCTCCGGGGGTTTTGTTTGGGTTTCCAGACACTGCCTCTTTTCACAGCACGCAGACAAACGGGGAGACTCTCCCTAATGAGAGGGGGTTTGCTCCTCGAGCCTTCCCACACTCACCCAGGGCTTCACAACAGTGATTTCAGAGCAGGGTTCTTTGGAATAGCTGAGCCCACAGCACTCAGGTCACACACAGCTCCCGACATTTGCATTTTCCCTCTCCCCCAGTGAAACACAGGAGAGCCTTAGGCCACAGCCGAAGCCAAACCCCAGCTCCCAGCTCCATCACCAAACCCCAGCTCAGTCACCAAACCTGGGCTCCCAGCTCAGTCACCAAACCCCAGCTCAGTCACCAAACCCCAGCTCCCAGCTCAGTCACCAAACCTGGGCTGAAGCAGTAGCTGGCATTTCACAGGGCACGTGGTTTCCCTCTGTACTTCAGGCAGAAAGCTCAGCACCTTCCAAGAGTTAACAGGACTGGGCTGCTTAATACTTTACCCTCATCAAACATGGTGAGAGGCCTCCCATGCTGGAAACTCCTATGACCCAGTTAAATACAGTGACCCAATTCTGTTATGACAGGAATGAAGCCCTTCTAATTTTCTCAAACAAGAACCATTTCAACTAAACAAATCCAATCCAGTCAAATCAGCACTCGCACAGAACAGAAATCTGCAAAATTCCCTTTTTATTGCCATGGACTCACCCTTTCACAGGGCCATTCGTGTCAGTACATCTTCAAGCACTTTACAAATTAAGAAAGCACATTTAATATAAAGTAATTGCCCACATTTAAATTCCCCTCTTGCTTTCAAAGGTAAGAATCCCAACCTCAAACCAGGAGACCTTTCCAGTAAGCATCTGCACTGTTCCGCTGGTGCTTTCCAGGCAATACTCCTCCTAGTAAATGTACAAACGATTTCTCACTTACACCCAACTCCCTTTGTCAGCTGAGTAGAAGGGAATGCACAGGTGCCCTGAAATGAGTGTAAGCAAATTGGAAAGTATCTCTGGTACATCCCAAAAAGATCATCTGTGAAAGCTGCCCGACCTTTGCACAGCAAACCAGGTGCTGAGTGTCACAGATGTCCCCAGTGTGACAAGGTGAAGTCAGCCACAAACACGGGGAGGAAGTGCCAATCAGTGCACTCGTGTTTCAAACCACGAAACAAAGTATTTCTTTATGGGAACCTTTTTTGCTACTGTGGAAAGTTCTGATTGACATCGGTCCTCTACCTGACGCCTACTGATAATGCAATTTTAAAATGATAAAAATAAAAATTTTCAAACCTATTATTTCAAACTATTAACAAGTCAGGATGGAAGGAGGGGGAGGACAAAGGAACAGGTCACAGCAAATTTTTTAACCTTCCAACAGTCCCAAAACACCTGGCTGTTTAGTAGAGGCCACCCCAGTGTGCTCACACAGCCCCTGCAGGATCAGAGGTGTGTCAGGGGTAACAGAGCCATGACAAAAACAAAACCTCTCAAACCTTACAATGGACACAATCCAGCCAGCAATTCCTGCCTCTAGTGAAAATCAACCAGACTTTGTATGGAGCACCCAGCTTGCAATCTGGGAAAGGTTTGTTCTGTCCTCTATTAACAAAAACCAACATTTAACAACAAGTTTGAATTTCATTCCATCATCCACCAGTGAAAGTAACTTTTCTTACTCCAGATAATAACCTAAATATGGGGTCAAAACTGCAAATAATGATTTAGATTTTTTTCCACATCACTAACAGTTGACCCTACATGTTCATTCACTAACCAGGTAAAGCATTTTCATTTTAACCACAACAATATAGAACACACATACACTGATAAAAGCTGCACCTGCAAGTGTGAACCCCACAAAGCTGAGCTGTGTGTGCTCTCAGCCAGCACAGAAATCCACCCATGGAAGGACTGGGGAGTCTTCTGGGGAAAAACTGGCCACCAAACATTTTACCAGTGAATAAACCCAATTAATTTATCACAGACCTCCTCTAAAATGTGTGAAAATCCAGTGCATCTCTTGAACCATTCAGCTTGACAGAACTTGTGAAGAGTGGACTGTAGCACTCCAGAAATTTCTTACAGACTGCTAAGAACAACAGCAATGCTTGGCTGACTCTACAGCCTTTCATGTTTCTTTGTGTCACACATTGACTTTTTAATTCTTTATCTCCACGTGCAGTGAGCACCGTGGGCTTCCAGAGATGAGTGTTAATGGCCTGGCCAAAAGCAGAACCCAAAGATGTCAGCAGAGGAGGAGCCCAGCTCTCCATTCAGATCAGAGCTTTGACAGGCTTCTCTTTGACCTAAACCTGCCTTGCCAACACAGCAGACAGGCTGAGATTGCTGGCTCTGAGCAGGGACAGATGTTATCTGAGAGCTGTCATTACACCACTGAGTCACATCACCTGAGAAGACCTCTGGACTGCAGGGCTGGGATGTTATTACAAAGCACTCGGTACTCAGGTCTGTCTGCCTTTCAACAGCTGCAACCCAAACATGAGGTCCTGTGGCAACGCCATCAAAAATTTTCCTTCCTTTTTTTTTTTTTCATAGACAGCACAAGAGAAACGGAATGAAACACTGGCAGAGCTCAAGAATAACATCCATAAAATCTTCAAAATGAATTCACAAGTTCTTCATGTGACATCTGGGAACACACATTTATGATAAAAGGAGCAAGTTTGGCTGCATGGGCAGCAGCAGCCCTACACAAGGCCGTGTTCCTGAGTTCTGCCTAAGAACATTCTCCATTCTCCTCCCCATCCCAGATCCGTGATGCTCTCACTCACAGCGCTCCTGCCCTTTTCCCACTCTGCCTAAAGATCCCATGGGATGAGGATCACGTCTCTCCTTTACAAACTGGAATCCCTCCCAGCTCTGAGCACCCTTTCAGAGCAGCTGCAGTGCAGAATTGATGAAAAGAGGAAGTTTTCCTTGACACCAGGGGAGTGACACCCTGGAGACGGCGCTTGTGCAACCTCCTCGTGGGGCTGTGCTCTTGATTCCCCTGTCAAAGCTCAGTTGTCAGGAATCAAAAATAAAACTACAGCACAATGTTTCACCATTATTTCTCCTCCCTCAGCAGTATGAGTTCCATCGTAGGATCTCATAAAAAGCTCTGCAGAAAAATAGTACAGACTTAGTTTGACAGGAGCCTTCCTAGGCCCCATCCCTAAAATGTCACCAGAAGGACTGCATATTCACAATAAATACATTTTTCTTTTAACACAGTGCTAATTAGAGGAGAAATTGTTTGGCACTTTCTCTTCTGAGTACGTCACCAGCTTCTGAGGACAACACTCCCTGTCTCTGCCACTGCCTAAATTCAGAGCAACCACAAGCCTGTAATGAGTAACGTGTGAAGGCCAAGGTGAGGTAACGTCTTGGCACCTTTCATACATATTCATCAAGAAACAACAACTCTCAGCACTAACACACTCCTGTCTATATGTAAAATGCTTCACAAAATTCCTCTTAAGAGCCTTGTTGGGCAGGGAGGTAAATATTGTTAGTCCTGCTCACAGAGGTGAGGTGACTTGCCAGGGAAGTAACTTGCCCAAGGTCACCCAGTTAAGTGGTGTCAGGAGCTGGGACTATAAAACCTGCTCTTGCCTCAATCCTCTGCCCTACCCACTGAGGCAGCATTACCTCCCTGCACCTATGGTAATAACAATAACACCACCCATGAACAAGTTATACCTAGCAAACACCAAGTAATTCCAGAGGAGGGATGAATGAACTCCTATGTAGTTAATTCCAGGAGCTGATCCAGTTCAGGCCTGCCCATGAACAGAGGGAAATTCTTTCACATACACAGAAAGAAGAAAGAAAGACAAAGAAGAAAGACAGAAGTGAAGTGCTCCACATCAAGTGAAGGGTTTGTAATCCCCGAGCAGGAGCTAAACCAGACTGACTGCCCCAAGGACAGAGCTGCCTCAACAGGGACACAGTTTTTATAGTGCAGAAATGTCTCTCTAACCTGACTTACCCTGCTCAGCCTCCAAGGTGTGCTTGTGGCTTTAAATATTTTCTTGTTGCTGCTTTGAAGGCAAGAACAGACACGATCTCCCAGGCACCCACTGCTCGGCACTGGGGGGAGGAGGAGGAGGTGAATACTGTAGCTAGCTGAGAACTGTCAGATTGTGTTTGCCATCAAGGAATGCCATTTCCCAATGCCTGAGTTTAACTCTGGAATGAGATGCACGCTGCTGCTGACCCCTGTGCTGCCACTCCATAGACTCCCTTATCTCATCAGCCCCTGAGCATCCCATCGTCACTCCTCCGCGTTCATGTTCCCAAACTGTCAATCTCCCCGCAGTGACTCACAAGGTTCTGAACCCACCATTCGCCTCTGAGTCTCACTATTTTTTCATACAAGTCCTTCTGGTTTAGATTGAGAGGCGTCTTATTCTTCTTAAATGTTAAAAAACGAAATTAAAAAGAATCACTGAAAGCAATATGCCCTCAGCACAACAGCCTCCCTGAGAGCTCTGCATACTTCAAAGAAAAACACAAGAATCTAATTCTGCTCTCCAGTCAGAGTGCTGCAAATTAGGAATAATTCTGCTGAAGTCAATCAAGCCACAATCATTATAACAACCACTGCGAGCAGAAGTGAAGCAGGGCCTGCCTGTGGGCACATTTCAGGAGTGAAAATGGATTAGAAAATACATGGCAAGGGTGTAATAAAGTTTAGGTCAGCTTAAAAGACTCTCGATGAACTCCCCTTCTAACCCACTGAAACCAAGAATTCTCTTTACCCACATTCTAATCCTCATTATTACACAGTGCCAGCACCACCTGTGCATTACTAACACACCTCTGACAAGGTGGGGTGCTTGGAGATGGTTGCCAACCAAAATTCCAACACAGGCTTTGTTTGTCATCCCCACGTGGCACGGATATATCACCCACCAAGGATGGCTTCAGTTCTTTACCTTCTGTCACCTCCCAATTTGGATTATCCCACATTAAACCCAGGGCTCACTTAAGGCAGTGGTGGAGTTCAGCCATTGGTAATGGAACTGTTTAAATGCCTTCTCATCCAATCCTACTGCAAAGAGGAGGAAGAGGAGAATGGAATACAGGCTCTCCCCAAAACATTCATTTGGACATTTTGATATTCCTTAAGCTCCTGAGTAACCTACCCAAAGTGGAAGGAGTTAGAAACCCAGCGTGCCTATTTTCCAGGGAGCCCAGAACCAAACCCAAACATGCACATCCACACATGATTGGATTTGCTGGTTTAATCAGCAAGTACCAGTGACTCAATTAGCCTCTTAGCAGTGCCTAAATGGCACTAATTCAGCCCTGGCTGCTGCAGCACACAGCTCCCAGGCTGTCCCTTTGGATTTAGCACTAACAGCACGGCTATTCTTCTCCTGACAGCACCAGGGGCCCAGACAGTCTCCTGCTCTCTCTCTTTTCCTCTGTTCTGCCAACCACACAGAAAGAAAAGACCCCAGGGCTGACTGTGTGTGAGCGTTGAGTAGGAGGAAAAAGGAAGAGGGAGACACTATTTCTATTCATTTTACAGCTTCATCCATCAAAAGCTTTTCTAAAAAAATTGAAAAATGCATTTCCAGAAGCTCCTGGTTTAGAGCAAGAGCCTAATAAGGTGTTTAAGACACTGACCCAAGCTCTGGCAGCCATATCTACTACACAAAAGTTCAACAAATTACAGATTACTTACAGAAGCACTGTTTGATTCTAACCCACACTCCCACCATTGTTCATCTGTTATTTATCTTTTTGGGGTTTAGGATAAAGGATAAACCATGAACACACCCTGCTTTTAAGTGAAACTCTAACACCTTTGGCAATCCCAAACAGCAACACACAACCCCAGTGAACAAACCCCAAAGTGCTTTTGCTGGGCACTCAACAGCACATTTGTTCAGTTAATTTTTGTGACTTTCCCTTATATAACAACTAATTTTCAGGCAGATTGATTCCCTGGTGAGTTGTTGCACATTGTGCAGCCATAAAAGCACCAGTGACAGTCAAAGAAGGTGACAGGAACAGTAGGCTGGTGTTAGGGGAGAAGCCAAAAGGAGTTTTGGCAGCAGCTAAGTATATGTCAAATTAAAGTGACCAAGCAACTACAGCTTCAAAAGTATTGAGTCAGTATGAACAAAATGTGCTGTCAAAACACAACATGTCAGAACTGAGCCCATCAGATCTAGTTTACTTGATGACTATACATAAAATTACAGGTCAGGAAAAACATAGGAGATCTCAGAGAAGGAAAAAAAAACCTTTGCTAATCAACCTTCAGTGTGGAAAGCAGAGTAATCTTACCCAGAAAAAAGGAGCAAATGACACCTGAACTCTTCTCTCTCTTCTTCATAATTCTCCTCATAACTTAAAAATGAAGTCTCATTAAAAATGGTCAAAGGTGGACTCACTCTTGGTTTGAGAGCCACATTTGCAAAAGAGGTAATATTGCTTTAAATCCCTCCCAGCAGCTTCCCAGCTGACAACAACTTGGCATCCAAAGGCTAGGTAGGAACTTGGCAAACACACAGCATTTCTACAACAATATTTGCAACATAAAATGAAACAAACAAATAAAAAAGAATATCCCTTTCAAGTACTAGACAGTAAACAGGCCTTGCACTCCCACTCCCCTTTCCTTATTAATATTCAACAGTTTAAAATAAAGATGTACCAAAAAACCACCAGGGAATCCAGGGAATTCATTAAGCCTTCAGTATTTCAGTTCACCAGCCTCTGATTTCCAGTCAGCTGAAACTGGAAAGTCATTACTTCAGCTGCAGCCCAGGTCAGAGGAAAGACTAATCTGAGGCTGACAAAGCTGCCAGATTCCAGGTTCAGGATGAATGCAGCGTGCTTGGGGAATTATAAAGGAGAATAAGTAGAATGCGGTATCTTAATTAAGGAAAAACAAACAACCTGTGCCAACAAACAAGGACATGGGCTGGGGCAGCATAAATCAGTGGGACTGAGCAGGAGCCACTGAGTGAAACCTGCACAGAAACCACTGAGCCTCCTATCCCTGCATGTTCAGGTCAGCCTGATATTGGAGAGATGCTCAAGAGTGAATCCCACACATCCCTCACCCCTGCCAGCCCAAACCCAGGTGGGTCCCCAGCCATTGCCCCAAGGCCAGCCCAGCTCTCACCACACCCTCCCCCTGCACAAAATTCAGCATCATCTTTCCTGCACTGAGGACAGGAAATTGTTGCCAGCGAGGGGAACGCCATGGGAAGTGTGCAGGGACAATATCCTGCTTGGTGCATCCCCACAGCTTCTCAAAATGGTCCCAGATTTGCTGCTGAATCCCCTCCTAACTCAGCTCCCAGCTGCTCCCAGCACTCCCCATCCAGCAGCAACTGCTGCTCCTCCTGCCACTCTGGCTTTATCAAAACACTGCAGCCAGACAAGCACATCTTTGTAGGGTTTTTCTTTTCTGGGTTTGGGTTTTTTGCTTGTGTAGGTAAACTCCAAAGCGGCACAGAAATTATAAACTGCAGCCTGGTATTTGGGGAAAGCCTTTCCCTCAGTGCTGCAGCGAGGGGGGCAGGCAGAGGTTTTACCAAAACCAAGAGAGATCACAATCAAATAAATGGAATTGCTCAAAAACATTCTCTTGAGTAGGTGATGTTACTGCAGCTTATGGACATTTTGTCTTCCCTCGTCAGAAAAGCTGGCTTGCTAATTTATGGGCAGAGTGGGAAAAGCAGAGGGATACAGACAGACACAGAATACTTAAAACAGGCCTCAGAATGGAGACAAAGCTCCCCTTTCACCTCCTGCTGCTATTTACCATCTGGGATCCTGAAAAGGGGGTGATGGGTAGTTTTGTGATAGGTTTGGCAAGGGGCAGGACATTTAGGATTTTCTGTGTGTAACGAGGTCATGTGTCAGCGCCTTTGCAGCACATGGGAACACCATCCAAAGGAAGGTTCAACAAAGGGGTTGCCCTGGCTGAACTGGAAAGAAATTCTCTTTAAAAATATCCTGGCACCAATGCAGGGTCTTACTAAGATTAGTAATAATAATAAATTTGCAGAAAATGCCTCCAGAATGTAGCTTGGGAAAGCACAGGGAAAAAATCAAGGAATGAGCACATGCAATTAAAAGTATTTTATATTAGTCTATTTTTAGAAGTGGTAGGAAATTTCAAAGCAAAATGAAAACTGAATCACAGCATTTACACCTCTGTTTGGAAATCATATAGGTTGGGTCACTCCATGTTTTTTGGTAACTTTTGCTTTCTTGAGCCCCTTACACTGTGCTTAGGAAGTAGGACCTGAACAGGCCAATCTGAAATGTGCTGCAAGTCTGTGGAGAGGGAGAAGTGCTTTGAATTACAGGATTCTGTGACATTTCCACTCATTTTGGGGCTTGGGGTGGTGGAGATAACTCAGGATTCAGTCTCTGCTTGTAAGAAGTGAAGTGGTTTTATTCTTTCTTTTTGATGGCTTTGTTTCACAGAACAATTTACAAAGAGCAGTTACATGAAATGAGGACTCCTGTCTTCATAAAGAGAATTATTAATAGGGTGAATTTCCCATCATAGGGTGCTACAGTAAATCTTTAAACAGAATCCTTTAACCCAAGGACCTGAAAGTAACATGAGCACCCCAGCCTTTTGCCCAGACTGGATGTCTGCTGAGTGAAGTGATTCTACCAACCCTCCTACTGCAGACAATTCAATCTGTGCACTGAATTATTTAAAATCTGTTCTCTCCACGATGCCCAGATGTGAGAATTAGTCACTAGAACTAATGCAGCACTTTCCTACCCATGAGTCTCAAACTCCTGCTTGGTAGAAACCCCATTTTCAGGTCTGAAAGTTCTAAACCCAGGATGTCACTACTACAACACAGAGTTAAAGGCAGCTTGTGCATTGAGGAAAACAAAACTTCACAAGGTACTGATGGGAAATCAAAGTCTCTTTCCCCAGCCTGGCACTTGAAGAAGGAGTCAGAACTCTTAATTTCTCAGTCTCAAGGTTGTTTATTGTTTCTTATCTATAAAATTCTTTCTCCTGTCCTGCCAAGGTCTGTCCAGCAGGTCAGACAGAGGCACACTGGTGTTATCTTTTTATACTAAAAACTACATGTACAATATTTACAATTCCTTCCCAATACCTATCACCTATCACAGCGAGCTTCTACTCTAGACCAATCCAGAAGTGCCACCATCACAGCAGAAGATGGAGGCCAAGAAGAAGAAGGAGAAAGGCTGGACATGCCCAGATCCCTCCATCTTGCCCCCTGAACCCCCATTCTAAAATCCCCAAAATCGACTTTTTCACCCTGTGATAACTTCACTATTATTCCACCTAAACTGTTGTGGCTTGTTGATCTTCCTAGCAGGTTGGTAATTTGCTCCATGGGCCATAACAAACCCAGAGGTGTTTTGGGCTCTGTGCCAGGGTCTCTGAGCATGGACCTGCACATCCCCCAGCCAGCCTCACCCACCCAGCTACTCCACAGGAATATCTGTGAAACCAAATAGATGGAATATATGCGAAATAAAACCTCACCAGGCCTGATATCAGCACAAAAATCAATTCTGAGTGACCTGCAGCACTCCAACCCCCTGACACAGCCACAGCCTGGGCTCTGCAGGGCTGCAGAAAAGCACCTTGGCCAGGCAGAACATGGAATAAAAGCCATTTAACAGAATCATGACAACCACATGAGGCTGCTACTGATACTACTGTAATGGTGTCACCTAGCTGCAAAAAAACCAACCAATAAATGGCTTTTCACTCCAAAATTCCTGAGGTTTTTCTGTACGTGTTGTTCTGCTCTGAGACAATAACCATAGTTCTGCTTTGTCCCCCCAGGTTTGAAAAGAGCTGCAGAAGGAGGGGGACACATGCACACAGAGGTTAAAGGCACTGGACAATGCTCAGGATTGGAAAATGTTACCAAAAAAATAAAATAAATAAATAAATATAATCACAGTTTTGATAGTTCTGTGGGAAAAAAAAAAAACCTTAGCAAATTTGCAACAAAACTGTTAAGTAATTAAGGCAAGACACTTCACACATGAACTTAAACTGCTAATTAAATCCCCCCTGCTTAATTGACTAGATTTGCATATCATTCAGTGAGGAATGGGAATGGCTTGGGCATTACACAAGCACTTCCTTGTACAGGAAGGCAGCTCAGTAACATAAACTAAGTTATATGACAAAAACAATGCCAGTTCTGAATGAAATAGAATTTTTCAGGAGAGATTTTCAACATGGTTTTGTGAGGAACATGAGGACAGAACTCACTGCAATCAGTTACTATTCCAGTAGTGATATTCAGAACTACAGCAAATGTTTTAGATCTGTTCCATTTCCCTGCTATTTAACCCATCATCACTGTCTGCTCATCTACACAAAAAATGAGTTTACATCCAAGAGAATCCATTTCTACTTGGAAAACCCCAATTCCTTCATTTCAACAACCACAGGAGAAAAAATATCAATGTCTGTCCCTCTCCACCACTAAACTCTGTGTGAGTTTAAGGAAGGTTTGAACAAACTTCCAGACTGCAGCAACAAGGAATCACTTTGACTCTTTAAGATCAATCACAGCCAAGGAAAATGTGTAATTATCTGTAATTCCCATCATTCCCAAGCGACCCAAAGTGTGCAGAATGAACCCAGGCTGGCAGAATCCCTGCTCCAAGGAGGTCAGATGATGTTTTTCACAGTGGGTGAAGACTCAGAGTCAGGAACACAACTTCCTCACATGGTAAAAAGCAGTTCTAGGAATTCCTTTCAATAATCTGCTTTCCAAGTGAGAGCTCTTACACCTGGAGAATCAGGGCCATTCCAGTCTCCAAAAGAAGAGTATAGATCCTAACATCTCACCACGCTGTGTGGAAGTTGGTGTCACATCAGCTGATTGCACATTCCATTCACAGATATTGATAAGAAATATTTTTTTTGCCTCAGCTTGTATCTTAAAATAAATAAAATCAATTCTTTATCTCATTTTTTAAAAGGTTCTGTAAGTCTCTGAAACATTAATATTCCCCCTAACAAAGCCAGCAGCTGCTCTGCCAGTCTGTGACATGGATGGTTTTGTTCAAAGGTTTTCATGTGGGGTTTTTTCAGTTCAGTGTGCTTTGCATATGAAACAGGACATTTCCCCACCCTCCACCCCCATTCCCTCCTAATCCAGAAGGGACCTCACTTCCTCCCTCTCCAACAAGCAGCTCATTCAGCAAAAGGGAAATCCCGAGATGCACTCGGGCACAGAGCCTAGAGAAGGAGCCTGGAGAAAAACACCCAAACCAACAGACCCAACAGCAAACACACCACCACACTCCCAAAAAAAAAATATAAAAAGAAAAAGAAGGGCTACCAAGTGTGTCCAAAGCAGCAGGAAGAGGAGCAGCAGAGCTGGTAATTATGAATTTACTTCTGCAAACTCCTCCTTTGGGACAGGGCTCTGCCCTGCTGCTCTTTAGCAAATCTTTCAGGGCTGCAATTCTGCCTTGGCCCTGCAGTGACCCAGCCCAGAGCTGCAGCTCCCTGTGCCCAAGCAGGAATCACAGCCTGGAGAAGCCTTTCCATGATGGCTGAGGGCAAATTTGGATCAATCCAATTGTTACTTTGTTGTGATAATCCAAGGTAAATTTGTTTCTGGCTTTAAAAAGGAAACAAAAACCAAGCAAGCTTTTCTTAGCTAAGGAATTGGTTTGAGCAGGACCTGTGTGTCTCCACATTTCTCCTCCCTGAGATTTGTGACATCACCATTGTCTGCAGAAGTTAATTCTGATGTCACAGGGGATTCAGATTTTGGCTGAGGGAGCAAAAAAGTTCAAAAGTGAGTGGGATCTAATTAATAAGAGATTTTTTTTCAAGGGAAAAAACCTACATAGAAAAAATACAGCAATTTCAATGTAAGGGTTTCACATCTGCCAAGATGGGATCCAGCTGCTCTTTTACAAGCACATGAATGAGCATCCCTCTTAGAAACAAAGGGATATATGGAGTTGTGTGTGACTCTACTGAAATCAAATCATGTCATAATAAGAGAAAACTGCACCAATAAATTAGTCCAGCTAACAAGGGCAAATTTGATAAAATTTTTTAGAAACCTCAATTATAAATTTGCATGTAAATCTGTAAGAGCAGAATTCAAATAGACATCTGAAAGGAAAACCTCCAGTGAAATTTTCACTTGTAACATCTCAGCAGAATGTGGCCCTCAAATCATTGCCAGTGAGGAAAACCTGGGCAACTTGGGAGTGATTTTTACATTTCCATAAATCTGAATAAGTGCAGTGATTTCAGTGGAGTCAAACCAGAGAGGATGGAGGGAGGCACTGGGGCAGGGGGGAATCCATGGCAGGGTCTGGGGCAGGGAAGCTCCAATTTCTCCCCTTTCAGACCCTTTCAGGTTTCCCTGACAGCTCTGATATCACACAGGTTATCCTGGCTGCATCTCAGGAAAAGAACTGAGGAAAGGCCCTCAAGGTCTGGGCCACAGGGACTTTCAGGATTTTCTCTTTTCTCTCACCAGTGTGAGTGCGTGGACCAACAGTGCAGGGGTGGCACAGCAGCCTGGGCTGCTCACACAACTCCCAGGGATTTGTGAGGAACATAAAAACAGAACTCACTGCAGTTACTACTCCTGTAGTGATATTCAGAACTACAGCAAATGTTTTAGATCT
The DNA here is from genome assembly GCF_028769735.1 of Zonotrichia leucophrys gambelii. Taxonomy (NCBI): domain Eukaryota; kingdom Metazoa; phylum Chordata; class Aves; order Passeriformes; family Passerellidae; genus Zonotrichia; species Zonotrichia leucophrys. The sequence goes on along the minus strand of NC_088190.1, from coordinate 2,278,367 downwards.
GTTCCATTTCCCTGCTATTGAATCCATCATCAATGTCTGCTCATCTATACAAAAAATGAGTTTATATCCAAGAGAATCCATTTCTACTTGGAAAACCCCAATTCCTTCATTTCAACAACCACAGGAGAAAAAATATCAATGTCTGTCCCTCTCCACCACTAAACTCTGTGTGAATTTGAGGAAGGTCTGAGCAAACTTCCAGACTGCAGCAACAAGGAAACACTTTGACTCTTTAAGATCAATCACAGCCAAGGAAAATGTGTAATTATCTGTAATTCCCATCATTCCCAAACGACCCAAATAAAATAACCCAAAATAAGGGAAACAGGGAGTGCTGTGATTTTCTGGCAGCAGCTCTGTCCCATGTTTGTGACTCAGTTGGTGATTTAAGTGTGGAGAGCCCTCTGGGTCACAGGATTAGAAAAAAATGAGGCAGTTGTGCAGCTCAGCATGGAAATCCAGGTGGAGCAGAAATCCCCAGGAGGATGGTGGTGGAAAGGTGGTGGAAAGGTGGTGGAAAGGGGGTGGAAGGGTGGTGGAAAGGTGGTGGAAAGGTGGTGGAAAGGTGGTGGAAAGGTGAGCCCAGAGCCCCCAGCTCCTCGCAGTGCCCCTGAGGAGGAACAGGGACTGAGATGTGCAGCATTCTCCATCCCCAAACTGCTCAAGCCCAACTAAAGGCAAGCGTGACGATCTCTACAAATGCAAATGGCCCAAATGCCAAGACTAACATTTCTAAAACCTAATTCAACTCTTTCATTTCTTAGCTGCAGGCCCTTTGCTGCCACTCCTTTTTTCCACCCAAACAAAAGACTAAAGGGATGACTCAAAGCAACTTGAATTTCAAGCTAAAGCCACAAAGCACTGAATGGCTCATCTTTAACATTAAACAGGTGTGCAGATGATATTCTTTCAAGCCCCATCACAGCTAGGTTAATTGCTCAAAAACTGCAAAAAGACCAAATTTACTTAAAAGACACAATAATAAGTTAATGCTATAAATTATGAAGCAAGTCATACAACAAATACATGTAAATAGTAGTTAAGGCACTGTCAACTCCCTCTACCTCTTCTTCCCCTCAAAATAAATCAGTTATCCCCTAAATAACTGATTTAGTTGCATTTTGTACTCAAAAATTTATATAATAAAAGTATAAAACTATAGAATAATAAAAACATAATATAATTTTGTCCTTCAGAACTCAGTAGTTTTCAATACCTTTGCTCTAGAATCAACAGGGTAAAAGAATAATCAATGAATCCATTATAAAAAAAGATTTTCACAGAAATGTTTTTAGAAATTAAGGTTTTGGAAAAGAAGCCCTAATTTGCAGGCTGTGAGGGCCAAGGCCTTTGAGTAGCAGCTCTGCATATTCACTGATAGTAAAACAGAGCACTTTACTCCACTGCTATCACTGTTTGCCACTGCAAATGGCCCAAAGGTTATTTGGCTCCACTGGTTTTACAAAAAACTACACTGTTGTGGCAAAAAAAGGGCAAAAAGCCAAATAAAACGAAATCTTTGGCTATTTAAGGACAAGGACTCATTGCATGCCATGTTTCTTATTAGTGACTGAATGGCAACAAAGAAATATCAGTGATGGGCCTGATGCTGCTGTCAGGATTTTTCAGAATTTTTTGGTTTACTTCTCCCAGCAGCTCTGCACCATCTAAACACAGTTGTTTCAAAGGAATATTTCTAAATTATACCAGCACAGGTGAGATAATTCACTGAATAAACTGAATTGCCAGTGGGGAGTTAAAAATGGCAATTTTTGGGTTTTTTTTTTGATGACACTCTGTTATCTTTCAACTCAGATGAGTTTTCCAATTGTGGAATGATGGTGCTTCAGAAAAGGCTGTTTATCATATAATTCTTACTAACAAAAGTGTAAGTCTGAAATTCATTACATCAGTGATGGTTACTGAAATCTAACCACATTTTAGCCCTAATATTGTGTATTTTTTTGCCTCTTTTAGCCCGCTACTCTGTATAAAAGCTATAAAACTTATTTAACTGCTATGAACAGGTAAACCTGAACAATCTTGAAGATTTTGTGGAGTGAAAAAATACAGAACCTAGAAAAATTGAATACTTAGTTTTTTAATTATTTAAAGTAATTCACTGCTTCTAATTGGTACTATTGCAACCCCTGTGTGGGTAAGCAGCAGGATGCCTGTGCAACTTGTATGTTTTATTACTCAGCAGAATTAATGTTGTGACCCTGGAAAGAGCAGCTCCCAGCAGCAGGAGTGCAGCACAAAGTGCCTCTCCCAGGCCTGGGCACCTCTGGCAGGGCACAGGTGCCACAAGAGCCTCACACAGAAACTCACACTGAAACAAGGAGCTGTTTCCCTCTCTTCAAGTTCAATAAAAGCTCTTGACTGCAGTGATTTCTTCTCCTGGGACCAAACCTTGATTTTGCTCAAGGGCAGCAGGAACGTCCTCGCTAAATGGTCAGAGCACACCAAGAGCAGCATTACACAGCGTTCAGGTGGTGATCAGGGGCTGCACTCAGGATCTCTGAGGTTTTTTCCAGCCTCAGTGATTGTGTGAGTCTGAAATCCAACAAGTGAAAGCAAACACTGCAGCAGATATGCATCAGGAATGCTGCAGAGCCCAGAACATCCCACACCACACCAGTGATCTACCTGGAAATCAGCACCTGTAACACAGGTAATGTGAGAAGTGGAGGGGGTAGAGGGCTTCATAAAAATGCAGGATGTGACAGTGAAAAGATATGAAATGGTTTTCCTTCCAAGCCCAACAGATGTTGTTCAATTAAGGATGCAAATAAATCACCCTCTGCATTGCGAGTCAGAAAACACACACATAAAAGCTTTCTAAATACATTTCAGTTTAAACTTGCATAATTCTCCCAGTGGAGAAATCATCTTCAACTTATGTAATCCTTAGAAAGAGACATTATTACATACAATTCTGCACCACTAAGGAACAAGGAAGGCATATCTAGAGAAGAGGAGCACCCACACAGCATTAATGATATGGGTGTGGAGGGAGCAGGGCTGCAGAGCCCTGCTCGGGCGTTTGCACAGAGCCTGAGTGAGGGAGCTCCAGGGGCTGCTCCCCTCTCGCAGCCACAACTGTCTGTTAGACTTAACCCAGACTTCCGAACACTTGATATCCTGTCTGCTATTTCAATGCCCTTACTCAATGCTTCAGACAGACATTACACAAACTGGCTGGTGAAAAGGGTTGAGAAACCAAGAAGCAATCCAAGTCAATGACCTTATTCTATAAAACGATACCAGTGAGTGAGCAGCGGGGAGGAACAAAGCACAGGGTACCACAGCCCCTGAATCCATCACTGCAATCCTCCCCAGGAACAGACAAGCACCAGGCTCTACCTTATCTCGTGGATATTGCTGCTGTCTTTTAACCCTTAAAGGCTGAGCAACCTTTGTGCTTCCAGTGGCACTGATTCTCATACCAAAACACAAACAGCTTCCATTTTTTTTAAAGAAAATCTACAGAAACCCAAACACACAAGTCCCGTTTTCTACAAAGCACGTGCAAAGGTAACTGTACATAAATCAATAAACAACAAAGCCAGAGTCCAGGTTATTGATTAGCTCCTTTGCTGTTTACCTCCAGCATACAGCATGATGCTGCAATTTTTACACACACACACACACAGAATCTCCAGCCTCGTGCACGTTTTCCCTGACACTTTAAACAGGACTGTTAGAACAAGGCTGCCTGAGTTGGGATGGCAGGACCTGCCTTATTTCCCAGAACATATGTCTGTGCAGCTTATCAGGCTGTGTTAATATGCATCCTCTGCTTGGAGAAGCCTAATTTTACAGGATAGCAACCAAGCCATAGATGGAGGCGATGATAACAGCTCCACACATGGGAATTCCCATTGGCTCCCACAAGAGCTCTGTCCATCACACGCTGACAGGATCAGAGCTCAAATTAGTATCAGTGTTTTCGTCACCTCATCCAACCAAAAGTCAAAGCAAAATCGTTATCTCAGTGCAGAGGGGCCAGCCTCTATCAGGCAGCAGGATTCCCCACAGCCAAGGAAAGCTGCACACTCAGTCCCTGCTCCTGATGTGACTCTGAGGCCAAGCTCGTGGTCCTTGAATTTGCATCAGCACAAAAGGCTGCTCCTTATGCTAACCTTAGATATATTTCTTCATTAATAAAAAATAAAATAAAAAATAATAACTGACAAATCCTAAATATGGGAAGAGAAGATCTCTCTGGTAGATCTCTAGCACAACCGTAAAACCAAATCCTGCATGTAGTGACCAACAGGACAGGACTCCTTCAGTCTGAAGCCAGCTTCCAGTTGCCCCATTCAGGAGATTCACCAGGATCAGAGCACCAAATGTCTTCTACACCAAATCCTGAGCAAAATGAAAACACTGCAGGAGCAGAACTACAGGGTCTCAGTCAGCACAGTCCTGGAAATCCAGCTAAACTTAGTGCAGCCATTGTGCCTCAGCACTGGGACATTCTGGTTCAGATCTGCCCCTGCTCTCTGCCAGCCAACACAGGAAGGAGCCTGACACACACGAGTCTGCTGTGGTTTGTGGGTGAACTGGTTCCAATTACTGTGGGCTGATTTCTTGAGTGGGAGCTGCAGAACCGGCCCTGAAGCCCCAAACCTTCGGATTAACCTGCTCTGTTCCAGAAGATCCAGAGCAGGTGACTTGAGGGATGATCTGAGCCTCATTCTCTATGCTGACAGTGAAATTTAAGGTATAAAAGACTGCCCAAGGTGTACAGGAGGAGGGAAGGGACCATAGAACATTTTTTCTGAAATTATTTTCCAAGAATATACACTGCCTGTATTAGAGACAGAGTGGAATAGCATTAAAAAATTGGTGCTGATTCATAAATTCATAATACACATTACCCAGGTACACAAAACATACACAAAGTAGATATTATCTAATAAAATGTATCATTAACACACATGCTCTAATTGACAGATTTCAAACAAAAACATGCATATTCCTACATTTTAAAGTAAAGCTTCCTGTATGTGAAGATCAATTTGAATTAAGTGCTCTACGGCCACTCAGCTAAAACAGATCAGCAGCCTAGTAATTGAGGGATTCTATCAATAGATTCTCAACAATCCAGTATAGTCATTTTTGTCTACTTTTTTCCCAAGATCCCCTATTGGATTTGGTGTAACTCTTCCATGACGGTTCCCTCTTAAACAAGAATTAGAGTCAAGTCCAAAGTGTGCTTTAAAATCAAACCAAAACAACCAAACCAAGCCAAACATGAAAAAAATAATCTGTGTCTTAGTACTGCACACATGGAGACACAGCTCCTCATGTGATGGCAAAGCAGTCTGGCCAGCTGAGCCAGCAATGTGAGCTCAATCACCAGTGCTCCCCAGTAAGAGCCAGCCCTGCACTGGGGCCATTCAAACCCTTCACTTGTGTGAAATCGGGAGATGAACACGAGGTGAGTTTTGGTCACACTGGACACTGCAGACAGCCAGAGGCCGTGGCTGTGGCCCTGGAGCCCTGCCCTGGCAGAGCTGTGCCTGGGGTGCAGATAAGCAAGGAGAGGCTGCAGCCCTGCTGCGCTGCCCGGACACGCTGGGAGCAGCCTGGCGCAGACGCCTCCAGATGCTTTTACAACACCGATGCAAAGGCGCCTCTCAGCAAGTGCAAACACACCCTGCCGGGTCAGGCAGCCCCAGCCAGCGATAAGCAGGCTCTCAGCCTGCCAGGGACCAGGTGTCAGGCTCCCAGCACATCCAAAAATGAAGCCGTGTTTACACGCATCTTCAAAGCGTGCTACTGTTTGGGCAGGACACACGCCCAAGCCTGAAACCACAGAAATGGAGAGGCAAGTGAGACAGCCCAGACAATGGAGGGAGAGGCAGAGGTTTAAATATTTTTTCAAAAGCAGAGATTGCATATAATTCCCACCCTAATTCAAGAGAACTGACTTGAGGAACTTAGGAACTCTTCTGGAGCAAGAGAGAGCCGTGGTTGACTCAACACCATGAGATCACTGGCAGCAAACTTTTTGTCCAACACACATGCACGTACCTGCTGCTTTGTTCTGCATCTACAACATCTGTAAAACTGTTTGCACGCCTGGGACAAAACTGCTGATGTTTGCTAAACACTGTCCTCTCCCTGGGTACACGGGATTTCATTCAAGCTGGTGTCACTTTTGAAGTTCAACTTTTAAGCAGCAAAGACTTCTGAACTAAACTACTGCCCCAAGACAGCAATGTTTTTGTTTTAGAGACTTCTAAATTTTTACTGGAGAATCTCTAAAACAATTCTTGAACACCAGATAGAACACACGACTTCAACATTCCATGGGAAAACAACTGAACTCCCAGTTGTCAGGCAAAAATTTTGCAACAGTATTTTTCCCATCAGTTTCTACCAAGAGGAATAAATCCATCCTGCAGTCTGAACATCACAACTCAGAATCGCTCTGCTGCACCCACCACAGGACATACCCACTAACAAATAAAGGTTCCTACTGCCAGAAGGCAGGACTTTGGGATAAGACACAAATTCCAGCTCCACTCCTGCAGCCTTTCAGGTGGCCATAAAGCACAGCACAGCAAGCCCTGGGCAGCACCTAAAAGCCCACGTCCTCCCTCCGCCCGCAGCAATTTGGGTTCTTTGATTCTGCTGCACACTTGACCTGGCTAAACCTTCCTCCAGCTGAGCGAGCTGCATGTTGTGGCAGCGCTGGGTTGGGAGGCATTGTGAAATAAAGTGGGAGGCCTCATGTGCTCATTTGTGTGTCAGTACCCAGAATGCTGCTCCTGGCTTCCAGCTACTTCATAGAAGTGCTGCTGGGACTTGAACCGTGGGAACACGGCAGCGCTGGGTGTGTGGGTGTGCTCACACGCGTGCAAGGACAGCTCTGCCTCTCCTGGGCCCTGCTCACAGCCAGGCCTGCCCAGGGTACGCGTCTGGCACACGGGTGGGGAAGCTCAAAGTGCCCTCCAACGTTGCTCGGTTCAGTATTGGAGAAAAAGGGTTCGAAATAGACACAGCTGAACCCACCCTCCTCTTCTGGAAATAGCAACCAACAAAGCCTTCAGGGCTGCGTCTGAGCTCATTCTGTGTGAGTGCAGCATCCTGATGTGAGGCAAGCAGGGAGCTGTCTGTCACACAGAGTGAGGGGAGAGCAGTGCCACAGACACACCGAGGCCACCTCGGTCCCACAGGAGAGCACACCAGGGGCTGAGCCCAAGAAAAGGCTTTGGCACTCATGCTGGATTTCTAGGACCCTGTTTTGCAACCCCATCAGGTTATCCACATTTTGAATTTCTAGAAATACCCCAGAATTTCTCTTGGTTGTGCTCCACAGCAGTAATGGCGGATGAGATGAGACAGGTAGGGAAACAGGACACCCACCCAAGTAAAAGCTGTGCTGGTGCAGAGAGAAAGCAAAGCACAACAAACCCTGCATGGGGAGGTGGAACACCCAGAGAAGGACACCAAGTCAGTAAAATGGAGAAGTTACAGAGCTCAAGAGAAGAAAGAGCTTTGGGAAGTGGCATCAAGGTGACAGACCCTATGGGAGGTCAGTTACTCATCCAAGCATGAACAAGGAGGATATAAAACCCAAAATTTTAGAATAGTGTAAGGAATGTGACTGAGGCCTTTTTGGTCGCTGCTCTAGTGGGGAGCCCCAGCTGTCACAACTCCCTCCAGCTTTTGGTGAGGACCCTTTGTTGACTTCACACAGGTCTGGACAAAGGATTCCTCTGCAAGTGGCAAGACCAGGCAACAGGAGTCTTGTTCAACCAACAGGGCTGACAGAGAGAGGAGAGCTCTGCATCCACACATCCATCTCCTACAGAAGGATGGATATCACTACAGATGTAGAGAGAAATATGCACTGGGAATGAAATATCTAGGAAAAGCTACGCCTTTAGCAAAGCTTTAAAACCACGCCAAGGAAAAAAAATGAAAAGGGGAAAAAAAAAAAAGAGAGGAAAAAAAGGCAGTTCTGCCACTACGCTGAATCTGCACCAGGGGCTTGTGCCAACCCAGCTCCTCCATTTAAGTCAGACCCTTAAAAGGCAGAGCTGTGCTGGCAGAAATCTCCAGACCTCATCACAGAAACCTCATGGAGACACATGAAAAGGTCAAAACACTCACTGCTGCCTAAACAGCCATAAAATTGGTCATATGCATCCCATGCTACCAACATACTACCAGAGCCCCAGGGAAAACACACCACACAAAGCAATGTGTGTACACACACACAGAAATAAATAAATTGAGAAACTGAAAAAAAAGGTCACTCCTGAAAGCAGAAAACCCAAAATCTGACACAGCAGCTTATGGCACACCAGGCACAGAACACCTCTGTATGAAACAGAACAAAGCCAAGCTGAGATCTACATCAAAAAGGAAGCCCACCACAAAGACACATGTGCTTCACCCTTTCATCCCCAGACACACAAAACCCACACAGGATCTGACACACACGGAATGGGACCATCCTGTCACTTCCTCACCAGGCATCTAAACTTTACTCCAATGTTACTTGCCCCTGGCCACAGCCTACCAATCTTAGAGCCTGATTAAATCTCTCCGTAATTATCCACACACACTGCTACAACACAAATGACCTTAGCATATGATATCCGTTGGCTAAGCCCAATGGAAAAAGACTTCAGGAAAAGGAAGGATAAGAGTACAGAACTCTGCCAGCACCGTCAGGGTCTCCTCAGGACTGCACTGCTTTAATCCAAGAGTCCTGAAGGCCTTGGAACTTAATATGAGGTAAAACATTCTGGTTTTCCTACCCCATAGTCTGAGCACACACCATTCTTCCCCACCTCACTCCTTGCCACCTTCCAAATGAATTTATGCAGGAGACTTTAGCATTTCATGATGGATTTCTGGCAAAATTTTCTAGAAAATAGATGGCCACCATTTCCTCACACAATTTTTGGCATTCACTATTAGGTATCTACAATTCACTCTGCACTCTAGGCAGATTTTGGAAGGTGAGGGAAGAGTGTTTCTCATATTCTGAACTAGGACCCATGAAAGGGTCCCCAAAAAAAATGAGGCACAGCCAAGGTTTAGTAACCTTTGCTTGTTCTCCTTCTGCAGCCTCGCCTGAGGTGTTGGATAAAGGATGCAGCTGAAGAGAACACTGAAAAAGCCTTGCAAGAAAAGTAAAGCACTTCTCTACTAACACTCATTTTAGACTCTGGAAATGACCAAGCCAAGGGAACACGACAACTGTTTCTACAACAACAACATGGAAATTTCTTCATTTTACTTCCCAAACGAAGCATGCCCTAGAAAATTCAATTCCTTTCCTAGCATGAAAATGTCTCCAGTTTGAGAGCCATATTCTCCTCTCACATCCATGTAGATCTACCCCACCATTCCATCTCGGCACATGACTGACGGAGAATAGACAAGCCATTAAAAACACATCCACCTCCAACCACGGGGATAATGTGCCTCATTACAGCCCAGCTTTGTCACAGCGTCCTGACACGCCGGGGAGGAAGAGGAGGGGTGAGGACAAGGACGGAGCCGGGGGCCAGGAGAGAAACTGGAAGAGTCAGACTCTGCTCCTTAATCCAGAAGTGTGCAGCCCGGTCAGATGGGCTCACTAGGCCTCCTGCACTGGTGGAATTACTGTACTGTTTGCACAGCATATTTTATTTTAAATCTGGGGTTTGCTTGGATATTTTTGTAGCACGTTTTTTATAAATAAAAAAAGATAGAGTGCAACTCTACCTTAGTCAGAGTGTGTGTCTGCCCCTTTAAACAGGAATTTGGTAAGTTAAATCAAAATTTTCACAGTGGGCTTTAAACATCTTCTCTTTTCCAGGCTTATGTATTGCCCTTCCACTCCAGACACAAACCCCCAAAGTTTGGCAATCTCTGACAGCGAGGCAGAGCCCGAATAACAAACCTGCAGGGGAGAACTCGGGATCGGGAGTTTGTTTTGCCCTGGCACCGGGGGAAGGAGCAGGAAGCACAATTGCTCATCCCCAGCCAGTGGCACCAGGGCAGGAGCCAGACAGACACGCCGGTGTCTGCGAGTCCCCAAGGCCTTGCGGCACCGCTGCCCATGGAGCAGGAGCGCTGCCAGATGCCAAGGCAGCTCCCACCCACACACCAGGGATTCTGGGATCTAAAGGCAGCTCAGACTGAAAGAAAAACAAGTGGCACCTAAAAAAAAACTGTGCTTGAGCTGTCTGGCTCAGCACGGCACGGAACACCTCAAGGAGCTGCTGCAGCTGGCCCTAGACAGAGTCATTTGCTGGATGTATACATAATCCAATATACAAAAGCCTGTCTGCTGGGGAAATTTAGGCTCCGCAGGGATACTTTAAAAGCAGGAACTTCTCCATTCACGTTCTGAACACTTCATCTATAAACCAGTAACCTGCACTACCGGCATTTTTTTTTTTTCTTAACAGGCACATTATATTTCCATACAAGCATCGAGAGCACTCAGCCCGCACGTCCATCCCTGGCCACACTCCATCGACCAGAAAAGTGCACGGACTTGTGTGTGGAATCACCAGTACCTGCTCCCTTTTTCTGCCTTCTTCCTTGCCTCGACCCCAGAGTGAAGAAGCCCTTACAGACCCGAAATCACGCACTGCCAGATAAAGTCTGGGGCAGCGTGATGGGCTTCAAAGATCAAGGTCCACACATAGTAAAATATACAAATACACGTACGTAATTTAAACAAACTCCAACCACCGTGGCTAGAACACAAGCAGAGAAATAGAGGTGCCATCTCGAGCACTGCTCCTCCACAGTGACACACACGCGGGGAGAATGGAGAACACGATTAAAATTGCAAAATGACTCCAAGGAAAAGCAGCTGGTAACAATTTGGGTATATCGATGAATGTTACCGAAATTCCCCCCGCCCCCTTTAAAATTACAGGCACCACTTACCCGGGGGGCTTTCCTCTTGTATTTGTTGTTATAGTCAAATTTTTCTTTCATTTCATCTAAGAGCTGGCCCAGTCTAGCTTTCTCCTCTTTCCCAGTATAATCCTGGCTGAGGAGGATATAGGATCTCCAGTTTGCAGAGTCAAAGCCCCAGTGGCAAGTCCTGTTTTCCAGCGATTTGTGAGAGTGGACCACAAATTTGTGAGGTGGGTACATGAGCCTGCAGTCCAAGCACTGGATGCAGGCTGCGCTGGGGTTACTGTAAAGCTCTGGCACCAGGAGTCCCTTACACTTCCCAAAGCACTCATGATACACCTTGAAGCTCTTCTCCGTGAGCTCCAGCTCAATTGTGCTAGAGAATTCCTTCTTGCAGTGGGGAGGATAGGTGCCACCATAAAGCAAGGCGTTACAAAGCCTCTCAGCATCAGTTTTCGTGATGAGCCCGCAGGAAGGAGCGGAGAAGGGCAGGATGCCCATGACTTTGAGGATTTCCAGCTGGTCAGCAGTGCATCTGGAGCAGTAAATATGTAGCTCATCACACACCGAATTAATCTGCTGCAGGGAGAAGTCCCTGAGCACCGAGTTCAGGATCTGGGGCAAGCAAAGCCGCTTCTCTCCGCCCACCACGAAGCAGGAGATGGTTTCCCCTTCCAGGATGGTCTCGCACCTCTCCGTGGATCTGTCCGAGGGCATGAAGAAGGGACCGGGCATGACCGGAGGAGGCTGGATCGGGGGCAGATGCAGTACAGGTTCCGCTGGGTCTTTGCCATTGTCTTTCTTGTACATCTCCTGTGCCCATCGTGCTGAGAAAGCAGCAGGGCCACCCAGGGAGCTCATAGAGCTCAGATGAAACTGTTCCAAGGTCTTCTGCAGTCCTGGATGAGGCTGGAAGCTGCTTCTACTTACAGTCTCCATTTTTTAGTTTCTATTCCCAAAACAAACAGCAAAAATCCCCAATTATCTTCCACCCTGGTGCAAATCCACTTAAAGGGATTTTTTTAAGGAAAAAATATTAACAAAATAAAACAACCCACCCTTGTGTTTTTCCTCCTTCTCACTCAGCAATCCACTAACGGAGAGGAAATAAATCCTTTTGTATGCGTGTCTCTCTCTTCTTTCTTTCCTCTTGCTTCGCGTTACAATTTCAAACCCTCCAAGTCTCCAAGCTGCCCCGATGGAGCACAGAATCACGGCAAAAAGAGGTCTTCATCCGAGCACTCACCCCCTCAGCCAACCCCCAGGCAAACCAATCCCTCCTCCCACACCTCCAACACACACACACACACACACACTCACTCACACACACACATACACACACACACACCACCCACAGAAACACAAAAAGTCTGTGCCACGCTCCGAGCACCCGGGGCTCAAATATGTTCTGGCGGCTGCTGCTTCTCTGCAGTGATCCCCCTTCTGTCCATATCCACCGAGGGAAGGCGCGGGGGAGGAAAGTAAAAAGCAGGAGGAGGCAGCACGCTCGCTCTGTGGAAGGAACAACGCAGGAGAAAAGGCCCAGATCTCCGGCAGTGCCAAAGCGGCGCGGGGGCTCCGCACGGGCAAAGAGCGGCTCCGCTGCCCCTCGTGCTCCCTCTGCTCGGCCTGGGAGGGCTCCTCGGCTCGCGGTTCGCCTTCCTTCCCTTATTTCTGCCGGTGCTCTCGTTGTGCCGTGGGGAGCCGCGGTGAGAGCGCGCACATCCTCCCAGCTCCTCTTTCCAGCAGTGACTGAGAGTGCCTGAGAGCTGAGCTAATGCAGGCGGGCTCAGCCTCCCGCCCTCCGCCTCCCCCCCTCTGTTTGTTGGTGTCTGCCTCAGTCATTGAATCCCGGCCAAGAATGTGACCAACTCCCCGGGCCGGGCTCTTCCAGGAACAGCGCCCGCCTCCCCCTTCGCGCTGCGCCCAGACCGGCCGGGATGTGCAGGGATCAGCCGAGCCGAGCTGAGCCGAGCCGGTCCAACCGAGCCCGGCCGCGCCGAGCACAACCGAGCTGATCCAAGCCCAGCCGCGCCGAGCCGAACCGAGCTGAGATGTGCCGAGTCCAGCCGAGCCGAACCGAGCCGAGCCGAGCTGTGCTGAGTGGTGCCGAACCGAGCCAAGCCGAACCGTGCCGAGCTCAGCCGAACCGAGCCGAGCCGCTGCACGGGCGGGCGCGCAGCGCGGCCCCGGCGGCAGCGCCGGCGAGGGAGGGAGGGAGCGGGGGGAGGATAAACTGCTGGGTTCACGGACCGCCGCGCCGCCAAGGAGGGGCGGTAGGGCGAGGGCTTTTTCCCTCTCGCCGCTGGATTTCTGGCGGCGCTGAAATGGAACAGGCGCGGGGAGCGGCGCTGGTCGCGCTCGCACGGGCACGGAGCGTGTGCGAGCACTCACGGCGCCCTGCCCGGCGTCAACTGCGGGCACACGCCCCGCGCCGACGGCAATCACAGGCGTGAGAGCGCAACTGAGGGGCGACAACCGCGCGGGACGGGAGCGCATCCTCGGGGCGCCACGGGACACCGGAGACCCCAATCCACCGAGCGCTACACGTGTGCTCCCCTGTCCCTACACACGTGTGCTCCCCTGTCCCTACACACATGTGTTCCCCGCTCCCGCACACGTCACACGCTTCTTCCACCCACAGGCGACGCTCAACGCGTGGAAGGAGCGAGAGGCGCAACCGCAGCGCGGGTGGGCAGGGGCAGGGACAGGGGCTGGGGCTGTCCGAGCCCCCGCTGGAGCAGGAAGGCAGAGGCAGCACTAAGGCCACGCTGCTGGCACACAGGCGGGTCGGCTCCTGGGCTCCCACCCGCGGGCCGGGGCTGTCCGGAGTGTCCGGGGCTGTCCGGAGTGTCCGGGGCACCGAGCGCCCCCCGCACGGCGGGGACGGGCGCCCTCTACCGACCGATGAGAGATCACCGCGACCGCCCCGCACCACCGCGGCCGGGGCACGGACACCACTGACCAGGGCACGGACATCACTGACCAGGACACGGACACCCCTGACCACTGACCAGGGCACGGACACCACTGACCAGGACACGGACACCACTGGCCACTGACCAGGGCACGGGAATCACTGACCACTGACCAGGGTATCAACAGTCACTGACCATGGCACAGACACCCACTGCCCAGGGCATGGGCACCCACTGCCCAGCAGCACTGCCAACTCCATTATGGATTTATTATTCAGGTCAGGAGCGAGATGCTCTTACTTTCTATTAATATCAAATTTCAAAGCAAAAAAACCTATGTCTTCTCCCATTTTCCATGGACTGCACACCCAGAATTCTAACAAACATTTCAATCACCACTTAGCATCACCATTAAGGAACAAGCTGAAAAGGTTTCCACTGTTATGTCAGAGCTCTGTCAACTGTGTGCCAAAAAGGGCTGGGGAGCACTTTCACACCAGCACAATTGTTAATAGTATTTGTAATGCAACAAGGACTTTAAGCCTTGCTCATCCATAGAGTGTGACTGAGGGACACAGACACTGAATTTTGGACAGTCTCCTCTGGAAGAGTTCATGGCAGTGGAACAGCAGAAAAAACACATTGGGACAAAAGAGGAGGAGCAAACAGACAAATATCCAAACAGTGCTTAAAAGAGCAATTGGACAACAAACCCGCTGTGATTTACTCACTCATTGTAATGGGGCAGGACACACACCAAGCTCTTGTGTTTTATTTGTAATTTTGTATTCTGAAATCCCATTCAGAATTAAGGAAAAAGGTGTAAGAGTTGCATAAGAGCTTTGACCTTGCTCCTAAGTCAGCATTTCCCCAGAGAGGAACCCGCTCTCACATACCCACCTTGGACATCAACCCTCAAAGTGCTAAATGCCTTCAGAAGAGGCAGGAACCAAACATTGGTCCAGGTCAGCAGCTGTGTCTTCATCTGCCCAGAGAAGACCCTTGGAGGATCTCCACCAAATTGCTTTAATAGAAAGCCACTGGTGGCAAGAAGGACCATTGAAGTTTCTGTCTATACAATCCATCACAGGAGGATTTGCTGATCCATGAGTGGGATTTTTAGATATTACCACAATAGCAAGGTCTAAAGATGGGGTTTAACAATCTAGGCCATACAGTCCTTGTTGATTCCTGATGCTAAGAGAAAGCAGGGCTAGGAATATTCCTCACTGAGTAACAGGATAATCAAAGGTTTTAATTAAGAATAATTTTTAAATTACATTCTTCAGAAGGTACATACGGTACTTTTTGTGAATATGAGGGACTTCCATCCACAGCACCGTTTCCAAATGGAAGGGTGTGCTTTGGTAGAATGAAAACCCCTCCCAGCATTCAGCCTCCTCCTAGAGAAGCTCTGGCTGTGCCTGTGACAAGGGAGAAGCAGCAGACACACAGTGAATTCCCCCAGGGCTGTGGCACTTGACCAGACTGCCACCAGAGACACGCCGATACAATGGGGACCAGCAGCAGGATCACTCCCTCGATGGATTTAGTGCAGTTTCAGGCCTTTTTATAATCCACTAAAATATAAATGGCCAGATAAACTCAAACATCACATATGGAGTTCCTGATTCTTTTAAAGAACCAAACTAATGCCTGCAGGAAGTTTGGATAGCAATGGAAAAGTTTCTCAGCTCTGGAAGCTGGGTTGTTTTTTTTGTTTTTTTCACTCCCTCTGCTTTATCCCCTAGAAAGAAAGGACAGCAAGCACTAGCTGCAGTTCATTTTCAGAGAGGTGCCATTTTCTCTTCCAAATGACTTTTTAATGCAAGTAAATCACTGGATCATGCAGCAGATTGTTTCTGGGTGGAATTTGTAAATGGAATTCCTGAAGCAGAGGGGACTACCAAAGAGACAGGAAGGATGGCCTTGTGGTTAAGACAGAAAACTCAGGACATCTGGGGTCTATTCCAGATCTCCCACAGATTTCCTGTTGCCTTGGGCAAGTTGCTCAGTCTCTCTGTGCCTCAGTTTCTGTATCTGCAATACTCAGACAGTGAGCAATTGGAGTGGCAGCTTCCAAACTGAAAGCCATGACGGGACAGAAACCAAACTTCGACTCCTGCAGTAACAGCACAGCAAAACTTCCACGTCTTTACATCCCCCAGCCTCTGCAGAACCAAAGAGCAGCAGGGCAGGAGAAGGGGGAGCCACGGGAGCCGTCATGTGGCATTAAGGTGCCAGTGGCTTCTCAAGCCTCTGCTTCTTCTCCATGATGGACTGTGAGTGCTGCATCTAAAAATCAGATTCATCTGTCCCCCAGTCCGTCTTGCTCCAGTTCCAAAGCCCTGGAGCTGGAGAAAGGAGAGGGGAAAAATATCTCCGAGGAAGGGCCCTAACACCACAGTGTTTTTCTCACTCTCTCCCTCTTCTCCTCCCCCTCTCCATTGGCTTCAAGGCCAACAGCTCCTGGAACACAAACACTCTTGTAAACTTCTGAACCACACAGCCCTATGGTGGGTGGGTGTTTGCTCCCTGCCTGCCAGTTCCAATCCACCCACAGATTCCAAAGGCCCAGAACAAAAAGCAGACTCCATTTTCCATATTTAACAGGCGCTTCTCCTCCCTCCCCACCGCCTTCTCCCGGTGCCTGTCCCCAGCACCGGCTCCCACCTTGTGCCCGTGCCCCGGGCCGGGGGATGTTTGTGCTGGGTTTGCACACTCGCAGAGGAGCGTGCTCCCCCCAGCCCCCTCTGCTCCTCGCCGCCTGCCTGCTCGGGGAGAGCAGGGATTAGCAAGGGCTGTGCTGCACATTGCAGCTATTTGACAAAACGTTTGGGAAGGGCCTATTGTGAACGCTGTGAAGAAGGAACGGGGGGAGCGTGGGTGCGAATGCGACACGTCAAAATTCCTGCTGCAGCTCACATTAGACAGCACAGCCCTTGGAGCAGCCAATTTCCACTTGCTCCACGCTTGTACTGTACATACTCATTGCTAATTGTGACACAAGTAAAACAATTTCTGCATGGCCAGGGTATTTCCTGCCCTCTTTTCCTTTAGAGATTATCATTTATCAAACTCATGATTTTAACTGATCAGTTACAGTGAAACTGGGGAATGCCAAACTATCCAGAACCTGAGGAATAAGGTTTCAAACTCTCTGTTGGAAAGGATTATCTGAGAGCCAGGTGGTCTTTTTCATTCAAATATTTCAATTTTTCATCCACATGCATATCCACTTACAGAAAATTATTTCACAAATGTGATCTAATTATTTTTTCGGCCAAAATTAATCTTGAAACATTTATTTTAAAGACACCACTTCTTTTTGTACATATTTCTCTGAGATATGCAATGAAATAAGTGAATTTAAGCCATCTAAAAAGTCACCAAAAAAAGTTTCAAGAATCAGTCAGAGTTAAGATGAACAAACAAAAATTTTTTGTGTCTGAGGTCAGCAATAGACTCATAACTACTAAAACAGTATTTTTTTTAAATTAATGGAAAAGTCAACTATGTACAGCACACCTTTCAGGACAATGAGCTCAGTGAGGTGGCTGGGACTTTTCAGCGATGGCAGCAAGGCTGTTTTAGGGCTGTGGTCCAGCTCACTGATTTTATTTTACCAGATTCACAGCAGTTTCTCCCAGAGAACCCCATGGATTCAAACTCATCATTATTTTCTTAACTCTTTTCCTTTTGTTCAGCTCAGCTCCATGGCCTGCCTCCTGTACCTTTTATATCTTTTCCCAAGTACAGAACCTCTTGTTCATGGCCCACTGGCCATAATCCATGATGAACACATGTAATGAACACATGACCTGCTTAACACATTACTTACTTTCACCTAAAATTCATATTTAATTTGCAGGAAATCATCAGGCATCCCAGGAAGTATGGGAGGTGAGGGGCTGTTAAAAGCACATGAAAGAGTTCTCCATTTTTTGGAATTTTTTCATCCCAAGTGCCTGGTACGTTGCTCAGGGCTGCCCCTCCCTCCCTCACACACTCTGCACCTACATGTCCCAGTGGAGGCTGCCAAACACCTCATTTAAAAAATCCAAAAAACATGCTTGCTACCTCCAATAAAAAAAAATTAATTCACTGGGAAAAATCAGAGAAGGGAATAAAGCTGGAACTCCTGGGATTCCCACAGGAGATCACAGAATAGCCCTGCAGGGAGTCAGGCTGCACAGACTTTTTGCCATTTACGTGAACAGCAAATCTTTCATGTCTCAGCATAGCCAGCAATGAGCAAACAAGGCAGAGCAGAGGCAGGGACAGGAGCACCAAGCCAGAGCCTTGGCACTGTCATAGTGCCCTGAGCTGCTCCTCCCAGAGCCACCAGCACCATTCCAGGCAAGAAAAATCAACCACTTTGGACAAAGTTAAACCTGGATTGAAACAAGTCTCTCCCACAACTTATCCCAAGCAATCCATAGTAAAGGAATTGTGCCAGCCTTGCCCTGCAGGAGCTGCAGCACCCAGGGTGGGTGACCTGCCCTGCCTGCCCTCCCACACACACCCTGCCACGGGGACAGGCTCTGGGAATGCTGACTGCACCCAGGGAATTCACCTCTCTCTCCCATCTTTGAGATCATTTCTCAGCATCGTGGTATCTGTGTTTCACAAATAATATTGATAAGCTCAATGAACCCTTGCTACAAAGACTCTGTCAGAGCTCCTGATCTGCTCGCTGGGTTTGTACCACCACAACTTCTGATCCTGGTGTCTCTGCTCATGTCCTTTGGTGCATCCTTTACAGCAGCTCCACATCCAAAATCATGGCAGGGAATGACTCTATTTGAAATTTATGACCTCTTCCCTCTTGTTGTAAAGTGATCCCCTGTCTGCTGCTCTGACAGGTGAACCTGCAATTTATTGTAGAGGCCTGTGCCTCCTATAAATAACACACAGAGCACCAGGCACTCTGGGGAGATCAGTGCTTGCATCATCACTTCACTCATTCAGAACGTGCTGTCCTAAAAATCCCACATTTCTACTCCTTTCTCACAAATCCTTATGCCTTGATCTCATATTTATTTCATTTATGGGCTTTCTGAATGAACCTGTGATTAAAGCACATGCACACCTCATTAGCATAATGAGATTTTTCCTACAAGCATGTAATGAAAACGAAACAAATTCATTCTGTCATTTTACAGATGTGGAACTGCAGAACAGAGAAGATACAAAACTGACTTAAGGCCACCCTGCAGATCTTTATCACAATCCAAATCTTTTACCAAGTTAGAATCACTGCTTTTAGCTTCAAGACTGGGTTTTTTCCTGCAAAATTCCATGATATTCCTAGAACTCCTCCCAGATCAAAACTATGCAATAACAGATCCAATACTGAAATACAAAGAGGACTGGGGTAGTTTAAATTAATTTTTTTTCTGTTCCATACTTCATTGGACAAGACAGGCTCTATTTTGAACCAGAACTTCAGCCTGGTAGAAGCAGGTAGTGAGTCCCCAGTATATCTGTATTTACTGAAGTGTCTGATTTAACACTGCCCTGTTCTCTTTTCCAGGCAAAAGGCACTGAACATTTTCATTTCTAGACAGCATCAACTGTCAGACTTGCTTTCATGTAAAGCATTTTCATTTCAAGCCTCTTCAATTTTTAATTAGCTGTGTCAGAAGAGAGGAGCACAAGAGCTGGTGACAGGAGGCACTGGGGCAGCAGTGTCCCTGTGTCCCAGCAGGACATTCCCCAGCCTGCCCTCCCCCTGCACAGAGCACTGGGGATGTTCCAAATGAGCTTCCACCAGACTTCCAGAGAGTTCCACTCCTGTCTGCAGCAGTTCTGCACTTTCAGGGCTCCCCATGGCTGCAGGAATGGTATTTATGGAGATTAAACCCACTTCACTTACGTGGCCCTCTGACAAAGAATGGTGCATAGAAAAAATAATTAGGGTTTCAGATTATTTTAAGCAAGAGATGAGCTCATACCTAGTAAACTTCTAAACTATTCCTGGGTACAGCATTTATATTAAAATAATGAACAGAGACTGTGAGAGGAAGGACTGCAGGAAAGGCTGGCCATGCTTAGATTCCCTTTTTCATCTCCACCCCTCAAAGATTTTTATTAGATTTCTTTCCTGCACGTGGCAGGCTGACAGTGGGACTCTCTCCTCTCCCCCTCCCATCCATCATTTCATCCAAGCCCATCCTGAGGCTGATCCTGTCTGTCCCTGCCTGCTGCAGCTTCACCACGAGGAGCAGGATCCATCAGGGATGTGCCAGCTGGCACCTCTCCCTGCCCTCTGCTTCCCTTCCCTGGGCAGGAGGAACCATTCCTGCCTTCTGGGGCCAGCCCTGGAGCCACACTGCTCCTCCTAATGAATGCAACCTGTTCTAACCAATGTGAAGCTTATTTGTGAGTGTGGAGCTGCACTCAATTGCCTGACATTTCACATTTCTCACCATAAATCTGGGTAACACTTTATTTTAATTACTGGGACATTTTCTAACTTTTATTGTTTCTGGCAAACACAGGCAAAATGAGCTCATTCATTATATAAGGTATGTGAGCTATTTCTTCAGGGGAAATTGTGTTCTATATTACCCGTGCTATGCAACAAGATGCCATTCACCTCCTTTGTACATGTCATTAAGTGTCACACAGACTGAGCAGGATTAACTCATCTTTTCCTGAATGACAGAGACCTTGAAGGTTGATATATCCATCCATCCATCCATCCATCCATCCATCCATCCATCCACCCATCCATCCATCCATCCATCATCCATCCATCCATCCATCCATCCATCCATCCATCCATCCATCATCCATCCATCCATCATCCATCCATCCATCCATCATCCATCCATCCATCCATCATCCATCCATCTCATCACATCCATCCATCCTCCATCCATCCATCCATCCATCCATCCATCCATCCATCCATCCATATTCCTTCCATCCATCCATCCATCCATCCATCCATCCACATCCATCCATCATCCATCCATCCATCATCCATCCATCCATCATCCATCATCCATCATCCATCATCCATCCATCATCCATCCATCCATATTCCTTCCATCCATCCATCCATCCATCCATCCATCCATCCATCATCCATCATCCATCCATCCATCATCCATCCATCCATCCATCCATCCATCCATCCATCATCCATCCATCCATCCATCATCCATCCATCATCCATCCATCCATCCATCCATCCATCCATCCATCCATCCATCATCCATCCATCCATCCATCCATCCATCCATCCATCCATCCATCATCCATCCATCCATCCACCATCCATCCATCCATCCATCCATCCATCCCTCCATCATCCATCCATCCATCATCCATCCCTCCATCCATCCATCCATCCATCCATCCATCCATCCATCCATCCATCATCCATCCATCCATCCATCCATCCATCCATCCATCATCCATCCATCCATCCATCCATCCATCACCCATCCATCCATCCATCCATCCATCCTCCATCATCCATCCATCCATCCATCCATCCATCCATCATCCATCCATCCATCCATCCATCCATCCATCCATCCATCCATCCATCCATCCCTCCATCATCCATCCATCCATCCATCATCCATCCCTCCATCCATCCATCCATCCATCCATCCATCCATCCATCCATCCATCAGCCATCCATCCATCATCCATCCATCCATCCATCATCCATCCCTCCATCCATCCATCATCCATCCATCCATCCATCCATCCATCCATCCATCCATCATCCATCCATCCATCATCCATCCATCCATCATCCATCCATCCCTCCATCCATCCATCCATCCATCCATCATCCATCCATCCATCCATCCATCCATCATCCATCCATCCATCCATCCATCCATCCATCCATCATCCATCCATCCATCCACCCACCCATCCATCCATCATCCATCCATCCATCCATCCATCCATCCATCATCCATCCATCCATCCATCCATCATCCATCCATCCATCCATCCATCCATCCATCCATCCATCCATATTCCTTCCATCCATCCATCCATCCATCCATCCATCCATCCATCCATCCATCCATCCATCCATCCCTCCATCCATCCATCATCCATCCATCATCCATCCATCCATCCATCCATCCATCCATCCATCCATCATCCATCCCTCCATCCATCCCTCCATCCATCCATCCATCATCCTTCTGCATTTCTTACACACCCATTAATTGCCAGCAACTTTGTCACATCTCCACTCCAAAGCTGATGGAGGCACCACCATCCTCTATGTGATACAGAGGAAAGTCCAAAATGCAAATTTCAGACCCTGCTTTGATTTTTCTGAGGTAATTTTGCTCTACAGGTGTTACAAAGGAGAAAAGGAACAAACTGGTGAGGGCTGCACTGCTCAGGGAGATGCTGTGTGTGAGGGCTGGGCACCAGAGCCTGCACTCAGGGCTGGGGAGACACAAAGGATTTTACAAATGCCCCAAAGCCTCAGTGTAAAAATCCCTTTTTGTTTCCAGCCCCTCTCAGCAAAGTTCTGTAACTTCACTAAAATGAACAGCACTGGGGACCAGAGGGTTTGGACTCCTCCAGCTCTCCAAGGTCACATCAGAAGATCTGCAGAAAAGAACACTCAGCATCTCTGGGCCTGATTTGTCCCACAGCAATCAGTGCCAAATTTCAAAGAGAGTCCAAACAAAGATTAGGTTTAGACTCTTTATCTCCATAATGATAATTTGGGGCCAAGACTCAGTAGGTGCTGAGCACTCTGCAGGCAGCAGAACATCCCCCTTGTAAACCCAGCCCATAACTTTTCAATTACTGAATTCAGACTGGAGAAATCATAAATCAGGCCCCTCCTCCTGACAATTGTTTGAGCTCCAGAACTGGACTCCTGCTCTTGGCCTGTGGCAATGGCTCTCCCCTTGTCTGTGCATTACATCCCTCCCCAGACTGTACCTTCCCTGTTCCTTCTGAGCCTGAGATGATGGAATTGGCCATTTGCCCAGGTGAAGGGGGAAAAAAAAGGTGGTTACTGTAATGGAAGGGCTTTCTGCCTCCTCTGAGTGCAGAGTGAAAATCCCAGGCAGATAGCACAGAGCCTGGTTAATGACTCACACTCCGCTTTTTCACCAGGGAAAAATTTCAGGCCTGCACTCAGTTAAAAGATGGAAATTTTTATAAAACTTCCATTGTGGTATGTTACCATCTGTTCAGAAATTAACAAAAACAAAATCAAAGTAAGCAAATGGGTTGATTTTTCTTTCTTTCTTTTTCTTGCAGTAAGAGCTTTCTGTTCTGTAGATAAGAGTGAATCTCCGAGGGGAGCTGTGAGCACATGGAGCTCAGTACAAGAAAACAGAGAGTGCAGTGGAATTGTCTGCTGGCTGTGCACAAATCCACGTCCTGCAAAGCGAGCTGTGCTCCCAGTGAGGGCCATTTCCTCCTGCAGGCACCAGGAGTGCTCTGCCCCTCAGGGAGGGAGCCAATTCCTGTGCCTGTCAGCATTTGCATGTGCTCAGCCCCAAAACCTCCTCCATCTGAACTGCATCCAAGGGCTTCTGGTGAGATGACTTTTCTGACAAAGTGTTCCCTCTCCTGGGAACCAGGCCACTGAGGATTTGGAAGAGATGTGTATAATAACACAAAATTTCAAGTTTTTGTTGGAGGAAAAAAAAATAAAGAAATTGCAGACAGCAAATTTTGCTTCACCCTTTCTAATGCTTCATAAGAATACATAACTTTTTCCACCTGGTTTTGAGCAAGAACGTATATTTCTTTTTTTTCTTTTCAGAGTTGAATTCTTGGAACTCATACCATTTTCATTTGGCTATTTTTACCCGCCCTGCTCCTTCCTGTATCCATGGAGTTTCATCAAAACATTGAATTCCAGCCTCTAATGACATAACCTTCCCCTTTCCTTCCTGTTCTCATGTCACCTCTCATTTTCTCACCAGCTCCAAAGCCTTCTCTGATTGTTCGACTTTAAACTTCTTATTTTCTTTATGTGCTTTGCATCAGCACTGTCTTCTACAGAGTGGAATATTAAAAAGTCACAAACTTCTGAATAAATAAGAAAGCAAAGCAGCCCTCCAGCTGCCTCAGCTGAGGAGAACAGCTTCTCTTCTTCCTTACTCTAAGGAAAAATCTGATTTCAAACATACAGCTTTGTCTTGAATCGGTATCAAACTGGAATGATTTGACTCCAATCACTCTCTGAGTGTTTTATCTGCTGGGCTGGGGATAAATCAGCTGCAGGACAGCTCAAGTGAAATGGAGAGAATGATTGCCATGTGAAGCTGAGACAAAGGGACTGTGACACACAGCCAACAACCCCACTGCCTGTATTTACCCATTAAATGTCAGCTAAAAGTGCCATTCAATGGATGGCTCCAGTTCCTTCATGGATTAGCACTGCAAAATACCTGCCATGGTCTGACATGGATCCCACACTTGTGTATTCCTGCACCACACAGAGCCCCAGTGCTGCGGGAGCTCGGAGGGAAAATGCAGGAACAGCAATCTGGCATGAACATTCCTTGTCTTAGGGAAAAAAATCCAACTGTGAATGGAATTCATTTGCTGATTTGCAGGAACAATGAAGTCAAGCAACAAAACTTAGCAAACCATATTAAAAAGCATCTTCACAAGTATTTTTGCAGGCAACAGAGGTGTTTATGAACCAAAAAAAGAGGTGTAGAAGTTACAATTGCTCCAGGGCAAATTTTAACTGGTTTCCCCTCCTTATTAGATTTCTCATTCATAAAAAATTGTTGGCTGACTTAGCAGTCACTGCACCATGTGGGATTTTAGGTGTTCCTAACCATCTGCATGCATTTTTTCCATTTGTCTAACTAATTTTCCATCTTCAGTTTATTTGTCTTAATTTTATCTCCCTGTCTGTATAATTAGAGTTATCTGGGACACCAAGACAAGCCTTTGTCCCAGCAGAGGGATGGACAGGCTATTTGCTATCAGAAGCAAAGAACATGAGCTCTAAGCCATTCCAAACTCCACTGCCATTCTCTGCTGGCAATAAATAAAGTTCTTTGTGCTTCAAATCATGTTTGATCCTGACAGTTTTTCCTGATCTGGAGCCTGGAAGTTCAGAGTCCTTCCAAAGGGTGTCACTGAAGTTCCCAGCCAGGTTTGCTCTCAGAAAATGCCATTCTCAAATCCAGAGGAACAGCCCCAAGGGAATCAGTTTGAGCTCCACACTGACAATCTGCCAGGAATTGGAAGTCTCTGTATAAAACTGGATCCTGAAATGTGTCAGGTGCCCAGAATTTCCATCAAACCCAGTGCCTGAGCCATTCAGTGGGATTCAAGGATTAGAACATTAACTTGTGCAGAGTTACACCTATCCATAACTTCCCTATGGGAATGCCCTGCTGGAAGATTACAAGACTAAGTCAGCAATTTCTCAGTGCCACAGTCTTATCTCCTGGTGCCCAGCTAAAGTCTTTTATCAACAGAAAACAGCTGGAAAGCTTTATACAAAAAGTTATGATCCTGCAAGATTCAGAATATTATTTGCACGATAAGCTGAGAAATGAGGTTTGAAGTCTTTCCTGTGTTTAAGCCTAAAAAGAAAAGCTTAGTAAGAGTCAGAAATGCCAAGTTCAGTCTCCTCACACACAGAAAATTAAGACTGTTTGGATCCATGCAGATTATTTTGGGCTGGTCTGCAGGAGCTCCATGGGGAACACATCCAGGTTAAAGAAGACATGCAAATAAGAGGTGACACAGATTTGTGCTGCCTTTCATTTTTGCTCATACCTAGAAAAGCTCCATGACTAATGATACCACTAATGTTTCTCTTAGATGTTCAGTCTTACCCACACTGGAGTTGTGTATGTTTAGAATTCACCTGCAGTTTATCCATATTTAATCTCTTCCATGCCCTCCTTCCCTGCTTGCTCTACACAGATCATTGACACTGTGATCAGTGACAAAGTCACATGGAATGATGGATTTGTGTAAGTCCAGAACTGAATCCCTGCTTCTTCCCCAGCTTGGAAAGGCCATTTTTAACAAAATGCATGATTTCCTTTAGCAGAGCTGTGCATGGGCTACACCAGGAGCAGTGTGTTACAAGAGCAAACAGTGGGGAGGGTCGTGTTTAGCACCAGGAATGAGACAATTTTATCATGACCTGCTGTGTTACCTACCAAAACCAAGTTTTCATGCCATGTTTCCATTCCTTCTGATCACAAGGAGCTATTGCCTTAAATTGCCTCTGTGAAGAGAGACTCTTCTCCCTCAGCAGGAAAAACAATGAGGTCCTAAAAAAGGCTGCTTAGAAAAACTCAGCAAGTTCACAGAGATGCTTTGTCATTTCTGCCCATTGCCCAATGATCCTCCTTATATAATTGATTCATAAAGTCCATGAAATTTCTCTGGAGATAGGCCAGGCCACAGATTCTGTTCTCATTTTATTTTAGTTCTAGGAAAAGCAAGCAAGAAAAGATTGCTTCTAAAAAGCTTCAGCTACTGTTGCTGACACTTGGTTCCCACAGACATCTGTCAATAATGGGGTGTCCAGGAGGTTGTTCTGGTGTCCAGGAGGTTGTTCCTGGTGTCCAGGTCTGTTCCTGGTGTCCAGGAGGTTGTTCCTGGTGTCCAGGTCTGTTCCTGGTGTCCAGGAGGTTGTTCCTGATGTCCAGGTTGTTCCTGGTGTCCAGGAGGTTGTTCCTGGTGTCCAGGAGGTTGTTCCTGGTGTCCAGGTCTGTTCCTGATATCCAGGAGTTGTTCCTGGTGTCCAGGTCTGTTCCTGGTGTCCAGGAGTTGTTCCTGGTGTCCAGGAGGTTGTTCCTGATGTCCAGGTCTGTTCCTGGTGTCCAGGAGGTTGTTCCTGGTGCCCAGGAGGTTGTTCTGGTGTCCAGGAGGTTGTTCTTGGGTCCAGGTTGTCCTGATGTCCAGGTTGTTCCTGATGTCCAGGAGGTTGTTCCTGGTGTCCAGGTCTGTTCCTGGTGTCCAGGAGGTTGTTCCTGATGTCCAGGTTGTTCCTGGTGTCCAGGTCTGTCCTGGTGTCCAGGAGGTTGTTCCTGGTGCCCAGGTCTGTTCTGGTGCCCAGGAGGTTGTTCTGGTGCCCAGAGGTGGGCCATGAGCTGAGCTCTGTGCACTGCTCTCAGCCACCTGAGGGAATGCCTATCCAGATTTATTTTTAATGGATTTTGCTGCCACACTGTTTAAACAAATAGGAGTATGCACTGTTTGTGCAATTTCAAAATCTTCCTTAAAGCATTTCATGTGCACCTCAAGCACTTCCTTCCACCTCCATGGTTCCCTTCCTTTCCAGGGCTTTGCACTGGAATTCTGCCTTCCAAAGGCATCAGAAGTGCCCCAGAATCTGTGCAGTTCATGTAAACCAGAGCCTTGGCATCTGTTGGATCTCCCCAGAGCTGACATTTGGGAATGGCCATCACCTCCTAAGGGCAGGCTGCACCCCCACGTGAGGACAGTGCCAAGCATATTGTGATTTCCATTTGCAAGATTTAACTTGGAAAGATCTGGTGACAATTCCTGAGTGGAAGTCAACAGCCAGTTGGAATGAGTGTTAGCATGCCAGGAGGAGGGGGCAGGGAGGGAAATAAACCTAAATTAGCTGTGGTTTGTGAGCAAGGGAGGTCAGCTCTGAAAAAAATAACATGGTCCCAGTGGGATAAACAGTGCAGCAGATAAATCAGTAACTGGGCCGGTCATGAAATACAGGTCCTGCAAATATTTCACAGCCATGGAAAGGGGGCTAAGGAGAAAAACAATTGGCTGGTTGGGCACTGCATACTCAGAGGGAATGCACAGGCTCTGCAAGGCTGGCACTGCACAGGGGTGCTGCCAAAATGGACACAGAACAGCCAAACACACACAGGATCCCCAGGATTTGTGTCATCAGTGCTTGAGCACCAAGAACTCCAATCTCAGCAGAGGCTCTGTGGCTGATGCTCTGCAGTAAGCCAAAGGTTAACTCCTTTATCTTCCAAAGTTCAGTTTTGTACTCACTAAAGCCATGCTAATTGTCTTCACCAACATGTACATTTTTAAGATGGTGTTTCTCAGACACTGGATTTGGATAGCAAGTTGTACTCTTTGAAAAGCATAAAGATTTGCCTCAGATGATTTCAACTTAGTGCTCCCACGTATCACTCCCTAGAAATGTGAAGTGCAGAAAGAAATCCAGCAGGTCAACATGATCAGTAAGATTCTGAAAAT
This sequence comes from Zonotrichia leucophrys gambelii, assembly GCF_028769735.1. Classification (NCBI taxonomy): domain Eukaryota; kingdom Metazoa; phylum Chordata; class Aves; order Passeriformes; family Passerellidae; genus Zonotrichia; species Zonotrichia leucophrys. Next base: position 2,250,360 of record NC_088190.1, on the reverse strand, counting down.
TTTCTTCAAAAACAGAACCTTGAAAACATCATACACTCAAGCACATAAAGGAATCATTTTTATGTACTTTTCATCACACTAAAAGATTCAAAGACTCTCTCCTTCTTGATTTTCTTCACGAGAAATGAGTCACAGAACAGATTAAAACTAGCACATTTTCATAATGAAGAGCTGCTCTGACCTCTAGTTTATATTAATTGATGCAGGGAAAGAAGAGGAAAATTTCCAAAAAAACATAAGAAAGTAGTAACTGTTCAGTGTAAGTAAGGAATCAGTTGAGCATTTAAAAAAACCTACAAGTGTTTATGGCATGGGCTTCAATATGCAACCTGTTGTGAATGGGATCACACAAACACAAACTGTCTAATTTCCCCTATATCCCAGATCCTGGGCACAGGTCTGTGCTGCCACCCCAAAGGGTCTGAGCTGTTCTGGGGGAGTTTCATGCCCACATGGCCCCAGTGACACCTCCAGATCAGGATGGCTGAGCACAAAGTGCCCTGTGGGAATGGGCTGTGCCTCACAGCACCACAACAAACCCTGCTCGAGGTCAGTGGTGTGTCCACGGCCCACAGAGCTGCAGAGAGAAGCAGCACTCCCACCCCAGCGTGTACCTCCTGCAGCAGTTTGCAGTTTGGAAGCCACTCTGCTCATTGGCCATTTCCTGTTGACTGGAGTACTCAGAAGAGGGGAAACATCTGTAGGTGTTGCTGTAACTTAAAGGTTTTCCTTGCACAGCCTGGAAGGACAGAACTGCTTCCCATGTGCCTCAACTCAGAGGAAACCTCTGGTGCCAACCTGCTCAGCCCTCAGTGAGGACAAGGTCTGAGGTGCCACACACATCCTACAACATTCCACAAAATCGTTAAAGAAGCACTGGAAACAGGAAAAGTAGCAATTCACTGAAAGTACAGGGAAGTGGCTTCTAAGAAGAAAAGGCAAGTTGGACTATTTCCACTGACAGGGCTGAGGTTATTCAGCACCTCAGTAAAGAACCATCAGGTGTAACCTCCACCCCAGGACTTCAACAAATCCTCCACAACATTTCAGAGCACTTAGAAAAGTTATATTGTCCTGAGACAAGAGAAAGGAATGAAGCAATTCTCTCAAAAGCAGAGCAGGTCTGGAGAGCAGCACAGATTTCCTGTGCTTTTAACCAGTCAAGAGGGCTCTGCCTCATCAAGCCCACGCAGGTGATGGAAACTCATCAGAACCAAGGATCATTATGCAAGAGAGAGGATACAGGGCTGCTCTGACACCTTCACCCAGCTGCTCACCCAAGCCACAGCTCAGAACAGGAAGTTTCAGTCAGACTTTCAATTCCCACACCAGGCTAAATCAATCTAAATCAAATACATTTAAAAGAAAAAAAGCCTTGAATGGAAAAAAACAGTCTTTTTATGCCACCCACTACCAGAAAGATTATTGTTCTTGCCTCAAAACTATTTCTGATTTGAAAGCTGCTTGAATTTAGAAATCCAGGGATTGGATTATTTTTTCTGTGTTTGAATTTCTACACAGGAAAACTGAGTAATTTGTACAGTTAGCTAAGCCAAAATAACAAAAAAAAAAAAAAAAGAAAAAAGAAAAGAGGCGGCGAGGAGGATGGCCACTGCTGGATTAAAATGAATTTATGCTGATAGAATGACACTGCCAAAAATCCCACAGGAATAAGCATTTTTTGAAGTCTTTCATCAGGCCTTTTTTTTCTTTTTTTTTTTTTTTATTTTTTTCATTCCATTCTCAAAAGTTGACTCCTCTGATCTGTAATAATTTTGGGACCAAGCCTTTGTTTCTTGACACTAAAATGCTGTTGATGTTATTTTCAGCACTGGAATTGCTGCAATGGATCCCATGCAGTGCCCACTATCCTTTCCCTGACAAAAAGCTGCTTCACACAAAACTTTAAGACACTTCAAGAGGTACCAATCCACAAAAAAAAGAACTCCATCCTTCACCAGTAAGAGTTAAAAGGATTCTCTTGTCCCCTCTCTGCTGTATTTTGTTTTAAAGATCATTACTGAAACAAATCCGGGGGTTTTGCACCATACAAATATCCCATCATTCCTGAATCCTGCCACACTCTCAGCTGCACAGCCAGCAGTACACAGTTAAAAATACAGATATAAATATATGTATTTATGCTTCACAGTACATGCTACAAGTCTGTGCCTCCACAGAGAAGGGAGCTGAAGCAGGGTCTGCCTCTGCTCTCTCCCTTCCCTGTGCATTTGTTGCAGTGAAGGATATCAGACATGACAGCCCTGGAGTTCTGCAGTCCTTTGTCTCCACAAAAGGTCCAGTTCTGACAGAAGGAGGCTGGGACTTCACTTGGACACTGTTTCAGTATATTCCAATCAACAACGCCTTGAGAAATTTCCAGGAACCACCAGCAAAAGTCAGGAATGAGCAATATTGAGGCTAAATAACCAGTCAAGGTTCTCTCTTTCTCAGAGCTCTTTCTGAGAACTACCAAGGAAACCAATTAAGATCAATCGTGTTCATCGTTCAGGCCAGAACACATCGGGGACCATGGCCCTGTTTATTTATGGCCACTTGGAAACAACCCTATGGAAAACAAGCAGGGAATTGCTGCTGGCACGGACTGCATCTGAAATGCAATCAAAGTTTCTGGTTTCCTTCGCAGAGAGCCCGTGAGCAAAGCACAGCAGCTCTCCCTGAGAGCAGCCCCACAGAGCTGGGGCAGGGAAAGGGTTACCCAGGGCACCATAAATGTCACCAAAATATGCTGGGCACTCTGCTCCCCAGAGGGATTTTATTAGGATTTTCCACTAGCAGCAATGCCACAAGTACCCAGGAGTCAGAAAAAGAAATGGAAGCAGTTGTGAAATTGTCCCTTCTACTTTTACCATCCACATGGAAAAACACACAAAAAGACTGACGGGCACACACTGGGAAAAAAAACCCAGATGATGCCCTTAAAGTTCTTTTTTCACAGTTTTATAGAGCTAGAGAACATCCTGAATGTCTAAACTCCCCAGAAGCACTGTCCCTTTAAAGTCTGAATGTGACTTTTTTCACCCACAAGAGAAAGTGCAGTTTCCCAGGTTCTTACTGGAAACATTTCTTGGGAAAATATTAATTTCCAAAGCATTGTTTTTACACTTTTGGTTCACTGGTTGTTTGAATCTTGTAATGCTTTTATAGTGTTTTTACTCCATGAATGTTTGTAATAACTCAATCCATCCTATTTCCTACAGTATCTCCTTTTAAGGATAATTATATCAATATGCTTCTTACATTTTGTAATCTAAAGAACTTATTTTTTCTAGATTTTTTCCTTAGTTGGGTGATTCAAAACAAGGCTTTAATGGTATGCTCCTGGCCCCCACGATTTCTGGAAAAGCTGCTGCACAATAAAACTCAATTAATAACCAAAAAAACCCACTAGAAACATGGATAATTATAGCATTTTGTTAAGTTCTCACAGCTTTTCTTTCTAATAAGAGAGTTCAAGGTTAGCTGCAATCTGCTGCATTTTCCAAGACAAAAATCTCATGCATTTCTTTTGTGTTCACGTGTTGTAAGAAACTTTGCTTTGGTTTTTGGGGTTTTTTTCTCAAAAAGAGCTGCAAAGTTTTATAACAGGCTAAAAGATACAACCATAATTAAACTCTCTTACATATAGCCTGGAATAAAGGCCCCAAGCATATCCATTTACAACAGGAAATATCCAGATTTAATAGGCTTACACAAGTCTTTTCCTAAAGCTACTTGTGGCCTTCTGCACAGGACATTGCTCAACTCAATTCTCCCCAAACTTCTGGGCTATTCTGCCACAGTCAAGCCTCAAAAGTTTTTACAGATTATTGGAATTTAGGAATTAATATGCTTTGTGGTCCCACAGACTGGTTTGGGCATTATGAGTTTATCACTTCAGGGTTTGGCCATCCCTGTCTCCATTCAGCCTCCTCTGCTGCTTCACTTAGAATAGAAACCAGCAATGGACAATTCTGCAAATTATTAAATTTAATGACAGTGATATCTAATTCTGTCCAAAAAGATTCCCTGAGTCAAGAACACCCCTGCTGCTCGTGCTGGTGCTGGGCTGGGAGGGTTTCAGAGCTCAGGGCTCCTGACAGGTCTCTCACAGCAGAGATCAGACCCCACTGCACTCTCCTGCCTCCACCCCACACGGAAAGGCAGCACTGCAGCCCCAGTGCCAACACCTGGCCTGAAGGCAGTGCCAGCCTGGAGTGCTCCTCAGGCTGCAGACACAGGCTCACACAGTCCAGCTGCATTCTGGCAGCCTGGCAGCCACTGTTCCCTCAAAGGTCCTCTGCTTAATACTGACTGAGGGAAGGGCTAATGCTGCTTCTTAGCTTTCATAAAGGAAACAAGAAGATCCCTTGATAAGATGGTATCTTCTTTCCTTCCTCTCACTGCATTCTCTGATCAACAGGGGGATTTCAGTTTTGTGTTCCCTGTCCCATACAGCAATCAGAGGCTCTGAAGGGGACCTCTGGCACTCCAGATCAAACTGTTACCCACTAAATCTCTTTTCTCTGGAACATTAGAGATACTTCTGTAACACATCCAATATGTATCTGATGAAAATTGTTACCAGAATGTTTCAATCTCATAAAGTTACAGAAAGAAGCCAACTGACAGCACTTGACAACATGGAGCACAGTGCCAGAATGCAAACCAATAAAGTTCCTTCTTCTTGAAAGTGACAAAATGCTTATTTTAAGCATACTGAGACAATAAAGTGCTGATTAACAGGCAGCATGTTCTTCAATGAAACGTATGAGTGTGTAGTCTTGTGCTAAATACAGAAGATGCTGAAGGTATGTGATGATGAGTGTGAGAACAGCTCCCCGTCAACAAACTGAAATTTAGCTTTAACCAACCCCCTAACAGAGTGTTTGCAGCCCCAGGGAGGACTGACCCAGTGTCAGGGACAATTCTGTGAACTCAATAAGCATAAATGCACATGTAGGGTTTATTTCTCAAGAGCTTAGAGCTGCCTCAGACACATCCATGCCTGCAGCCATGTCTTTGCTGCCTTACCTTGCTACAAAGGGGGGTACTGACTCTCCAGGGATTGATTGCCAGGGAGGGATTACTTTAGCCTGAGCTAGAAACTACAATACTTTCTTCTAATCACACGTTAACACCATGTTCTGCAGAAATTAATAGAGATAAGGCTGAAAATAATACTCACCCACGGAGTCTAAAAATAAGCACCGAAATTTCCCCTCCTCGTTTCTTTCTGCTTTGTGTTTCCCCTCAGGTGATGACACCATTCTCCTCTCCAGCTCTCCTGAAATGCATCATGAGCATCATGGTTACAGACTGTTCTGGGGAACAGCTTCTGCATGTGGGGTCAGAGCTGTGGGATGTACTGGGTGAGGCAAATCAAGGGTTATAGCTTTGGGATGTGCTGGGTGAGGCAAATCAAGGGTTATAGCTTTGGGATGTGCTGCATGAGGCAAATCAAGGGTTATAGTTTGGGATGTACTGGGTGAGGCAAATCAAGGGTTATAGCTTTGGGATGTGCTGGGTGAGGCAAATCAAGGGTTATAGTTTGGGATGTGCTGCATGAGGCAAATCAAGGGTTATAGCTTGGGATGTGCTGCATGAGGCAAATCAAGGGTTATAGCTTTGGGATGTACTGGGTGAGGCAAATCAAGGGTTATAGTTTGGGATGTGCTGGGTGAGGCAAATCAAGGGTTATAGTTTGGGATGTGCTGCATGAGGCAAATCAAAATCTCCCTAGACCAGAATAACCAAGAGAAGGCACTGGTTTAACATGGTCTCCAAGAATCAGATACCTAGAAACATATTGGAATATGTATAAATTAGGTGGGAAGCCTAGTCACAAGAGTGAGATGAACTAATTACAGTAAACGGGGTGTTTTCAGCTGCACACCATGAAGAAATACACTCCTTCAGAGTATTTTTGGTGTGACAGACTGTTTAGTTTTAGTCCTGCAGCTCAGCCCATCTCAGACTTCCAAATACAAGCCAATTAAAACACCAAAAGCTTATAGAATATTAATTGCTTTAGACCATGCAATGTAATGCAGCCTTGATTCATGTAAACACAGGAATTTTGAGAGCACAACATCCTTAAAATTAGTAAAAGGGCAGTAATTTATCAGGAGCACTGCACAAAGTACTTGCAGTTCCACCAGGCAGACAAATTTCCCAATAAAAGGACAGATGGAGAGGAAGCCAAATGATACTACCCAAAAACAGGGAGTAACAACCCCAGTTCTGGGGCAGTTTGCTATGCACCTCTGTAGCACTGACATGTCCTCATGAATATCCAGAACACACTAATTCGTTCTCAAAACAACTTCTTATGAATCAAGGAAAAAAAATTTCCATCTCCCAGATGTAAAAAGTGAGGTCAGTAGGTGTGAATACAGATGGAGCTGGCTCTAGAGTGGCATGAAAAAAAATGGAGTTCTGAGGATTACACACCAGACTTGCTAATTTTGTGGTATTGAATTTAGAGAATCTGGCTCAGGGAAGGGAGAAGGATCAGTTTTGCATGACACATTGTGTCTGCATGCAGGCCCTGCCGTAAGGTGTCCCCAGCCCTGGTGACTGGAGCAGGGAGCCCTGGGGGTGATTCCCTGCACAGCCAGATGCATGCTCCACTACATTCTTCTAGTCCTGAAGGAAAAACACTTTGAATGTAGTAATATCCAGTATTCCTGTTAATGTGAGGCAGGAGACTGGCAGCACGCCGCTGGCAGAGCCCGGCAATGGAAAAAGCAGAGAGGGAGCTCAGGCTCCCAATGTGAAGCAGACAGACCTATTGTGAGCTGTCTCCATCCTCGGGGCTGGATGCTCCAGGCTGATTTATGAGCACAATATTTACAACTAACACACATGAAATGCATTATGAGCAGAAATAAATCTCCTAGCATGCACGGAGAGAAGCTAAGATAAAAGAATGCATATGGTAAACTAGGTGACTGTTTGTCATTAAATGTGGTGCTGAAGCCAGAGCACGTCTCTGGGGCAGGGGAGGCTCAGGATTTGCACTGGGGTTTATCAATACTCTGCAAAACACAAGCCATTAGGCAGAGACTTTCAGAAAGATGTCCCAGCTCTTTATTTCTTTCCAGTGAACCCAAAGCTGATGAAAGACACTGTGCTGGAAGCCCTTGGGAGTAAAACAAGGCTTGAAAGGAAGATCAGTCTTATGCCCATGCAAAGACCCAGTGAACAGGCCAGAGTTCAGTTCCCAGCCCTAGTGTTACAACAGGCAATATTCCCAATTTTTGTGCACCCATTTTCCATCTCATAAACAGGTACCAGCATGAAATTAGGTAAGAAAGGGCTACTTTAAGGCAGAGGGCATGTCATAATTAAGTATTCTGACTTACTGCACCACACTACAGGCAATAGAAATTCCCCAAATTAATTCCTAAATTAAATCATCACTGAACAGGTAAACATTTCAGAAAAACAACCATCCCTCACTAAATAATGGGACCAGCAAATGAGGATGTCAATTCTAGTTTCTGTGTAATTGCAAAACCCAAACCCCACTCCCAGCAGCACTGACGACAATTCCCTGCTGGTCCCTGCTGTCCTGTGAGCCCTGCAGTGAGCAAATCTCCAAATCTCATTTGGCTGGACAGGGAACAGGAGGCAGCTCCCCCTTAAATGCATCTACACTTGACATTTGTGCCTACAAAGCTGCACTGGTCACAGATTGCATCTCATCATGCCCAGCCAAGCCAATGAGGCCCAAACAGCCTCTTGGAAGACCCGGGTTCATCTCTTCCTTTGATACTGAGGTTTGATGGTGCCAATATTTTTGCAGCTCTCTGCGATGTTGCCTCTTCCCTGGTGGGATGTGGCTTTAAGTTCAACAACTCATTTTCTGCAGGGTACAGCCCAGTCACGGAGAGCTGTGAGGCTGCTGCTTTTCCTCAGAGTGCTCTGATAAAACATCTGATTCCAGTATGGGAGGACAGACTCATAAAAACAGGCTAATGATGGAAGCAGACTGTGGTACAAACCAGAGCAAGCACTTCAGCTCACTGAACATGTTTCCTGTCCTCAGCCAGCACCACAACATCTTGGTTTAGCTACCACACATCTCCCTCAGAGACTTCCCACTGATCAAAAGGGAACAACCAAAATTTCTATGAGAGCAGGACAGTTGGACTGAAGGAACAGCAGAACAGATATGGGGAGCAGGAAAGGTTCTGCTGGGAAAAATCCTCCAAAATCAGCCCAAGAAAAAGTAAATAAACCAAACTCAGCCCATGTCTGGTACAATTAAATAAATGACACCTGGAAAAAAAGAAACTCCTGTATTTTACTGTCAAGAGTCTAAATTAATCCTATTTTATATTTCTTTTATCAAAGCATTAATGACAGAGGGAGGATGAATATGAAAATACACTCTCCTCAGTGAAAAGATTTATATTTGACTCCATAACTTTGATTATTCCTTCAGACTTACCCTGTTTTCTTTCTAAAACACTAGTCAGGCCTTAAAAATTTGCAAAACTAACTAAACCTACTACCCACATTTATTGAAGCAATAAAGACATCCTCATCTGTTGAATTACATTCTATTTTATGTTGATTTTATACACCATTGTAGTTATGGATAAAATCACACCACATTAACTAGTAGGGTAATTTTGTCCCACTGTTTTGTGGTTTCATGCCCATAAACAAGTGATTTATGGATTTTTTTTTTTTGTGGAGCTCCTTAGTATGTTGATTTCAAATGAAGCAAAGAAGAGGAACTCAGACTTCTATTGGCTATAATTTGTGAGATACATTTAGAATTAAATAAAACAAAAAAAAACCAAACAAAACCAAACAAAAAAAAAAAAAAAAAAAAAGAACCAAGAAAGCAAGCAAGAAATAAATATGAAAACCTCAAGCCATATTTCATCCTAAACTCAGAGTTAAATCCTTTAAAGTATGGGGAGATGATACAACTCCCTCAGCAGAATTCTGGGCTGGGCTGCAGAACCCACGGCTCCGTGCCATCAAACCTAATCTTTGTTTGAGATCTGACACATTCTCTCCAAGTTTTCAGTCACATTGCAAAATTCTGAGAGGATGAAAGGCAGATTCTCCTCCTCTCTTACACTAACCCCAGGGCCTAGAAACAGCAGGACTTGATTTAACCAAACACACACTGGGCCAGAAAAATGATGAGTGATCCTGGGACTCGACTGACACCAGGGAGACTTCACTGATTCATGGCTTTGCAACGTGATCATTGCATCACCTCAGACTCCTGAGCAGATTGTGCTGAAATGAGCAGATAACCAGAATGCCAAAAAGCTTCTCCTCACTGGCCAAGCTGACAGCAGAGTCAGCAGAGTCTCCTCCTCCCTGGGGAACTGCACTCACCAGACAGCAGCAACCTCCCAGCCCCAAAGAGGCAACATCTGCCAGGAGCCAAGGCCCCGGTGCCCTCTTTGCAGAGCTGCCACCAACAAAAACCCCTCCAGACCTTCCTTCTTCCAACTGAACTCCTCTCCACTGCATCTCTCATCCAAAAAATTTACTGTACCACATAAAGCCTGCACCAAGCTAAATCTGCTGGCTCCCAAACAGGCTTCTTAAGTCTCCAGCAAATCAAGAGTAGGATATTTGTTTCTAAATCTCCAAAGGAGGATTAGGCAGGGTGAGCATAATCCCAACCATCCTCACACCTGCCATTCATTCTTAGTCAAGGAGAGATGCATTTTAGTATCTGGGAGTTGCTAGCAGATGAATCTCCTTGTCCAAGGTAGGATATCCAAGATTACAGTTCCTAGCTCCCTTGTTTCTTGGCTGCATAGAAAAATAAGGGTTTTTTCTGTGAGACAAAGAGTGAATATGATTGTTTGTTTTGGTTCTGGTGACATCATTCTTTTTTTGTCAGTACCATCCCTCAGTAATTGACCCTGATCTGAGGAAGGACTAGAGCAGGTAACTGTCTTCTGAAACTTTATCCTATCATCTCCCTCTATTTCAGTACCCTGAACAAAAAACAAGGTCAGTGAGAGACTTTTTCATATATGTTGTCCAACCTTTGATCAGAATCCTGCATTTTCCATGATGTTTACATGCAAGTCCCACTGCAATGACATCAGAGCTCCCAATACCCATTTTAGCACCAATTAAAGGGCAATGCTCAGAGAACCATTTCTCTTTATTCTGTAGGAGTTTGAGCAGTGCTGTTATTACTTTTGAGGGGGAATTGTGCAGGCTCCTTGTCAATTGGTTTAGGTTGCCTAAATGAAGCCAAATTGCTCTTGCCATCCCCAGCTGCTGCTGCTGCCTGTGTGTTCCACCTTCCCCACATTCACATTAATCCATCAGCCAAGAGCAAAACAACCTTCCCTCGGTGCCCCTCCTGCAAACAGGGCAGGAAAACACCACAAAAGGGAAAAAAAGCCACACATCACTTGCAGCATTTTTACATGTAATAGTAACAGTCTCTTGGTGCCATCATCAGCCATGGCATTTCATTCACACAGAACACTTGTGGGCACATCACATATGCTTTTCCATTCAATGTATTTTTAAATGTTTCCCAGGCAACTGTTTCAATACAATATGCCTCCTTGGCAACCTGGTACCCGCAAATGCCATGCTAGTCTCCCTAGTCCTCTTTTTAGGTCTTCCCATCTTGGCACATAAATGTCACAAGGCTGGGTTTTCCATCTCCAGCCACACAGGTGCTGATCTGTCCTTGCTTTTGGAAAGGCTGAGTTGAAGGGATGAGTCGGGCACTGGGTGCTGCACGTTGGCAAATTCAGCTTTGGTGTGCTACCAGAGGGAGCAGGTTTCAAAGGCAGAGGCTTTTTGTGGGGAAGAGAATGTCTCCTGCAACTGAAATGAAGGAGAGCCCACAAAACTGTCTCCACTGAACTGACTTTCTCTGGAAGCAGCAATGAGCCTGCACTTCCCAAACTGAAATGCACGTCATCTTTATTCTCCTGACTAAGCCAGTCTTACCCAGTTCTCCTCATTTTGTGGTTTAATTGTAACACAACATTAATGAAAAGAGTCAGACTTTCCCATTTCACCACAGCCAATGATTAGCACTGGACTCAGTGGGTCAGTTTGCTGAGTTACTCTTTCCAGGGCTGCAATTGCTGCCACTGGCTATTTGGGGACACATTGTGACATTGGAGTGTTCCATTTCAGCTGTGGGACATTGGCTGCAGCAGCTTTCCCTGCTGCTCTGCACACTGTGGTCTCTTTGGGGACATTGTCCTTCATTACATTCAGCAGAATGGCCACGCTCATCCTTGAGTGAAGTCACAGACTATTTGACAAGGACAAAAAATTATCAACATGTACTCACAAGCTAAGCATTGATTAGATAAAATAATTGAAATACAATAATATTTCAATGGTCTAGCAAGGAACAATTTCTTCAGAACATTTTTATCTGATACTGGAGCTATCACTACAGAAGAAATGATATTTCAGAAGGTCTAAAACTATCAGCGAGCATCAGTCGTCATAAAAAAAGAAGTTTTTAATAAAAGCTGTATGTGCTTCAGCCTCAAAGTGGCACATTAAAAAAAATAATAGCTCCTGCATGCAATGACATCAGGCTCTGAGAGAAACCCAGCAGAAACTGTGGCATCTCTTCTTCATTGATTACTCCATAACAACAGCTGAAAATTACAATTTTTCCAGGCTATAAAATGCCTAGCACTCCAAATTCTACACCAGCAGCAAAAATCTCCTCCCTGTCTGTGAGCTGTTGTATCTGTAATAGAGACCCTGCATTACCAAGCTTTCTAATTCTTCCCAAATGCAGAAGCTCTCATTCAATGCTGCAGCTGTTGGGGAGGAAATCAGAAATAGCAGAAGGCGGATTAGTTGATAATGTACCAGTTCTTCCCCAGCAAATGCTGGCACCTGCGTTTTACACTCTCCTCTTTCCCTCAGCCCAGGAAAAGATCACTTGGTTTGTTTGGCAGGCAATTTATAGGCTTTAGTGCTTGTGGAACTGCAAAAGGATTAGAATTTGTTATAATAGCCCCTTCTTCCTGAGAGCAAAAGTTAAAACTGAGGCCCACTTTACAGCAAGAATCAGGGACCATGTAAGTAAAGATTAAGCGTGTGCAGCTTGATGAGACTCAACAGGGAAGAGATAACTACACATGCTGGCACTCCATTTACAAGGAAATCCCTGCAGATAATCTCTAGGAGCATTCTGGCTTCCACAAGCTCAAATCCCTTGACCACTGGCTCAAATCCAGTCAAGGCTGATTATGATAAAGACTACTCTGCATTTCTAGGAGAACTTTTTGTCTAAGACCACTAAACATTCTAATTATTAAATTAGCAAGACCCAAAATCAAGCAGGAAGTAATAGGATTTCCATGCAGTGGAGGAAACAGAAGATGTGGTCTTGTGCAAAGGGGCAAGCCCAAGAACAGATCCTATTCTACACTTTGCTTTCCTATTCTTAGTACATTATTCATTCTAGAAAGATGCAGGTGAAAAATACTAAATGCCCTTAATGGACAAAGATTTCCAGTTTGAAATCTGCAGGCAGTTCCAGAAGCAGATAGAGCAAGGATGAAAACATTCATGACATGGTTAGAGTGGGTATTGAATGGATAACAATCAAAAAAACCTTGGAATTTTCACATAAATCTACACAATCCAAACCCACCTACAGTTGCCACAGAAGCAAGGTTTTCTCCTTTTGCTTTTTACAAGCAGAAGCTGCAATAATAATTTTCCCTATTCGTTTTATTATATTCTTTCATTTGTGGCCCTTAGCGCACAATAACCAATTTTTATGTTCCCCCATCATAAAGCTTTTGCAAATGCTGGAAGTGCTCACAGCACCACACAGCAACAGCTCCAGCATGAGGAACAGGCTGCACTCCTGATGGCTGTTCTGGGAGAAGTCGTCTGTAACAACATAAATCCATGGGTACAACACACGATTTAGCAGCACAGGATTGTCCAAGGAGTATCCAAGGGGTCATAAAACATAAAACATCAACCTAAACATCGCGGGAATAAAAGAAACCTTGTGGCATCTCTGATCGTTGGCATAGATACACCCAGGAGTGTGTTTGGAGCGCTTTCACAGCCCCCCGATTTTGTAAAATCCCTGGTTTTGCATAGTCTGCTGCCTCCATGTGGTGACAGTCAGCGCTGGGCCGCAATTCCCAGGGATCCTGAGTAAAATCCCCCAAGGAACACTTCTTCAGCTGGTTGTGAAATCACATTTCTACCCCTCCTCTGTCACCTCATTTCCCACCACTTCCACGGCCAAACCCTCTTCAATTCACACTTTTGCTTTATTTACACCCCCTTTCTCCTGCTCTTCTCTGCTGCCACCACCACCTTCCTGCCCACAGCAGATCCAGATTCACCCTTTGCCTCTGCTCCACTTACCTTGTTCCACCTGCAGCTTTTGGGAGAACACCTTTCCTGACAAAGAAGGAAAGGAGGGGCTGATTTCCTGGGATCTCCTTTCACCACACTGGGAAGCAGCTTCTAAATGGCAACAAAAGTGACAGAAGCCTGTGACTGTACCTTGGGTGTTCCCTGGGCACTGCAGTCGCTGTAACAGATATTAATGTGGGGAAAGGTTAATCTTTGTGACAGGGGTTGACTTTTCCAGCAGTTTCTTTCTTCCTGGATTTTATTCTCATTTTACTCTGCTCATCACACAGCTGAAATGCTGGCCCTCTTGTGTGACAATTTTTTATTATTTTGGTTTTTCAGCTGGGCTATCCATTGTATAAACTCCCACAGATCCCAGGAGCAATCAAACACTACACTTCCAAGATTTTTAACCACAAAAGGAAAACTAATAATGATGCTTTAAAGTTAAGAAATTAGTTATTACACAGAGTTAAAGGCATTATGGACTCACAGAAACATAAAGTACCTGAAGGGAAGGTGAAGGCTGGGCAGAGCCTCCCAGATCTCTGCACAGACAGAATCATCCTCAGCTGAAACACCTCTGGATGGGGCTGAATGGACTTGCTCGGGTTTAAATTTAAGTGAAATATCAATCTCTGAACTCTGATACCCATTTTCAAGGTTCAGATACACTCAAAGCACATATTAAGTCCACTGTTACTTAATACATTTTTGCTGGGCTGTGTGACCAGCACAATAATTCATAGGTGTAACCTCTAACAATCAGTCAATACTGATGCCTCCTTTCTACTCTGAAAAATCCAAGGATGGTGCAGTCCACAAACATCCAGGAACAGATAAATGCAGTTACAAAAGAAGACTGTGGACTTGGACTCATGTTTTACCAATAATAAATTTGTTTTATGCAGAGTCCCGTGTGCTGGTGCTCCCTCATAAACACCAGTTACCAAACTCGATTTATTTCCTTGCACATTTTTTGCATCAATTGTTAGGAGTTTAAACAGCAGAGTTACTTTGTGATCCTTTCGTGTACTGTTGGAGGATGAATTTTCTGTCACCATTCCTGTGGGGTCTGTTTTTGAGACGGCTGCAGGCTGGGAAGTGTTTAAACCCTCTCTAGCATGGCAACACTCCAGCCAAAAACGTCAAGTCGCATCACTTCAGATTCTTCTCTAACAGCGAAATTAGGTCAGAGGGGCGCTCCCAATCCGTTTTATTTTTGGAAGAACAGCCTTTGGGTTTGGCCCCCGCAGCACCTCCAGACCCAGGGCGGGACCGGCCGGGCCCCACCCGCCGCCATCTTGTCCCCCTCAGCCACGGGGACCACTCAGCACAGCCCCTAACCCTGCCCTTCCCAACACACCAAAACCCTAAAAAACATAAAGTTTGAGGGTAAAAGCAACATTAAAAAGGGCTGTTTTCGAGACGGACCAGCCCCCGGTGGCTGAGGGGTACAGGGGCTGCGGAACGCCGGGCTCCCCTCAGGGCGCCCTCAGAGCCGCTCGCTCTCTCCCGCCACCCTCGCGCCGTGACGGCGGCTCTGAGGGCGGCTCTGAGGGCGGCTCTGAGGGCGGCTCTGAGGGCGGCTCTGAGGGCGGCTCTGAGGGCGGAGAGTCACAGCCCCGGCAGCGCAGCCGGGGCAGGAGGAGGAGGAGGAAGCGAAGGAGGAGGAGGAAGCCCGGGTTGCCCTCTCTCCCCGCCCTCCCGCGGCCGCCAGCGCCGTCCCCCGGCGAGGCGCGGGGAGCCTCGGCCATGTGTGAGGAAGGAGCCGCCAAGCTGCGCCTGAAGCCCCGGACGGCGCCGCCCGCCCGCGGCCGGGAGCGCAGCCCCGACCCCGAGCCCCCGCCGCGGCCCCAGTGAGTCGGGACCGGGGGTATCGGATCGGTCCTGAGGGACCGGATCGGCTCCGGGGGGATCGGATCGGCTCCGGAGGCCGGGGTGCACCGCCCTGGTGTTTCGCGGTCAGATCTGTGTCTGTTAAAGGTCATTTCATCAAACACCGCCCTTAGCGCCTTTTAAAAATAGGGACAAAGTTGCAGGATAGAGCGCAGCGTGCCCCACGCCTTCCGCACGTTCCTCGGCACAGAACAGCCCTGGCGAGAACAGGGCCTGAGAAAAGTTAATGTATGAAAACTCTTTCTTACAGAATACGGCTCACAGGAGCGCAGAAATATTTTCTGGTTTTCCCCGCCCCGGAGTTCGGGAGGACGGAAGGCAGTGAGTGGCTCGGTTTGTTTCCAGCCCGGGGCTCAGCCGTGTCCCTTCCACCGTGGGCTGGGAGAGGTTGATCACTCTGCTCTTTATGTTGTTTCCAATTTCTCTCCTATACAGCTTCATTCTTGGACAGCGACCCAAGAAAACACATCAGAAGGAATGCTGGAAATACCATTGTGACAAAAACAATCCATCCTTCCCTTGGAATTGTCTTTGTACAACATTACGTTTTAGTGCTTATAGTTCCTAGGATCAATTAAATCAAGTTGTTTGGGAAGATAATCAGTAATTTCAAATGGCAGTGTGGGAATGTCCAGACATACATGGGAAGTGATGCAATTTCCACCCTCAGTGCAAACACTTCCATGATTTCTGTGCTCAGCAGGTGTTAAGTTTGGTATTTGAGAAGATAAAACAGTGGCTGCACTTAACTGCTTCACTTGGAAGTGAGGATAGTGATAGATGCCTACTGCTCATTTGTTACAAGCAGAAAGGAAAGCATTTAGACATTAATTTTTTGCTAGCTGCCCAAATTACATAAGTCATATAAAGCAGCAAAAAATAGTTTGCAGGCTCAATAATGTCTTTGTGTTCCAGAGAAAAGAGGCAAACTGGTATCAGTGTTAAGAGTACTTTCTTTGTTCTCTCCCACCTTCAAACTATTGGACTGTGTCTTTACAGGGCATCGACTGACAGATGTTCCTGGTTTGAAAAGGAAGAATTAAATGAGTGTGAAAAAACCTGGCTGCTGCTACTGAAAGACATCAGTCAAGACTCAGAGTGCACAAACTGGGACACAGTGCCCAGCTTTCCAGAGTTCCTGGAAAAGGTAGCGTGCTGTATCCTTGTTTTTGTACTTTGTTCCTGCTTTCAATAGCGACAGCCTGCTTAATGGGAAACAACATGAAACAGCTTTTAGAGATGTGGGGTTTCAGCTCTTTAATCTCTGTGTGCAGTGCTGTGGCTGGGCATGGTGTGGCAGGGAATGTAAGGACAGCTACAAGAGGCTTTTTTTGCAGTACAGCAAATTCTTTCCAACATTTTGCTGGGAAGAGGGAGCCTGCGTAAGGATGCTGATTGCCATAAACACCAGCATCTCCCTAAGGAATGAAACTGGAAAAGGCAAGCTGTAATGGAGGGGTTATTTACACAGAACCCACCCTGTGGCATTAGGTAAGATCCCAGCATTAAAACCAGTCTTTATAAAGTCCTTTTTTCCCCCTGAACAGCAGCGGGTTGCTGTTTTCATCCTTAGTCTCTCTAGAACATGAGTACCCATTGCATTCATTTAGAAATGCTGAGGGAAGACCCATATCCCATCAGCTCCTGGAGGAGGGACATAAATAAAATGTTCTTTTCTTTCCTGTAGTTCAGCTTTCTCAGTATTTTCAATGTGCTCTCAAAGCCTGGGTTTAGGTATTGATTGAGCTCCATGTGCTTAAGATATTGTCTGTGTTTGTGTTGTAGAAACAGCAGGAGAAGAGTCCAGAACACCAGGAAGTCTTTACAGTTGGAACTAAGGACTTTCAGTGGGTGTCATTCCCACCTTTTCACCAAGAAAAATGTCTGAACCCCACGGATCTGAGCTCCCAGCAGCCAGCACAGAGCCAGAGCAATGAATTACATAAAGGCCAGGGCCAAGCAGATAAACTGAAGAGTTTGTCATCCACAGCTGAGCAAACCTGCAGGGGAACCAGTAGAGATGAAGCCAGACCTGCACCTGGAGCAGACACAGGAGGTGTTCCAGAGCTGGATGTGAGCCCCAAGCCGTGTGAAGTCCCTGGGCACAGCAGCTCAGCACAGCCCTCAGCTCTGGGCCCTCAGCAGCAGCACACAGGGACTGCACAGAGCAGCAGGGCAGGCAGGAGAGAGCAGGGTGAGGAAAAACCTCAAATCCAAACACACCAGGGGGAGCTTCCAGCAGGGGAGGGCACAGGGGTGCCTGCGGAGAAGCCTCAGCCCAGGAATGCTCCTGAGAGCCACGAGGAGAAAATGGAAAACCAGAGTGAAGCATCTTCAGCTCTTGACAGCTGTCCCATGTGTCTGATGCAGTTCAGTGGAAGGTAAGTTTGTGGTTTGGTTTTTTTTCATCACTTGCCCATAAATGAACCACAGCAGGTTCTGGATGCATCCTTTATGTACACAATAACAAAAGCAGACAAAACTCCTACTGTAAGTTTTTTTAGCTGTCAGAATTACACACTTTAATCCCATTTACAAGTTGAGTAACAGTGCTCAACTTGCTCTTCTTACTCTGCTCTACAGTAAGAAATGTTAACACAATTTCATAGTACCTTGTGAAAGTTGCTGAAAATGTGCTTTTCCACAGGCCCTCTGACCCTGCAAGCTCTGTTGGGGGCCACTTTCCCTGTTGTTGGGAGGCTGAACAGGGACACAAGGAGTGGCTGCATTAATATTTAGACAATTTTGGTCCTTTTGTCAAGGGACTTAGACAGAAAAGCTTAAAATGCATCAGGCCTGTGCTACTCAGCTCCACTTTGAGCAGCAGTAACAGCAGAGGTGGGGGGTTCTGGCAGAGGATTTGGGCACAGGACTGAGTGCCCACCAAGGCACCAAACACTGTGGGAGGCAGTGAGGCACAGGCAGCAGGGGGATGTGAGGGCTGTGACTGTTTGTGTTTGCAGGCTCTCCCAGCTGGACATCGATGGGCACCTCGCCAGGTGCCTGTCTGAGAGTGCAGATGATGTCATGTGGTGACTCCAGGACAGCACCCAGGCAAGGATGGAGCTCTCTCAAAGGAACAGGAAAAATGTGTCAGGAAGCACATCCTTGTCTCTGACAAACCAGGAACTCAACACGAGGATAAGTGCCACCTGCCTGTTTGGTTTTGGTTTGGTTTTATTTTATTTATCTCTTTCAGAGGTTGGACACAGCCCATTGCACTGATAAATAATAACAGTCTGTGAACTTTTTCATTAAAGTCTTTAATAGATGTGCAAGAATATAAATGATCTCAGCTGTTATGGATTAGTATACCATCTTCTGCACAATTAAAACTGGTCAGCAAAGATCCCAACTAATTAATTATACAAAACTACAAGAACATATTTACTGTTTTACAATCATTAAATTAGCTAGAATTTTCATTTACTATTTCAAATAAGACAACTATATATCATTACCAGATCCATTTGTAATATATTAGGATTTTTTTTCCAAACCACACATTTAATTACATCCTTCATTTTCTTTTATTTATAAAACAAGTACTTTATATAAAAAATTTCCCCTTCATCATGAACAGAACATTATTCAAACACTTGCACATGAGCAACCAAACTTGTACCCAGCAAACTATTTGGCAACACAGCAACATTGTAAATGCCTGTAAATTCTTAAATAAAAATCAAATATTCTTTACAATGTTTGATTAGCAAAATGTGTCTTTCTATTCTTCCTTCCCTCCCTCCCAAAATGTTCTGAAACCTGGAAAAAAAAGGTTAAAAAAAACCCCAACCCACATTTCTAATATTTCCAGTTTCAAGTTCCATGCCCTGGCATGTCAAAGGACAGCTTGACCTGTCACAGTTCCTTTCATGAGCTGCCTGCAGTCACTCTGATCACTCCTGATTAGCTTCAGTACCAGGGGAGTTCAAACCACTGAACAGGAAATTATTGGGGGGAAATAAAACAAGAGGGAAAAGGGGAAAAGGAGCAATTAAAAAAATGTCAGATTACATTTAAAAGGTAATGTTGCCTTTAGTAGATAATAAAGTATCTAAAGTCCAGGCATTTGAGGCAAGTACTTTTTACTAGTTAAATTATTTAGTGTTGATTAAAACACATTTTGCTGAATATGAAAAGCTACAGTCCAACAGAGAAACCCACAACTGAAACCTGAATGGGATTCATAGAACTAAACAACCACAGGTCTGCATAAGTGTGGCTAAGGAGGGGATACAAAACCTAGATTGTTAATCAATGATTAATTGACTATTTCAAACAATGTTTTGGCAGTCTGGTCCTAGCACCTCATGACTTGGATGTGAATCCCAAAGATGTCATGTTCAGCACCTAATGCAATGCTGTACCCTGAGAAAACCATAGGTTAATGTAAAGAAAGTGAAAGTGTCACAATTTCTCCTGTGTTTTACACCCAAGCAGGTGAGAGGCCAGCACAGGGTTTTTGTTTTCCTCCCCCAGCAGAGCTGAGCCCTCCCCTGGCACCCCCAGCTCCCACCAGAAGGGATTCCACAGTTCTCTTTTGCTTCTTCCAATTTCTTAGGTATTTGTTTTTCTGCCATGAAAAGAATTGTACTGCTTTGATGCAAATCATTTCGCTGAAAGATCCCATTCTCTGCTGCAGAATGATTAATTAGTTATTAATGCACACTGAGCAACTGTAAGCAGACAGTTTATCATAAGCAGGAGGTGTGCTTTATCAGGAAAGTGGATTTTATCTTATGGTTATTCTAGATTTACTACTTTAAGGCTATGCTTTACTATGCTTTTGCTCTACATCTGAATATTTGTATTGTTGATAAAAATACTTTTCAAAAATCTAATATACAACACAATATCATTGTAGGTGTAGGCACTGCTTAAGTATGTTTAGAAATCCTTTGTGTGCAAATTTAGTTTTCTTCAATCTCTACGTTTTGGTAAATTTGGAGCTTAAGACAACAGATTCTGTAATTGATACCGTAAATTCTAATTTGGAATTAATCTCACTGAGTCACTCTGCATTCCAAATTCTGTAAAAATGCAACTAAACATCAGGCTGCAGCTGTGAACTGTATGTTTCAGATGGAATTTTACTTAATATTAACAAGCAGAACTTACCAGGTGTAAGAACGTCCCAAATATGCAATAATCCTTCAATGCAGTTTATCCATTTAGGCACTTAAATCTTGTACCCAAATTTATGTTTTGATTGCTAATAAAACACAACTCCTTTTAAATATATCTGAGATGTTTAGACAGGTACCACTTGTGAAAAAAGGCATCAAAAATAAGCTTCAACACCACTGTAATATATTTTATTCTTCAGGATGTTACACTGTAATACTCTTCAACTGGGAGCTCATTGCATCAAATGTTTGTAGAAAGTGTGTGGATCTCAGAGTTTCTCATGATCTCCTTTTGCAGGGATGCAATGAACGTTTCAATCCTTCATGAAACAGGCACAAAATGCAAATTCCTTCATTAATGAAGCCAGTTGTGTCAGTGCCCAGAACTTAAGAATCACTAAGTGGCAGAGGACACCCACCAAAATCATAATTCTCTTCTTTGATTTTCAGCAGCAAATTTGTTTTTAGATCATTGGTCTCCATCCAAAGTGACCAGTCCCAGCCTCGCATGCATATACTGTAGTTAAGGATAAATTAATGTCATTCAACTGTCCCCAACGAGGTCATTCCTTCATACTGTTTCTTCTGTTGACAGCAACAATGGATTAATATATTCAAATCCTTCAAATTCGGACTGATCTATTCGCTTTATTATATCTCTGAAAAACAAACGAGAGCAGTGTTAAGTTCATCAGAGCACTGGGCAGTCTTCCATCATATAATGCAAGATACAAAGAATTCCCAATTTACTGTAACATGACTAAGTTCTTATGGCAAGTGTGGGAAAGAGTAAAGGGAAGATTTTTAGAAGGAAGATAGTAAAAGGTTTTAAGTTTAATAATGGTGTATTGTATTAGAAGGAAGACAAGCAAACATTGTGTGGAGCAGGTGTATGTGTACTTTAAGTAATTGGCTAAAACAACTGTCTGTAAGCTTTAGCAATCTGCTACTGGCTAAAAAGGTTTTAAGATGCTCTGTAACTAAGTCTGCACCAAGGGAAATACAGGTTGGATATTGGGAAAAAGTTTTTTACAGAAAGGGGATAAAGTTCAGGAATGGCTGCCCAGGGAAGTGGTGGTGTCACCATCCCTGGGTGTGTGTGACAAAGCCTGGATGTGGCACTGGGGGCCAGGGTTGAGCTGAGGGGTTGGGTCAATGATCTTTAAGGTCTCTTTCAACCTGGTGATTTTGGGGGAATTCTGTGAATTTGGGGGAATTTTGGGAATTCCAGGAACCGGGGAGGTGCTGCAGTCCCCATCCCTGGGTGTGTGTGACAAAGCCTGGATGTGGCACTGGGGGCCAGGGCTGAGCTGAGGGGCTGGGGCTGGGTTGGACTCAATGGTCTTTAAGGTCTCTTCCAACCTGGGGATTCTGAGAATTTGGGGGAATTCTGTGAATTTGGGAGAATTTTGGGAATTCCCAGAAACTGGGGAAGTGGTAGAGTCACCATCCCTGGATGTGGCACTGGGTGCCAGGGCTGAGTTGGGGTGTTGGGGCTGGGTTGGACTCGATGACTTTGAAGGTCTCTCCCAACCTGGTCATTCTGAGAATTTGGGGGAATTCTGTGAATTTTGGGGATTCCAGGAACTGGGGAGGTGCTGGAGTCACCATCCCTGGGTGTGTGTGACAAAGCCTGGATGTGGCACTGGGTGCCAGGACTGAGTTGAGGGGCTGGGGCTGGGTTGGACTCAATGGTCTTTAAGGTTTCTTCCAACCTGGGATTCTGAGAATTTGGGGGATTCTGTGAATTCAAGGAATCAGGAGGTGTGGAGTCACCATCCCTGGGTGTGGCACTGGGTGCCAGGGCTGAGCTGAGCTGTTGGGGCTGGGTTGGACTCAATAATCTTTAAGGTCTCTTCCAGCCTGGTCATTCTGTGAAAGAAACCTTTGGCTGCGGCTGTACCTGAGCTTTTGCCATCCACCACACAATGAGGCCGATGCTGCAATAAGAGCTCAAGGAAGGCACCCCAGCAGTCCCATCCTATTGAAGTTGGAGGGGAGACGACCCACCTTGCATTGGTCAGCATCGACTCCCACTTATTGATCAATCAGGCACCTTTTATAACAGTGTTAATTCACTTCATGCATATTGCAAAATCTGAGCTCACAATAGGTCAGAGATTACACACCAACTCCTCCTTATGTTTCCAATACTAAGATTTGGGTTCTCAAAATTATTCTTGCTTTCCCAAAACAGCCAAAGATAGAACATCCACTTGTTATGAGAAAGCTGCCTGAGAACTCTGATGTGCAAGGCTCTCAAGGCCCTCATGTCTGTCACCCCTACCTGCAGTTAAAAATAACCTGAGAACCTCTGCTGTTCACAGAAGCAGGCTGTGAGAACCTGCTCCTTACAGCTGCTTTCTAAGCCATCTCTGAAAAAATCTCCAACACCATCCCATCTTTGTGAAAAGAAAAACCCAACCACACCAACACAAATAGTGTCTAAGTGATTTCCAGCTAATCTGTGAGTGATGGCAGCCGTGCAGCTGCCTCACATACTCATCATCTGGGGTGAGCTGCACGGGCTCGCTGGTGAACTGCGTGTCGAAGTTGTCCAAGCCGTAATCGTCCGTGATCTGCGGCTGGAACGGGGGCGTCGTCTGCTTCTTCTCCAGCTGCCAAAACGTGGGGAAAGGACAAAGTTACAGAGTTACAGCATCCCTCAGGAAACTCAAATCCAACTGCTGTAAATGCCATTGGAAAGGAACATCAAAATACCAAGTAGTATGCCCTGAAAGCAACGCAGTTACTGCTCTGCGTTTTAAAATAAAAAGCCACAAATAATTCAGCCTTTTAGGTTTTCTCTAAATTGGTAGATTGGATTGAGGATTGATAAATTCCCTCAGTGCTGCAATACAGCAGTTAGCACAATATATTTACTTTTGTTCCTGACAAATTGACCTACTTTTCTTCTTATTTGTGTGCAATCTGTCACACAGTCCAATCCACAGCACAGACACCAACATTCTAATTCTGACATTTATATTCAGGTAAAAAACTGTCAGGGCTACAAATTTCCATAATCTAACTTAGGACAGGTAGCTGGTGAGTGAGTAGCAGTGACCACTGACCAAAATGATCACTTCTATTACCAACATCAGATAAAAACCTGATTTTAAGGCCAGGATCTCTCATGATGCTTGGTACAGAGCAAACCAAACAGGGAATAAATCCCAGAAAAATCTTGGATTTCAGGTTTCAGACAAGAGCACAGGAAGTAGAGATGGAGATAGGAGGATATTGTGAAACTGTCACAGGGTGGTGCATTAATACATCAACATCTCATCAATGATCAGGTCTGGGAAAGCACCATGAAATCAAACTCGTGAGGAAGGAACAATCAGCTCCTCCCAAACAAGAATGGCAACGTGAAGGAATCAGCAAAATGAATATTTATAAACTGAAGCAGGGTGGCAGGACAGTCCCTGTGAGCTGCTGCCACACATTCACATCCCACAAGGGGTTAAACATCAAACTCCCTCCTTTGTTATACTCAGTACAGCATAAAAGCCCTCTTAAATCAGCCATAGAGAGAACCTGCAGCCCTAAACTTGAGAAAACGAATGAAAAAACAGCTCTAGAAAATCCCTGCCTGCAAACAGGAGCTGTGGCTTTGCAGTTCTTACTCCAGCATTTCATGGTTAAACCCCATGGGACAGGCACTGAGAGAAGAGTGAGTGAATATCCCAAAACAGCCCCAGGCAGGAGTGCCCTGGGTGCTGCTGAGCCGTCCCACAGCAGAGGGAGCAGCCTCAGTGCCCTGGGCTGTGCCACCCTGGGGATGACAAACACCAGGAGAATGTTCTGGCCTCTCTGCTCTCCTGCCCTGGATTTATTTTTCCATTTAGCTCAAGCTCCACACAGAAGTTTTAAAGTCAGTGTTAGACTCCTTTCCTTCTGGTACAACTTAAAAGCTTTTCCAAATCTTTTCAAGTCCAAATGTTTTCTTTGAAATGCAGGTGGTGAGTAGGAGATCTAATAACTCAAAAAGCTTTCCAAGTATTTTCTCATTTTTTCCTGAGTACATTTGCCAAAACTTATTAGAAATTTAACTTCGAATTTCTCTGACGTTGATCCTCCTGAGCAGTACTGTCCTGATCATACCACAAAACAGATCACCTAAATCTTCCATTTTTAAAAAAAAATAAGGATTTAATATTAAAGCTTTCAGCCATAAAATAGGTTAGAAAATGTAAAAATTCAATCAGCATAAGAAGTACCAATTTTGATGAAGAGTTTTTTCTACAAATAAACAAAATACAGCTCCACACCCCCAGGTGAGCTGCACTGGGGCACCACAAGACAGCAAAAAAACAAAAAAAAACCCACCAAAACCCAACAACAAACCAAAAGAAACCCCACTAAGGCTGAAGGGAGAACTCCAAGCAAGGAATGTCTGACAAAATTAAAGACAGTTCTCATTACTGGGATGATTTTGTAAACATCAGGTGTTTTAAAGCACCAGTTCCTTCTGCACTGTGCTCTCTGAAGAATGTTCAATGTTACAATGAAATTCAGAGCAGCAGCTTCAAAGGAAAATGAGACTGTGCAGCTTTCTCTCATCTGAACTCTTTCATGTTAGTGCTGCCTCTTCCCACACTTCCTGCAGCCTTCCCAGACTGTGGAAATCCTACAGACACACTTTCCAATTGTTAACTGCCTATTCAAAATGGAATGCTGACAGGGAGGTGCTCCTGACTCTACAGCTTTAATGCTCAAATGTCAATAAATGTTATTATGGCATTTCTGGGATGGTTCTGCACTGGAGACAGAAGGTAACACAATTACCAAGCAGCAGAAGATTTAAAAACCCAATTTTGATACAATATTTCCTTGCAAACCCACTGAAATGCAAGTCATCTTCTTCACCATGAACCAAAAACCTCCCTCCCCTCAGCAGTACCAAAGAAAATCTGCAAACTATAATCAGAGTTCCTTTATAAACAACCCCACTGCCCTCCTGCCACATCCCCAACAAAAGGGACTGATCCTGCTCAGGTCACTAAACCCTGACACCCACCTCAATAATCCTGCTTATTTTAGGAGTCAGAATTGGTGAATTCAGCTGGGTTTTGATGTACTATGACCACTACTTTGACATTTCTAGAATCCATTGTCCCTGTTTGCAACAGGGTTGTTCATATGCTACAATTAATAAATTATAGAATGGATCCTTTGGAACACCCAGAACCACAAGCAGGGATTTTTACCAGGTCCCAGTCTATGCACACAATTAATAAATTAATGAATGATTCCTGTGGAACACCCAGAACCACAAGCAGGGATTTTTACCAGGTCCCAGTCTATGCACACAATTAATAAATTAATGAATAATTCCTGTGGAACACCCAGAACCACAAGCAGGGATTTTTACCAGGTCCCAGTCTATGCACACAATTAATAAATTAATGAATGGCTCCTTTGGAACACCCAGAACCACAAGCAGGGATTTTTACCAGGTCCCAGTCTATGCACACAATTAATAAATTAATGAATGATTCCTGTGGAACACCCAGAACCACAAGCAGGGATTTTTACCAGGTCCCAGTCTATGCACACAATTAATAAATTAAATTAATGAATGGCTCCTTTGGAACACCCAGAAGCACAAGCAGGGATTTTTACCAGGTCCCAGTCTATGCACACAATTAATAAATTAATGAATGGTTCCTGTGGAACACCCAGAACCACAAGCAGGGATTTTTACCAGGTCCCAGTCTATGCACACAATTAATAAATTAATGAATGATTCCTGTGGAACACCCAGAACCACAAGCAGGGATTTTTACCAGGTCCCAGTCTATGCACACAATTAATAAATTAATGAATAATTTCTGCTTTAACACCCAGAACCAAAGCAGGGATTTTTACCAGGTCCCAGTCTATGCACACAATTAATAAATTAATGAATGGCTCCTTTGGAACACCCAGAACCACAAGCAGGGATTTTTACCAGGTCCCAGTCTATGCACACAATAAATAAATTAATGAATAATTTCTGTGGAAACACCAGAACCACAAGCAGGGATTTTTACCAGGTCCCAGTCTATGCACATAATAAATAAATTAATGAATGATTCCTGTGGAACACCCAGAACCACAAGCAGGGATTTTTACCAGGTCCCAGTCTATGCTGCGGAAAAACGTGTGAGACTTGATATCAGCAAATCCAGTCTGGGGCTGGCAGCCAAGCCTTTCTTTGGGATCCTGTGGAAAACACAGACACTGGAATTACACACTGCAAGCCACTTCCAGCCCACGTTTGCCAAAAGCCCACAGAGATGACTCCAGCACTCCCATGACTGTGCAAACTCTGCTGGGATAAACACACCATGGCTAGCAATGAATGTGTCATCTTTTTTTTTTTTAATAAAATTTGTTCAAAACTCAATTTTTAAATGATCTTTTACAACTTCTTAAAATAATTAATATCCTTTTTTTTCCATTTATGATAATGGTTCTTCAGTTTCAATCAGCTTAATTAAATGAGTAACAAGTATTACAGAAAAGAGTTTCTAGCAAAGCTACAGTTATTTTTTAAAAGCCTGCACCCAGTTGAACATCAAGCCTATGCTGTGGAATTCCCTCAGTAATTTTGAGACTAAATGGGGTTTTTAACATAGAGGATACCAAGGTTTTATAGATTTTCTTAATAGTAAGCAGATTAACTTCTTAACTGTATCACTTTCAACAGGAAGCTCTGACTTCCAGCTTTCAGATGCTAAAAATAAGAGAGTGTTATTTACCTTGTTTAAAAATCCTTTTAACACATGGGAAGCCTTGACAGAAAGGAACCTTGGAATCCGGATTGGCTTCTCCAGAATAACTGTGACAGGGTTAAAAACAGCAATGTTGGGCTTTGGTTTGTGACATTGACCATGAATTCAATACAAACATTTATTATTTTGGTGTGGAACCAGTTAGAAAATGGAAGATAGAGTAATTTTTAAAAATCATGGAAACAAAAGGAGCTATAGGAATTCAAGCATAAATGTTGACCAATAAGTACCAATTTTGATGAAGAGTTTTTTCTACAAATAAACAAAATACAAATCCAACAGTTGTCTTTTTCCCTCCCTCTCAAAAAACTCAAAGCAGAACAAACAAAGGCATTGTTTCATTGATATTGCAGGATTTCCTAAGGACATGTTACCTTCATTACCTTTTGCTATTATTTGTTGTGTGAATAAAAGTTTCACTCCTTGGTATAGGGCAAAGTGTGATTTTAACCAGAAATTGATTTGCTATCAGCCCTTCAAGAAGAACATGCCAGATTCTGGAATTATGCAGAAGTGCACAGTTCATGCCATAGAAGCCATAGGAACATTCCAGAAGTGCAGGAGCTGCTTTAGAGAAGCTTTGCCCGTTCTGGAGCTGGGAGCACTGTGGGGTAACAGTGGGAAAGGAAACCCCAGCTGTGCCATGAAATGTTGGGAGTTTGGAAAAGTACAAAACCATGGCTAATTCCAAGTCCTGCACAGATAGCAGTGTCCTTGGGCCTGGCTGTGGTGGGATAACAAACAGTGAAAGACATGAGAAAAGAGAGATGGAACCCCTAAGGAATGAGGAAGAGTTCATGGCATAGTTTAACCAATAGATTGCTTGGCTTACAGAATATTCATAAGCTTATTATTTGCTGTATAAGTGTCTGATGCTCTCTTCAATAAACGGAATTTGCTATCACTCATATTGAGTGTCTGAGTCTCCCCTCACTGACAAATGGCTCATCCCTGACAAAGCCTCTTTCTGTGACAAGGAAACTGCCCTGTGGGATCTCAGCACCTCAGGACTGAGGTGTCACCGAGAGCACCCTTGGGGGGCTCGGGAGTCCTGGAATGTTCCAGAAGTGTCTGGTGGCTGCACTTTGATCCTACACAGGAGACGACACCTGTATGAGGACAGGAGGGTTTCACCGGGGTGAATGGTGAAGGGATTGGTTAATTAGAGGGTGAGACACAGGGTTTAGGATTTCTGTACAGGGGGGTTTAGAGAAGTAAGATGGAGGAATTGGGGCGTGTCCTGTCCTTCTTCTTCTTCTCCTCCATCTTCTGTGGTGATGGTGGCACTTTGGGATTGGTCATTACTAAAAGTGCACTGGGCAATAAGAATAAATGGTATTGGGGAAAAATGATAAATATTGTACACGTAACTAGGGGTATAAAGATAGGTGGCTGCCCGGGAGGGCAGACAGTGTGCTCATGGCTGACTGCTGAGCAGAGCTCTGTCGGGCCGAGAGAAAATCTTTTAGATAAACAATTAATAAACATAAAAACCGAAAGAAGAACTGAAGCCTCTTCTCGTCCTTTGATACGCGGGCTGCCCCAAGGCCACCCCGGGCCTTTCCAGGCCCTTCAAACAGCCCAAAACCCGACACTGCCCCATTTGAGATGTATCCCCCCAAAACCCACCCCAAAGGCACCCCAAAGGCCGAGGCTGTACCTTGGAAGAGGTAATCTTCAGTGTTCATGTCGGGATTGTCAGTGATGATGTCGAACGGGGACCTCCCCGCCATCATCTCGAACATCAGCACCCCCAGCGCCCACCAGTCCACGCTGAAGCCTGCAGGGGGCACAGAGAGAGCTCAGCCAGCCCTGCTGGGATCCCACAGGGATCACAGCAAAACCATGGCTGCTTTTAGCACTGCCCTGCGTTAGGGTAAATTCAGGAAAAAACTCCAAAGGGGTTTGTGCTGGTGTTCCCAGGATGAGGGGAGAGATGAGGATCTGACTCCACGCTTCAGAAGGCTGATTTATTATTTTATGATATATATATTCTAGTAAAACTATATTAAAATCATAGAAGAAAGGATTTCATCAGAAGGCTTGAAAATACTAGAAATAGAATGATAATAAAATCTTGTGACTGACCAGGGAGTCTGAGACAGCTGGACTGTGATTGGCCATTAATTAAAAACAACCACATAAAACCAATCAAAGATGCACCTGTTGCATTCCACAGCAGCAGATAATCATTGTTTCCATTTTGTTTTCAGCTCCTCAGAAGAAAAAATCCTAACAAAAGGATTTTTCACAAAATATATCTGTGACAGGGGTTCCTCTAGAAAGCAGATTTAATTGGCTCCTCCCTCAACCAGTTCAGGAAAATATTTCCTTGGAGAAAAGTGGAAAATTAATTTCTGGGCTAAACAGGCAAATGCCCATTAAACTTATTTCTGGGCTAAACACACAAATGGGGATTTGATCCTAAAGTCACCCCAGGAGATCCTGAAACCCCTGACATGATTTACACACCACTGGGGGAGTCTGAGCTCTCTCAGCTGGGCTGACAAATGCAGGGGAACATTCTGCAGGCAGCAAAGCTGCAGTTTTAATATTTTCCTATAGTATCATTTAATAAATATTTTTCAGGCCATGTATGATTTAAAACAAGCTGAAATAAGTGATAGGAAGAGAAAAAAAACCCTTTATTTCAGGAAAAAATTTAAACTGTATAACAAGCACTCAAGTTTTATTATATATTAACACAGAAATGTGAAAGTCAAATGATTAAATTAATTTGAACCAAGCTACAGCTATATTTATTGTAACTAGAGGTTGTTTAGTTATGCCTTACCATATTCTTCTCCTCTGAGGATCTCTGGTGCAATGTAATTTGGTGTCCCACAGAAAGTGCTTGTAGTGTCACCTGGGCCCAAACCTTCCTGCATGCAAAAATCATTTATAAATTAACACCTGACCTCCTTTTCTGGGTATTTCCTTTAATTAGACAAAAAACCCCAAGTTACTAAAAACTAAAAACTCCAAGTCAGGGAGTTTAAAGAGCTTCCTTTCACAAAATAAATATTCATAATGCTCAAAATGGCCTAGGACTCCACAGGTTCTCTTCAGCAAAGTTGATTAAAACTGAGTTACAACATGTGTGTAATAATATTTTGCGTACAGATACATTAAAAAAATATCAGTTAAACAATTTGGAAGTTCTTTTCAAGTAGAAATTGAGGAAAAAAAACTTCTATAACAATTCAGTTCCAAATGTGGTTCTATTCAACACTTACATTTTTCAGAATAAAATTCCAATTCCACAACCAAATTCTGGGCTCAGTAACACTGGTGTTAATATAAAAATGAATTTTCTTAGTGTTCTCTAAGAGTGACAGAAGAAAGGGCAGGAAAATCCTACCTTGCACATGCCATAATCTGTTAATTTGATATGACCCTCTGCATCCAAGAGAACATTGTCCAGTTTCAGATCTCTGTAGATGATGCCTCTTTCATGTAGGAAGTTTAGAGCAATACAAATTTCAGCAGCATAAAACCTGAAATTAAAAAGGAGAAAGTTCATATTAGCATTAAGATAGTAGAAAAGCTGGTGCAATTTAAATATCTGTTCTTAAAACACCATTTTACAGCCAACTTTTATCTATGGATAGCATAAAAAACTTAAGATACATTTACTGATAAGGACACTCACTTCTTATAAGACATTCTCTATATAAAAATGAGATTTTTAAAATGAATTTTAAAAATGAAATTTTTTCATTTTACCAATTAAGATAATATTTATTCTTTATTCCACAGATTTTTTTTCTGAAAATTCCACACAGCAAGCCTAAATATGAAGCAATAAGGAGGAGTACATTGGAATAACCGCTACTACTGATGAACCGCTTGCTCTCTTAAAATATTCATGTTCTTTAAAAAAGAAAATTTACATTTTTTCCCAGGCAGGACACCCTAAATTAAGGATCCAAGTGCCCAAAACAGCAGAAATACCTTGCGTGTTCCTCAGGGAGCTTCCTCTGCCGTTGCATGTGGAACATGAGGTCCCCCCCATTGACGTACTCGATGACAAGGAACAACCTGGAATTACAGAAAATAATTAATGCATTCCAAGGAAACTCTCCAGAAATGCTGCTTTTATTCCTCCCATCCGAGCCATTTGCACTTCCACTCTTGATTCAGACTTCTGGATTTCTTATAGGTACTCTTTAAGACTATTTTCTAATAAAACATAAAATAAATATTAATCAAAATAAACATACAGCAAATAAGTGCTCTTTTTTTTCCCATCCTAATGAAATATTTAGCACTTATTTGATGTATGTTTTGTAGGAACATTCCCTTTATTTAGGGAAAAGCTGCTTTTATTCTTCCCATCCGAGCCATTTGCACTTCCACTCTTGATTCAGACTTCTGGATTTCTTATAGATACTCTTTAAGACTATTTTCTAATAAAACATAAAATAAATATTAATCAAAATAAACATACATCAAATAAGTGCTCTTTTTTTCCCATCCTAATAAAATATTTAGGATGGGAAAAAAAGAGCACTTATTTGATGTATGTTTTGTAGGAACGTTCCCTTTATTTAGGGAAAAGCTGCTTTTATTCTTCCCATCCGAGCCATTTTCACTTCCACTCTTGACTCAGATACTATTTCTTATAGATTTCTTATAGATACTATTTAAGACTATTTTCTAATAGAACTATTTAGGATGGGAAAAAAAGAGCACTTATTTGATGTATGTTTTGTAGGAACATTCCCTTTATTTAGGGAAAAGCTGCTTTTATTCTTCCCATCCGAGCCATTTGCACTTCCACTCTTGATTCAGACTTCTGGATTTCTTATAGATACTCTTTAAGACTATTTTCTAATAGAACTATTTAGGATGGGAAAAAAAGAGCACTTATTTGATGTATGTTTTGTAGGAACGTTCCCTTTATTTAGGGAAAAGCTGCTTTTATTCTTCCCATCCGAGCCATTTTCACTTCCACTCTTGATTCAGACTTCTAGATTTCTTATAGATACTCTTTAAGATTATTTTCTAATAAAACTATTTAAGAGGGGAAAAAAAGAGCACTTATTTGATGTATGTTATGTAGGAATGTTCCCTTTATTTAGGGAAAAGCTGCTTTTATTCTTCCCATCCAAGCCATTTTCACTTCCACTCTTGACTCAGATACTATTTCTTATAGATTTCCTATAGATACTATTTAAGACTATTTTCTAATAGAACTATTTAGGATGGGAAAAAAAGAGCACTTATTTGATGTATGTTTTGTAGGAATGTTCCCTTTATTTAGGGAAAAGCTGCTTTTATTCTTCCCATCCGAGCCATTTTCACTTCCACTCTTGACTCAGACTTCTAGATTTCTTATAGATACTCTTTAAGACTATTTTCTAATAAAACATAAAATAAATATTAATCAAAATAAACATACATCAAATAAGTGCTCTTTTTTTCCCATCCTAATGAAATATTTAGCACTTATTTGATGTATGTTTTGTAGGAACATTCCCTTTATTTAGGGAAAAGCTGCTTTTATTCTTCCCATCCGAGCCATTTGCACTTCCACTCTTGATTCAGACTTCTGGATTTCTTATAGATACTATTTAAGACTATTTTCTAATAAAACTATTTAAGAGGGGAAAAAAAGAGCACTTATTTGATGTATGTTATGTAGGAACACTCCCTCTTATTTAAATGCCGCCACATTTATCTGTATAAATTAATTCATTATAATTAATAATTGTATTAATATATAATTCTATGGATTAAACAAGTGTGACACTGTACAGAACACAGGCACCAGAGGGAAGCTCTGGGCTCATCTGTTCCTCTGGAAAATCAATGTTTGATCCAGGCTGCTCCAGAGCAGGGCAAGGGCAGCAGGGCCAGAGATCCAGGTGGAGCTGGGCAGAGAGGAGGATTCTGTTCCAGCCTGCAGGAAAGCTTCAATCCTTGGGAAAAGATGATCCAGGCACTGCTGCCAAGGTCAGGAGCTGCTGGGCTGGCCCAGAATTTCCTTGTACACCTCATTTTCCATCAGCTGAAAGCTCCTTTCCACACATGCTCCCACTGGAAAACATTGCTTTTGGAGAACACAGGCTCCAGTCTCTCAGACCACTCTGGCTGCTGATTTGATTGTTCTTTAGAAAAGGATTCTTCATTTGAAACACTTAAAAAGTGTTAAAAGTTAAACCAGAAAAATCTATTGGACAAAATCCAGCTGGCAGAACTCAGAGTGGCCTCCCCACAAGAAGATAAATGCTAAAATGAAATTAAATAAGCAGCAAACAAAATACATAACAATGCTTGGAGTATTTTATTACAGAACTCCTGGTGTTCTTTGCTTCCAGCTTTCCTATCCTATTTAGAAGTCCCCAATGTTTTACCACCATTCAGAACTTGAAATTGCAATTTCCTTGCCAAGTCATATTCAAGAATCTCAGCAGTGGCAGGCCTTGCTGGGATCAGAAGGATTTACTGAAACACCAGCAGGTTTGCAGGATGGAGGTTCCAGGCTGTTGGAAGACATTTATCTGGCAATTCTGGGCAAGTCCAGGGCATATTTTATTACAATAATAAATAGATAATAAATAAATAATAATATATTTTATTACAATAATGAAAGAAGCATCATCAGTATCTGAAACAATGCACAGCTGCACACAGCATCAATTATTCTCACATTTGTGTTAAAAACTTAATTCAAACCATATTCAAGAGCAAGAACATTTTTTGCAGCTTTCCCCCATCAGTACCCTTGTCACAACCTGTTCTATTACAACTCATTTTCTTTGGGCCACTTAACACAATCTGATGTTGATGAATTTATTCACTTGGAATCCGTTTTGTGCTTTTCCTGCTTGATGTAAATGAGGTCATAATTATGATTTTCTAACATTTACAGCTATAATCAAATTGTGAATTCATGACATTATGGTTATATCCATGGCAAATGGCTGAAGTTACCAACAAAAAATTAGAGTTTCACTGCAAGAAGCAGCTGGGCTGGAAAAGCAGGACTCACAAAGATCCAGCAGGAATACAGAAAGCTTTGATTTTGTTCAGCTTGGGTTTTTTTCCTATTTCTGCTCCTCAGCTCTGTCAGTGCAGTGCCACAGAGGGATGCACAGGATCCTGCTGCTGACTCAGCCTTTTGCTGGGTTTCAGCAGTTACAAGAAATCTCCTCAATCCCTCACCCTGCCTGACCACTTGAATTTCCATATCAGGTGCACAATTCTACCTGGTGTTGGGTGAAAAAGAGTTTGGGAATGTTGGTTTAACCTAAGAGCCTCTCCCAACAGTTGTGTAAATGTTTATTTATTTTTTCTGACAAGTTTTTTTTTGTCAAATCCTCACTCAGTGACCTCTGGAGATCATTCTTTATTTCTTTGTCCCTGCTTCCAAACACTCCTTGGCCCCTGTACCTTCAGAGCACTGATCAGCTCCTTCATCTCTGTTTTCCCTGCCAGGAAGATTTCCTCTGCTCCACCATTAGGGAGGTGAAATTTTGGGTGAAGAAAAGGTACAGTGCATGGCTTTGGATTTTAAAACTTGACAATTCACATTGCAAAAAAACCAGGTGATTATTCTTAAGGATAAATGGATAATCCATGAAAACTTTAAAACTTTGCACTCTACATTGCAAGTTGAATAAATGACAATTTTCTGATTATGAGGCATTATAAAAGTGTAACAGCAAACAGGTGCTTGTGAAAACAAAAAAATATCCCAATTCCCCAGGAACACACTCAGGTATGGACATGAAAGTTCTTGTTTTCTTCATACTCCAATTGCAAAATAAACAGCAAATAATCCAGTTTGGATTGTGCACACAGGGACAAAGAATTAGTATTTCTGAGTTAAGAGTTAAATAAGCACTTTCTCAAAATCCCACACTGCTTTGATGTGGGCTAAAGGCTTTTAAGCCTCCTAGGTAGCAGCAGCACAGTGCAGGTAGGGGTTTATATGATTATTCAATATTATTACTGGGCAGCCCAGCTCTCAGGCTCTTTAGGAAGGGCTGAGAATGAGCTGGCCTGCCCAGCAGCAGTGCTGGGAGCTCTGTGCTCCCCCTGTCACAGGGCTGGGCTAGGAAGGCAGCACAGCTCCTCCTCCTCTTCCTCATCCCCCTGTCCCTTCAGCTCTGACCCACAGCCCCACACACCCCTAGGCCTGACTGCTGAATCCCTGACAATGCTGATATTCCCTTCCAAAAATCCCTGGCAGTGGTTACATTTGCTTTGGGGGAAGCAGTTTAGCACAATGATCAAGATTCTCCAGAAAAAAAAGAAAAAAGAGAATTTCAGATCTTTCTTACCGACTTGTTGTTTGAAAGCATGAGTGCAAACCAACTAGGAATGGGTTACTGGATGCCTGTTCAAACACATGTTTCTCTGTCTGTACCCAATCAATATCCTGAAACAGAGGAATTGAACAATCAGAACTCCTGCTGGACAACCCCTGGGGGTATTCCCAGAAAAGCACCTGTGAGCACCACAGTGCTGCTTACACACACTGGCATTGTCTTCAGAAAGGCAAGGACCCCTTAAAATCTGCAGGAAATTATAAAACATTGTAATTCAGTTATAAATTCAGAAGTTATTTAACCATTTATGGAAGGCCTGTACAAAATCTAAGCCATTGTTAATAAAGCACATCTGCAATATTTGATGAAGTGCTCACACTGCTGCATGGAAATAAATTCAGTTCTGACATAAATGATCCCAAAGCTGCTGTAGCAGCTCATGCCAGTAACACAAACAATGTGAATCTCCAGCTTTTAAAAGGTTCAAGTGAACTGAACATCATCTCCTCATCTGAAATTCAAATTTAATTCAATGAAACGACCAAAACCTGCCGAGTTGGTCCAGCCAAAATCATGAAAAGCATCACAGATATCTTTAATCCTTCAACAGGAAGAAGTCCTGAATACCCAGTGCAAAACCACACCATAAAACCAGTTTGCATGATACTGGCACAGTGCTGCAAAACTCAGAGCTGTGATAACAAAGCATTTAAGCTTTATTTCATAGAACCACACCCAATTTAAACATCAGAGCCAGCTGGTTTAGCAGCAGATATTCACCCTTCATGCAATGCTCTGATCACCCTGCAAACACACCAGAACTGTAATTGTTCTAAAAATTCTGCATTTCCCACAGATACTCCCAGCTCCCCAGCCAATCTGGAGACAAATACAAAACTGAAATCAGACCTTCCTGTCAGGGATGGATGCTGACACTGAAGTCTCAGAGGAAACCAAGAACTGTCACCATCCAATTAAAGAAACCTGTCAGGCTTTGTGTGTGGACCCCTGTGAAGATCCATCACCTTGGAGGGGTAAACCTGAGTCCAGATCAAAATCCAGAGCCAAAAATCCAATTCTGAATAAAGCACTAAATATGTGCACTTCTTCTTGGTTTAACTAAATGAGCTTCTCTTTAAGAGCCTTTAAATTAACTCTTCATTAGTGCACTTGGCATTAGGATTATACCAGTGCTTTATAACAAAACTAATCTTAGCAAACCTGAACAGAAGCCCAGGTATTTGATTTCCCTCCATCTCATTTCTCTCCACCAGCAGCCATGCCCTGAAAGCACCAGCTCATTTAAACATGCTGATACTTGCTGTGTAATTGATTTTCTTTCTTTGTGGAACACTTCTAAGGTGAAATTTCCATTACTTGCAATATCTCATGCACTCACAGAATTCACTGAATTTCCTATCAATTCCCAGAATTTCATTATACCTATCTTAGAGAAAAGAAAAACCAATTAGCTCTATCTTCAATGTAATTATGAGAGCCACAATTCCAGAAAGTCTTTCCTCATCTACCTCTGCTTCTCAAACAGCTGCACAACTCTTTAAACAGGACTTGGCTTTGGCTCCCACCTTCCTGGAAAAACACATGCTAAAAAGGAAAACAGTAAATAAACCACACAACAGCCTCATCTGGGTTCATAAAAAGGAAACATCAAATAAATGAGAGAGCCAAAGGATTTTAGGAGAACGAACCCAGCCTCTGGAATAATGACAGAGATGACAGAGCCACTGATTGAAACTACCAACACAAAGAGCACTTAAAATAGTGGTTTGATGGTTTTTTTGCACAAACATCCTACTTTCAAAAAAGTGTATTATAGGAAAATGATGAAAAAAAAACCCCAAAACCTTTCCCTTTTTAATTTTCCCCCCAAACTCATGCACTTGAGCTCTTGTAGTTAAAAAAATCTAAAGGATTTTGAAAATAATGGAGAAATGCAGCAGATTTCTGTGGCAGACAAAAACACAGGGATTTCAAATGGCAGCAGGATAATTTTTGAACTCATGGAGGAAATATTTCAGAATACTGAGTGACTTGCACATAGGCTGTGCCAGCATGAGGGCAAGAACAAAGTTTCAGCTCCTTTACTGACACACAGACAATGCTTTTCCTTGGAAAACACATTTGCTTTCTTTCCAAATTAAATGCACAAAATCCACCCCATTTATCTCATCACTTACAGATTAGCACATCCAGGTTGGAATGTTTAATACATGATTTCTACCAGGACTATTAGTAATTGTTAGTTGTTATTAAAATCAGGGACATCTCTGTCAGATTTCATCCTGATGCTTCATTCAGAGTTGATGACAAACGAGCTCAAAAGTCAGAAAAACTTCTCTGTCTGAAACATGAGCTTCTTGCTCAGCTGAATGGTTTTTGTTAAAGCATGGTAAGTTTTTATAGCATGTAAAAGAATGCAATTAACACAGACTTTTACCTCATCATCATGGACCAGCTCTTTTTTCACGACTTTCATAGCATAGATCTGATCGTTCTTTTTTAACCGAACCAGAAGAACTTTGGCATAACTTCCACGGCCAATAACTCGGATTAAATCAAAGTCCTGGAGCCCAAGCCCCTGAGAAATCTTAATTCCATCCATTCCATCAATGACTGGTTTGAGATCCTGTATAAAAAGAAACAGATGCTAGAAACTGAAGACATTTCCATAGCAAGTAACCATTAAAGCAGAGAGGTCTTTAAGCACTGGACAGAATTTGCTGACTTTGCTTGGCACTGGCACCCAGGGCTGGATGCTGATTGGAACACATTTGTTTAGAAATATTGGGTTTGCTCTTACTCAAAGTTACTGGTTTTTCCAAGGCAGTTGTTCATCCAACTAATCATTTTCATATTCCCTGCTAGAAAGCAGAAGGCAGTGCCTTGAGAAATGAGGTTTATCCAAATTCCTGAAGCCCAGATGTACATTGTATCCTCTGCACAAAGTGAGGAGCATTGTTCAAATTCTGACAGATACAGCACAAATTAATAAAGGCTATCTAAAAATAGGATTAATAAGGAAACACTCATTGCCTAATGAATATACTTGTCTGTGTTCAGCTCACTATAATTTGAATGAAAATTAAGATTTCTAACAGGTTCCTGGGAACACACAGAAGCAGATCTCAATTTCTCAAGTCTCAGAATTCGCAGGAAATATTCCACTATGAAGAATGTTATTTTTAAATTCATTATTTTAAAAAGAGAAATGTTATCATCTTGGCTATTTGCTGGAATGAGATGTGAAAACATGGGACTGAAGATGGAGCAGCTGAAGTGGATGAATGCAGCAGGTACTTGGACTTTCAGGTTTTACCAATCTACCCAAGGCTTTGACACACTTCTGTGGCCTATTTTTATCTGACCTCACACACTGTACTTGCAGACAGATCAGCATTCTGCAGAACTGTGGAAAGTGTTTATATAAAGAATCTTGATCTAGGATTGACTGCTATTAGAAGAGATTGCTCTGAGCTTAAAGATTCCAGACAAAGCTCCCAGAACACCAACTCCTTTCTGTAGGATACCTTAAATCATTTCAGCTCAAAGCCAAGGTGGGACAACCAGAGCAGTGCAATCCAGGACAGCTGAGCAAACAGCACCTCCCAAATTTCAACACAAACCTGAGCACTGATCACAGCCTAAATGAGCAATTATAGTTCTCTGATGTGCTTTTAACTTTTACCCCTCCATTTCTGAATTTCAGATAAAATTCTGTGGCTACATGACTGAAAACAAGGCAGGCAGTCAGGCAGGAGCAGGAGCTACTCGAGTGTGAAAGGAATGGGAGTGACAGGCATTGTAGTGGAGGCAAAGGCAAAAGGTGCAGCCTTGCTCAGAGGGGAACAGCACAACAACCACCAGTGCTGTGCAGAGTGCATCCTATTTATTTTAAACATGCCAGAAGCATTCTCTAAAGAAATATCTTTAAGCCCTTTAGAACTGAAGCATATTCAGATTTTTCAGACTGCTCTAAAGGAATAACATTGTTGATGTGCAGAGATTGAGTCAGATCCTCTACAAAAGACCTGAAAAAAGGCTTTAAGTGTAGGTTATTCTGCTTGTGTTTCCACAGGAGCTGGGCAGAAATGTTTGGGTATTATTTAAATGAATCCTCTCAGAGAGCTGGGCAGTTCATGGGTCACCAGACTGAACCAAGTTCCACAGGAACAGCCTGAGGGTGGCAAAGGGTGAGCATCCATTAGGGACAGCACACAAGGCAATGGCAAAGCCACCATCTGTTGTAAGGACCATAGAAGTCAAACCCTCTGCTAAATCACTGTTATTCCAACAAATGGAAGTGAGAAAACAAAAATGCTAAAAGGTATCTTGGATCATGAGTGGAATGACAACAGCTTAACACACAAGAAATATGAAAAAAAATTCCAATAAAAATGCTTTAAAATTATCAATGTTCAGAAAAAAAAAACCCAGACTTTTGAAAAGAGCAGGAAGCCCAGAACAAATAATCAGCTATTTTATAAAACAGTGAATAATTAGGTTGGACCTGGCGATCTCAAAGGCCTTTTCCAACCTAGTTCATACTCTGATTTGGAGTACATAAATACAAACTGCAAAAATATTTTAAGAACATACCTCAGAGTCATCTTTAATGGTGTCATGTTTCCGGTTTGAAGGAATGTAGGGAACTGGAAAAGAAATCAAAGTTATAGAAGTTATCAAAGCCTTCATTGAAGTAGTTTTAAAAATCAATAAACTGAAAGATATTTAGTAGTTTATGGCCAGGTTTAACATTAAACTATTTTAACATTAAAGCTGTGGCCAGCTTTAAACATTGCTAGACCATATTGACCATATTTTGACCAGGTTGCTTTAAACATTACTGGACCATATTGACCAGTTGACCATATTTTTCCACTTTTGTAAACAGGAATAGGAAGAAATGAGGGCAAGAGGGGTTCTGAAGTCAGAAAGCACTCACTTCCATCAGTGTCCTCTGAAGGGAGATCGGCCTCATCGTTTTTGTCATCTAAGCGAGGTTCCTGGGAAGGCATGACCGAATCCTGCCAAACACAAACAAACAACAAACCCCTGGGCAGGCAGCCCTGGCACTGCCCTGCCTGGAACCCCACGAGATCCTCCCCTCTCCCACCAGGAAAACTGGATTTTGGAGTCTATATATCCAAATATGAACATTCTGTAATGCATGGTAAAACCAGCCCACCAAAACCTCAATGCTGCATTAGCTATTCCCTGCAGCTACAACAGGTGCTTGGCTGTCTGCTAAAAATGAGAGTGGGGTGTTTTACAGCAAAGTTCAACATTTTATTCTACTTAAAGACCTCTGAGTGTTTCACATGGAACTACAACCAAGTGAACACTTCAGCACGATGTTACACACTCCATTTACAGCACTGGCATATTCCTTTCCTGCTTAATAAAAACATGAATTGCTGCTCATTATGCATGAATTAGTGAAGACCACAATAACAGATATTTTATATTGCATTTGGGCCCTGGGCTCACCCCCAAGACAAGCAGGACTATTCCAGGAAGTACAGCAGCATGAAGAAAGTAATTGGCAAAGAATTGGTAATGAGAAGACAAGTCACAGACAATAGCAGCAAAGAAAATCACTGGTTTAAGTCACAAATATGACACAACCACCAGTGAAATACTGGGGATGAATACAGGAAAGGGCTAAAATTGAGATACACAGATGTTTCAATGATTTGATGTTTAAAGCCCAGGAAAGACACCAGCATTGGCAATGGACTGAGGGCCACAGAGAGAACAGTACAGGAGAAACTGAGGTGGCAGGAACAGTAAAGCAATAAGCCTTGCTGAAAAGAGAAGTGCAGAAATTATATATAGAAATATATTAGTACATCCAGGTTGGAATGTTTAATACATGATTTCTACCAAGACTATTAGTTCTATAGTAGAACTATATCATATATAGAAATTAAGAACTAAGGCACCATATATATTACATATAGTGCCTTAGTTCTTAAAACGTTCCCACAGGCTACAAGGAATAACTTCTGAGATTGTCAGTGTCTGTGGGATCTCAGCACCTCAGGACTGAGGTGTCACCGAGAGCACCCTTGGGGGGCTCGGGAGTCCTGGAATGTTCCAGAAGTGTCTGGTGGCTGGACTTTGATCCTACACAGGAGACGACACCTGTATGAGGACAGGAGGGTTTCACCGGGGTGAATGGTGAAGGGATTGGTTAATTAGAGAGTGAAACACAGGGTTTAGGATTTCTGTACAGGGGGGTTTAGAGAAGTAAGATGGAGGAATTGGGGCGTGTCCTGTCCTTCTTCTTCTTCTCTCCTCCATCTTCTGTGGTGATGGTGGCACTTTGGGATTGGTCTTACTAAAAGTGCACCGGGCAATAAGGGTGAAAGGTATTGGGGAAAAATGATAAATATTGTACACGTAACCATGGGTATAAAGATAGGTGACTGCCCGGAGGGCAGCACAGTGTGCTCATGGCTGGCTGCTGAGCAGAGCTCTGTCGGGCCGAGAGAAAATCTTTTAGATAAACAATTAATAAACACAGAGACCGAAAGAAGAACTGAAGCCTCTTCTGGTCCTTTGATACGCGGGCTGCCCCAAGGCCACTCCGGGCCTTTCCAGGCCATCCAAACAGCCGAAAACCGGACAAGTGTCTGATGGAGAGGTCAAATTCAAGCTTGAGCACACTGAAGTCACATCACAAGCTTTCTTTCTCACCTTCTCTCTGCTCACAATCCAAAGGCTTGTCCTCCACACAAACCGGAACCCAAACACTCCCAGGTGTTACAAACCCAGAGCCAGGCCCACATTTCATTACTCAGGACCCATCTACCAAGGGCAGCAGAGGCCAGAGGGGCAGCCCTGAGCCCTGGCCAGAGCACACACTCACCATATGCCTTTTGCAGGTCAGTGGGACAAGGATGTGACAGCGTTTATGGACCAGCAGCTTGCAGTTGATGCACTTGTAGCCTTGCCTTGCGATGCCCCATATCCTTTCACTGCACTGGCCACAGTAAGCTCTCTGCAGGGCACAAAGCTCAGCATCACTTCAGGAGCAATCCCTGCTGCAAAGAGCCCATCCCAGCCACTCACCAGATGTTCAGTAATAATTTTAGAATGTCCAGAATTATAATAATAGCTGAGGGTTATGCTTCACACCCAGAACTCAGCTAAATGCAGTTCTTTTTAAATAAATACCTCAAGCATATGGAGCACATTACAGTGTGACATTAGCAAATCATTTTTAGAGAATAAGTGTATTTAGAATCTCAGGTTTTGACAGAGATCACCCAAACAAAACTGCCAGAAGTTTGTACTACACAATTATGTATAAGAAGCACCCACACTGATTGTGTTGGAGAACACTGGCACAAAATGTTAATAAGACAATGCATAAAAAGTGTTCTACATCTACACCTATACATTTTAACAGTGGTAGAAACTTTGCATAATTAAAACCCATTAATCATGTCTGATATCAAGCCTCTGTGTTACATTGAGCATCAAAAACCTGTGGTGTTTTAACATATGTAAGAAAAGAGCATGTGAGTTAAATCAAAATGAGGGTAAACGAGGAAGCCAGACATCCTGGTGCTGACTTTAACAGGAGAGGATTTTAAATCCTTGTTCCAGTGTATGTTGCTATGGTCACTTCATCCACCCAAAGTGCCAAACAACAATCTGAGATCCTTGCACACCAAGGAGTCACCCAGACCCAGTATAAAATTATTGTTGTATTTTGGCAGCTGTAGAAAACAAGACTTCATTCCATCCCCTCATCTGTGCAGCCAGGAGAAACCCCATCAGGAGAAACCCAGACTGCACTGCCCAGAGGAAAGGAAAACAACCCCAAAACTGCTTGATGAGAGGAAGCCTGGGACATCTATTGGCACCTCTTCCAAAATTCCTGGCCCACCAGACTTCCTTCAGGATCCTTTTATAGGTTTTGCAGCAGTAGTATTGAGACTAAATAAAACCTGTCAGGCCCTAAAGTAGGGGCAGGTCCCAAATTCCACCAGAAATTCAGGTAACCCTTTCATACCTCTCACATGCAGTCAAAGCCATACCAGAGAGTTCACTTTTATGTTATGTTCAACAAGATTAAAGTTTAAATTTTTGCATGTGGTTATTTATCTGAATGATCTGAAAAAAGTTGCAAAAGGTTACTTTGAAACAGGAATGAATCCTTAAGGCAATACTCCAGCCTTCAAAATTCCATCAACACTGAAATTTGGTATTGAATTCAGTAATACCGACATGACCATAATTTCTCATTAATTTATCCATTTTCATGTCACATTTTACAGTTTATGGTAACCTGCTCACTAACTTCAGCTGGATGTGATTTGTGCTCTGGCTATGTATGATGTCATTGCATGCAGCTATAAAGCAGTCTTGTTTAGGATCGTGACATCCTAATGAGGTATCAAAATCTCTGTGTATATTCACTATTTACCTCATTGCAAATAAAACATCATTATCTATAACATCATGGATTATTAATGTGGCAGCATGCATTCATAGTGTTTCAAAGGAAATACGTTATTATGTAGCAAATAAACATTAAAAATATACTTTCATATTATAAATTATTTTATTCCTGTAATACATTATACAAATCCATGTGATAATTCATATATATATTTTTAACATTTTTAGTGATAAAATGCTGAGTTTTAAGGGGCTTTTCCTTCTTTCAGTGCATTTTTGGGGTAGGAAATTTTAGAAAAAACTGTTATTTCAATTATTAGAAAAAATGTCCCTGCAGAATGAAGGAGTTAACTCTTCTGAGTGCCCTCAGTTTTGTGTGGAATTCCCCCAAGTACATTTATATATATGCTGCAATACTTAGGCATAATGGGATAAGTGAAGGAGGTGTCTCAGCCTTAAAGCCACATTCACTTCCTTATGTGGATTAAATCAGGCTCTCCAAACACAGCTGTATTTTAGCTCAATAAAAAACCCTTTTAAAATTCTGGGATCGTGTAGTACCCCAGATACTAAACAGTTAAAGCTCACATCAGCAGCTGGAACTTTTATGGATGGCAAAGTGTTCTGAAGGTAAAAGATTTTGCTAACAAGCAACCAAAATCACAGGAGTGGAGAGAGGAGAAGCTGCTCCGAGGATCTATCAGCTCAAACAGTCACACAGCATTTTAGACTTTAAAAAGAAATAATTTCCACCAATCCTGCATTAACTCAAATTCAAACACTGCCAAGTTTTGCCTGCTCGTTACGACTCCAATAACACCGCAGAGCCCGAAATGTCACATCAACAAGCATCCTGCTTTTCCTTTCTTCC
This sequence comes from Zonotrichia leucophrys gambelii, assembly GCF_028769735.1. NCBI lineage: Eukaryota > Metazoa > Chordata > Aves > Passeriformes > Passerellidae > Zonotrichia > Zonotrichia leucophrys. The sequence continues at coordinate 2,205,593 of NC_088190.1, read as the reverse complement.
CAACACTCCAACACACAAACAGCACAGACTGAGGCAAACAATGAGCACAGAACATGAGCAAACCCCAACGTTTCATGCAACAGTACTCACTCTGTTAAAACGTTTGGCCTGAAACAAATGCCCATTGACTCGGTACAGCTTCCTCCATCTTCGGGCTCCCCGGCGGTAGATGGATTCTAGGCAAGAAAGCAGAAAGGTGTAAAGCAGCAGCATGGCAGCCCAGCAGCACCACACACAGCAGGGGAAGCAAGTTGTGACTCAGAACAAGCTTGCTTTCCTAAATATCAACGCACAGCCACAATCCCTGGGGATTTGGATTTTTTAAGGCGGCCGTGAGTGACGGCCGGGGCAGGATGTGCTCTCAGCGCTGCCTCTCCCTTCCCTCCAGCCCTGTCTCCTTTCCCTCACATGATCATAATCCCGTTACAGCTCCGTGCTCTGGCTCAGGTGAGAGGGACAGAGCTGTTAAAGGAGCAGCTCCTGGGGAAATGGCGCTGCTGCTCTGCCCTGGCACCTTCCATGGCCACGCACAAAGGATGGCTGGTGCTGATAGCGGGAGGGTTTGGTACTGATAACACCTCACCCGTGCAACATTCAACATGCTCCAAGTCTGCAGAGTTACAGCATTTGACTTCATTTTTACCTTGACAGTAAATATTTCTTTTGTTCAGGCAGGTCAAGTGCAGGTCTATGATTATTTTTAATCTATTCCAAATGATTTGTTACATTTAATCTGTTTAAGCCAAACCCAGCATCTACTCCAAGTTACTTTTGTTGTGGCTGTTTAAATGCTGATGAGCAGTTTCTGTATGAATGGCTAATTAGAGAATTTGGTATTTAATATGAAATTGTTGTGCCACAGGGGTCCCTTTCAGAGCTGCTCACAGCCAAGCCCTGCACAGCACCAGGGTCAGCAGCTGCCCACAGCTGGTACAGGTGGGTTCTGTGGGGTACAGGAGGCATAAAGACTCTGACAGACTTGATTTATTATTGATACTTTGTCAGAATGAAGCAGACTGTACATTTATAATCCTCAGGAATTAATGCAAAAGCATCTTAGATTTTCATCTTTAATGTTACTTTCAAGTTTCAAACATTCGCACTTCATCAAAGATGAAGACTTTTTTAAAATAGAAAAACACAGAGTTATTTTCTGTGTCAAATGATAATGCAAGTAGTAAAAAGTTTCTTTGTCAAGAGATTATTTTAACATTACACTGAGCAAGCCAAAACTCACAGGCTACTGACACGCAATGTGTGAACACTGGCTGCAATTCTGGGTCTGATTTTAGATCCTCTATTTTTGTCCTTCCAAAGGAAGCACTGAAGTTTCTGTGATTCCACATATCTACAGTGCCAAATCCCCAAACATTCATACCTACTCTATTTGCATGTGCAAATGTTTACTGTGCAAGCATTTGAAACAGATACTGCACTATTAAACTAATTGTTCACAATTTGGAAAAAGAAAACCAAGCAGATTCTCCAAGCAGCCTAAAGATTGCACACCCAAAGTGGCAAAGATACAGGAACAGAGATGGACACTGGATTTGGCCATTTGACTCAAACAACTCTTCAAAACCTGCCAAATGTCAACCTTAAGGCAAACTTTCCTCAAGAGCAAAGAAAATTAAAATGACAACCTAGCAAAATGACTGCAAGGTTTTTAACTAAAATATGCTCAACCATAAACACCAATGGAAAACCTTTTCACCATTTCTATCACCAAGAGGAAAAATGTCCACAAGGATTTTTTTCCAAAATAGTTAATTAATTCATTAGACAAAGCACCATATGGAGGCAATGTAATACATCTGTGATCTGAATATTAGCTTATCACTGACATGAGGAATATTAAGTGAATGATAAGTTAACGAGCAGCTTGTGCTGATGAAGTCTGTAAATAGAGGAACAAGTCACCTCCCTAATTAATGATAAATATTAAATCAAAGGCAGGGGTTTATACCATGCACTTGTGAGGCAACAGTCTAACAAAAACTGAGCTTAATATAGACCAGCTTTAAAAAGTGGGAACCCCCACAGCTGATCCCCAGGACTGCCATGGGTCAGTGCAGGGGCTGAGGGAAATCAATCCCCATTTCCTATTCCCTGGCTCCAAAGGGGGCCAAGGTAAAAAATGAGAAAACAGCAATCCTGCAAGACACACATTCTATTATTATTACACATAAGGATGAAGTTTCCATGACCCTCTTGCTGACTGAGGATCCAGAACTGGGACAATGGCTGAGGCACCACAGGGTTGTGCTGCCAGAGACCTCAAGCCCTGGAGCACTGAGCAGGCAGGAACCCCATGGAAGGGGACATCCTGCCCAGAACCTCCCCCAAGGACAAGGCCAGGCTGAAAAAGCACTTTGGGTTTTCAAGATCATTGTTATTTTGAAGCATTATCAGCTACAAGTCCCAGCTAGAGCTCTACCAGATCAAAGAGAGCACCTTGAACAATAATCACATTCATAAAATGGCAGTAAGTGCAAACCCTGAGTTAAGAAACAATTTATTGTCAGTGTTGTGTGAACAAAGCTCTCATCTGACTTTGCATCTCATCCCTTCCCATGGCAAAATGAACCCAAACCACATTTTCAGGGATGTGTTTCTAGAACACTTCAGAATAAAATAAAATAAAGAATGGATTCTGTGATTCCTGAAACCAAGAACTAAACCAAGGTTTTACAGGATTGATCCCAGCTACCTAGAAAGAGCAATGCCACCACAAAAGTCTGATTATTTAATTACTGAGCTTATTGAAAAGGGCTATTTTTAATTGATTTCACAGCACACATCAGTTAACTCATTAAGGAGTTCTAGCTGGCTGCTTGCAGTCTGATGGAGACATACTCCTAATTAAACAAAGTAATCTTTTCTGATGATTAATATTAAACACAAGACATTGCCTAACAAAAAAAAAATTCTTTCAAACCCTCATTTTGTATTTGAAAACGTTTAGATAAAAAAATAAAGTATATTTTAAGCTCTTAGCAGGGATAACAATTTTTAATTGGAGAACACAGATATATATTTTAAATAGAATGAAGGTACAGAACTTTATGTACTTCCAAGACTGGAAAATTGAAAGAAAAAAACCACAGGCTTTTTCAAAGTACGAGTACAAGGGAAATAAAAGTACTCAAAATAAAATTAACCAGCTGCCTCTACCTAAAAGCAGTGGGGAACAACTGAGAGCTGCTGCTGTGCAATTCTTCCCTCTGTTGTCAAACTGTGCAACTACATCACTACCAGGGAAGCACAGGAAACCCTGCAATAGATTTGATATTGGCTTCCAGTGACATTTCCTAGGACTGGGTTTGGGCTTCTGTCCTCATCTTTTAAAAATATTGTGGAAAAAAGTTCTGAGGAAAAACATGAACACAAAATTGAACTGTGGATATAAACTGACAAGCAATGTCTACTGTTCAGGGTTAATTCCAAATTAATTTATGCACAGAAGATACTCCCCAATACCAACTTCACAGAAAGGATGAGAACTTGGTGCTGAAAAATGTAATTTGGAAAATAGGAGGAGGCACAATTCCTGTCCAAATGACAACACAGTTGGTCTCCACCAATGAAGGGCACTGAGATGGCCACAGGAATTACTCCCTCTTCATTTGGACTTCCAAATGCAATTCCAAAGTTGGCTTTTATGTGATCCAGCCCTAATGAAATCTGCTCCTATCCTGAGCACAGAGGTAATTTGCTATTGCTGCAAATCACTTCTCAGAGATTAATACAACTTGTTTACAGGCCAATTACCCAGCCTGCCAGCTGGACACTACCAGAATGCCCAGTTTTTGTTTTGTTCTTTTAATGTTGTGCTGAGCACACAAGTGAGCATTCTTTCTAAAGCAACTCATGAATTACAAGGGGGAAATTGATACTGGCATTTCAGATAGACTGGACTTGATAAAGAAATTATAAATAAAAGTAGAAGACATTTCTTGGGAGACTAAATTCCAAAGTACACTTTGATAGTACATTGCTTGACATCTGTTATTTCATTTCCTACAAATAGGTACATTGAAACAATTTACATGCTTCAGAAAGCAATTTTAAGCCATACATTGGATGTTAAGTGGCCCTTCTTTTTATTATGAATAAGCTGCTGCATACAATTGAAGTTGGGAAATGAAAAGAGTATCCTCAACAATATGGAGGTATTAAATGCTTTGACCCCTTGCAGTTATTGCAAAATATTAAATGGCCAGAAGATAGCTTTTTAAAATTCAATTGAAGGCTGATGAGCACTTGGGAAACCATCTCCCCATCCTTTTCTTTCCAACCGACACTAAAGTCTGTGAAGAAAAGCACAGTTAGGACAGCAACAATGACCAAGGTTTAGGATCAGTGGAGAACCAACAGGAGAACAAACATCCCACAGAGCAGCAGCACAGCTGGGTGAGCATCCTTGCCCAGAGCCTTGGAGGGGCAGCTGAGTCCCAGCTGGACTGGAACACCCCAGAGCTCCTGGATGTTCACCTTCACATCCTGCTGCCAGAGCGGCTCTGTGGCCCTGCAAGGTGACAGTGCCACCTCCAGAGACAATGCCCCAAACACAGCAGGGCTAACAGCTCATCCGGAGCCAGCCTCTGACTCACACGGCTGATTTATGTGCAATTTATCAGATGTACTGAAAATAACAAAATAGACCAAGGGTTAGCCAAGAAATGGTCGCTAAGTGCAGTCAGTGACCATGTCCTGGTTCCTCTCTGGGCACACCAGTGACCACAAGCTGCTCATGTCCTTCCCTGCTCAGCCTCTTGTGCTGACACTTCTGTTTGCAAGGCTGGCCCAGACACAGCATAAACTCCTGCTCTGATTTGAAAGAATGCTATGAAAAGGGCCAGAAGACAACTGGCTGGGAGTCCATGCTTCTGAAGGTGATGAGTATTTTTGTTCAGAAAAGGAAAAAAGGTTCATATTTTCCCTTCTCTCACTGGGCCCTCTAAGCAATTTTCAATTCACAGCCTTTCATGAGGTGCAGTTGGCTCCTCTGGTTACAAACTCAGTGGTCACAAACCCCAAAATCACACTTGCATTGCAAGGTTAATAGTAAGTCCAAAGACTTCTTTTGATGACTGCATCATTAATTCTCCCAAAATAAAAATCACTTCCATTAAAAGATTTACCACAGTGAAAAGTGAATTTAATGTTCTATTAACATCATTTAGGAGCTGCATTAGAATGTTTGATCAAGCTGAAAGAGTACTGAGCCAGTACTTATTTAAAATATTTCATTCTTTAATTTAGCTAACTTAGGACTGAAGTACAGCAAAATGAAGTTCTGAACATTTAAGCAATCTGTATTATCTGCATCCACTTTCAGGCCACAGTTTTGTTCTTATACAATCCTCTATGTCTTAGTACATCCATGAAACAATAATTTGTATTATAAATAAAAGCCTGATAACAGAAAGTCTGTCTTTTATACACCCTGGAATCACTGAAGAAAGCAACCAAAAAAGTGAGGAGCAACCTAATGGAGTTTGCTGCAGGAATTTGGTTCTGCTGTTCAGCAGCCTGCATGATTTAAGACTTGCTGGGAGTCTTACCCTAGACCTGACAGCAGAATTTACCCTATTTTTACAGAAATTTCCAAGAAAATGTTCATCCTTTGAGCACATGTAGTTCACACCTGTGGGTAAGTGAAAGGGAGGAGAAGCCCAGTTCCTGTGACTGAGACAGCAATCACAAGGAACTGGAGCCACATTCAAGTGTCATCAGTTAAAACTTTATCAGATCTAGTTTTCACCTAGTCATCTTTTTATCTTAAAAAGCAAATTATGATATGTCTATTGAAAAGGTCAAAGGAAAAACAAAAAGCTAGCTAGGGACAAATCCCTGAGGAAATATTATAGAAGATTTTGCTTGAAGAGTCCCATTTCCCTGGCTTCTTGTCCTCTAGAAAATGGTTAATGATTTATCTTATCCTATGCCACACATGATTTCAAAATTAATTTTGATCAATTGTCTTTATCTAAGTTGAAGTCCTACTCTTGTCTCCATGCCCTAAAACATTCCACTGGCTGTGACCTGGCCCATGCACACATTTCCCCTCATTTCAGAGTTATGGGCAATTCTTGTACTGCAAAGTGCTACTGCCCATGGAGCTGATCATCACAGAACTACCAAGAGTTTCCAGAACAAGTGCTTGGAATGAAAATAAACTTAAAGTTTGGTAACTTTGGATCAGAGTTGACAAAGTGAAGAACAGGGAGTCTTGTGCCACTCACAGGCACCTGCACTGCTTTACTGAAGAGCACTAGAAAAGAATCTAAATTATTGGAAGAAGCATAGAATAGCATTAGCAGTAGTAATTTATTGTAAAAATAAAGGCCATACTGAAATCCTGGAGTACTGCCTTGAAGTAGCTTCTGGTTTCCTTTAAAACACATCCCCAGCTCCCAATTCAAGGACGAGCCCTAAGAGATGCAGGAGGAACAGCAATGGAACTCGAGTTACAAATGAGGCACTTTCTGGTCAATACTGACAGGATCAGTTTTGCCTTTTTCCACTCCCCGTGTGGCTCCAGGATGAACTGCACAATCTGCTCACCCTCCTCTGTCTGACAGTGCCCAGGCTCCCTGAGCCTCCCCTGGGAGCCACCCTGCCAGCAAGCCTCAAGTTTGCTGCTTTTTGCTTCATTTACCCCCCAGACCTGTATTATTGCAAGCCCTCAGAGACTCCAACTGCATCAGAGCCTCCCAAGGTTTGCTCCTGGTGCTCTGCACCCCAAATGAGCAGCACAATCTCACTCACAATCTGGTTTCTCACAGCAACTCCAAAATCCAGGAGATCAATGCTAAGAGCCCACACACCTGCCCTGCAGGCCTCTGCTGTGGATTCTGTGGCTCAGCTCAACATAAAAAACCAGAACTTGCATAGAGAAATTCATTTCCAAAAGTATTACACAGAGCCCAAGTACAATAATACATCATTTACCTTGGCTGTATAAATGAGGAGGTTTCATATTAAACAGCTCTCCCAAGCTACTGAAACACACAGGCCTAACTGGGGTTTAGCAGGCCCACAAATACTCACTAATTCCAGCAAAATCAAAAAGCTTCACCACCTCCTTGCCCATTTAGTTACCCAAGTGCCTGAATATCAAGAGTGGATTTACCAATTTATAAGCTATGAGACATAACACAGGGAGAGGACCAGACATTGCATCAAAGAGAAGCTTTCTGAAACCAGGTGACATCCTTTCTGCATTTCATATACTACATCCTGAGTAACAGCAAGGAGAGGGGAAGTGGAATAAAGAAAAAAGAACAGATTATTTGCTATGACACCTTAAAAAACAGCCCATGCAGTCCTTAGTCCATTGTAGTTTTAGTCTATAGTTTATAAATTGTAACACAATCATCTGCTAAGACACCCAGCATCTTTAATTAAAAGCAGATCTCAAATCCCACAATCAGACTTGTGCTTTATCATTTTATGCCTGAATTATAAAAAGCAGGGTCCAGCCCTTTATTCTTCATTGGATGTTTCACAGCTAAGAAAACTGTTAAGATTATTTAGAATTAAAAACCATGAAATTACTATAAGCAAACCAGACCTTTAGCTACAATTCTGTTCTCAGTAACTTATGCTGCCTCACAATCTGTCTCTTTTTCAAAGATGTCACATACAACACAAACGTGGTGCAGTTAAAACAGAGGAAGAGATTTCAGGTATTCTTGAGAAACTATGACACAGCTATTTTTAAATCCTAAGCAAAAATATCTTACATTAAAATAGTACAGTCCCTCCCTCCCCCCCAGTTCAATTACTAAAATCCAGGAGAGGGTTACTAGCAGTTTCAAAATTGCCTAATTATCCAGTGCAATCCAATCTGCATCTTCAGAACAGTCTCTATGGTGGCAATAGTTCTTTTCTTCATTGGGGGATTAAATTGGTTCACGTGCTCTGAATAACCTAATCACTGCTGCCAATACAGTGACAAATGAAGGGAAAAACCTGCCTTATGAGCTAGAAAAATATTTACAGGCCACACTACTCCAGCAAGAAGCCTTTTAAAGCAATTTCACAGTATCAGGCAGGATATAAGGCAAAATCAGATATCTATACCTAAAATAAAAAGCCCACAACAACAATTAGTTACTACAATACCTTTACTCAAGCCTAGGATGATATTTTCAAGAAAGATGGCTTGAGGGGAAAATGAAGTCCAAACACCTAATGCTAAAATACTGAGCAGATAAACAAAGAGCACAGCAGACATGCACAACACAGTGTAATCATTACCAAAAAAATAAGGCAGCAAAATCAGCCAGAAATATTAGATAACAAAAACTATCACACTAACGTAATGAGTGCTAAAACATTTAAAATACATTCATTCTCTTCTGTTAATTAATTAAAGGTTTCATAGTCTGCATTCTCCTATTTAACGAAGCCAACAGAAAACAACCCTAAAATTTGCTGGCACTAGCTATCCAAACCCAGGATGAATTTTAATATTAAATACACAGATCTATTTGTAAAGCAGAAGTGAACTAAGCACAGTTCGTTCTGACAATATTAGAAACTAAGTAACCCTTAATTCAAAACAAGCATTTCACAATTAAAAACAGCCATCTATGACAATCCACTAAGCAGAATTCAACAAAAAGGCCTCAGAAAATGATGCTCCTAAATGGTCAGCCTTTACATCAGCAATCCTACAATAAACAGGCCCTGAGCACATACCGTCAGGGTTTTTGGGATACATTTCCTTCATTAATCTCCAATATTAGCAGCAGCAGCATCACTCACTCTTCTGTTCCTCTCCTCCTAAAATACATTCCCCAGGAGTCCTTTCAATGCAATTTTCTCAGCATTTCCAGGAGGTCTCTCAGCCACATCCCTACGCACAGAGGCAGCAGGAATCTCTGCATTTGTAACAATCCATGGCTGCAAAGGAGGGTGGCAGGCACAGCGACTGTACCATAACCAAAATGCTGAGTTCTCCTCTCTCCTGCAGCACACGTACACACAGCCCGCGTCAGTGCCCGCCGCTCGCAACAGCAACCACAACCATGACACAAAATCTACAGAAAAGCATGCATTACTCACTGGGTTTTATTCTTTAGCCTCTTCAGCATGGAATTCTTTACAATGTAGTAGGTATGAAATGAAACATTTTCCCTTTATTCCACGGATGCCGCCGTGTGAATACCATTAGACACCAAGGACAATAGGCAGGATCAGCTCGAACATTAAGAGCAAATATTTAATGGAAGACTGGTTACCCCCGTCTCTCCCTTTCACATCTCTGCCTCATGTATCCAGGCACGGGTGGTACTGGCTCCCTTGAGAGGCTGTAGCTAGCAGCTGAGGCACAACTAAAACATGGCATGGATGTCAAGGAGCTGATGTCACCAAAACAAGAATTTCTCTGATAAAGCCGGCAATTCCGTTAGGGGAGTGCTACAAATCGATGGGGATTGTTCAGCTGGACGTGCCGTGTTACACAATGCACTGCAGCAGCAAGAGTGATAAATCAGATCAAGATCTGTCAGGGTAAATAAGCTGAGACTCCAATAACTAAGTTATAAAGCTGCCAATCAGCTGCTGGGATCCACACGCGCTGGCAGGAGCGCTGGCACCTCCAGGCACAGGAGAGAACACAGCGAACGCCTCTGGAACAACCTTGTTTATTCCATCCTGAAATAACTGCTCATCCACTGAGAAAGCAAAAGTGAAATGCAGGACTGCTCTAAAAGTCTGCCATCTTTATCAGGAAACACTGAGCGAGCACCCACGGCTCCAGTCCAGCAGATGCTGGGAACACCCGGGAGAGGTCACATTGAGTGGCTGGGAAGGGATGGGAGAGTTTCAGCAAGGCTGATGGGAGATGGCCACATTTACTCCCTGGGAAGGGATGGGAGAGTTACAGCAAAGCTGATGGGAGAGATGGTCACATTTACCCCCTGGGAAGGGACGGGAGATGTTTCAGCAAGGCTGATGGGAGATGGTCACATTTACTCCTTGGGAAGGGATGGGAGAGTTTCATCAAGGCTGATGGGAGATGTCACATTTACACTCTGGGAAGGGATGGGAGAGTTTCAGAAGGCTGATGGGAGAGGTCACATCACATTTACACTCTGGGAAGGGATGGGAGAGTTTCAGCAAGGCTGATGGGAGATGTCACATTTACACTCTGGGAAGGGATGGGAGAGTTTCAGCAAGGATGGGAGATGGTCACATTTACTCCCTGGGAAGGGATGGGAGATGTTTCAGAAGGCTGATGGGAGAGATGGCCACATTTACTCCCTGGGAAGGGATGGGAGAGTTTCAGCAAGGCTGATGGGAGATGGCCACATTTACTCCCTGGGAAGGGATGGGAGAGTTTCAGCAAGGCTGATGGGAGATGTCACATTTACTCTCTGGGAAGGATGGAGATGTTTCAGCAAGCTGATGGGAGATGGCCACATTTACTCCCTGGGAAGGGATGGGAGAGTTTCAGCAAGGCTGATGGGAGATGTCACATTTACTCCCTGGGAAGGGATGGGAGATGTTTCAGCAAGGCTGATAGGAGATGGTCACATTTACTCTCTGGGAAGGGATGGGAGACGTTTCAGCAAGGCTGATGGGAGATGTCACATTTACTCCCTGGGAAGGGATGGGAGACGTTTCAGCAAGGCTGATGGGAGATGTCACATTTACTCCCTGGGAAGGGATGGGAGAGTTTCAGCAAGGCTGATGGGAGATGTCACATTTACACTCTGGGAAGGGATGGGAGAGTTTCAGCAAGGCTGATGGGAGATGTCACATTTACTCCCTGGGAAGGGATGGGAGAGTTTCAGCAAGGCTGATGGGAGAGGTCCCATTTACTCCCTGGGAAGGGATGGGAGATGTCACATTTACTCCCTGGGAAGGGATGGGAGATGTTTGTCACCTCCCAGCAGCACTGCCAGCTCAGGGAGAGGGGCTGCTTGGAGCCACAGCTGTGCTCTGACACTGAGAGCTGGGGCTGGCTCCAACAACAGCACAGAAATCCAGCAGCAAAGGAATACAGACACAATACAAATGCAGATGCTGGAGACTGTGCAAATTCTGTCTCACAGACAGCACCACATCAATATAAGAACAAAGGTTCTTCAAGCACAGAAATAACTTTCCTTAAGTCATGCAAATGGAATTGAAATATTAGGCATGTGGTTTATTTCATTAATGCATTACAGCTTTTATTGCAAGCTTTGCTGGCTGGTACAATCTCAAAACCGTATCAATTTAACAAAGGTGAGGATAGGTTGCAACTCTATTATTAAATTTCAACATAAATGCAAACCCTCCAGTTTGTATTCCTGCACTCTTCTTCCAAGTATTATTGTTCTGAAGGAGCTGGAAAGAAAACCCTACAATCCTACAGAAAGAGAGATTTGCACTTCAGAAGACCACAAACTATTGGAAAGAGCAACTCATGACCTAACATGGAGACATCTGAGCAACAGATTGGAAATGCAATTATTTCACAATTGAATAGTTTTATTTAAAAACTCCATTTCAAACTGTCTGTAGTTCTGTAACAAACCAGCAATCCACACTGAGAACTGCTAATTTAAGTAGAAGCTCATTTTGGATAGACCAACTACTTCACTGTTTATTTGTCTCTGGAAAAAACCTGAGGCAAACTCATAATCTCCTTTATAGTGCAAACATGATGCTCCAGCAAACATATCCATATATTACATAATATTCTCACTTTTAAAGGGATTTCCTATCAATATAACTACAGTGATAGAGACTAAATAAGAAATTAACACAGGATTAATATTTTCTGAAGCAAAGCAAATATTTCAGTCCTGACAAAATAAATAGTTCCTGAAATAAACTGTATTACCAACACCAGTAACATTCCCTTACAGTCTAAGTGCAATGCAGATATTTGTTGTGGGCCTTTGGCTAACAAGCAACAATCCTGAATGTATTAGTCTATGCTAAATTACAATTTAAATACAATTTAACAGCTCTGTTGCAAAAAATAGCTATACCTAGGCCACTAGGCCCAATTTCCATGCAGGCCCCACAGATGCAAAGAGGTAATGTGCACCAAATTAATCCATGAAACCATGAGAAACCTGACCAGAGATCCCTTAGCAAGCACATCCAACTAAACAGGATTTTGAAACAATCTGAGTGTGATTCAACGTGACCTGCAAAACCAAAGAGGGAGAAATACCCTACAGACACAATAACCAGGTCAGCTGAGCCACACTCAGCTGTGCTCTCTGCAGCTCATCTCATGGCTTGAGAGAGCTCAAACTTCAAATAAATTAACACAAAAAACTTTCCTATTAGAATATCTACACCTTTAATGAGTTCATTAAATTAGGTGTCTCAGGGATAATTTCTTTAACTCTTCTAATCATAGTAGAAGAGCCTTTATCTGCTGGCCTTGTTCAGAAAATTAAAGGAATTAATGTTGTACATTTACTTTTTTTTTCTTTCTAAAAGACAATTTTAATAACCTAATCAACATGAAAACTTACCTGGTTTTTACAGTCAACCTTTCATCTAGTTAAATGTAGAAAATCATATTTGAACTCCAACTTTTTGGTATTTATTTCACCTCTCTCCATCCTCATACAAGTTCTCAATAGAGAACTTTTTTTTATTATTAGCATATTAGCATTATTCTCTGATAAAAAACAGCATTAACAACTACTACCACTGCCCTACTCATCTTTAGCCAGTCTCAGTGTAAATCCTGATCAACCAAGTACTTTTCTCCTAGCATGCATTACTTGCTCTTATCAGCAATTAGTTTTATCTCCTCTCATATTTCTCAAAGAGAAGAGCAAAGGTCCTTCAAATTCCTCAGTTAGCTTTTTTTATACTCCTGTGAGCAGCCAAGCATCATCTGGTACCTTTGGCACCCAATTATTCCCATTCCTTTCCTTAACATTTACCAAGATATGAACTAAAGTCCTGATGCCATCCCTCTGTCATGAGAGCTGACTATACAGCTATTTAATCCCTTTATCCCTGTGCAGTTCAGGTTATTACAAATACAGGTAAACCATATCAATTATGTGTCCTCCCTCTGGAGGTTTATCTATCTCTCACAGGATTATTTTTATAGAGATTAATAACCTTTTTATTAAAATGGCTCTATCTCCCTCTTCAGCACATTTCTTTTCCCTGAAAGTTAAAAAAACCAAAAGAACCACAAAAAAAAAGCAAAGGCCTATATTCAAATAGACATCTCAACAACAAAAAACAGCATTAATCCTCAGAAACATTAAAACACTGCTACAACACTGATTTATGCAATTTGTCTGTTGACAAAATGTAAAACATTTTGTATTCTTTTAAGAAAACAAAACAGAAACACACATATGTAGTACTAGATGATGAAAATCCTTTAATATTTCTTTTCCATGTGACCAAAAAAAAGTTTAGTTAGAAAGGGAGAACATTTTGGTACTCACGATCTTCTCCTGGACAAGGCATGCCGGGTTTCTCTGGAGTACTTGGGAAAACTAAAAAAAAAAAAAAATCAGATTTTTAAGGTAAAAGAGTCTCAGTAGTACTTTCTCCTTGATTCTTCAATATATTTACACACAAACAGGTTTTGGAAGCCTTTAAATAATTCTACATGAGAAATGATACAATCAGAATTTGGTTCTAGACTGGCAGGAGCTTATACTGGAAAATGAAGTAAATGGAGTAAATGGAGTAAAGCAAGAACAGATCTGTGCAGTGCTGAACTCAAAGCTCCTGCACAGTTTCAGCTTTGAGCTCCAGTTCCTTCCTCAGCACCAAACTCCAGGGCAGAGCTACACAAAGGACACTTGACAGGCAAGGGAGTCACTCCAACCTCCCACCTAAGCAAGGTTTCTCTGGAGTACTTGGGAAAGCTACAACAAAAACATCAGATTTTTAAGGTAAAAGATTCTCAGTAGTACTTTTTCCTTGATTCCTGAATATATTTACACACAAACAGCTTTTGGAAGCCTTTAAATAATTCTACATGAGAAATAGTGCAAATTTTGGTTCTAGACTGGGAGGAGCTTATACTGGAGTAAAGCAAGAACAGATCTGTGCAGTGCTGAACTCAAAGCTCCTGCACAGTTTCAGCTTTGAGCTCCAGGTCCTTCCTCAGCACCAAACTCGAGGGCAGAGCTCCACAAAGGACACTTGACAGCAGGAGTCACTCCAGCCTCCACCTAAGCGGGTTTCTCTGAGTAATTGGAAAGCTACAACAAAACATCAGATTTAAGGAAAGATTCTCAGTAGTATTTTTTTCCTTGATTCCTGAATATTTTACACACAAACAGTTTTGGAAGCCTTAAATAATTCTACATGAGAAATGATACAATCAGAATTTGGTTCTAGATGGCAGGAGCATATACTGAAAAGAAGTAATGGGTAATGGAGTAAAGCAAGAACAGATCTGTGCAGTGCTGAACTCAAAGCTCCTGCACAGTTTCAGCTTTGAGCTCCAGGTCCTTCCTCAGCACCAAACTCCAGGGCAGAGCTCCACAAAGGACACTTGAGCAGCTGTGGGGATGATCAGGCACACAGGGAGGGGTTCCTGAGCTCTGCAATACTTGCCATGAATGATCAGCCCCTGGTCCCTGTTCTGGCAGTACAGACGGAATGCTTCCTCCAGCTCCATCTGAGAGGAGATGGTACAGGGGTCACCTAACAAAAAAAAAGCAACACACAGGTAAATTTACCACCAAAGAATTTCAATTAGTAAAAAAAAAAACATATCAGCTTCAGGTATTGCCTTGCTTTCAATCACTTGATATTAAGCTGGCACTTTGATCAAAGCCAAAATGGAACAACACAATTATTCCTTCCAACTTTATCAAAATTGAGTAGACTGAACTATCCTATAGGATAACAAGAGAATAAAAGTGAACACATATGCCTAAAGATCCCCTCACCATTTTCTTGATGTCTGCTTGTGGTCACATTATCAGCATTACCTTGGGAGGGTTATTTTTGTTAAAACTGGATAATTAATCCATAAATCCACTTAAGCAGACACACAAAGTACAGTACGTCACAATGCACTGAGGCAGCCCAGAGCAAGGGTGTCACTGAACCCCTGTCCCTCTGTGTGTCCCTTCCTGCAGCACACCCTGCCTGACACGTGGCCTTATGATATCCAGGCCAAGTGATGGCACCAGTGTCAAGCAACATTTAAACTTTAATTTCTTATTTTTAAAAAATGTTCTTATTTTGTAAAATTATGAATCCAGGGGCCAGCTACCTCTCCTTGTAGGCTACTGCTGTTGATGATCTATAAATGCAGCAATAATGCAACATGAAAGACAAAAGAATTATTTGTACTGCAAATCAACAATCCATATTCCTTGCATGTTTACAGGATTTTATCATGAGTGAGTTATTCATAGTTCAAACCTTTTGGATCTTGTCAAAAACAAAGAAACACTATAAAAGCCCAACAGAAAATCTATTTTCTTCATCTCTTGGTAGGTTTTGTTTATTCATTAAGCCATGGGCAATTGTTTGCTTTTAGTTAGTTCAAAGAGAACATCTGTTTGTGCAATCAGTCAAATGAACTTAAATTCCATGTGGCAATAAGTGGAAACACTTGCATGCAGAAATAGGATAACTCAGAAAACCCAGGAGGATCAGTAACAGCCAACACAGCAGATTGACTGGAACTCAACCACTCAGACCCAGGAATCACAGAAAGGTTGTGCAGGTATTTAACCAAGACTAGAGGAAAATACTTACTAGAACAAAGACTAAATAAATTCTTTTTAATTTAAGTAAATTCAATAAGCCAATGCAACAGAGAGCCCAACCAAGAAACACTTAACAGGACTCCTGTCTTAGAATCAATCCTCCAACTCCAATCTCAGGGGGTTTTCTTCTTCCCTGCAATAATCTCCCTTTATTAGCAGGCATGCAGTTCAACCAGCTAAGCACAGGCAATGTAATTATCTTCCATGTCCTTCTCATCAGGTTACTTCTTATTACACCACCATTAAACTGAGGGTGGTACAGGTGCCTCTCTCCTTCTTGGTATTCAAACTATAAAGAGTAAGATTTAGGAGTATTAATACTTGTCCTTGGTATCTTAAAAAGGGCTGAGTTGTCTTGGACTACCAGCTACCTCCTTCCAAGGTCAGTACTTTGAAATTTCATTTACTCAAACAACACTATCAGCTAAAAGAGCTATTTAAAAAAACAAAACACACCATTAAAACTATTAGCCAAACCAGTCTGGTCTTTTTCCACCTTTCTGTATTCAGTTCTAGTTCTGCAGGCCCTGACTTTGACAAGGTGCTTCTGTAGAAGTGAATTCAGGCACTACTGCAATCAGCCCTGATGTCTAAAGTTTCATTTCTCCGAGCTTCCTGCTCTGGGACAGGGCTCTGTAGTTGGGTATTTAGAAACAAAAAACCTTCACAGCATGATATTTGTTTCTACAAGCTCCTCAATGCCCCTTCTCTGTGAACAACAAACCCTGAAGTATTTCAGTCCAGTACCTTCATCATCAATCCACTTGAGGGTAATGGGCTGCTCCTGCTGCAAGTTGCACATCTCGTGCACTTCATCACAGAGCTCAGCATAGCTCATGGATGCATCCAGGTTTGTTATCAGGATGTCCCTGCAGAAGATGAAAACATCAGCTCTTATCAGCAAATAGCTGCACATTCCAACAGTTCCACCTATGGACAGCAAGCTGCAGAATCCCACAGAATGAGCATTCCTCATATAAAACACTCCCACTGTGCCACAGGATTACACCTCCCAGTGCTTAACTTCAAAATCCTTCAGTGTGGAGGAAATAAATGTGTTAATTACCAGTCTTTAATGCATGTTTACTCGGGTGAGCCAAGCTCCCTTATTATAATTATCAGTGCTTGAAGTGTTGTTAAAAAACAAACCAGAAGCTTTCATAATAATTTCTTTTTTTTTAATCCAGGTGCTTCTTCCATCAGGAGATAAATAAAATCTCAATTATTGTAAAATCCTTTAAAACAGAGGCTTTACCTCACATGCACTATATTGTTTGAGATGAAGCTTTGATTAGGTGAATTCTCAGAAGATGTAATTACAGGAAAATTCAGGTAAAATCTTACTCAAATTCTGCATATTGCACTCCACCTTTGTAGTGTTTAGAGAGCATGAACCCAGTACTGAACTCTCTATGTAAACTATACATTATCTCAGGAATTTGTGACAATAACTTTTGATATAACAGAAGTCCACAAGTCCTGTCAAAGCAGGTCAAATACTGAAAAAGGAAAAAAGATTAAGCAAAACAAAATTTGATTATTTTGAAACAAGAGTTTCTACCACTTTTAAAATATTTTTCAAATAAATGACTCAGGAAAATCAATTAATAAACAAGTGCAAAAAGAAACAGGAGATGAACATAAATCATTCCATAGCCTTCAAAACTTTCCAGAGGACAGTTAGGAAACTGTTTTGTAGTTGATGGCTACTGGCATGTGTAATTCTTTCCCCTCTTAGTGTAATCCAGCAAATCCATCAGAAGTTGTCCAACATGACTGAGATGATTTTCCTGTTTCCATACTATGTGACAAGACATTTTAGAAAAAATGCTATACAACATTTTCTGCTGACTTTCAGCAGCAGTTGAACAGTACTACACTGAAATAAGAAACTTAAATGCCACAACTTACATTTTAAATGATATGCATTAATAACTTGCCATTTTGCCTTTGCTGAGAAAAATTCCTATAAGCAAAACTGTAAAACAATCATCTTAAAGAACTGGACTGTTTCAAATTCAGATGAAAGCACTGCTACCTTTTCAAGTGTATCTTTAATCTATACTTTGTAGCACTCTCAAAGAGCAGCAACTTAATCATTCTTCATAACAGCACCAGCAAAAGAAATCCATATGCTGCCTGCCAACCTGTACATCCATATCACCCACAACACTGAGAGCCGTCAGGTGAGGCTGAGTTTAAGAACATTTCCCTGTCAAAGAAATCATGTTTTATGCATTTATGGAAGTAAGAGACCAAACTGGTTCTCACAGCAATGTTTGAGGGCTGGTACAATGCCTTGCCCCAAGACAAGGGCACCAACAGATGCATTTATTTAATGCTCATTATTGAAAAGCTCATTATTTAATGCACTGCCACTGTGAGCTACTCATGACACCAGGCAGGTGTGGATCTGTGGTAACCCTGGACAATCACACTTGCACAAGTATCTAAATAAAATTCAAAAACTGAAAATACACTGTAAGTCAACACTACTACACACACTATAAACTCCAAATAAAACTGGCAACTACTAATCAGCCTTGAATTGTTAAAATTATTATAACAGATGTCATTTTACAAGTAAATTAATAAACTTCATATCCATGATGTCCATGTTCCTTTGAGATTTACTGTATTTTATCTTATCTTAACATCCCTACAGCCACATCAGGCAACCAAGGCACAGGGAAGTGAAAACCATTCCTTGTTTAACACTAAACAATCCCATGGGACACTTGAAAAAAAATATTTGAAACTGGACACTACGCAGTAATATGAAAAGGTAATGATCAGTAAGTTGTGAATGAAGTTACAGGAAGGGAAATAACTCCAGTGACAATCAAACTTGTCATCTCTCAGAGCCAAGATAACCCAGCAAAGCAGACTGCACCACTGCTCTGTTCAGTGATTTCAAGCAACCAGGTAAAAACTAGAGGCAAGTTGTGTAATTCTTGTTCATTATTGCAGTTACTTAGTTTTTCTTTTGTAATCTACTCTGGCAGTGATTTCCACCGTGCTATGTTAGGAACTCTGTCACACCCAGAAACAGGAATACCTGAGATACTCAGCCTCCAGAGCTACACTCAACACTCACATGTTCCAAACTTCCTCATGCTCATGTTTCTAACAGGCATATTGTACTAGCATTTTATTTTAGCAGTTAGTCCCTGATTCTGAAGTTGCCCAGCATCAATGATTTCCTGCAGTTTGTCAAACTTGTTCAAAATCTGAGTGCAGAACTGCAGCGGAGATACTGAGATATCAGTTATAGAGGCTGTAATGCCAAAAAGAATCAGTTTTACCTCACACTATTTGATCAGCAGAACAAAAACAAAATTCACAGAGCCTGGAATTCTTGTTTGTAAACTGACTTCTACAGACTTCACAGCTCATGCAAAAGACTGAATGTAGTGTTGCAGGAAAAACTACACAGTTTATTGTAAAACATGGTAATAACAATGACTTGACTTCTAACATTGAGACAATTATTATCACCTCCCCCAGCTGTGCACAGACAAGTTCCACAGACACATTGCTTCCACTTTATATCAGCATTACCTGCCAGCAAACATCCCCAAATTATTTACACCCAGTTCTACTGGTGTTTGGAGTGCCTACCCCACAGAGCTGAGCTCTCCCATTGCAATACCACATTAACTCAACTGCTCTAGAACTCTAAACTCAGCACCTCAAACCACATGGCAGTGGTAAGTAGGTAAGTTTAAAATGAAAGCATTTTGTTTCCAATAAAATGTGTGAAGTGACTTTCATAAGTACATCACATTTAATTCCAACCAGCATTTTTCAACACCATAATGTAAGAACATGCACAGTGGTGGCTACATTTACTTATTTAGCAGTAAAATATCAGAAATGGCCACTCAAGTCACTTATTAAATGCCAACAAGTTCAGTCTAAACACTTCCAATCAACTTTAGGATCTACTTGGGCCAAATATTTAAGTCCTCAAATGCCTCAAACTCAGGCCTTGAAGGAAGACAGGAGAGAATAAACCAACATTATTTCACAAGGTCCTCAGAGTGGCAGCAAGCCAATTAGATTAAACATACCTGAAAATTCAAATTTCATGTTGCTGCAATAAAACCTTCCTGTTTCTACTGTCAACAGAGTGAAGTCATAAGGGACCATGACATTGTGATTATAGACAGGATAAAATGTAATAACTGCATGTGGGGGCAGGAGATGGATCTAACCTGGCTGTGCCCATGGGGATCAATAATCCATCAACCCACAATATCTGTGGGTTTGTCAGTTATGCACATTTTCTCCCCTTCTGAGGAAGAATAAATTAACTTTTCTTCTTGATCAGTATGCTGCAGGAGTCTGACTGGTATTTTAATAGCTCAGAAGTGTACCTGCCTGATCTGACATTAATTACAAATCCACCAAAGCCCTGGTTACTTTATCACCAGGTCAGACCACGAACTCCTGCTCAATACACTTCAAAAATAGACAGGTCACAACACAGAGGAAAGGACACACTGACTTACCCACTGTAGTGTGTTTTTACTCTGATGAAGTCTTTGTTCAGATCAATTTTTGAGCCCATTCTGCTCGGCATGGTCTGTATTTAGCAGCTATATAAAATTATAAGCATGCAGAAATAAGTTGATTGAAAACAGATTCTGAAGTGAAGAGCTTCACATGTGAAATGTGTCTCTGCTCCAGATGATTCTCAATCCAGCTGCACAGATAAAAAACCAGAATATTGATGAATATACACACACTGCTAAACAAATGAGTTGTGTCAAATTTTAGAAGCACAAATAGCTTTACATAGAACAGCAAAAAAATCAAAAGGAAAATGTGTAAGACCATTGACCTGCACAGAAATAAAATATGATTGGTTAAAAATACCCTGTACAATTTAGCTTTACAGAAATATCCCAAGTATTTGAGGAAGTTTTCTTAATCATTCAACAGCTCCCTCCTGGCTGAAATACTCCACAGAAGTTTTTACTTATTCATCAACCCAGCATCTTACTCTTTCCTCCCAAAGAAACAAGTAACTAAAAATAGTTTTTCTGTAAATAAAACATTGTAGTCAATTACTACCAGCTACAAATTTACCCAAGAGAAGCAGCAGAGGAACTCCGAGGGGCAATTTACCATACCTTTATGACTGGAGCCTGACAAACATCCTGTTTATTCCAAACCACCACCTCACACACCAGTGTGGGTATCCAAACACCTCCCTAACCCCGCTGCCCGGGCAAGCCGGGCCACAGGTCCCGGGGGAGCGGAGACTCCCGAAAGCTTTACCCGACCCTCCCGGGGGCTCTGGGGAACTCGCGGCCCCTCCCGTCCCCCCCGGTCCCCCCTCAGCCCCGGCCTGCGGGGAGCGCCCGGGACGCGGCACCGTCGCTGGGGACGAGCTGGCGCCGGCACTTCCCCGGACGGAGCGTTCTCCACCGGGACCGGCCGGGCTCCTACCTGCTCCGACCGCCGCGGTCCCACCCCACACAGAGGGGCCGCTCCCTGAGCCCTGCCCGGCTGCACCTCCGCGGCCTCAAGTTGCTCAAAGTCCCGCAAGGAAGTTTCGAAGCGGACTTTGCCTCGCTGCCGGCGGTGCCCCGGCGGGGAGCGGCGGTTGCGGCAGCCGGCGGAGGAGCCGCGCTGTCCCTCAGGTGCCCCCTCAGGTCCCGCCCCAGGTGGCCCCCGCGCCCCTCAGCCGCTGTCCGGGCTCAGTGCCCCGCGCCCGCGGCAACATGGCGGTCTGGGGGCGGGAGCCGCAGCCAATGGAGAGCCAATCCCCGCCCGGGTCCCGCCTCCCCGCCGCCAATGGCAGCGCGGGAACCGTTACCTGGGGAGCCGGAGCGTCCCGGCCAACCAGAGCGGGCGGGGGGGCGGCAGGGAACACCTGCAGCCAATGGGAGCGCGGCGCTGCAGGGAGGGGCGGCTGAGGGAGCTGGGGGGGGACAGGTGTGAGGGGACTGTGCTGAGGGGACAGTGCTGAGGGGACAGTGCTGAGGGGACAGTGCTGAGGGGACAGGTGTGAGGGGACAGGTGTGAGGGGACTGTGCTGAGGGGACAGGTGTGAGGGGACAGCTGTGAGGGGGCAGGTGTGACGGGACAGCACTGAGGGGACAGGTGTGAGGGGACAGGTGTGATGGGACAGCACTGAGGGGACAGGTGTGAGGGAATTGTGCTGAGGGAACAGTGCTGAGGGGACAGGTGTGAGGGAACAGCGGTGAGGGGACAGTGCTGGGGAGACAGGTGTGAGGGGACAGGTGTGAGGGGACAGTGCTGGGGAGACAGGTGTGAGGGGACAAGTGTGAGGGGACAGGTGTGAGGGGACAGTGCTGAGCGGACAGTGCTGAGGGGACAGGTGTGAGGGGACAGGTGTGAGGGGACAGGTGTGAGGGGACAGGTGTGAGGGAATTGTGCTGAGGGGACAGTACTGAGGGGACAGGTGTGAGGGGACAGGTGTGAGGGGACTGTGCTGAGGGGACAGGTGTGAGGGGACAGCACTGAGGGGACAGGTGTGAGGGGACAGTGCTGAGGGGACAGGTGTGAGGGGACAGTACTGAGGGGACAGGTGTGAGGGGACAGGTGTGAGGGAATTGTGCTGAGGGAACAGTGCTGAGGGGACAGGTGTGAGGGAACAGCGGTGAGGGGACAGTGCTGAGGGGAATGTGCTGATGGGACACCTGTCAGGGGACAGGTATGAGGGAATGGGATGTGTGAGGGGACAGCATTGAGGGGCTAGAGGACATGTAAGGGAGATCAGGTGTGAGGGGACTGGTATGAGGGAGAGAGGACAGTGATGAGGGGACAGAGGACCTGGTGTAAGGTGTGAAGGGGACAAGCATGACATAATATGATACTGATGCAAGGGGACTGGTGTGAGGGGACTGGGGCCTGAGGAGAGGTCCTGAGGGGACATGGATGAGACTGATGTGAGGGGACGGAGTTGGAGGGGCCATGTTCTGAGGGGATAAAGGCCAGGTGCTGAAAGGGCAGGTGGGACAGGACAGGCCCTGCCTGCCTTCCCCGGAGCTGCCAGCGCTGCTTCCCAGGAATCCCAGCAGAAGCCCCAGCAGTGATGTCCGGTGAGTGTCAATCCAGCACCCAGCCCAGGGAGGGGCCACTCAAAGTGGCTAAAGCAGCAAAATCATAGTTGAGATAAAACAGAGGGAATAATATCAGACTGGCCAAACGAGAGAAAAAACCCAATATATTAGTGGTGGAGCACCCAGAGTTCCACAAGAGGCAGTCTGTGACATGTTTAATGCTTTGTAAAGTTGGGTTTGGATGTTTTCCCCTAGTGGTGCTTTGATATTTTGCTTCCAAACTGAAGCAAATCAGGATCTCCTGCTTTTTCCTCACAGAAAGCTGGGATGGTGAACGCAGAGAGTCCTCTAGTGGAAATGCTGCTCATCCTGCCCAAACAGCTGGTTTCCTTGTGTACTTTAAAACTTTTCTAAGCAAATCAGCTATCCAAGCAAAAGAGTTATTTTGGAGCTTTTCTTGATGTATTTATACCCACCATTGGGCAACATGACCCACCACATTTGAAAAATAGAACAAAACAGGGAGACAAAACTATTAGGATTTTTATTTTTGGGCTACCGGCTGTTGAGTGGTCATGACTTGTATTTTGAAATGGAAAAAAAATAATTGATCCTTAGTCTTCTGCTATTCCATGTGTACACCTACCTCAAGTTTTTTCGGGCACATTTAGCACTTTCTCAGCACCTTTGTGAGGCTTTTGGGGTTTGTGAGTGGGACAGTTGGCAGCAGTGTAACTCTGAGGCTTCTTTTGGTGTTTCTACAATCTTCCAAAATACAAATAAATAATAATTGGCACTAGTTTAATTAGCAGTAAAATGGGAAAATATATTCCCATCAGTCGAGATGTTTTCTCTGACACCAAGGAAATGCATCCCTTGGCTTCATTTATCAGCCTTTAATTGAATTATTTGTGTCCACTGCTAATTTTATCTTATTAGGAACTCTCAATTTGGTTTCAAAGTGGGTCCTTAAATCTCCATGTGTTCTGAATTTCTCTGCTTAAAATGGAGAACATTATGTAAGGTAGGTCTGCAAACATAATTCTTTCAGGTCAAGGTAGTCTTTGATCTCCATGTCAATTAAATGCTTCAGCTCCTTGAGCTGTTGGATTGGGAGATAAAAGGTTCTTCAGAACTGTGATCTGAAGTTTTGTGTGGTTTTATTGCTGTTTTTTTTCTTCTAGCACAACTTACTAAGGAGAAAAGCTCAGGTAGATTTTCAGTGCTTGATGAAATAAAATCTCAACCATAATATTCTTACATCTCACAGAGAAATTTTGTAGTTGGTCACTCACTGTCCATGCTGTTGCTTTAGAAGCCTTGTTTTGGGTTGGTTTGTATTTTCTTGTATTACAGTAGAATTTCTCAATAGATGCTTCCCACTTTTGGACAGATGGCAATTTTTGGAGAGGACCTTGGCTTTGCTCTGTGCATCAGCTGACAAGGTTGTAACTGGTTTGAAACACAAGTTGTAAATCCTCAGTGTACTCTTTTTTTTTCCCCCTTTATTTTTCCAAATGGCAGGCACTTTTTTCTTCTACCAAGCCATCCTCAACTTAAAAGTTGCAATATTTCTGTTACCTCCATCTAGATTTGAAGAGCTGGCAGGATCCTACAGGTTATTGATTTATTGTATTGTATTGTATCTTTTAATTCCAGGTGTAAATGAGATATCTAAAATTTTAAAAATTTTAAAAATCACCATTAGAATCTTTTCGTATCAGATCTTTTAAGAGCAGTGATCCGAAGCAATATATTTGAGAAAGAGAAAGCTAAAAAGGGTTTTGTTTTTTTCCAAATATTTCATTTCTGAAATTCTACATTCAACCTCAGTATCCAATCATGCCACAGATTATCTGTATCAGGGAAAATGTGATTTATTCAATAATGTAGTGATGGTAGTGCGACTGCTGCAGCCTGGGAGTGTGAATTGGCTTTTTGACTCAAAGTTAGGAGCTTTCCGAATGTTGATTTCCGAATATTCTCCATGATTTCCTGGCCCTGATGTAAATTCCATTCCGGCTGTACATCCGCACGTTTCCAGCAGATGGCAAGAGATTCCCGGCGAACTCGCTGGGAATCACGGCTGTGCAGACGATGCTTACGAGTCGCACGTCTTTATTTAGTGCTTCAGGGTGTTGAGAACTGATTTAAAAATCAGTTTAAAAGGGAAAAAAACCCTTTGGGTAAATGATTGCATTAATCTCAAGTACAGCTTGAGCCATCAGACACGGGGTCTGTTCCTGACCAGGCTGACCAGAAACTCCTCCCTCCCAAAGGCTCCAATGAAACATCATTATGGCAGCGACTTTTCCAGACAATTGTTGCAAAAAGGGGAAAATCGCTACTAATTTCACCTCGGCAGAAGACAGGTATCCTGTTAGTACTTGAATTCCTGACTCAAAATCTTCAGCTATATTAAGACCTTTCAAGTTTCCAAGGTTTTAAAGATTTAGTAGGGATTAGAATGATGCTTTCACACAGTGAACTAAACAACAAAGAAATTGAGAGAGACAGCTCATATCTCCAAGTGCATGTGAAGTGTGAGTAACCAGTTCTGGAGCACTTCAGAATAAAAATGCCTCCCCATAGAATGTCTCCAGCAGATCAAACCAGCAGCTCTCCAGCCTACTTACTGTCTTCCTTTGCCAAGGAAGAGACTGGATATTGTTTCCACTGAAATAACTGGCACTGAAATCCTTGGGTGCAGTGGGAATGAATTTGGGCCAGATGCCACAAAGTTTGGATAAAAATAATAAGGCAAAGCATTAATATATCTGAACATAAACTGGAGTAAAGCAGATATTCTACATAATATCAGAAATCACCATGGCAATTCTTTGTAGATTTTCTTGCTGGCTTGAATATTAGTGTTTTTCTAGCCTGTGTTAAAATAGACAAAATGAATAATGTTTCAAGACTATTTTAAGCCAACACCTCCCTTCCTTGTCTGTCTTATATAAGATAGAAGCAACCAGAAGCTGACTCTCTTGTTGACACCTCATTAGCCAGGAGGAGAAAGAATTCTCAGAGTAGCCCAAAGTACACATCTTTAAAAGCAACTAAACCCAAACCTTTGTGCTTCTGTATTCACTTTTTCAGGATATTTAAACAACCTGTTTGATTTTACAATATATGTGCCCTGTAATTGATAAAGAAAATGTGGAACCTCCTGTCCTTTATGCACATACAAGGTTGTATATGTAAAAGTTTCACCCACAAAGATGAGGGTAGGATAATCTTAAATACATCTGTAAAAATTGGAGTTAAAGATGTACAGAAATAGCTATTTTGTATTTGTTTAAAGCTGGTAGAAATGCAGCAATAGAGGAAGAACAGCCTGGATGGAACATTATACCAGATGTTTTACAGATTACTCTGTATTTCATCACTCAGTCTTTGTTTAATCTTAAGGCTGTAGTAATTGTAATACTGGAATAGCTCAATGGCCTATATATGGTTTTGCTTCTTCCAGCTCTGCCTGTTCCAACTGGCCAAAGCTGGCCAATTATTTATTACTGTGCAAAGAAAAATGTTCTCCCTACTCCACTTGGTAAGCCCATGAATGAAAATGGAGTTTTGTGATATTTGTGCTTGAGATTACCTACCCAATGAACAACTAATGCAACCTGGATTTGATAGTAACTTATGTTAGCCAGCAGCTATGTTAGAGATGTTTGGGCCAAAATTAGGAAGAGATGGAGAATTTGAGGCATGACTTAAACATCTTTTCTCTCTATTGTACATATGGGGTGAGTAGTGTGCAGTGTGAGAGAGTGAAACAGGGAGGAAAGAGTGTGTTTGTGTGGGAGTGAGTGTGCTGCTTAATTATCACAGGGTTGAGTTTCTTGCCTTTTATGTAATAATCATTGGAAGGTGCAAAGGTTTGGCAATTGAGACTTTCACTCTTCCTGTTTCTCATACCTGGGCAATAAGGTTATATTGGTTTTGCCTTATATGTTCTTTTGCCAAAGAAAAAGGAAATTTCCTCTTCTTTTCCCCTTTCCAAAAGGAAAAAAAAAAAGGGAAAGAGAGCTGAGGATCAAGTGAAACAGAAGTATTGCAAGAGTTAAAGAAAGATAAGTTTCCAGAGGTTTTCAGTGTCTCAGAAATGCAGAATATTTGGATTTACTTTTTTGGACCAATCTTTTCATGGAACAGTGAACTCCCAATAACATCTGATTAGTTCTGTTCCTGCTATATTTTCTGACAGTCTGGGCTTGACTGTCTCCTCAGATTTGTTTTTACTGTGCAGGACTTAGTAAAAGAAATAGCTGTGGCACAAAGCTGGTGCAAGGAGAGAGCAGATCCCTGGTGCATTATGTAATGAGGGGCTTAAATCCTCAAATTAATTCTATTTAAGATACAGTGCCTTTCTCATCTATCTACCAAATCTATCCAAAACCACATATTCATTGCCAAATTTGTATTCAGTTTTCATTGGGAAGAATCAGCTCTTCATGTTTGTAACATATATTGCACACAATGTTATTTTAATATCAAACAGGCTTTCAACCATAGCAAGTGGTTTAAGCTGCTGTAATGAACAGGGCAGATTTTTTTTCTTCAGATTTTTTTCTTAAACAAAAATATTCTCAGAAACTTTCAAGAAGCTTTTTGTTATCAGTTCTGCTTCAGAGCCAAGCACACAGGGTGCTGTTTCACTGCTCACCAGAAGTGCTTTTCCAGGGTAATGACTGGGAGCATTTAAAATCAGAGCAATCGCATTAAGTGTTTTGTTGTCCCAACAGCAGAAGCCTCATTGAGCTAAATTGGTTTTGCTACATTATCTATTGGATTAGCAAACCAGTTCAAAACTGATGGGAGAGCTTTTACTTTAACTGGGGTAAATGCTTTCATTTTTACCCAGAAACAGGACAGACATTTCTGGTTTTTAACCTCTTCATAGTGCTGTCACTATTCATGCCAGCATTACCTTCAAACAAATGCAGCATCTTGCTCTTCTTATCTTTCCTCTTGTGCTTTCTGATTCTTTCCAGCCTCATGAGGCAGCAATAGCTATTTTTTCACATCAGTGCAGCATTGTGCACAAGTGGCCCCCAGAAAGCTCTCATGAGCACACAGTGGTGCTTCCTCTTCTGCTGCCAAGGCCAAAGGAGAGTTTTGCAAACCCTTGGGCACTGAAAAGGCAGGATGTCATTATGGGCTGAAATCTCTAGGGTCATTCTGATTTTCCTTCTAATGCATTTTATCTTCCAGTTCAATAGTTGGAATGCCTATTTTGTCCGTTTATAGAAGCTCCAATTTCTGTATATCTACATTTTATTAACACTTCACATTTAGAATGATTACATTAACACATATCCCACTCTTTTTCTCACAGACACGCCAGTCCATAGAGCAGTACTATAAATTGCTGAAAGGAACACAAATGCTTTCAGGTGCAGCACAGAAAAAGTGCCTTCTCATCTGTCACATACTGGTTTTTTATGGCACTAGTACAACCCATCCAAAGTCAGCATTCAACTGCCATCAAATCTGGCTTATTTCACTTTATTTAGGGCATCATGAAATTAGAGTTGAAATGGAAATTGTTTTTAGATGTTAACAGGTCTAAAGCAGTAATGTCTGAGGATTTTTAAATATGATGATTTCAAATGGAAAAAAAAAGTGAAGTACACACAAAAGTATAGAAGATTCAAATTTATACAAAACTCCAATCAATTCACCATACTCCTTACTGAAATGTCTCCTCAAAAGTTTGAATGGCATCTGAATTTTCAGCTTCTGGCTCTGGAAACCAATTTAAGCAAATCTCCCTCTTGTTGATGGAGGTGTTTTGTCTTGTGCTACTCATGCAAGTGCAACAAGAGCAGCTGAAACTCCAGTTCCCCCTCAGATCCCCTTGTTTCTGCAATGGACACGTTGCCATGTGTGTGCTCACAGGGCACTTCTCCAACTCCCTGCAACCTTCTGAGATATTTTTGCCTTTTATTTATGCTTCTGTCTACATCACTGTAGGCACTCTGACATTCTGGCTTTGGGTTTTTTGAGGAGATTGCTGCCACCTTTTACTTTGATCAGTCACGCTGAGCTGTGCACCTTGAAGATCTGCAGGCAAACTGGAGAAAAAATTCACTGAATAAATCTTGTGGAGCAGCCAGCAGGACCTGCAGCCTGTGACTGTCTCCCAGATGGAGAAGCAACTAATTCTGTCCAATAACCCCATGTGATCAGTCAGTTGGCTGCAGTGTAAGGAGTTATGTCAGGTGCACAATTCCAAACCATTTCTGCTGAAGTAATTAGATTAGACATTGCCTTTACAATATCTGCAGCCACCTTCTTGCTAATTACTCTCAATAACCAGCCACTGCACACTAGAGGGACCAGGGCAGTGCTTCCTTCTCTGCTTTTTAATAACTTTAATTCCCAAATTATGGATTATTTTCTTATGATTTGCACTCCTCAGGAACTTGCTGTGAATATTCCTCCAGCTGGATTTAGTCAATAATTTCACTCTTAGCAGAAGTTACCAACACTGACAGGCTACATAATAAACTAATAGCTGGAGAAAACAGAGGGATACAAAAAGGCTGGATTCTGCTTTCCCAGAAAAAGTAAATCTGATTTTAAACTAAAGATTATTTCTGATTTTTACAAGTATAACAGAGAAGGTGGCAGCACCATGGTCTTTCCAAAAGATGTTGTATTTTTGTGGTGATGGATCATGGAAAAAGCAACAACTTAGTATGGAACAGGCATTGTAAAGTCATGCTTCTGCTGCTTTTATTCCACTCTGCATTAAATCATTGTATGGAGCAGTAGGATTTATTCAGAGGAAGGCAGAAGAGGTTGCGTTTCCTTGGAGAGAAAGTGATTATGACCAAAAACACACTTAGAAAAAAATATAGTGTATTTCTGAAATGCAGCATTCCATCAGCATCAGGAACAAACAATAAGAAAAACAAATTAGAAAGAGGAGAAGCAGGAGGGAAAGAAAAAAGCTTGATTACCTGAATATATTGAAAGAGATGCAGATTTTCATTTGCTTTTCAAGTAAGGTGACATTTGAGTGATACTTGGCCTTAATTCAGCATGTGAGCCTGAGAAACAATGGTAAATGGTACCATGAAAGTACTGATTGGTGCACTTACCTAGCTGGAGGACAGGATTTGTGTCTCCTGAAGAGCTTTTCTTCTGGAAAACTCAAAGATACAGGAAAGAAATGATTCTAGCCATTTTTCAGACGATGCAGGGGAAGGGTTTGACTGAGATTCCTCAGCAGCTCAGGGTGAGATGTGGGAGCAGAGCCCAGGGGTGTCAGTCTGGTGGTGAGGGCTTGGTTTAACAATCACAGCTCGGTGTCTCTTGGGGTTTTCCAGCACTCTCTTGGCTGATAGAATTTCCATGATAACAGAAACTAAAGATTGAGGTGAACCTAACCTACAATGGAGTATATTTTCTATTACAGCCCAGTTCAAGATCATTATTTTTTCTTCAAAGCGTTCTCTTACTTCACTGATATGAGCAAATCTCATTCTAAGTTATAAATCAGTGCTAAAATGTTTTAACTTTCCGTGCTGGTCATGTGAAATCAAACTTTAAATCACAGCTGAGTTAAGGCAGGAGGAACGTGCCCAAACTCCACAGGGATCAAACCCTCCTTTCACCCTTATTGCAACTATTTCTTGTCAGCCACACGTCCAAGAGCTGCATCCTGAATCCAGCAAAGCTCTTCCCTCACCCCCAGCCCCTGCCTTGGTCTCTCTCCATGCCCCTTTCCATTTTCAGCTTTGCTTCCTTCTCTCCCTCTCTCTCATTTCACCTTTTCTTTTGTGGCAGTCTCTATTTTTAAAGCAACCTCTCACTTTCAAGGCAACAATATCCTGAAAATAAATTGTCCTTTTGTACTGTATTATATTGGCTTCCTACATGAACAATATTTCAGTTGTTTTAATCCATATTCCAATATATTTACTGTGGAGGTTTTAGAGAATTATTGTGAAAGTAGTTTGTTGTGAGTACTCTGTTCACTTGCTGAGCTCACTGAGATTATTTACAGAACCAAGTGTTATTTTGCATGAGTTGGGTGAGAGATCTAGTCCTGAATTAAGCAATGTGTATGAGGACCCATAAATTTCACTGTTGAATAATGGAAGTGGAGAGGCTTAAGAGATTAGGTCAGCCTCTGAATAAAACCAGCAAAAATATCCAAAGCAACGGAATAACTTAAAGACAGTTATGAAATTTTTTTACTTCCCTCAGCTATTTAGGGACAGATTCAAAAAGGATATTTTCAGAGGCACACATGGTAGATTCTCAGTGAAAATTAACAGAACAAATTCTAAAGTCACTCCTGCAAATGGAGTCTGACTTCCTTCGTTATCGAGCACCTTTCAAATTTTCCCCAATCTAACACAGGAAGCCTGAGCTTTCTCTGTGGTTCTAAACCACTTTATCTATTTTGGGGCCTATTAAACTAATAAACATTTCTGTGTTTAAATGTTTAAACTTTCATTAGCTCAGATCTGAAATGTAATACAGTCATTATTAACAATTCAGTAGAATTTTATGTAGTATATTTTATTTCATGCTGTGACTAAGAGCATTGAAATTTTTCAATACTTTACCCAAGACAAATAATATTTTAAGAAAAAGCCTCCACTCCCCTCTATTCCCTTTTACTTTGTTCATGAGATTTTTCTGATTAAAAACTCCAACTTTAGCACTACTGTTAAACCTAGGCCAGCCCACAGATGCAGAAAACCACTCGTGCAGAAGTGAGGAATGAGCTCTTTCATTACAAATAAAAAGGAAATTATCTGAGTGTGAAAAGCCAAATCTTCATTACTGATCAACCTTGAAGTGGAGGAAAACCATGGTCATTTAAGATTTAAACTTTTGCTACAAATATGTACATATGAAAAGTTGTCTCATGGAATTACAGGAAAGGAAGAGCTGGACTTGTTTGGCAGAGTGCAGTCTCAGGTATCAAATCAGGTCAGCAATAAATTGCTGCTTTAAGTAGGAATTCATAGCAGGACCTTCTTGGCTTTGGAAGTGTTTGAGCTCGTTGGAAAATACTTTGAGAAGAGGAGCCTCCATTCAGTTTCAGTGAGGGCTTTTTAGCCTGTGGGTATTGTTCAGTTTGTAGGTCTTGGGAAGAATTTTCCTTTTTTTGTTGCCTTTACATTGTGTATGCAACCCAGTATATAACATTGACTGCTGCAAAGGCTGCTGGGAACACGGCTCTGGCATAAATGTCAATGGTGTCAGCATCAATGGGCTTAAAGAGGGACTTCAGGCCACCCTTTTTGTCCAGTTTCATTCCCTGCTGCTGTTTTGTCTCTCCAGTTTCTATTTCTATTGTGCCATATGATCCTGGCAGGCTTCTGGGAATTCGGTGCTGCCTGTTGGAAATGGCCAGTTCCTGGTTCACCCCAGCTATGGAGAGGGAAAACAGAACAATGGCATTCTTCACGTTGATCTGCAAAGGAGAGAGGAGAATAATGGCAATTTACAGGGCAAGGACAGTGTCATTTATCCAAGCCTTCAGTGGCACCAGAATGCTGAAACACCCCTGGGATCCATATGTGGAGAATGGGATTTAACCCCTGCTTTGGCAGAACTGATGGAAGCTCTGTGCTACCACATATAATTCTGGTTATGGCTTTCCATGCTCTGAATTACTGAGGCACCATCCAGAACATTCTCAAAGCTTTTCTCAGGAAGAATTTGGAGTAAAAGGTCACAAAGCAGGGTGATTGCTGTGGCAAAGTTATTCCCAGAATCACACTTACTGACCTCTGCACTCTGCCTTCTCGCCTTGATCTTGTTCTTCTGCTTTTTCATGTAGTCAGCATTGAAATGTGCAAAGGCATATTCCACCAGAGCAGCAAACACAAACACGTAGCAGATCCAGAAGTAAACGTCCAGGGCCTTGATGGCAGAGGCTCGTGGGAGCGAGGATCGGGCACTGACCATCAGGGTGGTCATTGTGAGAACTGTGGTGATACCTGCAGGGTGCCATGGGAGAGAAATATGTGCACTAATATACATAAATAGATTTATTAATATGAATTATTATCATTTTCACAGTAAAAGCCCCTTAATACTGTGCCTTCTGATTTTCAAAACTTTTAAGAAACTGCATTTGTATGACTAAGGCAGCTTTGAATAAATTATTCTTGGTTTTATCCTAGATCAGGAGAAACAAAACCCAAATAATTAACCCTCAAACACTTTTACATCTGGACTGGCAGCCCTTCATCAGACAACAAGACCCACAAGCTTCAGGAACATTTTTTTGCCACTGTCCTGGTTCCTTCAAATCAATTCTTTCATTTCTTTCACAGTCATTACTGCTTTTAACCCTCCCTAGGTGCTTATTTGCTGCTCTGACAACATGACAGAAATTAAACCAGGAGAGAAATCTTTCAAAGAGCCCTCCCTTCTGCAAATGTAAACACAAATGCACCTTAATGAGGATCATCAGAGCACAATTGCCACTTGAGCACTGCCTTCCCCTGAGCCCCCAGCCCTCTGTGTTACCTAGGGACACCCTGGCAGGCACGGCGGACTGGCTGATCCAGAAGGACACCCACGACATGGCCACCAGCAGGATGGAGGGCACGTAGGACTGGATGATGTAAACGCCCCGGTTCCGCCGAAGGTGGAAGTGGAGACTGAGCCTGGGAAACTGACCTGCTGGAAAGGAGAGCAGGCACAGCAGGTTCTGGCTGTGGGAATTACACTTAGACTGATATTTAAATGACATTTCAGATAACGACACAGAGCTACACTCTTTAGCATCCTCTGCACAGGGGTCACAAAAAGCTTTTTTGATGCTGTTGGATGGATGCTTCCTAAACCCTGCACGAGGTTCTGCAGCTTTCATCAGCTAAGAATAGGTCAAATGATTTGTCTCAGGTCATATCAATGCCAGATCTGAAAATAAAATCATGAGTCTTCTCAAATAACAGTATTGCTTCAAAATGTGTACTGTCTTATCATCTGCTGTAGAAAGTCCTCCAGATACTAAATTTAGATTTTTTAAAAGGCCAAGTTAATTTCAAACTCAAAAAAGAGCTTAGAGGAGATGTGCAGCATAAATGAGAATCTGAATACATGAAAGAGGATGAAAAATCAGCAGGAAAGAAATGACTCCAATCTTGTACAAACATTGCAATAAGCCCAGTGATAGACATACACACCACTGACTTCTACGGGGTAGAATTAGACTGATCTGACTGTACGTCATAAGCCCCAGAACATCAGGGCTAATGGAAATTTTTCTTGATCTGAAGTTGCAAATTAGGTCAAGAAAATGTGAGCTATACCTCAAGTGCTTTTATCAAGTGCTGTCTGGCTACTCCACGCAGGATTTTGTCAAGCAGAGAGAGCTGAAGGACAGAACCTGCTACAGTGGCTACCTAGAGGCTCAGCAAAGAATGGCACTTCTCACAAATGGAAGATGAAGGAAACTCTTATCAGAAACCTGACAGGTTCTTAAATTAGTCACTTAAGGAGAAGGATTTTCTGTTATAGATAGAGGAGGTTTCTCTCTGCAGGAAAAAAGTCAGGTACTGTCCCTGAATTGAAGAAAGATTCTGTTACCAGATTTGAAGTTCATGATTTCTGTTGTGAACTGGTAATTGGTAATTGTGAATTGAGCAAGCTGCAGCTTATCCAGCCCATGGATCTCCTCCTGGTTTTCTGACCAGTGGTAGACAATGTCCTCTGAAGAGTAGCCATCTGCCAAAAGAAAGCTGAGTAAACACAAAGTTCAAGGGAGAATTCATAGCAGAAGTTCTCTAATTCCTGTGCTATGCTGATTTCCACCAGACACGTTGCAAACGTGCTGAGAGTCAGTCTGGATCATTCTCTCTGCTTTGGAGAGGTGCAGGGCACCACAGCCATGACAGAAAGGGGGATATGAATGAGAGGGTTTATGTAATATGCAAATCCACAGGAAATCAATCTTTCCTACTTCTGCTGTTCATTGACAACTTGCTACTAAAGCATCCATTTCTTTAAAGAGACTTTATTTCTGTTTGCTTCACTGAAATGAAAACCCTCAAATTCAATTAAACCCTTCAACCCCCACCAAAACTCCCTGCAGAACTCCCTGGGAGAGGGAAGGAATTGCTGGGGCACTGTCTGCTGCCTCTGCATTTGCTGATTATGTAAGTAAAACTGTAGATTGCTATTTTTGACAGGATAAAATGGTATTGTGGTTAACAGCCTAGAAAACAAAGTCAGTGACAAAAAAGAAAACCAGAAACCTGCATCAACAGGCCAAGGGATCTGCTCAGGATCTGCCATTCCCAGATCTCTGCAACCCTCAGGACCTGTGGGCTCCTTGATCTAAAATCCAGATTCACTTTCCCTGACTGGGTGGTCCCTGCTTGTGTCAGTGGTGATTTTCATTCAGAAGTATTAATGCTCATGGGAATTACATGCTGATCATAGATTAAATACAAGCTGGATAAAATATAAATCCATTCTTCACCCTCCTTTGTGAGTACAAATGAATTAAGCCCATCCATGCAGCATTCTGATGGATTTCTGTGTAACAGATACACGAATGCCAAGGCAAGTTAAAGAGCTGTGTGAAGGTTAGTCACAATGGCATTCATTAAAAGCAGGGAATTCTTTCTTTTCCCTATTTTCTCATAAATTAAAAATAGCACATCACATTTTGCCGGTGGGCTTTTCTACTTGTTCTCACTGGATTTGATACAAAGCTCAGTAATGCCAGTGACTGTCACAACTGCACAGGGTTTCACATGAAGCACAAAGTTGCAAACATTTGTCAGCGGGACTGTTCATTGTTCAGTCCTAGAGATTTGGATTGGACCAGGGTTGGACTGGTATTGAGAAGTTCACTGTTTAATGCCCAGCACAGGGAATGAAGAGATTTCTGTTCACTTAAACCCCTCTGACTAAAGCAGAGTCATCCCAGCCCAGTCCAGCTATCTCAGCACCACTCATGCAGCTTTTCACAAAGCACAGAGGTACTCAGCCCTTACAGCTCTCCAAATCCAGCATGCACTCCTGCTCATCCATGGGGTACTTGGAAAGGTCCATGTCACAGGCCACTGTTGAGGTAATCCTGTGTGGAGCAACAGGAACACCACTTAGGGACATTCAGACAGAGCATTTTCCTCAGAACTCAAAAGACTGAGTGGAAAACTTTGAAACTTTAATGCTAACAAAGGAAACTGCTTTCAAAGTCCTGCTGGCTGCTGCCTGAGTCTGTGGGAAACCCAGAGGCAGAGGGAATTGAAAAAAGGTCAAATGACTCGTGTAACGTCAGAGGATTCTGCAGCTACTGATGATGATAAAAAGGAATTTTCTCATTCAATCTCCTCCCTTTCACTGTCCCCAAGATCACTACCAATACCTTAAGGGACACTTTGGACTTACAGTTTCAAAGGTGCACATTCATTATCTTTCAGAACACTACACAATTAACTGTCAATATAGTTACTGAGTTCCAGCCACAGCCCTCTTCAAAAGTGAGAAATGCTACTTTGTGTGTGTGAAAGATGGGGGAGCTGAGCCTAAATCAGGCTCACAGCTCCCTTGGAAAATAAAGAGGGAGTGCAGAACAGAATCTTTGCTCTGCATTCAGCACCTCTTTGCCCAGTGACCAAAGCCATGAGAGGCTTCTCTCCCACTGAGGGCATTCTGGCCATGAGCAGTGACTGCACAGTGCCAAATGTGTTTGTGCTGCCAAAGGGACCTTCCTGACTTCTCAGAAAGAAAAGGATAGAGGGATAGGAGCTTTCCTTCCGTTTTTAACCAATAATTATTTCAGGAAATCCTCCTAGGAATGCTGGCTGATTATAGAACATTCAAAAAGTTAACGCACAACAGAGAACACTTGTAGTGTTTGTCACTGACCTGATGCTGTATAAAATGACTCCATCTGGCTGGAGCCTGATGAGTTTGTTTTCCACAGTCACATCATGGAACCAGGCAGACTTGGCATTGACTATGAAGGTGTCTGGCAACCAGAGCTTGTCCACAAACCTGCTGTCCAGGCCCAGAGTTTCGTTGGTGTGGTTGTAGGACAGACGATCGTCTCGCCAGCTCTGGTGCAAAAATACTGTCATGGTGTATTCCTGTGACAAGAGAAATCCTAATTAAGAAGTGATGCTGACAATGATAATGTCTTGGAACTTAGCCAATAATCAATGTCTTAGCCTGGAAATATATTATTTGCTTTCAGTGCAAATACATATTTTTACACTTAGTCAGCCAGGGAGCTGCCCAAGCAGTATTTTGGTCATATGCTCCTACTATGGATAGGCACAAGCTATAAAAAAGTGATTCAAAATCAATGTTACACATAACACATTGCAAGAGTTGCATAGGTCTTGACAGAGAAAATCAGTTTACATAGCTCAGCAAATTCAGCTTCTGGTTTTGAACCTTTGCTTTTTTAAAGCAAAACTAAAAAATCTGATACTGTACCATGTTCACCTCTGAGATGTGGTCAATGCTGGCTACTTCAATTGCCAGAGCAACGTTAACGGGAGGACCTGAGGAAAAAATGTTTGAATGTGGTGATTTATATCATCATGGTACCCACAAAGATATCAATGACCCCTGACTGTTAATTCTTTCATCAGTTCACTGAAGTGTTTCCCATTATAAAGTACATTCTTAAAGCAAGAGTTTTAAATCTTTTACCAATTGTGCCCTCAATTTCCAACAGCACACCTCACTTCAGAGATAAGAGACACGAGATAAAATCACAACTACTGAAAATCACAGAATCCTTTCTGGAAATCACTTTATCTAGTTTAAGACAGCATGACTTCAAGCAGATGCAGAAATTATCACCATTTAATGAAATACAAAATTCCTTCAACTTGGATGTCAACGATTTAAGAACTGCATCAGAAGCCTGTCTTGCTGTTGAACAGTCTGTCTCTTGTCAAAATCAAGCAAAATGTTGATTGTTATTTTTTTCCAGCATCCAAGTAAAAGACAATCACAACTTTTTAATTATTTAAATATGAATTTCACATAAACATCAGAAGGCTTAAGAACCAGAGAGACATTATTCATTCTCCAAGTCTCACCTCCAATCCCAGGCCTGAAATTTCTTGCATAACCTTTCATCAAATCATCCAGGTTGGGCAACCAGGAGATTTCAATGTTGGAACCTATGTAATCTCCGATGTCACTCATAGCTCTGGGTAAAGAGAATAAATGTCTTAAAATTTCCCATGTTTACAAACAGAAGAATGACAGCAAATGGAAGTTATTGACTTATTTTACACCACAGACCACCTACAGTAGAATCAGCTATATAGGGGATTTTTATAGGTAGGAAAACCATTTCAGATATTTCTGTTTAAATCAAAATAAATTTCAGGCAAGACTGTGGGAACTTCAAGAACAAGCCCATACTTTTAAAAGTTTCTTTCTAAAAAAAAGTGGGAAAAATAAATTTAAAAACTTAGAAAAGCATGAGGGAAATGAAGATACTCTGTATACTGCCTAAAATGCATCTGTGAACTCTGAAATGCAGCTGTGACAGCTTCTTACTATACAACAGCTGAGATCAAGAAGACTGGAGCATTGTCAAATGTGACAGGAAAACAGGAAAAACTGCCCATCTGGAATCTGGATGGCAGGCAGCAGGTTTTGCCTGGAAGATGTGTTGCTGTGGGATTTGTGCTCCTGCACAGCCTCTCCCAGCAGTCAGGCTCCCTCTCTCAGGTGCCTCTTCTTGCCAGGCCAGTGATGCTCATCAAGTCTTTGGTTGCCATTTGCCAGCCTGTGGGAATCCATAAAGTCAGAGGGTTTTTAGGAAATGGTTAAAAAGGAGTATTTAGGCCTCAGGATGTGGCCCGAAGTTCTGTTACAGCAGAAAAGTTTCCCAAGCAGTAGACGTGACAAATAACAATAGGACTTTGAAGATTTGGCTTTAGGATGGCAACAAGTTTATTTAATGTATATCTTCAGAAGGTTACTGTGAATAGAGCTCTGTTCTTTGTTTCTTATGAAGTATTCTTTGTTTTAACTATCATTACATATGTTTTATAAGGTTGGATGGAAAGCTTGTCAGTATGTCTTGTTTTGGTGTGATTGGCTGAAATCTAAACTGAGATGGTTTTATGTCATTCCGTCTTACCCCACCTTCGGGGGCATTTCCCATTAGGCCAGCATGCTGTTAACATCTAACAATGTTCTGAGGCTGATGTGTTAATAATAAGAATAAAAAAGAGCTGGTCTGGATTTGTCCAATGTTGTCCATATTTGGACTTTTTGCCGCGGCAAGTGGGTTCCTCTCTTGAGACGTGGGTTCCTGACACCATTGGATCTATAGCTACCCTGGTGCCCTGACACCAGCCCCTCAGCCCTGGCACTGATGTGGAAATTCCTCCATCTCTTACAAACAAAGGCAAGGTTGTGTTATCTTCATATTCTGCTAAACCTGGCAGGCTCCAGTTGAAGATCTGAGCCTGCTCACGTTGTTTCTCTCTGCACTGTGACTGACAGGGCAGGAAGAGATAAATGAGGGGTGGGACAATGACAGCACCATTTGCAAAGAGAAAACTTCCCCGTGGTTTGAGAGGGCCTGAGACTCAATGCAGGTACGGGATCAAAGCTGCCTGAGCACTGGTTTAGCATCTTCCACTGAGCCCAGCTATAAATGTGGCATTTGAGAGGCATCTGTGACTTGTAACAGAAGAGAAATGGTTAAATATCCATGGAAGGCTGCAGAGTAATACACCACAAACACATTCTGCCTTGGTACTTACATAACTTTCTTAGAGTGTTCATGTGACATTGACCCACATAAAGCACATGGTTTTTCTCTCCAAAATATGCCAGCCTGGGCACTCAGCTCAGCACAAGCAGTTATTGCCAGCACAGGAACAGAGCATCCCACAATAACCAACTCTTCTCACAGAGACTGAAAGAAAATCCTTTGATTGCCCTGGTCTTCAAATTCTTGTCTGGACTCAATGATATAAGGAAGGAGTTCTGGGATTACAGCGTGTAAATGCAAGTTTTGAGCAGCACAGCCACTGAAGTCTTGCATTAGCAGAGCTGCCAAAGCTTCTGTGCCCTCCCAGCACAGGGACCCTGCTCCAAGGGCAGCTTCATTAGTTCCCAGCAAAATGGGATTTTAAACTGCACTGCTAAGGTTTCCTTGCCATGAGCACACTTGTATGTTCCTCTCCAATTACCATCCCGGCTACTTCTCAGGTCCCTCTGTCTCTTCTGAGCAATATGAAGGATCTTGGAACACTCCAGGACGTGTTTTCAGCTACATAAATTGGAATAACATAATTGATTTAGACAAGGGCTTTGAAGATTTATAACAGATGTTGACAGAGGTTTTTTCCTTCTTTATTGGGTCTCATCAAATATATCAACACTTCTTTCTATCAGACTGCTGGTCTTTCAATCATCCAACCTCATTATTTACTGTAATGTAATTAGAGCTTTATAAGAAGTTTGTTTAAGAACATACTTATTTGTAATTCACAAGTCCCAGCCATAGACATGGAAAGGTGCTTCTAATCAGTAAAATGTCAGAGACCCTTTTATATGTAAAGAATGATATTCTATGTCTTTTCCTAATTAAATAGCTGCAGTACACTTGAATGAATATATCTGCTGAAAATCTCTTTGACTCCTCAATAGAAGGTGATGCCTTTCAGCTTCTGTTGCTAAAGCAGCAACCAAGTTCAGGAAAGTGTTTTGAAAACAGAATTCAAGTCAGGAGGTGACAGCACCGTGGTGATGTGTCCCATGTGCTGATCGTGTTTTGACAAAGCCTGGAGTTCAGCTGTTCTCCTGTGTCAGGATTCTGTTTTAATGGCATTAAGGAAAGCCAAGGAGCTCAAAGGAAGTTAAAATGATGAGAGTCGGGTTAAAGACTGAGGGCTACAGCCTGCCATGTGTTTTAAGAAGATTACAATCTAGAGGGAGTTTTACTTAAATATCCATGACACAATTAAAATAAATCTTGTTTCTATTATTAATAAAGCCTTAGGGTCAGATCATCAGTGTAACAAATGTGCTGGAGTTAGTGGAGCTATATGCACTTAATACCAGGGGGGTTATTAAAATATTACAGCTGAAATAATTTTATGGCTCAATTTACCATGTGGTGAAAACCCCTTTGAGTCATTCCTCTAGACTTCTACACATCACATCCAGTGCTTTAAAATTACAAGAAGAATGGTGGGAGAATTTCCTTCATCCTTGATAAGCAGTTGGGATTATAAATGGCCTAAAATATTATTCATTATTGTACCTGAAAAAGGAAGCCCAGCATAGAAAGGATGCATTGGAAGGGATTAACTTTTCATAGTGTAAGCAGTAAGGATGAAAAGAAAGGCAACTGTTATTAGTTGATTCAGCAACTTCACTTCCTAATGTAAGCTGCTGTAAAGCTTGTTTCAGTAAGGAAAAGGACTTTGTAAAATCAAGATATTGATTTGTCAAATCCAAGGGGTAAAAGAGCTCCTGGAAAGCTTCTCTTTGGTTTGCACAGGCCAGGGTGGAGAAGCCTCACTGCTGAATGGCAACAGCCCTGGGGACCTCTGTCCCTCTGGAAGTCATTCCCAAAGGGAAAGCTGAAGATGAGCACACTCTGACTCTGCACACATCTCATTTCAAGCAGATATTTTTGAGGACATGTTTGCATCTGTCCATATCTGGGGCACTGGGAGAACTTCAGCTGAGCCCATTGGAAACAGATTGCTGCTGTCTAAAGCATGAAAGCAATAGTGAGCTCTCCTGCACAGGCAAAGGGAAAGGAAATCCCATTGATAAACTGCACACACCTGTGGAGTTCCTCTGTCCCTAATATTGATAAATATTGATAAAGCAACTCCAAGCAATGAATGTCACATGACAGAGCAAAGAACTAGATGTTCCAGAATAAGAAGTACACATATCCCAAAATCCTTCCAATCCACACTGACACCTCCCTGCCAGCTGCTGCAGGACCAGGACTTCCTACAAATGTGGAGTGACTGGGGGGAGAAACATCAACCAACTTGGCCAGCACATCTTCAAAGGCCTTGTCAGCCAAGTGAGCCATTAGCCTGTCTGTGCTCCCCTCCACAACACTGCTTGAAAACACTTGCTAGAAGTTTGTCAATATTATTAGAAAATATCTGGTATTTAAATCACACCAAAGCAAGAGGCAATCTGTAAGTTCCATGTGAATGAGAGCACAACAGCAGCTGAGCAAGGGATAGTATAGACAATTTCATGTTTCCCAGCAGTGCCAAAATCTCCAGGATCACTGCAAAAAAAGGCTCAGAATCCTTGAGTCAGTGGCCAGTGGGACATAGATTTGAGGCCACACTGGTTAGGAGGATGCACTGATCTTCTGAAAAATTCACACAGCAGAAAGATGTGGAAAATTGCTTTTTGCATCTTCTGTTTCTTCTCTAGATCTGCTAACCTGATTCTCTTGGGGATTGTAACATTGTTGTTATAGGAATCTTTTAACCTGGCAGATGGAAAACAGTTTGACTGGAGGACTGGGATCAGTATATTTCATTTTGATAAGAATTTGGGACAGATGTCCCAGATGTCATCAGCACTGAAGAAAACTTTTCCTTGGGAAAAAGACAAGGAATATCCTGCAAGGTCAGTGAACAATCTGACCTCTGCCAAACTCCAGGATTATCCACAGCAGTATGTATATCCTTCCCATCTGCCATTCCAGACTCGAAGGGAAGCTCACTGTAAATATGTTTTGTATTTTGAAATGTAATTGAAAAGGCATTAGGCTTAATTCATGGCAACCTTTAGAACATCAAAGCCTCTCTGGCAGTTTAAGCTACAGAAAATGGACCACTCTTTGCATACATTCACGTGTTAAAGCTGCTCTGTTTCCACAAATAGAAGTAAAAGGCTTAGGGAGACACACAGCAGAATGACAATTAAATGCAAGAGTATAAAAGTCACTTAACAGAGTGGAAACTTCAATATTAAATATACACCTATTCTAATTAGAGAATTAAAATCTCTTTCAGTGAGAAATTACACAGTACAGACACACACCCCAAAACTCCTTCCTTTCAGAAGTGCTCTTTCCTCACACAAATGAAGAAATAGTTCCCCAAATGTCTTTCTGCAGATGATCTCATTCACTGTGGCACATTTATTATTGCAGCATCCACAGCATCTCAAACCCTGATAAAATAGTGGAAGGCACATCTTTGTCCTGAAGACCTGTCAATCATTTAAATGCCTTTAAAGATTCCTTGCACTAATCACTGTCTTGAGCAGACCAAAAACCACAATTTATAAAAAAATGTTTACCTGACTTAGGCAGAATTTGGCTCATTCACTTCAGACAAACAACACACATGGCAGAGAAATTGCTTTGCACAGAGCTGAAACAGCCCAGGAGGGATTTCAGAAATGCTCTGAGGAAGAGCCTGCATGCATCCCCCACTTCCCCCCCTGCCCATCCACAACATTATTTGCACTGGTAGTTTGGCTTTTGGGAAGTCTTTTGTCTCTTTTGTCTTACTGGTGAATTTCAAAATCACCAAAATGTTCTTCCTTTTTTTTGAATATGGCTTTTTTTCAATCTACAATGCACAGAACTCAGGAGCAGAGAATTTAGGGGTGTTGGATGGCCTCTATCATCAAAATTTGGAATCACACTGCATTTAGAAAACAAAAACAGGGCTTTAAAATGAAGCCATTGGCAGTTTTGCCCATTAATATGCTGCTATTCATAAAAGCATCTCGTACCAAAAATATTTTTACTAATGAAAGGATAAAATTTCACTTCAGTTCTGTTTAACTGATCCAAAGTACACACGCAAGTGAGGCTACTCCCTTTTTACAAGATTAAACAGTGTCCTGCCATAGCCACCCTAAATCCTGAATCCAACCAGAGAAGCTTTCCTTGGCCATGGAATATCTCACACTTTGAAATATTTGGAAGACTACAACCTGAACAGTTGGAATTTAAATTAGAATTTGCCTTGCCTGAGTCTGCCACGAGTGGATGTATTCTTACCAAAATATTCATCACTATTGTGTAACTGGAGAAGGAAAGTCAATTAGGGAATTAATAATAAAATAAATAATGTCTCCAACAAACATATTCTGGCAGTTGCTGTGCCTAGGAGCAGACCTTGGAGACACAGGCTCAGAAGACTGACTCTTCCTCAAAATTCTCTCTTGTTTTTGGTCCTATCTACTCCAACATCACTTTTCAACCCCCAGCTTCAATGGCAGCCCAGTTGCAGAGGGAGGAACAGGCTCACTGACATGATGGGCAAGCTGTGGGTGCCCTTAGGCAATAAGCAGTATTAAATACTCTGCCTTCACTGTACCACTGGGTTGCTTCAGAGGATGTCAGGATCTGACCCTGATAACAGATTCAAGGTCACAGGATAAATCATTCTGTCAATCCTGACTAAGAGCAGTTGACTTGACACTTTCTCTGAGCAAGGTTCTTTTCCTTCCCAGCGAAAAATATCAGATGTCCCTGATTAATTCCAAAAGGTGTAACAACAACGTTATGTTTTACTACAGTTCCCACTTTGCCTCTTGCACTCCTCTGAAGCTATTAAGGATGTCTATGAAGCAGGAGATGTGAGACCCCTTTAATGCCACAGCCACCCCTGCTCTGGGGGGTGTAGGCATGTTTTTACATGCAGCAAGTTCTTTTTTACTCCCCCCTCTATTTTCATTGCGTAATCATGGCAAGCTTTCTCCACATCCAGCCTCCAGATCTGGAGAGAATAAGAATATACCGAGACCGGCGCTGGTTGCCTAGCTAACACCTTCAGAGGAAA
Source organism: Zonotrichia leucophrys gambelii (assembly GCF_028769735.1). Taxonomy (NCBI): domain Eukaryota; kingdom Metazoa; phylum Chordata; class Aves; order Passeriformes; family Passerellidae; genus Zonotrichia; species Zonotrichia leucophrys. The sequence continues at coordinate 2,161,046 of NC_088190.1, read as the reverse complement.
TGTGACTGAGAGCTGCAAATATACATCTTTCTTTCAAATTTATTATTTTAAAAAATGGTTTGAGTTCTCCAATTTTTTTTCCCCTAAGATCTCTGACAGTCTCTTCCTGCTAACCCAAGTTGAGGAGACTTAATGAACTCATTAGAAAGGGATGGTTGGATTTTGGGGTTTTAATGGCACCTATGGAGGCCCTAAGCAAAGCTATTGAGCTGGTGCCCCACTGGTTGTGCTGGGGTTTAGGGAAGAGTTTCATGTTCCAGCAGGCCCCTACAGAGCTGCTGGAGGGGCTGAGGCTGAGCTGGGATATTGCAGTGCCTTGCAAAAAGTGATTGCCCCCAATTTGGAGTAAGTGCCCTCGGGAAAAAGGTTCCAGGAGCATCCTGTTAAAAACACAGCCCTTGACTAAGCCAAGAAACTGCTGCTCCACTGGCAGAAGTGCATTCTCAGCTAGGGAATGAAGAAAGAAAAAACTGAAACAGATGAGGCACATTAAGGAAACTCTTCACTCAAGGGCCCTTTTTCTCCTGAACACTCACTCCAAGCAGTCGTGGCCCATAAGTGCAGAAATCATCCCTGGGCAAAAGTGGGAGCCCCAGCCCGAGCTGGCATCACTCACTCCGGTACCCCGAGAGAACGGCTGCCTGAGGCCAGGCTAAGAAAGAATGAGAAGATGTTTTCTTACCTGATACACCTGTGCTGTTGGGTGCACAGTAGAATCAAGGCAGGAAAAACCCAGGTAAGAAATTCCATTTTACTCCCATTTATTAGACAGCAGCGACCAAAACCCAGGTTGCCCGGCTCTCCTGGCAGCTCCAAAGCTCCAGTGGCTTTGCCATTCTTGCCTGCTGCGCTAAGTTGAGGCTGAGTTTAAAGCGATGGATGGTTGCTCAGCAGCAGCAGCCCCCACAATCTCCACAGTGCCCGGGAGCCATGCAGGCAGCCCGGCACGGAGCAGGGAGCAGGGCAGCTCTCCCCTCCTCTCCTCTCTTCTCCTTCCCTCTCCTCCTCTCCTCTGCGGGTGGCTCAGTCCCGCCCGGCTCCGCTGCCCTGCTCCCGCATCCCTCCCCTGCCGCGGGCTCTTCCTCCGGCCGCTCTGCCCGCCTGCGAGGCTGCTTGCCGAAAATAACCTCCAAAAGGATGGATTAATCCCACGGAGCGGGGTGGGAGCAACTCAAAGTGCTCCGGAGCCACTAATGTCCTGCGCGCATCGTGCCGGGGAGGAGCGGAGGAGCTGCAGCCCGAGCCCAGGGCAGGGGCGGCCGGTCCCGGGGCGCTCGGGGGCGCGGAGCCGCCGTGCCCGCTCCGCACGGGGCATGTGAACCGCAGGCACCGCCGCCGCCGCCGCCCCCCGCCGCCCCCCCGAGCTCCCGGCAAATCCCGGCGGCACCGCAGCTGCAGCCCGGCTCCCGGCATCGCTCCGAGCGCCCCGCCGCTGGAGCCGGGGACCGTGCCCGGGGAAATGCCGCCTCTCCGCTGCTGCCTGCGCGCTGTCCCGGCCCGCCGGTACCACCGAGAGGGGCAGAGCCCGCTCACAAACTTCTGCCTCGCCGCTCTCGGGCTCCCGGGGGGCTGCTCTACAGTGAAACGCTCGGAGCAGTTCCCTGCTCCATCCCGGGCTGCCATCGTCCACCTTCCACCGCTTGTGCCTCGCGAACTCCCGGTCCCTCCGCCGGCTCCCGGGCACCGCCGCTCCCGGCACGGGGCCAGCGCGGCCCCGGCCACGGCGCTGCTCGGGACCTCGGGCTCATCTTGACTTGCAGGTCAAACTCGCTTTTCTCCTCCATATTCGCTCTTTCCTTCTCTCCTCCTCCGCCTCCTCGGCTTTTTGGTGCTGTTCAATCTCGAATGACAATTTTAAAACCAACCCACAAAGGAAACAGTGTGAAGGAGACATTTTCATAAAACAAAAATGATTGTGCAGGTACCTTAAGCTAATGGACGGAGGCACCTGGGGTACAGTGTTGGATTCATCTTTTTGTCTTCTTAGCTGTGTATCGTTATTTAGGAACAACATTTCAAATGGCTACTGAGGGATGGTGGGTGAGGGGAATAACAGCCCCATGAAATCCAGGGGACCAGATGTACACAACACACACACAAATGTAATACAACAAATACAGGCACGTCATAAACCTGTGAGAATAATGTAAGAGGTAATTTTCTTTCTGATCTTTTCCTCCCTCTGCCCATCTCAGTGGCAATCCTGCAGCTAACATCCAAAAAGGAGGAAAAGACACAAATTTAACTCTAGGAGTCAGATTATTGCATGATTTTTTTTTTTTAGGAGGTAGATTGAAAGATTTTTAATGGTATTTACCTGGTGACACAAAGAACAGAGTGACTTTGTCTCTCCATCAACACATTCACACTTTTGGGGATATTTTCAGCTGAGATTTTTCATATTTTTCATATTCTTAAGGCTGATGGTGCTGTGGGCTACGCACCTATGCTGAGAATTCCTCAGCGTTGCTCTCCTCTGGCTGGAGAGCTGTCACCTAATTTACCAGTAAAAAAGAACAGTTTTCTATATCTTCAGCATATAGCTGTAAAAATATCCCAAAAATCCACAGAGGCACTTTGGACATTTGGATTGTGTCTGAGTGGATTTTATGTGTGGATGACACGTGTAAGTGAGTGATGTGTGCATTTGTGTGTTGATATAAGCACACCATGTTCTGAAAGGACAGACCTTGCTACAAAAGTGACCACTGACACTAGTAAAAATACAATGGCAATCCTAAAAAACATGTGAGAGTTCTCTCAGATTAAAAATCACATTTTATCTACAAGGATCTTATTTTATCCTCATAAAGGATGAGGACAAATGTTTGGTGATTCAGTTGGTTTTACATACAATACATATTTAAAATAGATTGGTATATATATATATATATATATATATATATATATATATATGCACAACCCACAACCCACTCAAAATAAATAACTCCTATTGCCAAAGGGAAGAGAGGAGATAAAATAATAAAGGTCAACAATACATTTAATTTCCTATAGTTCTAGTTAAATATCCCAAACTCATTACAGTCAATGACAGATTAAAATTGCTGAGACATAGATTAAGAAACTATTAAAATTGCCATTTAAACATCAAAACAAAACAAAATAAATAAGCTCTCCAAATCTTTCTCATCTAATCCTCTTGAAAATAATTAAAGCTTTCCTTTAGCTTTAGCTCCCGGCTGGGAACTGTCAAATAGTCTTAAAAAGATGGCCCATGATACTCAATGTTTGCTAAGCCTTGTTTTCACTCTAACAAACTTCTCCTCGCTCCCTGTGGCTGCAGGCACCAGCTCCCATGGAAATGTTGGGGGCTTGCATGGGGGCTCAAGGACCCTTGGGGACTGTGTGGGGTCCCTGCAGCTCCAGCAGGACCAGGCTGCCAGCTCAGAGTTACACAGCTCAGGCAAACTTTGATCTGGGCTGTAGTAAAGCTGGAGTAGATCTGTGGAAGCAACACACACCCTTCAATCTGTTTCTGTAGTATTTGTCCGTGCCAGGTCTAATGCTAATGGGCTCCACCCACATCTGGATAATTTTACAATGACATTTAATGATTACTATTTATTAAATCATTAGTTATCACTACTATATCAACAATTACTAATTCTTGAAGTATCTACCCTACTCAAGCACTAATAAAGGTCACAACTTTGAAGTATATTTTACTACACTGAAGCCAGAAACCCACATTTCAGTATCTGTCAAGAATTTTTCTTCTGGAACGTGTAACAGGTATGAATTCTCCCTGATCACAGTCATCCATCCTTCTGTAACTGCTTCCATACAATCATTCTTTGGATGGTGTCATTTGATGGGATTGAGGAGAAGCATGCTCAGTGATTTGGGTCAAAAGATCCGTTTTCAGTCATTTATTACTCAGGATTTTGAGACTGTATCAGAAGGACATTATTTCATTTTATGGCTGCACTGCATTACCTGGTATTCTTACCAGATCATTTTCTAAATAGAACAGGTGGTTTTACTGCCAGAAAAATAAAGATATCATATTGTCACATATAATTTTAAGAGGCAAAAAATGTACCACAGGGATAATTAGTCTCACCCTCCCATGATTCCACCTAAGCAGCTCGTGAAAGACTGTTGTGGCAACATCGCCAAATGTCTCTAGATATATAAATTACACACATATGCCTATTTTTGTAAATGAGATTTGGGAATATCAGTAGCAATTGCATGGTGGAAATATTTAGCTCGTTTCAGAGGTTGTACTGTACTTGCACTGTCTGAACGTCCCCCAGCCCCAACACAAACGTGTCTGTATTTAATCAGTATCTGGATAACCACAATATTAATTTCCCTTTCTCCTTAAGTACTAGGAATATAGTTTTTATCTGTTTCTAAATGTTCTGTAGAACATCTAGTTCCTCCCTCAATCTGCATAATTTTTTTTATAATCATGAAGCACACACTGCAGCCAGACACTTTGCCCTCCTTTTCTTTTCTTTATGCAACAGATTTGGGATGAAATTTCCCCACTTTTCCCCCGAGGCAGAGCTAATTCCAGGACCAGGATGAAGTTTTACCCCAGCTCTCAGGGGTGCACTCCCAGCTGTGCCATCCCAGGCCATTCCTCCATCAAGTGCTCTGACAGCAAATGCCCCTCTCATTTTCTGTCCATGCATCTGTAGGGATGAGTCATTGGAAGATGCTCATCAATGTTTGCCATTATTTACAGTCCGACAAATCAATGTTTGCCATTGTTTACAGGCCAACATCGATCCCTATCAAACAACAGGGCAGACAAGTTGTGTTATGTAATTGATACGAACCACCCTGCCAAAATGCAGATTCCATTATTGGCATGTCTTCCTGCCTAAACGCCAGAAAGCTCCATAGATGAGCTCCTGTCACCTTGGAAACGTTCGGGAGGGAAATGCCAAGTGCCTGTGGAAGCGCAGCGTGCAGCCACACAGCGCAGGGAAGTGGCCAGCTCTGCTGCCTCCCCAGCTGATCCTGAGGTGCCACTGCAGGGACTCCACAGAAATGCCTCTGAACTGAACCCTGGCAGAAAACAGCAGGGATTTCATTTGCATCTGCTCACTCCATTTCCCAGGTTCTCCAGGATGGATCACTGTGGTCCAGAACCCACAAAATCTGGAAGAGCTGCATCAAGCAAAGCCTTTTTTGTACATTTCCAGGAGCTTAAACCCTAAAGATTCACTGGCTTCCAGTTGATAGACGTAAGTTGTAGATTGAGAGAGAAGAACTTGGCTGGGGAGCCATAATTTCCTTCAGAGGAACTGCAGATCTCTTCTTCCTTTCCTATCTATATCAGAGAGAAAAATCTACATTGTCTTTCCCTAAAAACACATTATTCACCTGACACAAAACCATGACCCTTGTTGATGTTGCTGTTATGAAATTGAAATAATTCAAACAGTTGTAAATTGGGACTGAAAAAATACCCTGAAGAAAAATATCACAAGAAACTGACAATCAGTGATATTTCCAGGTGTTCTTCTGAGTGTTTTCTTGAGGGGAAAATCCATGCTTGGATGTTTTTCATCCCAACTGGAGGAATGTGGGAACTGGCAGGTTCAGAGTTAACACAGTTATAACTATTCCAGATCTGCAGAGAGAGCTATACAGTTAATCACTGCATATTTTTAGCCTACATCTTGTAGCTTTAATCCTGCAAATGTCTGTATGTAATTTGTTTTATGTAATATGAATAGATGCCATAAAATCAAGATTCCACCATTTATAGAGCTAAGAATGTCTGTGTATTTCTCAAGATTGAGGACCTACAGCATAAATATGGGACAATGCACTGGTCACTGTGAGTAACTTACACTCCATGGTGTGTGTGCCAGTGGAAATAAATGCTCAGATTAGCAGCATGTGCTTGGGATCAAAACCTAGACCTTACTCTCATAGCAACGATAACAATTACAGAAATATTGCTTACAATTAAGGAACGTTTTCAACTAAATAAATCTGAGAATGCATCTGTCTCTGTGTACAGAGCAGGGTGTATTTTGGTGCAGATGATGTCTCAGTATTTTAATAACTGAATCCCTGGGAGTCTGTGAATAGCTGGGTTTCTCTGGCACGTCATCGAGGCCTAGTGCCAGGAGTGAGGGAGCTGCTGTGCTGTGGACCCAGCTGCACTGCTCCTTGACTTTGTCAAGGTAACACAAGGAGGAGAACAGAGAGGAAACCCAGTCAATCACCAGTTTAGATAGAATGGCCTGGGTTGGAAGGGAGCTCAAAGCTCACCCAGTGCCACCCCCTGCCATGGGCAGGGACACCTCCCACTACCCCAGGTGGCTCCAAGCCCTGTCCAAGCCAGCCTTGGACTCTTCAGGAATGGGGCAGCCCCAGCTGCTCTGGGCACCCTAAATCTGGTACTGAACACTTGATACCAAACACACAGGCTCAGGAGATTCCACCCCAGGACAGAATATTCAAACTGGTTCATTTTATGAACACAGACATTCACTATGAGTATGTAAATCACTGAAATAACATCTAAAGGCTTTTCATGTAGTGATTTTGTGCTTATTTATAACAATTACAGAAGTTCATACAGAACCTCTAGAGCTGCAGTTGCTGTTGAAGCCAGAGGACCTATTCAGAATGTGACATAATAAATGGGCAGCATGAGCAGTACATGATTTCTGCTGTAATAACCTTTAATTAGTAACTAGTGGGGAAATGCTTTTGTTAGGATAGTACAGGCTTACTTCTGAAAAGACATTTGAGACAGATTCCTTTTGGATTAAAACTTGGAAACCTTCAGTATTCTAACATAACTGCTCCAGCCCCAAATCCACAGGACTTCACATTGCAGCAAGATTAAAGGGTTTTAATCATAATGCCACCAACTTGCTTAAAATTTAAAAATGTATTTGAATAAGCATTAAGCTGAAAGTTCACTGAGAATGTCTCTGGCTTTGGTTACCTGAAACCACCTGAACCAGATATCCCAGACAGGCAGCACAGGTAGAGGTGCTCCCACCAGGGTAATTACTGACACTAATACGATGGAATTGTTAATGTCACTGTATTCCAAAGTGTAAATCATTCTTCTAAAGAACGTGCAAAAAGCGCATCAGTGTTTCATATTCTAATCTGCCTCTGAGAATAAATAATGTCAACAATCGTCAAGTAGGAAAACTCCCCAGAGAGCTGCTCAAGATGGGTCAAACCTCAAGAACTCAATGATCTGAACAACTGCGAGGACCCCAGGGACATCGGACCCACACCCAGGGACCCCCGGACACCGGACCTGGAACCAGGGACCCCGGCCCTCGGACACCGGACATCAGCCCAGGGACCCCGGCCCTCGGACACCGAACCCCGGCCCTCAGACACCGGACCTGGACCTAGGGACCCCGGCCCTCGGACACCGGACATCAGCCCAGGGACCCCGGCCCTCAGACACTGGACCCCAGCCCAGGGACCTCGGCCCGTCCCGGCCCGCACCACCCCGCGGCCGGGGGGGGGGACGCAGCGAGCCGCGCCGGCAGCGCCGCCCCGCGCCCGCGGCGGTTCGGGGGCGGATCGCGGCCGTGCGTGCGCGGCGCCCCCGCGCGCGGTGGTTGGCGCCGTTGCCGTGGCAGCGCGGGCGGCGCGGCGGGCCCGGGCCGTGAGGAGCCGGGCCGGGGGTGAGCGCGGTGAGCCCTGAGGGGACAGCGCCGTGAGGGATCAGCGCCGGGAACACCGACACTGCCCCGGGGTGTCCTGTGGGAGGGCTCGGGCCTGTGCTGTGCATCTCGGCCTAATTTACCCCAAACTTTGTTCTTTGGGAGTTGGAGCCACACAACCTCACAACGCAGGGGTTTGGCTGAAGGCGTTGGGGCCGCTGCTGCATTGGCTGCGTTTGATGTTTGTGCCACTTCTTAGTGCCACCAACATCCCTAAATCAGTAGCCAAGCGTAGGAATCCTACTTGGCTTTAAGGTGGTTTCTATCATTTACTCATTCTTCCATACTTCAAATCCTGGGGTTTGTTTTCTCTGCTCCTTAACTGGAGAAAATAGATGCTCTTTTGTTGTTGATTCTTCTTGAGTTCTGCAGAAGGATTTACATAAACGCACTCAAAGATGAGCCACCTTCGTTAAAATTAATCATATGTCCAAGTCCTTCTGTGGGTAAGATGTGAAATGCTCAACCATGTGGTAATAACTCATTCTAGATGACATGCAGAATTTACTGCATTCTAATAAATTGTAACAACATTTGGGAAGAGTTTGCTTTGCATTGGAGAACTCCACAAGGCTCAAGGACAAATAATGTTTGTTGGAGTTGTGCCCAAATAATCTGGGATAAAATCATGGTGTAAGTGGATAAAATACATTCAGAAAGTTTGTTTTATTAGTGAGCTGATTGTTAAAAGAAAAAAAAGGCAGAGTCCTTGCTTTTCACTAAGAGATTTATTATAGTTGATACTCAAAGTGTGTAACTAGCACAGAGATATTGTATCCAGTCATTTCACATGCATTAAATGCATACTGAATGCTGCGAATTCACTCCTGAGATAGTCACCACTACTGCAAGTTGTTGGATATTTAATGTGGAAAACATGTTCTTTTTTTTATTCAGCCTGGTCATTTGGAAATAACTGTCACCATGGAAGACCAGGAGATCAGTTTTAGTGAGGGAGAACAGCAAATGTCTCCTCTAGTGTTCCTAGAGGAGGAGGAAGAAAGACAAGAGGAGGAAGAAGAAAAGGAAGAGGAAAGCAAAGAAAGAGAAGAAGAGGAAGAAGAAAGAGAAAAAGAAAGGCTAGAAGAGGAAGAAGGAGAAAGACAAGAAGAGGAAGAAGGAGAAGAAGAGGAGGAAAAAGAAAGAGAAGAAGAGGAAGAAGAACAAGAAGAGGAAGAAGAGGAAGAAGAAAGAGAAGAAGAGGAAGAAGAACAAGAAGAGGGAGAAGAAGAGGAAGATGCAGCTGATCAGCTCTTTGACTTGGAAAAACACTGGGAAGGTGAAAATGAATTGTTTTGATAACTCACAAAAAACTGACATTAATGTAAACTTAATGTAAGATAAACATGTTAGATCATTGGCCAGAACCTGACAATACATTATCCTCCCTTGTGCCCCTCCCTATTCTTGTCTGGGATTTTCCCACATAAATGGGATTCTTGGTGACACTTCCACATGAAGGCAGAGAAGATTCTCCTGTTCTTTTGCAGGTGTATCATAGTCCTGTGTGTTTTGCCATATGAATTTTTTAATGTACACTGCAGTAATGCTATAAAATGTCACATCTGATTCTCCACACTGTGACTTGACAGCAAATATAGAAAGCTTTTAAAATTTTAAAATTCAAAGTCTCTTTATTAAGCTGTTGTTTCAATATCTGCTAGAATATGAGCTGGAAGAAGAGCTGGATGTTGGTGACAAGATGGAAAACAAGGACACTTTTGAAGAGGCTGGAGACCAGTCTGATTCTACCATGTAAATACTTTGTTCCAGTTCAAACAGAATTTCCTCAGTGGTGCTGAGTGATCAGCTGTGTATGACATGGCTTAAACTAGTTTAAAATGTTCCTGTTCAATTGTAAACTATTGTTCAGGAACACTGAAATTGCAAAGCCAAGGTGGGATTGAGAGGAGCCCCAGGCATTTTAAAACAAAGACACATCATTAGTGCTTTCAATGAGGGTATAAATGTTCAACTTTAGATATCCAATACTGAAAATCCTGGCTTAAGTCTATGCATTCAAACTTCCTGTGCTGTTTGTGTTCATTTTCTTCATTATTTATAATGTTCTTATTTATAAGTTCTGCTAGAATAAAACAAAAGCAGAAATGTAAGGATGTCAGACAAACTTCACATTACTACAGTTTCACATTGTTTCTTTCTTGGTTGTGTGTTCCAAGTCAAAGGCAAAGCTCAGAACACTCTTTGGGCAAAATTGGTACCATTCAGCCTCTGAAGTCTGCAGACAGAATTCACTTATCAGCCTCACTGAGAAGCCTCCAATTGTTCAATGACAAAGTCAAGGAAAAGAAACTGATGGTCCAAAAAACCAGGTTAGTGTTTAATAAACATAATCCATCAGCACAAATCCCCAGCCAATACTGAGATACTGTGTCCATCATAAATACTGGAGTTTATAGAACTATGTATCTGACAGGAGTCCTGGCTGTGAATCTTGCCCCCAGAAAAAGAGTTTTACTGAGAAAAGAACCTACAGAACATAACTGGTGTGTTTGTTTCTTGCAGTGACACGCTGAGTGCCTGTCGGCTGCGGAGCAAGATGCTGGCAAAGCAGCTGGATCATGTAGACATGGAAATAGAGAGAGAGGAGGAGGCTGGCAATGTGTAGGTAGAGAGTATTTCTGGATACCAAGGATTACAGGCATCCACTATCTTCATCTGTGTGTAATTAATGAGATAAGAGCAGGAAGAGGTGGAAACTTGGGAATGGGTAGGAAAGAGGCATATATTTTAAAATGTAACAACAGGTACTATGTCAGCCTAGCCCACTGCTGTCAATCGTGTCAATCTTCTATTCAGTCTGATGAATCAAGGTGCTGTGACACTCCTGGAGGTCATGGCTTTGCTTCTGGTGATTATTCAGTCAGGATTTCTATATATGTGTGCGTATTTATTTTTATAAATGCACACATACATGTGCCATTCCTTTCTTGTGTTGTTCTGGAATGCAGGAATGCCTTTCAGGAGTAGCTCTGCATACAGGAGCTGCTCTGAAACACTTGTGCTATCAAGTGGGAGGCAATTTACTGTACTCTTCACATTTGGTTTAAATAGAAAGCAGTGGGTGGCTTGTGTACCAGGAGCCAGAGGCTTGTGAACAAACTTTGCAGCTGCATTTCTAACCTGTGTTAATCTCCAGGTTAGAGCAGCAATGAATGAGAGAGGAAGGCAGGTTAACTGCCAGAATGGCAGAGCTGCTTAAACAAAACTGATGAGCTGATGCAAATGAGCCTCCTGAGGTGGTGCAAGTGGGATTTCAGAGACAGTAACAAATCCCAGCAAAGACAGAAAAGCAGTGCAGTGTTTATCCTTATGATGGGTCACATGGAGAGGTCTGGATATGGAAAAAATAGCAATTCTCCCAATCTCTTACATTTAGCAAGTGTCTAGTGGAGTGAGATAGATTGATAGATTCCTGGCCTCTCAAGTTCAAGAACTTTGTGTTTTAGCAATAATGCAAATCCTGGCTGCCATTAGCACTGCCAATGCCAATAGAGAAATGTTGAATTTAGAGTAGCTGCAGGTAGAAGATCCAATTTTCATTTAGAGGATGGGAGTTTATGTTGAGCATAGTCAGGCCACTGTGGATCCTGTAGCACACTGTCTGCTAGTTCTCCTGGGGAGAGAGGGAAAATAACTGTGTGGGAATGCTGCAGTTGTAGGCTAAGTGTATGGAATATTGTAGTACCATTTTAAAAGCGAACTCAGTCTAGGTTCTCTCGGTTCACCTACGCTTATCTTCATGAATAATACTACTTTTATCAGTTGGAGAAGTGAAGAGTTGCATTAAGCCACTGGTCAGTGCTTTTGAAATTCTCATCTGTTCCTTTCAACCGGTGTGTAAGAGTTTAAAGAAAGCTCTGCCTCAAGAATGGACACTTAGAAGGTTAAACAAGAGGCTGCATGAATTGCTGGCATTCTGCTGAATAAATCTGAGCCTTAGAGCTGTGCTTTATTCTTGCTGACCTTGCAAGGGGGGCTGTGTTCACATCTCTTCCTGACGGGCTCTGTCTGACTGTGCAGCGCAGCCGTGTCCCGCCTGCAGGCCGTCAGCAGCCGCCTGTGCGCCGAGCTGGAGAGAGAGAGGGAGCTGGAGCTGAGCCTTGCTCTGACACTCAAACAAAACCTGTAAGTGAGGCCATGAAGAAAGTGTGCAGGGAATCTTTATTACCTTCTTCATATGCTCTTGGATGGATTCAAAAGTTAATCAATAGAGAAATTGCTTGTAAATACTGAACTACATCAATCCAGATCTGTTGCGGTGTGTTGCAATGTCCTGTTTTACCTTCTCCCTTCCCCCTCGCCCCTCGCTGAGTGTGCCCTGTCAATCAGGCTAACATACCAGCAAGGCGTCGTGTGATAGGTGTCCCTCGTCCCTTGAGACCCTGCCCCTTCACCTGGTTGGTGGCTCACCTGTCCCCTCCCCTTCCCCTGCCCTGAGCTTAAAATGTTAATGAGACCATGCGGCCCTATTCTGTTGGAGGAATTGTCCCAGTGCAGACCTCTGCACCCATGGAATAAACATCTGGATATAACCCTCTAGCAGAATCCACTCCCTTTCTTATCTTCACCATCGCCAGAAGCTCTCTCTCCTGAGGTAAACGGAGTCCTGACAAGCCTGGACTTGCGTCTTGTGCCCCGCTGCACTCTCCAGCAGCCAAGGTATCTCTGGGGTAAAGCACCACAGTGCTGCCTTTGGCCCAGCAGCGAGGGTCAGAACTGGCCCAGGCACCATCTAACTGGTTATATTGGGATTCCTATTCCAATCCAGATCAACTTTTAGCCTGCATGGTTCATCCCTTACAAAGCTGGATGATGTGGCTCAGAACCCAAGTTAGCTTTGCACATGTAAATAAAGTTTTGATTTTATTATGAGAGGTGCATAAATTGTGACCTATACAGGTCTCATTTGAAATGTAAAATAAGATGGACTAAAGTAAATCTGTCTGTGCATGAGCATAAATACTTGTAATTTATGCCTCTTAGTGGTTTTATAGGGCATAAAGGAAAAGATAGGAAATGAGCATGATGGAGACATTGTAGCAATACTGTGTATTTTTATGCCAAGCTAATACTGCTGTTGTAATTGATTGTTCACACATAATAAATTACTTCTTTATATCAGACAGAGTAAAACTGCTTTTGCAGGAGGCAACAGGTGAGTGTGTTTATATTTTGGTACCACAGGTACATCAAAGGAGGAACACAGGCATGAGCTTCTAGCTGTGATTAGCCAAGTGGTTAAGCAGGATACAGTGTGTTCTGCTGCAGTGTTGTGTAATAGCTTTAAAATGCTTGACTTGTTTATTGTGTGATTAGCAATACACAGAACAGATTAATGTACTCAGCTCTATCATATCTGGTTCCTTCAGCAAAGCACAGAAGAATAAAAGCTGTGGCCTGTCTCTGAAGTTATTTATTGTTGAAGGAAAAGCTATTTTTAGAATTTTTCTTGATTTTCATATTTTCATCTAGGTAAATGAGAGAAACAAAAACTTGAGGTTTATTTTTTTACCTTTTTTTTGGACCAATATTTTTCATGTCTTTGAAAGGAATATTGTATTAGATATGAGCCTTAGTCTGTGTCAGTAAAAGAGTTTGATTCAAAATATGTTTGTAAATATTAAAAGAAAACATGGTTACATGTTTATTTCCCCCATAGAGCCTTCCCTACTCAATTTATCACCTTAAAGTGAAAGAATATCAGTATCCCAGTGAAAACAATTCACACTTCTTTTTAAAGGCTTGAGATGTGGCAGATAGAAACTGAACAGGAAAAACACGACATCCTCCATGAAAAACTTCAAAAAGATGAGGAGGAGCTACAGATGCAATACCAGGAGGAGAGAGAAGTGAGGATTTGGAAGGAAAAAATAACAGCCCTGCAAGCAGAAGGAACACGTCGGACTCGAGAGAAGTAAGAGCCTCAAAGTCAGAGCCTGCTGCCTTTCTTGTTTTATTTTCAGCCAGTTCTCTGCTGCAGGTGCTGAGTTTAGCTGGTTCAGATACTGCTGCTACTGTGTGTCTTAGCTGGGTGAGCTTCAGGAATATTTGATGAGGAAATGGAATTAAAATAAGAATTGGCCATAGCCTTGCAGTTATGCAAGTAAAGATTTCTGATCTATGGGAAAAAACTGAATGAAAATGAAAAAACTACAAATGCAGGGGGTTTTATCATAGGAAATGAGGTTTATTGGGTCAGACTAACTGCATGTGTCTGCAGTGCTGTTGGTCTCCAGGACCTTCTGGGCCTATGAGTCCATTGAGATTTCCTGGAGCAGAAGCAGACACCAAAAAGCACAAAAGTGCTCTCCAAAAGCAGAGCAGAAGTGTGTCAGTCTGTGGCTTTTGTGAAGTTTATCACTTTGTCTGTAATGTGGGGAATGTGGAGAGTGGACAAATGTCCTAATTTCAGCACATATTAATGAACTCCCCAACCCCACCCTGAGGTCTCATTGTGTTGGAATCAAATTTTCCTTAGTCCTGCTGCAACTGTTGGTTTGTCTGTTTTGCAGAAGAGAGAAGGAAGCCCAGAGGGAACGTGAAGAAAGAAATAAAAAACTCCTTGAGGATGCCAAAAGGAACCATGAGAAAGCAGTCTGCTTCCTGAGGCAAAGCATGGCCAGGTGGGGCTTCACTCCCTTCCTGTTGGGCATTCTCTGCTGGGCAAGGCTTTATCCCCCAGTCTTTGAAAAATAATGATTTTTCTCTAAATTGTATTTTCTGTTTCACCTGGAAATCTTGTGCCAGGTACAGTGTGGTGAGGCATTGAGATCTTTTAGGGCAAAAAGGATGTGGAAAGAAGAAAATCCACTCAGTGTCCTGTCATGGCCTCCACATTCCCTGGAGTCTCTGACCTTGGAGGCACTGATGATGATTTGAAGCATTTTATCTGTATATGTGCCATTAACTGAAGTAGTACAGCTAAAATCCAGGTTTGAAACCTGCCCTGTGCCATTCTATGTCCTCTCAGAAATGTGGTAAAAAAGCATCAATGGATTGATGGGCCATTTCCTTGTGCTGCTGCTCTGGTTGATTTTAAATTAGATGTTCCTTCATAGGTTGATGTTTGTGTTATTACTCTGGTGTTGAATTATTTTGCTGCTGAAGAAATGGAACATTCGTTACTTATTTTTATATATATGTAAATATATCTTAATATATAAATAATAGGACTTAATTGTAAAATGATTGAAATAATTGTACTGTTTCTAGGCTGTTTTATTTTTTATTAGATGGTGTGTACAAACTGATCATAATTAAGAAGAACAAAATCAAATTGTTTTTTTTTTCTTGACAAATATATCAAACATATCAATCCTAATTGTTTTTATGGTTTCCTATTCCCAGGTTTGACTCCTGCCCACATATTTCCAACTTGTAGAGTTCTCAGGGTTTATTTTTAGTGTGGGTACATGTGCTTGGCTTCTAAAAGTTTGCTACATAAGGTTTAGATACTGCTTATATGAGCAACACCTGAATTCTTTATTTTAGCAGCCAGTCATATGTCATAACATGAAACACATTCTTCATATCCAAAATTTTTTTTAAAATTAAAGTTGTTGAGCAAAATATTTGAAAACCTGTTGGCACTTGGAGCTCGAGCAGTGCCGTGTTTGGGGGAGCTGCAGCTGCTCCCTGTGCCCACAGCAGTGCCCACCAAGCAGGGCTGTGCAGCAGCAGTGGCTGCTGGCAATTACTCCCTGGCAGCTCAGCCATTCTATTACCCAGAGCTTTCCAGGATGAGAGCCTGAAGGATTTTACTTTGCTTACAGAATTCATGAACAAAATGCAAAGGAAGAAGCGAAAGCTCAGGAGCATATGGAGAGAAGGATCCAAGCTGTGCTTTCCCTGAAAACCAGCATCACTTCCAACAGGGTACTGCTGCTGGGCTGGGGTGGCAATGAAGTCACTGCCTCCTGATGCTCAGTTCTCCTTGCAGAGCTGTGTGGGGATTTTTGATCACATCACTGACCAAACCCCTTGAAACTGGGGGGAATTGAACCATGGCAGGGATCTGTGTGGGCAGGTTTTGACATTCTGCTGATGCAGTTTATTCTGTCAACAGTCTAGTTGTTCTGGGAGGGGAACTCTCTGGGAAATAATGCATGCTAAAAAAAGTTCTCTGGAAGTTCAGCCAGAAGGATTTCCAGTTATTTGGATCCCAATGCAGAAATATTCCACATGGAGAAAACATATGGAAGAAAAACAGTTATTTGAGAATTTAAATAGTATAAATTAGGAATTTCTGAGCTATGCTGCTTTGCTTTTCTATTTCTGTTCTGTAGGATATGAGGGAATGATCTTAATTTAAACCTGATTTGTTTAGAACTGTTATCTTTTCATATTCCTTCACTGAGCAGCATTCCAGGGGCAGGCTGGAAGGGTAGAGAAGTAGCTTGGACCCAGTCAGAGCTTTCTGCATCTCAGCACCCCATGGCTACAGAGAATATTACAGACAGTACCTTCTGCTTCAGAGGCATCCCCCACAAAGGGATACTTGGATAAGGGGACCAGCATTAGATCCTCTGTTTTATATTCTTTAATATGTGAATCAAACATGTAACTGGTTTGTGTGACTCTCATAGGAAAAGCTCCAAACTCTCCAGGTTTTGAACAAAGCAAAGGCCTTGGAGGCAAAGAAGGAGGAGATGAAGATGAGGGAGGCCATCCAAGCAGAAGGAGGCAATGTTATCAAGAAAATTTTTCTCCATAAACGACAGCAAGAACAGGAGAAAAGGAAAGAGTGAGTGTCATATCCACATCAAACTGTGCCTGCTCCCTGGAGCTCAGTCAGGTCCTGAGGGCAGAACATCTCTGATGGTGCTGGAGGGGGTGAGCTCCCTCTCCCACTCTGTGTGACACTGGCTCAGTCTGTTCCTGAGCCCTGAACTCTGCCCAGGGCTGCTCTGAGCTCCAGAGCCCCGTGGGTGTTCTGTGATCGACTCCTCCACGAGGGGAGTGCAGTGACCCCAAACTGGAAAGCTGAAGTAACTGTCCCTCTTCCTCCCCTGAACACTGTGAAAGTCTGTATCAGCCTTCTAAAACACTGTAGCTGAGTATATTTAGTCTGCAAAAATGTATAAACAGCCTCTGAATCACTTGGTGTCTTGGCAGAAATTACCACTGAACCCAACTTGCTATTTAGCTAAAAGGCTCCAAGGCACTGGGTTGTAGTTAATATTATTGTTAAATAACCATAGTTGGGTTAATGGGTTAATATTTCTTACAACTTTGGATTACAGAGCTTTTAGAGAACAGCAGAAGTCAAGAAAAATGGAGATTGTGTCTCGAATTTTGCAAGAAAGAGCTCCTCCTCACAAGCAGAGCAAAAGTCAGTCCCCTGCTAAGGCCATTAAGGCTCGTGGTAAACTTGAGGATCCTTTACTGCAGAGCAGGAAAGCCTGGCAAAGTGAGGAGACCTGCAAACGTGCAGATGGAGAAATATCAGAGGTAATCAAAGGCCTAGGAAACAACTCTCTTTAGATTGTCTTGTTTTGTTTTGTTAAACGTGCAGGTCATTGAATTCTGTTTAAAAATAGCACAGGCTACAACCAAACATGAGACAGTAGAGAACAAGTGGAGAGGAATTTCCCCATCAGATCTCTTAATATCTGTTAGTTTCCTTTTTCTTGAAGGAAATAAAGTGACTTTTAATGTAAAATTTTGTCTGTATTCAGTGTTTTAAGAGGGGATTGGCCTAAGTTGGCAGCTTTGACCTCTGAGCCAAAGGCCAAGAGGCAAAAAGCCAAAGACTGTAATTTTTGTGTTAAAAGATCTCCTCAGAAATTGATAACTGTTGAAGTAACTGTAATTTTTAACTGTATCTTCAAAACTTGTGTTCTTCCCCAAAGCTGGGGTGGCCTCCATTAGTTCATTCCTCGGCTGGGGAGGGAACTGCTTCCCAAGGAGAGAGTTCTGAGGACACAGCCCAGGATGTGCTCCAGGAAAGTGGTGATGAGGACACAGAGAGGGACAAGACCCTGCTGGTACCTGAGTTCCCAGGACTTTGGAATCTGGAATTTGACTTGCACAAGGTAAATGTTGTGGTGTCTCCTGTTAGAAACAGAAAAGAACCTTGCTTGAAACCAATAATTGTGTATTTTGCAGTTAAAATGCAGACATGATGTTATTACATAGATGCAGAAATTCAGATGTGAGAATATCATCAGTCATTGCTGTTTGACACTGTTCTGGAGGAGTTTGTGCTCTCAAAGAGAAAACAGTGCTTTAGGTTTAGTTCAGAAATCTGTGAAGACATAAATCACATTATGTTTACTTCTTTGAATTTAAAAAAACTTCAGAATCCATCAAAAAGAAATCATGTCAGTACATATTCCTAGACCAACAGAGAAGCACTGGACCATGACTGAAACATTCCAGTGAAGTCAGCTGATTTTTTTCTCAATGTTTAATAAGTTGAGAAGAAAATAAAACCCTTAAAGTGCAGAAAAGCTAATTCTGCCATGAAAAACATGATTTTCTAGTATTGGGTGATGAGAAACTGCAGAACAGACAGCTGAGAATCCATTAAATTCTTCATGTTGAGGTTGGGATGCTGAGTTTGACTGGAGAGAGCCAGACAGGTGCTGGAAGATTCCTTTTGCAGATTTTTCTACTGGAGCTGCAGATTCTGTGCTCACACACAGATCTGGTGGTTTTCTGCATGTTCCTTTTTAGGTGGCCAAAATTGAAGATCCAACACAGTTGGCTCTCAGGACAATAAGGACACAAATGGCTAAGAAAGAAAAGGAGAAACTCCAGACTGGAATTCTTTACAAGCAAAGTGTGCCTGCTCAGGAGCACAAGGGCTGTGCTTTCCACAGCAAACCCAGCTGCATTCATTTCAAGGTCAGTGGCCATTCTGCATGGAATTGTACAGAGCAATCTGCTGGAGCTACATCCCAATGTCTTCATCAAAAATCTGTTGCAACTTTCAATAGGTTTGTAGTGAAATTTGAAACTGCTCTTGCCTTTTTCTCTAACAATCTCTTTGTTAAGTGGTAGATTAAATAAATTACTTATTTTTACTATCTAAACTATAATTACTTCATTTTTTAGGGGAGTTTAAATACTGTCAGAAAGGTGAGCTGATTATCAAAGCTCCTGTTGGATTGTGTTGTCTTCTTTGAAGGGCAGCATGACTGTACTTGTATATTGTTTGTAAATACATTATTACTGTAAAATAATGTCCTTAAAGAAGTGGTGACTGCCATGCAGGTAAATCTCAGTTAGTTCACAGAACTGTCAATAACTCAGACCATGAATGTGACATCATGTCTCTGACACTCACCTGGTGTGTTTGGCTTCCCAAGGATTTTGATGTTGGTCAAATCTACAAAAAGAAGATAATTTTGACAAATGCATCCTACAGTGTTAATTACTGCAGGCTGGTGGGAATCAGTGAATGTCTCAAGGACTCCATCAGTGTTCAGTAAGTAAATTCACTGCAGATTTGTTTGACCTTTGTACCTAAAGAACCCAGTTCTGCAGCAACTGAAATTTCTGCTTGTCATGGGTTAACCCTGCAGGCAGAGAAACTCCACAGAGCAGCTCCTCACTCCCTCCTCAGTGGGATGGGGGGCAAAAAAGTCAAACTTGTGGCTTGAGATAAACACAGTTTAATTCAACAGAAAAGGAAGGGAAAAATTAATGAAATAAAGGAAATCAATCTCAGAGCAAAGAACACTTCAATTGCAATCCTGTGGTCTTTCCCATCAATCTATTCCTGTAATCCTGCTGCCAGGTTATGTAATGAAGCACTGTGTCTACTTGGGAGATTGCAAATTAGTCTCAGTTTAACTATATTGATAATTTTATCTCACTGTTTATAAATAAACAAAAGGAGGTATCCACAAAATGTTTCTTTTTAGGAATTCAGACTCCAGCTCTCTCTGGAGCTGGATTGAGCTTTTGAATATATAAAAGGCAAGTTGTGAAAAGTAGTATTTCTCTAAAAATTGAAGTAGTGAAAAGAATTTATTTAACTGGAATTCTATGAATTCTAAAAGTGAAAAAATGCTTAAGTTCCTGTGTGTGAGTGAAGCTTATGGACAAATAGGAGACATGGAGGTGAATTCCTTTGGCTTACAGAGAAGTTCAGGTTTCAACCCTTCTGCTGGCCTGGAGAAGGCTCCTGTGGGACAGTTTAGTGACACCCCAGGGAATAAATGAGTTGTTTCACCCCTGTAAATCATTTCATCTCCAGAGCTCCTCTCCCAGCTCACTGCCCACTGTCCTTGTGGGGATAAACCACCCCTGGAATTTCTGGATCATCTGATAAGGACAGGATGCCCCAAGGTGAAGCCATTCCTTGCCCACTTTGTCCCCACCAGAGTCCCCAGGAATGTGAACAGAGAGTTCCTGACTGAACATCATCCCTGGAGAGCTGGAAAGTCTGGGTCCAGCTGCTCCAGAGGTGTGGAGCTCTTCATTCCCAGCCTGTGGAGGTGGATGATTGAGCAGGACACAGCAGAGCCCTTCAGCTCCTAAACCTGCTCATGGTTGGTTCAAAATCACGTGTGGGGATTTAATTTTGACCCACTTACACGTGTCTAATTTCTGGGACAAAGCCTGAAGCTGCTAATCCGACAAAATGAGGGTTTCCTGCTCTCAAAGATTGATTTTTTTCTCTCATTTAGTATGTTGGACAATTGCATATGGTAATCAGCACCTCTGGTTTTTCACCAAAAATTAAACAATGCTTTTTGAAAGGCCTAAGTCTTTCCTTGCTGTAATTGCCTTTCAAAGTATTCTCCAAATATCAAGAGTTGTGAATGATTTTTCAATGTCTGATAAATTAATTAACTTTTTAAAATTCAATTGGTTACCCTTACATTTGCCAGCAGGACAGCTAGCAAAAATAATCTAAGATTTTATTCTCCATTTTCACGTTATTTATAATTTGATCAGCAGAGCACAGACCTGTGGACACTGATCTCTATAAAGCTTATCTCTGGTAGAACCAGACATAAATTGTTTGTTACAAAATAGTTTTGCCAAGTATTTTGAAAACACCCAGCAGATCTTGTCATGGTGTCACTGTCCTTGAAATCAGTGCCCAGGTATTTACAGACAGCACCTGGGAGCTGTTATCAGTGACAGGGCTGGATTTGCTGATAAAAAGCTTTATCCCAGTGCTTCAAATGAGCAGCATTCCACCCCAAGGAACCTCTCCTTAGCACAGTGGCTCTGTGTGGGTTTCTGTGTCTGATACTTTGTGCTCTAAATCAGAACTATTTTATCAAGGTAACATTTGAAATAAAGAACCATTCCTTCAAGTTCTCCTCAGGAGAAACAACCAGGATCTGTTCAGCAGGTCAGCATGCAGGTGCTTATTCCCTGTCTGCATTTTAAGCTCCTAAATTCTGAAGTGTTTCCCTTTCTGAAAAAGTTTCATTTTGCTTAGGTTTGAGTTGAATTTTGTTTTGATAAAGCTGTGAAGGGCGAGTGTGTTCCATGTCTCCCTTGGCTTAGGGGCTCCCATGGCTGACAGCACTTCCTTATCTCCTCTGGCTGCTCTGCCAGGCTCCAGGGGTGCCTCAATCATTTCATTTACAGTGCAGCTGGGAGATGTCTTGTCTTCTGCTGGGCATTTTCCCTGCCTCACACAGACCATGAAATGAGTGGCAGATTCTATTCAAGATAATTTTGATACAGCTGGCAACAAGCAGCACATTCTCTAATCATCTGCAGCTCCCTCCTTGGGTTTTTCCTCTTCATTTTGTGCTTGGACAGGGGAGATGTTACAGAGCAACATTAAAATGGATAATGGGAGAATTTGCTTCCTAATTGTCTGACTGGGCAGTTCCACCTCTTCTTGCTGATTTTGAGCCTCAGCTTCACCTCCTTGGCTGCAGTCCCTGTCTTGCCTTTTAAAAGCACTTGGAGTCGTTCTGAATAAAACCTTAATAAAGAATCAGCCTTTGTTGTTTCCCAGTTGCAGCAGGGTTCTGGAGCCTTTCATTAATCTGTCACTCATTCTGACTTTTCTAATAATTAGTCCAAGTGAGGGGGGGAAAAAAAGCAATCTGCCATTGTTACCAGAGCAGGAGCTGGGTGTTCCATCCACAGCTTTAATTTGGAGTTTTATTTTCATTATCTTCATAGTTTTGACCCACCTGGCAAAATGTCTTCTGGGATGTCCTGTGAATTCCTGGTAACATTTAAGCCAATGGTAAGTGCACAGTGAGGAGAATCCTAGTAAAGGCCACTAGTCTGATTAAAACCATTATTAACTGAATTTCTTAATGGTTAACAAGAAAAAAAAACCCTACATTTTTAGAAGAGCTACTGTTGCACAGGGACAGCTGTGTGCATGTTCAAGCTCTGATAAATTGTCATAAGGCAAATTCTGAGGACATGTTTGGAAAAATGCCTCCAAATGAGAGCAAGTTTCCAAATATTTATAATCTTGCCCAGCTCAAGTTAACCAAGCTGTCACAAAGACTGTTTTAAAGTGGAAACATGGAATCAGTAAAGATAAATTTTAATATGGTACTCAAAGAATGAGTGAAAATATTTTTCATCAGGCTAAATCTTCTGAAATTACTTAGGGGTTTTTTTCTGTTTTGTTTTCTAGATAAATAAAGGGCTGGAAGGAGCAATCATGTTTATGGCCCAGACAGGTTCTTTTTCTGTTCCACTGAAATGCACAGTCAAAACCTGCATGGTAAGAGACTTCTTTTGAGCATGTAGATAATATAATTATTATTATAAAAAGCTGATGCTCACTTAATTGACATTAGTGCTATGTAGGCCAGTGGTAATTAATGGTTTGTTTTCTCACAGCTGGCTCTGGATAAGGAGCTCATTGACTTTGGCAGCCTTGTGGTGGGAGAGACAATTTCACGGCCCATCACCCTGACAAACAGCGGCGCTCTGGGAGCCACATTCCGAGTCTGGGCGTCACCAGGTGCCACAAGTACCCTCAGAGCAGCAGCAAAAGCTGCTCCTGCTATCGTGGTGGGTTCAAAAGCACTTCCCTGAAGGAATAGAAATGTTCTGCTTTGGAAATGTGGTGCAGTTTGTGCAGTTTGTGCAGAGTCACAAAGCAGCTCAGGTCAGAAGGACTTGGGAAGTTCATCACGTCCAACCTTTAGTACATTTGGGTTGCTGTAAATATAATCTGTTAGACCCAAATATTGGAAGGTAAAAGCAATTCTCTTGTGAGGCATGGGGAAACCAGCAATGCTGATTTTTTAAAGTATTTTAGTAATTTATGTCACGATTCCCATTTTCTCCACATTCCTGACAATTAGGAGAAAATACTTCAGTTAAAAGAGGAGATTCTGACAGAGTCATTAAAAATCTCAACTCGTGGAAGGCAGAAACATGTGAACTGCTGCAAAACTAGCAATCAAGTGAGGGGTGTGATAAAGAGAGGGCTGGTTTCACCAGACTTAGTTTTGACATAAAACTGCCTGGGTTTCCACTAGAAAAATGTTGGTTTTGTTAATTGTAAAGTAACTGGCATTGCACTGCACTGCTCCTGTTCCATTATTTACCTGTTTGGGGCAGCCAGCAAAAAATCCAATCTGCTCATTGATAAAGGTCTGGTAGAATGTGCAGTTCTTGAAAAGTGCAACACATTTCTCCATTTATAACATGGAACTATTGCAAGAAAACACAAATCTGGTTTGCATAAAACTTTTGCTGGGTAGAACTGGAGCTGGTGCAAGGCAGAGGAGCAGCCATGGGAGAAAATCCATCTCTGTGTTTCCCAATAGGTCACTGAATATCCCAGTGACTCTGAAGAGGAAAAGGAAGGCAGCACAGGCCCTGTGGCAGCTGGGGATCCAAACCAGAGCTGTGCTGAGCCCAGGGAGGGAATGACCCCCAGTGCAGCCCAGGAGCCCAAGAGAAGCAGTGCCACAGGTGAGGTGATGCTGTGGAACCCAGCCCTGCCTTCCCCAGGCCAGGCTTTAGCCAGCTTAATCTCCTGGAAAGGACTGAGCAGTTCAGTTTGCAAAGTTACCCAGTAAATGGAGTAGCTCATCACTGCAGGAGTAATGTTAGATTTCTTTGTGTGCTGCCTCACGGAAAATGACTAAAAATAATGTTTGACACCATTATATCAAAAGCAGCAGAGAACCTCAGTGCTCATTAGTGATCAACAATTCAAACTCAGAAGAACACAGAACCCAACCAGCTTCAGAAATTGCAAAATTGTTAACATCATCCCTGTCTCAGCAACTGAATCCCCACTTCTCAGAATAGCAATCCACATGACAGGTTTATTTTTATAGTCTGTAATTCTAGGAACAAGGAAGCAGAAAGATGAACCTCCTCAGACATTTTCCATCTCATTCCTAATGTTTACTATGTGCTTAATAAAATCCAGTCTTGTAGATGAAAAACTTTCTTAATTTGCTTCTTATCTGTGTTCTTTAACATTTCTCCCCAATACTGATTCCAATTTCAGGAAGCTGAAGGTTCCATGGGAAGGCTGTGGGTGGTTTTTGCAGGTCCTTCTGGCTGCATTCCTTTATCCCACTGAAATTGCTCTTGAAGGCCATCCCCACTGCAGCTGAGTCTGTATTTTTGAACCATTCATGTTGTTACTCAGTGGAAGGCTCCAAATTAGACTAAAGCTGGATGGCCAAACAAATATTTCCTTGCAGACATTCAGATTTTGCCACCACAGCTATACATGCCTGGATTTGCAATATTGACTCAAATTAATGTACTTGTGCCTTGTTGGATATTGTTTGTCGGATATCCAGCATTTTATTTTGTTTTGTGTTTGTTTCTTTCCCCAGAACAACTTGGTCCAGGAGAATTAAATACCAGATCACATCTGGACAGAGACCATGAAGATAATTTAATGGAAGTTTCTCCTGAAGAAATACCAGTTGAAATTATGCTTGGAAAGGTAATGAACATCCTGAGATCCAGACAAGATCTCACTAGGCTGAGCCTGCATCAAATAAATTGCTCAAGTGCATGGTCATTCCAAGCCCACTGGACATCACTGTATCACAGTTAATTCTTAAAATGAAATCACAGCACTTTCCCCCTTTCTTTTGATCTATAGAGACAGAAGGTTTGATCTATAGAGACAGAAGGTTTAACTTTTTGTTCTAAAAAAGGTTAAGACCTTTTAACAGAACTTTTTGTGGCAATTCACATTTGCCACAATTAATTCTTTTTTTCTGCTATGTGGTTCTGTGGTTAAACAAAGTCTGGTGGCAACAGACAAGGAGGGGCAGGAAGAATTTCTGGGAAATGTCAGATTTGAGCCATTTTATTGCTCTGCTTCTGATTTTTCTTGTGCATAGAGAGTTCAGTTTAGTTCCAAAGCAGGTGTAGTGGAGTGTGTGTGCAGTGATTATGTACAGCCCCTTTATTTCTATGCAATTCCTTGAGTTTCACTGTTGTTGCTCAGGTGACTGAGGGTGAGATTGGACCCTTCAGCTCAGTGAAAATCCCAGTGCTGTTTGTCCCAGCTGTCCCTGGGGACGTGAGGGCAGAGTTTGTGATCCTGTTTGACAACCCAGACTGCAAACCAGTGAGTGACCTGCTTCAAACCATGTGGGAAATAGTTTAAAATCTACTCATTTATGTGCTTCTCAAGATTTATGTGTTAGGTGGTTTTATGGGAGTCATAGCTCTTATTTCTGATGCAGGATGTTTATTAAACCTGCTAATTCTCTTAATTTCTATGCAAATAATCCTGATATTCCCGTTTGATCAGACATCCTCTTGGAAAACATCTCATGTCCTGGAAATAAATGGGGAAATATTCTCCCTTATTCCCAACCCACCTAGTTTATTTTCTTTCTGATCTATCAGAATTGGAATTATTTAAGAGGCAGTAGTGAAGCTGATGTGTGAAAGCTGGAAGAGATGACAACTTTAGTTACCACTTCAGCATATTGTGATTCTCAATTTTATTGGGAGCCAAATTCTGCTTGGAACAGTTCACAGCAGCTTGCCAAAAATGAAAGACAAACTTCCCAGCAGCTCAGCAGCCACTCTTGGCTGTCCCTTGGGCTGCAGAAGGAGCTGCAGATCCTGCTGTGAGATCCTTCTGCAGGCCCAGCCTTGCAGGGCTGAGCTCTGTGGGCCCTGGTGCCAGACTGGGCACTGCAGGGAGCACAGCCCTGTGCTGCAATCCCTGCATGTCTGTGCTGCAATCCCTGCATGTGTGTGCTGCAATCCCTGCATTTCTGTGCTGCAATCCCTGCATGTGTGTGCTGCAATCCCTGCATTTCTGTGCTGCAATCCCTGCATGTCTGTGCTGCAATCCCTGCATTTCTGTGCTATAATCCCTGCATGTGTGTGCTGCAATCCCTGCATTTCTGTGCTATAATCCCTGCATGTCTGTGCTGCAATCCCTGCATTTCTGTGCTGCCTCTCCTGCATTTCTGTGCTGCAATCCCTGCATGTCTGTGCTGCAATCCCTGCATGTCTGTGCTGCAATCCCTGCATGTCTGTGCTATAATCCCTGCATGTCTGTGCTGCAATCCCTGCATGTCTGTGCTATAATCCCTGCATGTCTGTGCTGCCTCTCCTGCATTTCTGTGCTGCAATCCCTGCATGTGTGTGCTGCAATCCCTGCATGTCTGTGCTGCCTCTCCTGCATTTCTGTGCTGCAATCCCTGCATGTGTGTGCTGCAATCCCTGCATGTCTGTGCTGCAATCCCTGCATGTCTGTGCTATAATCCCTGCATGTCTGTGCTGCAATCCCTGCATGTCTGTGCTGCCTCTCCTGCATGTCTGTGCTGCAATACCTGCATGTCTGTGCTATAATCCCTGCATGTCTTGTGCTATAATCCCTGCATTTCTGTGCTGCAATCTCTGAATTTCTGTGCTGCCTGGAGGAGCTGCAGCCCCAGGGGAGCCTGGACTGGGGCCCATCCACTTCAGCTAAAGGCTCTTTAAATAATTCTTCTCAATGTCCTGGGCAGATGCTCTTCTTTCATGTTCCCTGTCCAGGAATCCAAAGTATAATATACCAAAGTATAATTGTGTTTCTCTGCTGGGGCACTGGAACATCCTGGGTTTACTTTGCAAATGATTTTCCTAGGTCTGCCTCCTTAAAGAACCTGTTGCACTACAAATAATAAAACATTTTACTCAGCTGAATTTACAGCAGAAATCCTTGCTGGAAGTCAGTAAGAATGTGAGACTGACACAACTAACCCCCTGCCATTGCTGCCCTGCCAGCTGAGCTTCAGTGCCATTGGAGTTTCTGTGGATGTGCCCATCTGGGTGCCCCAGCCCAACGTGGACCTCAAGATCTGCCTGTACGGGCGGCTGTACCAGGACAGCGTGGAGGTGCGCAGCAGGTGAGCTGCCCTGGTGCCCCTGGCACTGCCCCTGGCACTGCCCCTGGCACTGTGGGTGAGCTGCCATGGGCACCCCTGGCACTGCCCCTGGCACTGTGGGTGAGCTGCCATGGGTGCCCCTGGCACTGCCCCTGGCCCTGGCACTGCGGGTGAGCTGCCCTGGTGCCCCTGGCACTGCCCCTGGCACTGTGGGTGAGCTGCCCTGGGTGCCCCTGGCACTGCCCCTGGCACTGCGGGTGAGCTGCCATGGGCGCCCCTGGCACTGCCCCTGGCCCTGGCACTGTGGGTGAGCTGCCCTGGGTGCCCCTGGCACTGCCCCTGGCCCTGGCACTGTGGGTGGGCTGCCATGGGTGCCCCTGGCACTGGCACTGCGGGTGAGCTGCCCTGGTGCCCCTGGCACTGTAGGTGAGCTGCCATGGGCGCCTCTGGTACTGTGGGTGAGCTGCCATGGGTGCCCCTGGCACTGTGGGTGAGCTGCCCTGAGTGCCCCTGGCACTGGCACTGTGGGTGAGCTGCCCTGGTGCCCCTGGCACTGCCCCTGGCACTGCGGGTGAGCTGCCATGGGTGCCCCTGGCACTGGCACTGTGGATGTGCTGCCCTTGGTGCCCCTGGCACTGTGGGTGAGCTGCCATGGGTGCCCCTGGCATTGCCCCTGGCCCTGGCACTGCAGCTGAGCTGAGCTGCCATGGGTGCCCCTGGTGCTGTGGGTGAGCTGCCATGTGTGACCCTGGCATTGCCCCGGGCCCTGGCACTGTGGGTGAGCTGCCATGGGTTCCCCTGGCACTGCCCCTGGCACTGTGGGTGAGCTGCCGTGGGTGCCCCTGGCCCTGGCACTGCAGGGGCACATCCTCTGAGCCCTCTGAGCTCTGGGAATTTTGTGCATCCCGCTAAGGCAGACTCCCACCAGCAGCCCTGGCTATGGGGTAGCCCCACAGCTCCCCAGCCCTGCCACATTCCCAGGGATGCTCCTGTTCCTGGGGAGAGCTGGGAAGCCCCAGGGAGCAGCAAATCCACGATTTCCTCATGAGGAATCTGCACACTCAATGTTTAGGGAGATAAATGTATCTAAAATTAAGTGCACATTGGGCTGATTCAGCCAGGGAATTTTATGTAGGAATATTTTGTTGTTTCTCAGCTATTTTGCATTCAATTAAAGTCCTGGTGAGACTTAGGATATGGAAGCCAGTTTCATGAGAGTCTTTCCAGACCTGGAACTAGATGCTGGATAAATCATGTCAGTCCTTTTGCATTCACTCTAAAATGGGGAAGGTGCAGCTTTTCCTGACCCATTGAGGTCTCCCCTGGAAGGACAGATCCCTCTGGTCACACAGAGAGTGAGCAGCCAGTCAGTGACAGGGGAACATTTCTGGGTGTTTCAGAGTCCAAGTCAGTCACATCTGAGGGCTGGTTCTGTTTGCACTGGGATAGAAAGGGAATATTCCACTCCTTGGCTTCTGGAGATTTCCTGCTATTAAAAGTACTTATGGGAACATTTAATTGTCTTCAGGTGCTGGGTGTCTTCCCTCCACCTAATGCAGTCACTATGGAATTCTTATTTTAACAATTTGCATTTCTTAGAGTCTATTTCAATAGGATTGGGGTGGGTTTGTGGGAGGGTGGGGGAGAGATTGGTTCTATGGAAGGCATCCATTCTAAACCTCTTACCAGAATTACAGACTGCAGAGATTCTTCACAGTTGGAAAGAAATGAGTAAAGCTGTTATCTCAGAAATTCAGCTTACAGATATGACAAGCACAAGTTGTTATGTAAGTGATTTTACTTGGTCTAGATAACCCAGGGATAAAACTTATAAGTATAGAAACAGAATAACTCTCCT
This sequence comes from Zonotrichia leucophrys gambelii, assembly GCF_028769735.1. Lineage (NCBI taxonomy): Eukaryota > Metazoa > Chordata > Aves > Passeriformes > Passerellidae > Zonotrichia > Zonotrichia leucophrys. The sequence goes on along the minus strand of NC_088190.1, from coordinate 2,132,205 downwards.
AATGAAACTTAAGAGTTCAAGGGGATCTCAAAGATAGAAGCTGTCAAATTGCTTAGGGCAAAACTTCTTAACTGAGGGAAAAATCCTGCTGATCCTTTGCCAAGTTGCACTAAATTAAGAGCACTTAATATGTAGTAGCCTGTCCTTAGCACCTTGGCAAGTCAAGGCTTTGATTTATCACCCAATTTCCATAATTAGCAAAAATTGCCTGTTACAGTCAGGTGGGCTGAAATTCAGTGTATTTCATGTGCAGGAATACCATGTGTCAATTTTTTATCCAAAAGTGGATTGATTCCATCCTTCTGTTGTGGCCTGAGCAGATTCTGCCTCCAGGAGCTCCTGCCCCTTCCCTTGGTGTGTCAGGAGGAGAATTCCTCCTGCAGCCTGCCTGTGACTTGCCTGTAGCACAAGGGGAAAATAAAGTTTCCAAGAGACCCAGAAACCTCTGGAACTGGAATGTAAAATATTGCTAATATTGGTTTTGTTCTGGGTTTTAATTTGTTTTTTTTTTTTTTCTGGTCAAGAAGACTGTGGCAATCAGGCAGCAAAAATAAGCAGCATGAAGGGTGAAAGTGTCTTATCAGAATTGTGTTCAATAGAAATAATTTTAAAAAGTCATTTCTTCAGCAGGTTATAATCTGCACTGATTTAATGAAGTAGTATATAATTCTCTTAGATTGTCAACAGTCAGAAATCATTGCAGCTCCCAGCCCCACTTGCTGTAGCTGTTGATTTAGAGGAGACCATCTGGCCTGACAGCTTGGAAACCAGTCCAGGGGAAGGAGAATGACAAGCTGAAATATTTGTAAATTGCTCGGCAATTTTGCACTTAGGCATAAAATTCCAAGGCAGGGGATGGTCCATGGCTGTTGCTGTGCTGTGATAGGGCCAGAATTCAGACAGGCAGAGCATTCCTGGTTCCCAGTGTGCCGTTCCCAGGGCAAATGGATCCCAAGGCTTAGCAGGGGAGCTGGCAGCACCAGCTCAGGCTCACTGTGACTGCCAGCCCTGCAGAATCTCTGCTGGTGGAGGACAGGTCACATCTGTTGAAGGAAATCACCAGGGTTCAGTCATCCTATTGATCCTGACAGAGCCAGTGTGTGTTAGGAGCCAATAATCAGCTGATATTTCACAATAGCTTGGCTGTGGCTGCCCCTGAGCTGGCTGAGCTGTGCTGAGCTCTGACACTTCTCTGTGGATCCCTTTGAGCCCTGTTTGCTGCGTTTGTTACAGAACTTCCAAGTCTTGTTTTCTGTACTTAAAAGAGAACACAACTGTGTGAGCTTGCTGTGGCACTTTTCCATGCCCATCACTTTCAAAGGAAGCTCAGGATTGTTCTGATTACAATGCAGGGCTGGGGGCAGGAGGGCTCAGACTCCAGAGTCACTGAAGTGGCCTCAAAGGCACCTGAGCCCCTCTGATGTGTTTGCAGAGCAACAACCACGCTGCGTTTGAAGTTTGAGGTGTGCAGAGAACTGAGCAAGCACATGGAGCTGCTTCCAAAAACAGGCTACATCCAGGCTCAGTCATCCCTCAGTGCCCAGCTCAAGTTCCTGCCCAGGTAACCAACACTAACCCAACTCCAATCTGTCAGGATTTCAGCCGTGGCAGTGGAAAAGCTGAGCGGGGTTGTTGTTCCCTCCTGCTGTCCCGGCTGGAGCTCACGGGGCTGCTGCAGTGCGGGTCTGCTGTCCCCTGGCCCCCTGGGAGCTGCCAGATGCTCCCGCAGGAAATGAGCTTGGCAGTGTCCCCCCGTGGCCGCAGCAGCGCTGTGGCACTGCGAGCCCTCGGCTCCTGCTGGGCTGCTCTGCTCTGCTCTGTGGGAAGCTGTTCCTGCCCAGGGGGAGGTTATTGAGGCAGGTGGCTGCTTCATGGATCACTGATTGAATAATTTCTGGACAAGAACTCCTGTGCTTGCTAATTAAGGTGAGAGTGCTTGGGCTTCCTGTCCATATCTCTCCTCCCCAGGTACATTTTTCTCCAAATGATGAAGGTATTGAATGAATTTCACATGGTGTTTTATGTGACATCTGATGCTAAAAGCTTTATCACAACAAGTTTTGTTTCTCCATTTTACAAAACAGCTACAAATACAAACATAGCTCAGGGATAGGAAACAATTCCAGTTTCTAAAAATTTAAATACCAGAGCTCCCATTGGCTGCTGTTCATTTTATTTTCCTCATCATTGCCCTCCTAAAGAATTTAGCAGGACATTTCTTTTTAAAAAAATAATTAATTACATATGGAATTCAGCGTCTTTGGCTTTGACTGCTGCTGCCAAGCTGCTGCTTCTTTGATGTGAGTTCTTAGTCCCAGGGATGTGTTTGGATTCTCACAGATGTGCTCAGCACCTCTGGATTCTATCCTGACTGCAACATTTTCACCAGGTTTGTATTCAAAGAACTCAGAGTATTTACAGTTGTTGCAGCATCTCAAATCCCATCAGATTACAGCAACAGTAACATGGTGACACATCCCAGTTCCTGAACCTCAGCTGCTGTGAGGCGCTGGTCCCTCTCTATACAGACAGAGCTTGGATTTAGAACCTTAATCTTCCTTTAAAAATGGGGAAGCTTCAGAAAGGAGATTTGATGAGATTAAGGCATTTCTGACACACCAAATAAGTATCTGGCTGTTTGAGGGTACAGATGATTTAAAGACCTGAAGCAGGGGAGTGCTGGGACCTGAGGGAAGCACTGAGCCAGTGACACATTTCCGTCAGGGCTGGCACGGAGCTGCCATTAGGAGCTCTATTAATAGAGCAGCTGTGCCACAAGTGACACAGAGGGAAGAGAAGCCCCCACTCAGCAGTGCTGAGGGAGCTGGGAGCTGCCTGAAGGCCTGGGAGGCTCTGCTGAGTGTTCTGTGCACAATTCTGTGCACACTGACATTCCTGGGCAGGTGCTCCCAAACCCAGCTCCTGGCAGCTCCAACATTTCCTGTTCTGTTGAAGGCAAGTTCTCTACTCTGCTGCCTTTCAGAATTCCCAAACACCACATCCTGTAGTTCCCTGCATTTGGAACTAGTCCTGGCAATCTAAATTTGATTTGTCTTCTGTGCTTCTCTTTAATTGTGCCATTTTCATAAAAATTTTTAGAGGATTCCACAACCTTTCCCCCAAGGTACAGCAGCTAATTTAGAGTCCATCCCTGTGTCCATACAGTTATAAGTATTTTCTTCCCCCTCTGGATTATTATGAATCAGGTTAATTTCTTCTGCTATTGACATGTCCTGTGACAAAGTAAAAGCTGTAAAAACTCCTCCCTTGCACTTAACCTCAGTTCAATGTGTAAAGAACTTCCCAACATCTTTGAACATCACCCTTATTGCAAAATAACAGCGAGATTTGGGATCACCATGGTGACTGAGTGGGTGTTATTTTTGTTCTTTAACAATACATTAAAGAGTTGCAGGCAATTCCATGAGTAGTAGTAGAACATGAGCACTGTGGAGACCCAAGAAGAGGAAGCAGCTCACTCTGGTGCTCTGAGATATAAATAGAGCAGCAGAGCTAAAAATGCTCCAGGTTTGTATTGTCTTGGCTTGAAGCTCTGCACTGGAGCTCGTGACAGCAAGATGTTCACCTACAGAAAACCTGAATATTCCTTATGAATTCTGAGGCTGGTGGGTGCTCAGGCACTGCTGGGCTCCAGGTTTGTTCATTTGATATCTCTGCTTTGGGGTACAAAGTGGTTCTGCCCCAGGCTGACCATTAACCTCAGAGGGAGCCCCTGCCTGGCCTGGGTTGGTGGTGTGCTGGGGCTGCAGCAAAGATCCACAGCGTTCATATTCTGATTAGAGTGTAAGCTTTTAATTTTTCAGAATTTTAATTGACTGGATGGCATTAAAAAAAAAAAAAAAGATAAATGGATGCTGACCTCTGTGACTGCCCTTCAAATCCTGTGTGTGTCCAAAATCCTGTCTTTAAAAACAAAAAAAATCCAATATAACTGTACAAGGTCAATCACTCTGACATCACTGCCGTGCAGCCCATGCCCTGCTGCTCAGAGCATTGCCTGGGGGTGCCAGGCTGGAGGAAATCTGGGACAAATCCAGAATATTCCTGACCTGACTGCATCTTCTTTCCCCTGGTCAGGAGGTGGAACCTCACAGGTCACTCATTTTTGATTGGCATTTTCTTCCACCATTCTTTTTCCATTTTCTCTAATATTTGAATTTATTGTACAAGCAGAATTTTAATGAGAATTCCCTTCAGTGAAGAACTGGAGTTGATGCTTAACCAGGTGAATCCTCCAATTTGAGGACAATTAAATGAAGACTAAAAGCTGTGAATAGTAAAACTTTCAGACCTTAAGTAACAGGATTCAGTTTGTTTTTCTTTCTGTTCATAAATAATCCATCCAAAATTCATTATTCCCCTCAGTGAGAAAATAGTCAGAATGTTTTCATGGCACTGACTGGATTTGTTCTTTTGGGTTTCCAGGCAGTCCCTTCCTGAAGATGCAGGGAGTTATTTCAATGCAGAGACAGGAATCCTGGAGGCCCCAGTGACAATCCTGATCGTGGACAAGGTCAGGGATTTTTGTGATGCTGATTATCAGACTGACAATTTATGTAAATTATTTTAGTGAATTTTCACTTAATGATACCTAATTTTAGATTAGTTCTTTACTAATTGAGGCTCTGTGGTAATAGTTAAAGATGCTTAAAGTGCTGATATAGATTTGATCATTTTTCTTGTCTCGTATTTGCAATCTAGGAAGTTTAATCCTTTCTCCTCAGTACTGATCTCATGTAACTGTCAAGGAACAGAGTAACTTTTTCTTGCACTTTTCCTTTTGGATGACATTTCATTTAAATCCTGTCCTCACAACCCACAGATGGAGGTTTTTATCCTGTTCTCTTGCATTTGTTTCAGGCTAAAAAAGTGAATTTTACTGTCCATGCCATTGTTACTACTTCTGATTTGGAAATCAGCCCAGCACAGATCAGCTTTGGGTACTGCACGATCTACGAAGCTGTGCAGGCAAATGTCACCCTAACAAACAAATCCATCTTGCCACAGGAGTTTGGATTTGTGGGACTGCCAGAGGTATGGACTGATCCCACACACACCCCCTCTGCTGTCAAAATAGATTTCAGTGTCATGGGAACGTGTTCAGTGTGAGTGTAAATAAATCATGACTGGTTCTTGCATGGGAATCCTGCTGGAGCTCTGTCCTGCAGTGTGTGACTCTCCCTCTGCATTTCCCACACAGTGCAAATCCCTGTGAGGAGATTTTCCTGTTCCTCACCTTCTCCTGTCAGAATTCCTGGGTTTTTACACCAAGAGATCTCCTAAAAGAACACCTGGGACACTTTTACCCCTAAATAAAACAGGCTTGGGGCTGTGGCTGTGGAATGTGCCCACTTTGCACCAAATGCCCAAAGGCTTCCCTTTAAAACACTCCTTGGAACCATCCCAAGCCATGCCTGGGCACTTTCCGAGTGTTAGAAGTTGATGTGGAAGCACAAATTTAATCACAGGAGCTGCTGGGTTCATGTGGGCTGGGTCTCTGAGTAATTTTTTGGAGAAAATTTGTTCTTCAAGCTCCATAGAGCAGGGTGAGGTGATCACAGTGTGAAATGTTGGGCATGTTGGCATCAGAGCTGGAGGACCCTGGCAGTTCACTGGGCATTGTCCTGTTCTCAGCTGCCTTAGGGATTAAAGTCAAGGAGTAGCTGAAAGGAATTGTTAACTTGAGCTTCAGGAAAGCTTTACTCCCCAGGATGTGTTTCCTGAGGAGCCTGAAGTGTGCTGGGGACACTTTCTAGAACCATCTTCAGCTCCAGCACAAAGCACTGCCCAGCTGTGGCTGTGGAACTGCTCCTGCCCCTGCCCCACACAGGAATCAGCCCTCAAAGGCTCAGGGCACCTGCTGCCATTTTCACCATATTTCATTCCGTTTTCTATGAAAAGTAAATAAACATTAGAGCAAGGTGATTTCCACAGGTGGGAAGAAGCTGGGGAAGGAATTCTCCTGAAATCTCAGTTAATGGATTTAATGCCTTTTGAGTTACTTTGAGATGAGAAATCTGCCCCTCAGACTCTGGGCACTGACTCAGACAAAAACTTCTCCCTGGAAGGTTTCTCTTTTCCTGACAGTTCCACATTTAATAACAATTTTTTTTAGATCTTGCTAATATTATCTTATTTTAATTTATTAGTAAACTGATAAATTAATTTATAATTTCTTATCCTGCCATTTTGAAGTTTGTTGAAGTTCAACCCAACGATGGATTTGGAATTATTCTTCCCCTGGAAAGCCTGACACTGGACATAATCTTTAAAGCCACCAAGGCAAAAGAGTACAGCTTTGAGCTCACCTGCAGGACAGAGATCAACAGGTGTGTTCATGGATGGACAGCAGGGAAGCTAAAATCTGAATTTCACTGCTATCCCAGCTCAGAGATTGAATCCCTGCCTGCCCTGGGGAGGCGAGGCTGGATCAGCACCTGGGGCAGGTGGGAATTCTCAGTTGCAGAAGTTGCTCAGTTCCTCTTGGTTTCATCCTTGCTTTTCACATCTGCCTTCACTGAGGTGACTTTTCCCACCCCTCCTGAAGTTTCTCCTTGTCCCACACCAAAGCTCCAGCCCCTCAACCTGCAGTGCTCTGCTGCTTTTTCAGCACAATTACTGAAGGAATTCTTTTTTGTAAAAATGCTCTGTGCTTTAAGCCATTGCTACTGCAATAATGATGGCATAAACTTTGATTTGACTGGATGTATTTCCAGAAGTTCACAGAGGAAGAATTCAAGCAGGGACTCTGGCCAATTGTGCATTAAAAATAGATAGTATTATTGTTCATCTTTAGGCAAAATTCCCATTGCAAGCTTGAAATTCTGCTTAAATAGGGACTACAGGATTAGCTCCCTATTTTCCGGGCTGATTAAGACACTATTTTATGCTGAGACAATTTATCATGTGTTTATTTTTAGACAATTCAAGCTGTCATGCAAAGCAGTTGGAGTCCACCCACCTCTTGAATTGTCTCATTCCTTGGTTCAGTTTGCTGCTACAGCCCTGAACTCGGAGTCTTCAGCCACGGTGGATGTGCTGAGCTCCCACCCTGTGCCACGGACGGGCACGGGCAGCCCTGGCCCAGCTGGCCCCGCTTCCTTTGAGTTCCACGTGCCCCAGGAGTGCCCTGTGGGCATCGCTCCCTCTGTGGGAACTGTGCTGCCCGGGCAGGTAAATGCACTTTCGGTGTTGGCTGTTGTGCCAAGGCTTTGATCATTGCATCCTCACAAAGCTGTCGCTTGTAAACACAGCTCCAAACAGCAGTTGTTGTTGGAATAGCTGGAATGTTTTGTATTGTTTCAAAGAATGTTTTAAATCAGACGGGAGGGCTGAGCACCAAATCTGGCTAATGCCTTATGGGAGTGTGTGGTGGATGTGACAGGGGTCCCAGGACCAGGGAGGAGAGGAGAATGTTGACTCCATGTTTCAGAAGGCTTGATTTATTATTTTATGATATATATATATATAATATTAAAAATATACTGAAGAAATAGAAGAAAAGATTTCATCAGAAAGCTAGCTAAGAATAGAAAAAGAATGATAACAAAGACTTGTGACTGACCAGACAGTCCAAGACAGCTGGACTGTGATTGGCCATTAATTAGAAACAACCACATGAGACCAATCACAGATGCACCTGTTGCATTCCACAGCAGCAGATAATCATTGTTTACATGTTGTTTCTGAGGCCTCTTGGCTTCTCAGGAGAAAAAATCCTAAAAAAAAAAGGATTTTTCATAAAATATATCTGTGACAGGAGTGTTGTCACTGTGATTTATGTGGAGAATGTTTAAATATCAAAAGTATTGCCCATGTAAACCCAGCCCACTGCAACATCCTGGACATCCAAGAGAGCAGCAGGTGCCCTTACCCTGAGGCTGCTGGGGCTCCCTCTGAGCAGGGGTGAACTGGGGGTGAACTGGGGGTGCTCCTGTGGGGCTCTGCAGGTGCCTGGGGCTGAGCTGTGCCCTCACTCCTTCTGAGAATCACTCCTCCTCCTCCTCACTCCTTCTCGGGATCCCTGCTGCTCACAGTGACCCCCAGATGTGTCAGAAAGTCTCTTTTCCCAGCCCAGTGGTTGAAGAAGGAGTCAAAACTCTTTATTTCTCACTCTCAAGGTTGTTTATTGTTTCTTATCTCTAAAATTCTTTCTCCTGACCTGCCAAGGTCCACTCAGCAGGTCAGACAGAGGCACACTGGTGTTATCATTCTATACTAAAATCTACAGGTACATTATTTACCATAACTTCCCAATACCCATCACCTATGTTAGTCAGTGAGCTTCTACTCTAAACCAACCCAAAAATGCCACCATCACCCAGAAGATGGAGGCCAAGAAGAAGAAGGAGAAAGGCTGGACACACCCAGATTCCTCCATTGTGCCCCCTGAACCCCCATGATAAAAACCCCAAAAATCTGTTTTTCACCCTGTGATAAATTCACTATCATCCTACTTAAACTTTCATGGCTTGTAATTCTAAGGTTGTAATTCTAATTCTAAGGTTGGTGATTGTTTTTTCCAAGGGCTCAATCACAGTCACAGGGCTCTGGGGCTCTGTGCCAGGGTCTCTGAGCCCCCTGGGCAGGGTCTGGAGCCCTGCAGGGCAGCCAGAGGCATTTCCTGGGCTCCAGCCCCTCCTGTGTGTGCTCTCCATGCCAGAAAAGCTCCGTCCGAGTGTCCTTCAGGCCGGCGCTGCCCGAGCAGCTCGTCAGGGAGGAGGCAGCGCGGAGGCTCAGCACAGCAGCTGTGCCACAGGCAGCAGCACAAGTAAGGAATGCTAAGAACAGCACATGCTGCTGGTCTGCCACTTCCAGAGATTTGTTGCTCTGGATGGTATTTTTATCATAAAATTATTTGCATATTAATGAAGCCCAAGCTTGTGGTCCATGGGGGACCTGCCCATGAAGGGTGAGGGATGCATCATGTGTGCACTCAGTGTGTGGCCTGTTCACTGAGCAATCATTTAATTTTGTGCTCACAATTATTCCTAGAGGGTTTTATTGGCAACTGAAATACTCTTAAAAAAAAAAGAAAAGAAAATAAAAAGCTTCTAAACTTGCTGAAGATTTACAGCATCCATGGAATTTATATGCAACCCCTAGTTCAGTTATGTGAGCAGCAGTGGTTGTCTTGGATTGGGAGATAAACAGGTAAAATTCCCATGAGAGACTCATCTGCTCCAAGAGGAGACCTCTTACTCTAAGAGGGAGTAAAATATGTCCATTTCAACCCAATTTTTAGACTTTATACTTTTGGAAATTTGTCTGTAGTAGCTACTGTGTGTGTGGGTACACACAGTACCCATCATCCTGCTGTCCCCTGTCCCCTGCTCTGTGTCACCTCCTTGCTCTGTGTCTTTGCTCACTCCTCTCTTGCTCAGATTCCCAGTGATCCCCCTCAGTCTCCAGTGGGCAAAAAGAAGAAAGATTCAAAGAAAGAACAAAAAGAACGAAATAAATCGAGTGTTTCCGTCTCCAGAGGAAGGGCTGGAAGCAGGAAAAGCCTGGCTTCTGTACATAGCCCTGAAGAGCCAAAACCAGAAGAGTTAAAGCCTGAGTAAGTCAACAGAAGCATCTTGTACTACACAGACAGCATTCTCTTTAGAAGTAGTTTAATAAATCTACTAAAACTGTAGGTAGACAAGAAAGCAAACTGGAGAGGGAACAGCTTCAGCTGTGTTGCAGAGGCTGTTTCCAAAATTAGTGCTGCTTGTGAGCCACACAGCTGTACCCTCTCATGTGAGGCAAAGAATCCCTTTATGCATCAGAAGGATTGAAGACTTCAAAGAATCTGTCAGGGAGCAGGAGCTGGGGCTGTGCGGGGGTGGGGCTGAGCCAACTCGGGTTTATGGAAGGGGCAACAGCAAAGCTCAGCTTGGGCACCAACAGAAACCCCTCAGAGAAACCTCTGTGAGCACATCTACAGAGGCAGCTGATGGCCCAAACCCATGGCTGAGAGGAATTTCTGTTTTTAATTAGAGGGCTTACACAGTCCAGCACATTAGTCATGGTCAGCATCAGTGCTGGCAGGGAAATGCTGCTGGAAATGTGCATGTGAGCCCTCCCTGTGCAGTGTGAGCACCTCAAACAGCATTGCTGCCTGCAGCCTGGGACACTCACATGCAAACTCTGATCCTTGAGGGCCCCTCTAGAGCAGGAGATTCAGCTTTCAGAGGCACACTTCTGCCCAGGCTCAGGAATTTGGAAGGATTTACAAGTAAATACATACTGAAGCAACAGGCACTTGGCTGTGCTGGATGTTTTGACATCTTTTACTACAATTCCATGTTCATTGCAATCCATTAATTATAATTTTTAAACACTTTCAGCAGAGATTGTGAAAAAATTCCCTATTTTAGAAGTATTGCCTACAGACTGCATTAGAGGAATGTGATCCTGTGTGTTTACATGTCATTGAGATGTAGAAGTACTGGAAGACACTGAAATACTTGAAGTATTCAACCAAAGAAAATTGTATGGAGGTTTTTGCAATCTTTGGTGTAACATTTGTTATCTGGGTTCTTCATTTTTATTCTCTTGTAGGGTGGGTCCATTACTGACAGTCATTTAATTTCACTGTTACATTCCATTTTGAATGTGTGACTAAGAAACAATAATCACAAATAGCTCAGCAGATATTTATTTGATGTTTTTTTGCTCTCTCACTCACTGAGATAATTCCTATTCCTGGATTCTCTAGTTCTGATGCTTATAGGGCAGCCCAGGCTTTCCTGACGAGGAGTTTCAGAGGGAGTTTTAACAAATACATCATCCCATGCTCTGTTGCAAGTGGCCATGCCAGTGGAGAGGAGGGCTCTGGGAGCTTGACCTGCAGGTGGGTGCATGGGATAACCCAGAGATGGGAGGGGGAAATGGTGCCCTTGCTGATTTATTCATTTGGGGGAGAAATTTGTTTTCTGCTCTTAATTACTTCATAGCTCAGTGGTGGAAACTCATGCTCCCAGCCCACCAGTTGGATAAGAATCAAACACATGAATATCAAAGCAGCTGAAGGAATAATTGTGTGAAAACTTTGAGGCAGCTGTAGCTCAGGCACAGTCAGTCACCCAGCCCTGTGCTGGGCTGGCACACCCTGGGCAGGAGCAGATCCCTGGCAGTTGTTGGTGTGTCTGTGCTCCCAGAGCTCTGCCCTCTTATTCCCAGCTCTGCCCTCTTATTCCCAGCTCTGCCCTTTTATTCCCCAGCTGCCTTTGCTCTCTTGCAGCCCTCACAACACCTTGTACCTGGAGCTGCACTGCCCTGCTGTGGCCCCTCCTGTGCTGATCATGTCAGACTCTGGGATCAACACAGCCAATTTTGGGGATGTTGCTGTAGGTATGGAGTTTGAATTCTGCTTTGGAGTTGTTTCTCTCTGACAGTGAGTTCTTGCCAGCAGTTTTGCATTTTCAAAAGTCAGGATAGAAATTAGCCCTTAGTGGTATTTAGGTGGAAAATAAGGAGCCTCTGGCCACTGAGGCCCATGGAAGAGCAGATCTGATCCCCAAACAGGGACCTGGAAGCTCCAGAAGTGACTGGCCCAGTCTGAAAGCATTTTGGTGAGCTTTGAGTGGTGCCTTAGCCATAGGCCTGGGTTGATCTGGCTCAGGCAGGAGCAGGAGTGAGGGGGAGGAATGGGAGGGATGAGCATCCTCCCTTTGGGAAGTGTTTTCATTCCTTGCAGGCCACAGGATGATGAAGAGAATTACAGTAGAAAACATCTCCCCAGGGAAGCTGGAGGTATCCTTGTCTGAGCACTGAGCTCAGCCTTCAGCCTCTGCTTCATCACACTCTGCCTCTGCAGGAGGAGCTGCTGCACACCAAAGCACCAGCTCACCTTCTCTCTTGAGTTATTGACCTCTCAAAGGCTTTTAGATGCTTAGTTCAGACCTAAGCCATGGAAACAATATGTAGAATCTATTCTCATATCTTTTTTCTCAATCTTTATGAATGTTTTTCCTTGAGTTGCACTGTTTTAGCTGGGATTCTCAGTTCTGAATCCCAATGGCCCCTTCCTGTTGGTCAGAGCAGTTGGAACACTTGAGCCAGGTGAAAACAAACCCCTGATCATCTCTTTTTGTCCAAGTGAGGATAAATGGGTGAGTAAAAGATACAAGAGCAGTGAAGAGAGGAGAGACAAAGTTCCCTGTCCACCATTTGGATCTTGTCTCAGTTCTGGGGTGGTCCCTTGGGAGGGGTGGGGGTCCCTGAGCAGATGCACTAACCCAGGCACCCTCTGGGCAGTTCTTGGAAACTCTGGACATCCAGGTGGCACAGAGCAACCTGAGCCTCCCCCTGTGTGGGCACGGGGTGGTGCCCAGCACTGAGTGCTCCGTGGGAGAGGTGCTGGACATGGGATACGTCATGGCCAGGGACACCGTGACTGCCACAGTGCAGGTAAGGCCTCTGAGCTGGGCTGCAGAGCACAGCAGAGCTCCTGTCAGGAGGAACACAACACAAACTCCCCCCAGATTCTGTCCAAGTGTGTGTGTCAATAACCAAAGCCCAGAATTGATGCGGGGGGGTTGGTGTGGCACGTTGTGGGCAGCACTGATTGTGCCTCTGGTGGCACCTGGGGACACAGAGCTGCACTAATGCAGCAAAATAAATTCAGCCCCTTTGCAAACTGTGGATCTTACAGGCCTGAGAGCCAATTTCCTTCATGCAAATGCTGTTGTGTGAATGAATGTCCCCAGATAAAGAACACTTCCAGCATGACCCTGCTGTTCTCTGTGCAACTGGAGTCGCTCTCACCAACGCGGGACAGAGACCGGCAGAAAATCCCCTCCTTTCTCACATCCTCTCTGCAGAGAACAGAGATTGTTGGTAAATTTCTTTTATTCTTTGCTCTTTTTCCTCTGCTAAAGACTCAGGAGGTGGAAAGCAGCATCACTGTGTCCTCTTAGGTGCACACAACTGTCAGACCTGGGGCATCACAGCCCTGAAATTAAAGACTTCATTTTGCTCCCCAGTAGGAGCTGTAATAATTCTTTCAATATGGGGAGCTGTAAATGTATGCAGCCTGAGCAAATACCCACAAGTAAGGAGATATTGGTGTTTAAATCTAAATAAACCCACACAGTAATTGCACATTAAAGATTCCATTTAAAGATGTCCAGATCTGTAAAAACACGTCAGAATATCGGAAGGGTTGGTGATGCTCTTCAGTTCCTCTGGAGATTAATGCATCAAACTGATGGATGGATGGATTTATCTGGTGTTCCTAACACCCTGTTTTGCTGCAAAGCCATGTATCAGCTCTTATTTATTTGCTGTTCCAACAAAAATTAAATGGGTTTAAAATTTATGAAGAAGTAAAATGGAGCTGTCCTCCTTTCTTATCTGTATCCTCATTTTTATTTACCAGGAACACAGAACTATAATGGCTTCAGTGTGTTCAGGGTCTCTCCAACAGAAGGAAAAATCGAGGCTGGGATGAGCCAGGATCTTGTGGTTACCTTCAGTCCTGATCACGAAAGTCTCTACTACTCCGACCGTCTCAAGGTTCTGCTCTTTGGCAAGGTGAGACAATCAGGATTATGAGAACAATCTAAATATTAGATGAACTGATGTAGGGAGGAAAGGGCACGTTTGGGGCCCTCTGACATTTTTCAGGATTAGATATTCAGTTATGAATTAATAAAAACAGTGACGTGGGGTCCATGCCGTGGCACAGTCAGGAGGGGACGGAGCTGAGCACACTCCAGGGGGCTCCTGCAGGGAGCCTTTGATGGCAGAGCAGGGGCAGAGGGAGCTCCCCCTGCCCAGCAGGAGCCGCAGCGCCAGGGAGCCGCTCCTGCCGCCGCTCGGTGCCCGGTGCCCGCTGCGGAGCTGCCCGCCAGCCCCGGTGCCCGGTGCCCGCTGCGGAGCTGCCCGCCAGCCCCGGTGCCCGGTGCCCGCTGCGGAGCTGCCCGCCAGCCCCGGTGCCCGGTGCGGAGCTGCCCGCCAGCCCCGGTGCCCGGTGCCCGCTGCGGAGCTGCCCGCCAGCCCCGGCCGGATGCGCAGGTGGCCGCGCCGCGGGCAGCGCTGGGCACGGCCAGGACACCGAAAGTTGGTGCAGAGTGACCGCTAAAGCCCAGCAGCAGCACTGCAGAGGGCTGGGCTGAGCGAGGGTGGGATTGCAGCTGGGAACGCACGGCGGGACGAGCTGAGCCTGAACGGACACTTGACCCAGTTTGGCAACAGAAAGGTTTTGTCTCTTTTAGTGGTTTGTGTATAAATCGTTTGTGCAGTGCCCTCCTGAGGCACATTTCCCTGGTTGTTCAAACAGAAATGCCAGAATGGGCAAACCAGGGGAGGTGCAGAGCTCCTGCATTGGAGCCCAGGATCACTGGCACCGTGATGCCACCTCCGTTCGCTGGTGCTGCTGGCTGCGGTGCCAGCGCCGTGCAGGGCACAGAGCTGTCCCCCGCAGCCAGGATTTGCTGTCTCACCCAGCACACAGCCCACGAGGTCCAGCTGAAGGGAGCAGCCCGGGATCACCTCATGTTTGTGGAGGGGGGAGAGCCCCTGGATGTGCCCGTGGAGTCCTTGGCTGTCACCCCGGCTGTGGCACCACAGGAAGCACTGGGAAAAGGTAAAGTGCCAGCACTGTTTGTTATGGACCAGGGAGGGATCAGACATGGGAATGTTCCTCTTTCTTTAAGAAAAAAGGAAATTTAAGGCAATTTTTCCAGAATCAGAAAAAATAAGCATTATGTTACAGCATATATCCATAATACACAGAAATACCACAAAAGTTTCTCTTAAGGAAAGTTTTTCTCTTCATTTGAATGCAGTTTTGTCTTAATGATGATCTTCTACCTCTGCAGCTTCTTTGAAAAAATGATTATAATGTAATACTACAGTGAAGAATTGAGATGCATTTGCTTTCTGCCACTTCTCTGAGGTGTATTAAATGTTTAAGAAATTATTTCATATATAATCACATATCCTGGATCCTCCTGTTTGTCCTGTTATGAAACTTCAGGGGGTTTGAAGTTACTCTTCCTTAATTTCATGGGACAGGATGCAAACAGCTCCTGACTCCTGAGCTGTAAATAAGTCCAGGCACACACACATAAGTAGGAATAAAGCACACAGAGCTGTGTGCCATGGGCTAGAAAACCAGCCTGGAACTTGATAAACAAGTAATAATTGCACTTTGCAATTGCAAATTATCCAAACCTTCCTTTTCTTTAATTCCTCACTAACTCTGTGAAAGGATCTCTTTGTCTGTGCCAGCTCCTGGGACACCACATCACTTTGTTTTGAACCTGCTGCAGTTTCTGTTGGTTCCCAAAGGCCAAAGGCTCCGTTTGCCTGTCTCAGAGCTGACCTGCTTGCTGTTTGTTCAGGGCCACAAGAAGCAGTGAGATCCCTTCTCCTGCTCCTGGAGTTTGTGGAGGGCTCAGCAGAGCCAGCCAGGGCAGAGATCACCGTGGGGGCCATTCAAAGTCCTCAGATGGCAGCCAGGAAGGTGAGGGAAATAAAACCTGCAGGTTTGTGCCAGGAGCTGGGTGGGATCCTGACAGTGTGCAAAGGGCTGCTCCTTCCTTCTCTCCAAAATTCAGAAACTCAAAAATTAAAAAAAAGCAGCTTTCAGAGTTTCTAATGAATTTGATATTATAAAAGCACATTGTTTGTAAGGCTTATTTTTCAGGGGCTACTATAAGGAATTAGCATGATCATACTAAGTCAGCAACAAATGGAATTTGTGTGTCCGTGCCAGAGCGTGGAGTTCAGCCTGGACAGCGGCCCCGAGCTGCGGCGGGCGGGCTTCGAGCTGGACGGAGCCAAGGGAGCGCTGGAGCGCGGGCAGCTCAGGCGCATCGGCGTCTCGTGGGTGCCACCTGCCGACCTGCAGGTGAGCCCGCGGCACCGCTGTGGCACACGGGGCTCCGGAGGGTGGCACACAACGTTCCTGGGGGGATGTCGCACAGGGCTCCTGTTGGGGTGTGGCACAAAGCTCCCGGTGCATGCCCCATTTCCCTTCTACTGCCCGGTATCTGCTACTTCTGCCTTGTACAGTTGGATGTGATGTCCCAGCAGCTCCATGGGGCCGTGGTTGCCTTGATTCACCTCCTCGGGCATTCATGGGGCATGGGGGCATTGAGTCCCCGTGTGTGGGATGGCACAATGAGTAGCTGGTTCCAAAATTAAAAGATTTCTGCCATCACAGCAGGAAGAGGCAGCAGAGTTCCTGGCAGGGTGAATCCAGCCTGCATCCTGCCCCTTGGTAACCCTGCTCTTGCTCAACCCTGAGCACTCACTGGGGGCTGACAGGATTTCCTTCCAGCCCTCCCTGGGAGCTCTGGGCTTGCTGCTGTGCCCGGCTGCCATGGCAGTGACGTGGGGACAGTCTCTGTGGGGACACGGGGCTGAGTCACTGGCACACCTCACTGGCTGCTGCATGAGCATCACCTGGGGACAGAGAGGAGCCAGCACAGTGGCTGTAGCTGTCACCTGTAGCTATACCTGGTACCTGAACACTGAGATGTGAAACACAGAGCTCAGAAGGTGATCAGCCCGTGTCTCCTGTGTCCACAAGACCAGGCTGGTTTCTGTGTGGTTCTCTCTGCAGACCAGTGACCCCCCTCTGGTGTCAGCCCTGCTGACTGTGAAAGGGGACATCACAGAATGCTACCGAGTCCTGCTCATGGCCAGAGTGGTGTCTGCAGCTGCTCCCACTGCCTGAGGCGTCAGGCAAATGGAAGAAGATGGAGGTTCCATTCCTGGGAGGTCTCTGCTGGAACATGGGAGGATTTTGAGGTTGTTGCAAATTAGTGAGGGCAGCAGGGACATGGGAAGGAAGGGCCATGTAACATTTCTGCTGTTTCACCCAAAGTTCTCTGTGAACTCCGGTGTCAGTAGCTTAATTTTCCAGCTGACTCTGTGACAATAATCTTGTGTTAGAGGGAAGAATTCCTGAGGGCCCCCAGCAGCTACAGCTGCTGTTAATCCCAAGTCTCCCAAAGTCATCCCACCAGGAGGAATATCTGCTTTACATCCACATCAGTGAGTTTCTATCTTTATCCAATTTCAGATGCTTTTTGTAGGATTTGGAAAGGCCTTGACTTTTTCTAAGACCAGAATAAAGTTTCTTATTCAAGCCTCCTCCAAATCATTTGGGGAGTCACTTTTACAATGTTCAGTCAAACGTGCCTGGTAACAGGAGGTCAAGGGGGAACATTCCTGTGCTGTTCCTGGATATGGGCAGACACTTGCCAGACATCCTGGCTGTCCAGGAACTTTGTATTTCTGTATTTGCCTTCTGCTGAATTCTGGGTGAGAGCAGAATCCTGCTGTTCTGGGGAAGCCAGAGTGCCCTGCAGGTGCAGCTTCTGTCAGGAAGCAGAGCTGGAGGATGGAGGGAGCAGGAAGGCAGCAGCCATCAGACACAGGATAATCCTGTGCATCTCTTATCACACCCTTCCTGAGTCACAGGCAGTCTGTGGCAAAGTTCCCTCCCCAGCACTCCGAGGGCGTGCTGCCCTTTGGCCCTGGCTGTCAGATCCCTGACTCAGATGATGCAATCAGAAAATAGAAACGTTATTTGTAATTATCCCTGTGGTAACGAGGAACCAGCAGGGGAGCAATTGTCACAAGGAACATTTAAACCAGGCTCCCCCTCTGACAGAGGAGGTTTGTGGGGGTGAAGAGGGGGTTCCTTGTTTTTCCAGCCAGGGTTTGATCCATTGAGATGTGTTCTCATTTAATAATGGCTCGAGTGCCCGTGGAGTCACTTAACTCCTCAGTCTAAAGACTGCAGATGCTGAAGCAGCCCCAGTGTCCTGGGCTGGCAGCACTGGGGGTGGCAGTGCCAGCCAGGGACAGCTCTGCCTTCCTTGGAGGCCCTGGGTGCTGCTGCTGGCACAGCTGGGCCTGAGCTGGGCACAAAGGGCTCTGTGTGCTGCCTCCCCTGCAGCCCCAGAAGGGTGAGCGAATGCCACCACAGGCACTGCCAGCCCTGCTCACAGCACTGCCACCCCACAGCCACAGCGGGCAAGGAAGGGCACAGCCTGTGGGACTGGAGGAGCTACTTCAGGCACTGCATTTGTGGGCATCCACTGTGTGAGGATCCTTCAGATTTCACTCCTGGAAACCAAAAAGGGATGGCTGACAACAAATCAGACTCCAGACTCTGGTTATGATAACCATACAGAGTGCTGAAAATAAGTGTAACATTTACCAGGAAACAACACCCCTGTCTTAGCAATCTTCCACTTCACAGAGGTCAGGTCCTGAGAAAAAGCATCCAGAGGATGAAAAGAAGCAAAAAATTAAAGAATGATGTGAAGACAGTGACCCTGGTGCCCTCACAGGGCTGGGCTGGGTAAGGAGCAGCTGCCACCAAGCAGCTGGTACCCAGGGGCGAGCAGGGATGTCACCCACTGTACCTGCATTCCTGGGACTGGAGAACTTGGATCAATATTTTCACAGGCCTGAAGTGAACAGAAGGTTCTGGGTTTCTTTGGTCAAAGTCTCCTCGTTTAAAATTCAGGATGTGTTTGTTGTCTCGGGGGAGGTTGGACCAGGATAACTGGAACAGGTGGTTATTTCTGGAGGACTGAAAATAAAGTAAACTCTCCCTGTAAACTCCAGCTGACGTTCTGTAAAGCACTTATGGAAATCTGAACAGGTTTTAGTCCCTTTCGTAAGAGAAAACCTGGTATTTTAACTTGTCCTTGAAAGTGATCATTCTTGGGAGCACAATGGCTGCTCAGGATTGGGGTTCCCTCTCCTGGATTTCTTTGTTCTTTGGGGACACAGAGGGTGAAGTGCCAGCTCTCACATGGGGCAGCGCTCAGCAATGAGACACAGGCTGATGTGAAAGGGAAAACAAATTGTCTGATGTGGAAAAGCCGAGCCATTGGAATGTGAGCAGACTGTGCTGCCTCACCTGGGACACCACTGCAGTTACTGTGTCTGCAAAATGTAACCCTGGATGTGCAAAATGTGTCTGCAAAGTGTAACCCTGGGTGTTTCACTGCCATTCCATTGAGGTACCACAGTAGAGTCATCATGATGCAAACCTGCAATGGTCAGAGATTCACACCTTCAGTTTACTGAAAATGTAGGAATTCTGTGAGGATGCTCCTGCCCACACAATTCCCATGTACAATGTGTGTTATGTGCAACAGCTTCTTGATATTTTTCCAGTGAACAGAAAATTGACTGGGACAGCTGAAGATGGAAACAATTCCCTGGTAACTCAGGCCCATGGAGCTGATCCAGGAGTAGTGAGTGGCTCTGCAGGGAATTCCCTGAGCACACAGAGAGTGCTGGTGTGTTCTCCTGGCGTGGATCAGTGCCAGTCCCAGTGCCCAGGAGAAGCTCAGCACAGCTCCTGCAAGTTCATCTCCTGGAAAGGCACCAGCCCTGTTCAATTTGTGCTTCCAGGGTGGGTTATCCACACTGGGCATTAAAGCTGCCAGGGGACTCTAGACATGGAACCTGGTGCTTCTGTTTCCATGTCACAGGACTCCAGTAGGAATGGAGCCGTTGTTGTGAGGGCAATATGGAAAATGTAACCTCAGAAGTATTTCTTCATTTCCTGGAAGCTGAAGTTTTCTGCTCCTCTAACTGCTCTTGTGACCATTCTGTATCAAAGTGAGTTTTGCAACTGTGACCACTCTTGGGTCCCTGGATACAAACTCGTGCTTCCAGATTTGGATCTAAAAGCAGACATGAACTTCATGGCACTGATGCAGTTCTGGTTTAATGAGCAATTCACACCCCCATGTATGATCTTATTAATGCTTAAGGGCAAACCCAGCTCATTTGTAAAGCAGAGTGAGAAAGCAAGCACTGGTGTCATTTATTAATTCATGTTCTTCTTCTCCAGAAGTGACTTCAGCTATTTCTCCACACGTATGAGCACAGGTTTCCCTAAATGAGCAATGGCCCCATGACCCTGAGCAGTGCTGGAGGAAAACACTGCAGTCACTTTGTCACATGCCATGGCTGAGCCTGGAAACAGCGGGCATCAGTTCTAGGGATCCAGAGCAGGGAACATCCCCTGGTGCTCCCCGGGCATTGTGTCCATTGGGGTCCCCATGGGGCGGCTGCCCCGGGACTGTGCTGGGCTGGCCCTGACGGGACCCCAGGGGCCACCAAAGCCACTCCAGCCCTGCCCTCTGCAGCTGGACAGGGAGAACAGCACAACAAAGGCTCATGGGTGGAGATGAGGAATTTCTACATTTGAAACGTTCGACACAGGGAAATAGCCTGGAGCACAGCAAGCCTAAAGAGCCGTCAGTACCTTTTCAGTCGTGTCCCATGTGCTTTAACAAGGCTGGGTTTACAAGGGGAAATTATCTGCTCTTCTAAACATTTATTTCTGACTCGTATATTTCATACCAGGTTTCTCATTCCTTTATTTCTCCTTCAAGTCCCTCTGACACAGCAGAGGCTCAGGGTGTGTTCAGGGGCTGCACATCAATGGGTTCTGGTTTGGGGAGAGCAACGAGTGCAGTCCCGAAGTGCTGCGGGGAAATCTCTGCAAGCGGAGCTCTGTCCTCTGTACCCCCTCCTGCCATCCCGGGCTGGGCAGGGACGGGGACAGGGGATGGGGCAGGGACAGGGGCAGGGGCAGGGGCAGGGGCAGGGGCAGGGGCAGGGGCAGGGAAAGGGATAGGGATAGGGACAGGGAGGGGACAGGGATGGGGCAGGGACAGGCACAGGGACAGGGGCAGGGGCAGGGGACAGGGACAGGGACAGGGGATGGGGCAGGGACATAGGGATAGGGATAATGGGGATAGGAACAGGGATAGGGATAGGGATAGGGATGGGGAAATAAGGGAAGGGATAGGGAGGGAAGGGATAGGGATGGGATAGGGATAGGGATAGGGAAGGGATAGGGAGATAGGGACAGGGCAGGGACAGGGGATGGGGCAGGGACAGGGACAGGGACAGGGACAGGGATAGGGCAGGGATAGGGACAGGACAGAACAGGGACAGAACAGGGCGGGCGCGGTGTAGGGGATAGGGCTGGGGCGGGGACAGGTGCAGAGACAGAGACAGGGAAGGGAAGGGATAGGGAACAGGGATAGGGTGGGCAGGGACTGGGCGGGACAGGGACAGGGACAGGGACAGGGACAGGGACAGGACAGGGGCTGGGGCTGGGGCTGGGGCTGGTGCAGGGATGGGGCTGGGCGGGCACAGGTGCACAGCCAGGGGCACTCGGGCTGTCCGGGCCGCGCTGCCCCGGCCCCTCCCGCGGGCGGGCGGATCAGTCGGGGCCGCGGGGCCCGGGGGGCGGCGCTGCCCGGTCCCGCCGTGCCCTGCCCGGGCTCTGCCCCCCCGGACGGCCCCGGTTATTTATTGCGCTGCCCAGCCCGGGCCGGCCCAGGGCTCGGTGTCCCCTTTCAGCGCCGGCCGCGTGTCCTTGAAGCAGCAGCGGTGGCTCCCGGGGCTCTCGGACGCTCGCCCCAGCCGGAGCCTCGGGGCACGGGCAGCAGCAGGGACCGGGAACCTCTCCTGTGGGCACCTGCTGGTCCAAGGCGGGCTGCCCCTCCCCGGGCACCGCTCTGCTCCGGGAACAACTGGGACAGCTCTGCCCGGTGAGTAACCACTGCCTGCTCCCGAACCTTCCCACCGGGACCAAGTGACATTCCCACAGCAGAACGGTGACTTGCTCATGGCCATCCCTTACAGCTTCTTTGCTTATCTCTAAGGCAGTCAGCGACTTTTAAATTCACTTGGCTGCCCCTGCTCTGTGGACTGAAGTTTTCTCCCAAGACGACTCCCAGGTGTCACTGGTGCCCAGTTTGCAGAGGCTGTGCTGTGGTCACAGCCACTGTTCTGGCACAGGAAATCCCACAGGAGGTTCAGCACACACAACCCTGCTGAAATGGCACAGGAGCTGTTCTCCTCCTTTGTGCTGCACCAGAGCTGAAAAAAGCCATTTCTGGCTGCACTGGAGCTATGGAAAAAATAACTTTAAAATATCTGGGAGACACAGGCAGTTGTCCAGACCAGCATTTTCAGACAGGCCTCTGGTATGAGGCACCCCATCTCAGTTACCTTTAAATAACACTGATTTGGTTTTTTGGGAATCCTGCACAAGCCATTCTCTCTCCCAAGCCAGAGTAAAGCACCGCTCAATAAAAACATTTATTGATTCAGAAGCATCTTTTACAGTGGGAGGGATTGTTTGCATGCTCTCATCTGGAGTAATGGTACAACCATGAAGAACAATCTAAGGTGGTTTTGCTCCATACTCTCACTGAGTGCTTTCCCTTTTCCACCCCAGGGAAGTGCATTCCCTGTCGTACATGCACTGTTTAATCAGTGAATCATCTGCCTTCCTTCACAGATGCCCTCAGAACATGTCTGATTGGACAAGTCTGTGGTATGTCTGGTAAGTTGGCTTTTAATCTTCCTAACCCAGAGCCCTTTGGAGGTTTTTATGAGCAGCCCTTGGAGCAGGGCAGTGGAAAGGCTTCTCTGAGGCAGGATCAGGGAAGGGTTTCTCTGTTTTCAGAGGAATGGACTGGACGAGGCCAGGGGAGATTGGGTGTCAGGTGGGGACCAGCATTCACCGAGGGCTGTGTCATCTTTCCCTTCTGAGTGCTCTGCAGTTGAACTCCAGGGCTTGTTTGTTCTTCCTAAATAGCCAGAGCCCTGCTGGCCATTGGCTGCTCCCACAGGGCAGCTCCAGCAGGGATTTGCTGGGCCCTGGCCCTGCCCCATCCCCGGCTCACTCCCTTCTATGGGACAGGGACAGGGACTGGCACCTCTGCGGGGCACAGAGCTGAGCACAACCTGCTGGGAGGGGCAAACTGGGACCAGAGAGAGGATTCCCAACAGGATTCATCTCCCACCTGGTACAGGTGCCTGACATTGTTTGCATGGCTGGCATTCTGTCCATACATTGGCTCTGAGCACACAGAGGGAGTTGATTCCTTCACCTCCTTCAGTCTGGAGCAGTTTTGGTTGATACACAGAGCTGTTTAAAAATACACAGTTACCAAAAATAGATTGAGAAGGCTTCTGAAAGCCTCCAGGAAAAGAGGGAGTTGGATTGAGAAACGGAGAGGTGGGCAGGTGGAGTTTTAGTGGAGAACCTGAAACACAGGTATATCAGTCTAGGTACATTGTAAATTGTTAAATTATAAACTTCCTTAAGCAATAGCTACAGATAGAATTGTGTTTTCAAGGCATAAATATAATTTAATATAATATCATTTCCATGCTCATTTATAAAGAGAGGCCCTAGACTTGTGAAAGTTCATGCTTGTGCTTCCCTCCAAGTACAAACCCTCTCTTGCTGTGGAAAGCAGAGCCATTCTCCCTGCACAGAAGTAGAAAATAACCCAAAATAGTGAATGTTTCAGCACCTGTGAGCCAGAAGGGGTTGTACTGCTGGGCAGTAATTCTTCAGCTCATGACTGAGTGTTTGTGATCCAACTTTCTAACCCAGGATCCAGCCCCCATTCAGAACTAAAGGAGGCTTGGCCTGTGTTCTGACCATGTTGAAATGATATTCTGGTTGAGAAGCAGTAAAACAGAAGCAGTGCACTGGAGGTTTTCCCCTCCCTGTTTCAGGCTGATCTTGCTGCTGGTGTTCCTGCTCCTGCTCTGCGGGGTCTCAGCGAGCTGTGTCAGGTTCTGCTGCAGGAAGAAAAGAATCCCAGTGGAGCCCTTCCCTCGGCACCCCTGCGACCTGGCCGTGATCGGCATTGACAGTGACAGCACTGCCCACAGCACAGTGACCTGTGAGTATCCCAGGAGTAACCTGCTCCTCACCCTGCGCTCCTCACCCTGCGCTCCTCGGCCTGAGCTCCTCAGCCTGCGCTCCTCACCCTGCGCTCCTCACCCTGCGCTCCTCACCCTGCGCTCCTCACCCTGAGCTCCTCACCCTGCGCTCCTCACCCTGCGCTCCTCACCCTGCGCTCCTCAGCCTGCGCTCCTCAGCCTGCGCTCCTCAGCCTGCGCTCCTCACCCTGCGCTCCTCAGCCTGAGCTCCTCACCCTGAGCTCCTCACCCTGAGCTCCTCACCCTGCGCTCCTCACCCTGCGCTCCTCACCCTGCGCTCCTCGGCCTGAGCTCCTCACCCTGCGCTCCTCAGCCTGCGCTCCTCAGCCTGAGCTCCTCACCCTGTGCCTGGGGCTCTGTCCAGCCCTGCAGGAACAGCAATTCCCAGTGAGCTCCCAGAACAATTCCAGCCCCACAGGGGTGGCACAAGAGGTGAAGGGAGGGATCAGGGTGACAGGGTGACACTGAAGATCAGGAGTGACTCTGTATGGACAGCTTTAGTATTCAGTGCATTCATTCTAAAAATACAAAAGTCTGTAATTTCCTGGTAAAAAGCAGGATTAGCCTTTCATTCATCAGTGTCCCATGCAGGTGTTTAATTTTTATTTGAAATTCTTTTTCTTCCCAGCATACAGCTCATGGCAGTACCCCCCAAGTGTCCAGATTCCCTTGGTGTTTGTGGATATGGATAAGAACACTGTGTCCCCTCCAGCTTACAGCCTCTATGCCATGGACCTGCCACCTTCCTATGATGAAGCTGTTCAAATGGGAAAGCAAGTGGCAAGGACAAACCAGAAACTTGATGACATCCCTGAACAGGTGACACCACGTGGGCTGAACCCCAGCCAGTCCCCACCTGACACAATCAGCAGAGATCCAGCAACACAGGCAAATTCAGAAGATTCAGAAGATGCCATGAAAGAACAGCCACAGGTCTGACTCAGTTCAGATGGGGAGCAAAGTAAGGAAGGACTGTAAGAGTTAAAGAAGACATGAAGAGTTTGGGTTTCTAAGTAGGTTATGATGGAAAGATATTTCTTCTCATGCCCTTGTAATGATCTGTCAGAAGAAATGTTTTCTGTGACTGCTCTAATCCCCTGGTAAAGCTTCTTCAAGGATATGAAATGAGGTAAAAGGGCAGCAGTTTAAAAATGCCTGTAAAAGTGGGACATGAATGAGTGTTCATCCTCTGATAAAAAATTGTTCCTTGTGTCCAGCAATAAAAAAGGTTAGGAGAGTTTTGCCGCCTTGGGAATCCACTCAGAGCAGCACAAACAGGAAGCTGTTGTACTGGAACTGAAGGGGAGTCCCACAAGTGACACTGAGCAGCCTCTGTGGTTTCTCTTCCTTTGGGAACACCGAGTGCCCAGGAAGCTGCTGAGGACAAAGAGCTGCTCGTGTTCCTCCAGGGGCAGGAAGATGCCAGGACAGGAGAGCATGGAGGGAAATGCTCTGTGTTGTTCCACAGCTGCACCAAGGGAATGAGGCAGATGAGACACAGACACTTCTGTGCTGCTGGTGGTCATGAGACCCCAAGGGATTGGTTTTGAGTTTCTATAAATCTTTCCATTTCTATTCTCAAGATGTGTTGCCTTGTGGGTGGTTCCCTTTGCTATTTCTTTTTTCCAGATAAAGTACACGTGAATTCCAAAGAGACACCTGCACACATGGTTCAGTATTATTGAAGTGTTTCAAATATTCATCAAATATTTCAAAGATGCCTTTATATTTTGTGATCTGCTCAGGTGTCAGGGTCTCAGGCAGCACAGGAAAGAGAAATCCCAGGTTCCTGGCAGCTTTTACCAGTTCAGCACATGGACAAGCTCAGGGATGAGCAGGGTGACACAAAACATGCCTGTGCTGAGCCACCCAGAGATACAAATACCACAGAACAGGCTGGGCAAAAGCTCAAAGAAAATATTCTTAGGGACGGTTCTTTGTGAAGTACTGATAGAGGGATAACTGCTGAGCATCATTTTAGAGCTGGGAGCTTGGAGCTGATTACAGCAGTGGCAGCCCAGACAAAAATATGGGCTCCAGAGGCAGGGTTTTAATGCCAGCCTTCTCCCTTGCTCTTCCATATTCCAAATGGTCCAAATTTTGTCCACTCCTGAGCAGTGATTTTCTTTGAATCCACTTCAGCAAGGTGCTAATCTGGCTGCTTTAGGAACATGAGCAATTGCCAGGGTGGCTCATGGCTCTGGGTAAGAGCACTCGCTGCTATTAGTGAATGTAGCATAAATTTAGGTGTCTGTCATTAACAGGCAGGAGAAGTGGTGGGCACAAAAGCCTGCACAGCTTTCAGAACACTGTTATTCTCTGACAACCATTACTGCAAGAACTGCCCTGGAAATGAGCACTAATGATTTAAAGATGAAGATCTCTGGCAGCCACAGGCCCAGGATGCTGCTGCAGAGTCATGTGTGAGCTGTCCATGAGTCTGGCTCCCCAGGGAAGGGTCAGTTCTATTTTTAACTTGCATGTAACTTACTATGAGGGTTGAGTGGTGCAACAAATCTGCTTCTCTTGTGTCTCCTCTCTGTCATCCTTCATTACATTTCTGCTGTTTTGTTCTTTCCTCTGCTTTCCTTATCTGTGTCAAGATGGAGGCTGGGCATAACCAGGGTAACTGTTTGGATGTGCCTGGAAGGGCAATGGATGCCCAGCTCTGGATGTCTCCAAGTCATAAACGCAGCAGATGTATTTTTATTTATTGAACTTTTCCACAGCTCTCAGAACGAAGCCTCTGCCCTTCCGAAGAAGGAATTAGTGCTGGAGGGAAATGGCTGAGCGCTCACTCACAAACAGACGGGAATGCAAAGCCAGGCGAGTGAGAGAACCGTGACTGACACAAGAGGGCAGTCCCTGCCTGCTCCTGTGCCTGCAGGGAAGGGACCGGGCTGGATGGAGCAGGGGAATCGCCAGGCTCCAAATCCCTGCCCTGGTGCTCGCTGTGCCCGCAGGGGAATCGCCGGGCTCCAAATCCCGGCCCTGGTGCTCGCTGTGCCTGCAGGGGAATCGCCAGGCTCCAAATCCTGCCCTGGTGCTCGCTGTGCCCGCAGGGGAATCGCCAGGCTCCAAATCCCTGCCCGGGTGCTCGCTGTGCCCGCAGGGGAATCGCCAGGCTCCAAATCCTGCCCTGGTGCTCGCTGTGCCCGCAGGGGAATCGCCAGGCTCCAAATCCCGGCCCTGGTGCTGTGCCCGCAGGGGAATCGCCAGGCTCCAAATCCTGCCCTGGTGCTCGCTGTGCCCGCAAGGGAATCGCCAGGCTCCAAATCCCTGCCCTGGTGCCCGCTGTGCCTGCAGGGGAATCGCCAGGCTCCAAATCCTGCCCTGGTGCTCGCTGTGCCCGCAGGAAGGGAGCGGGGCTGGATGGAGCAGAGCAGGGGAATCTCCAGGCTCCGATTCCCTGCCCTGCCCGTGGTGCCCTGGCAGCGCTGGCACGGGACCTGCCCGGCTGGCAGCTCCGTTCTCTTGGTCACAGGAGATGCAAAACCCCAGGAAAACCCCAAATGCCTGTGAGTTCCTAGGAATAGCGGCATAATCTGGTGGGAAAATCTCGTGGTTTGCCCAGGCTCTTGCCTTGTAACATGGGTCATTAATTCAGAAATTGTTAACAGCAGCTGCTGCCCCATCAGCCCTCAGGAACACGGATTTCCCTCTGCACACAAAAGCAGCTCAGTTTGCTGTGTCACCTTCAAAGTCAGGGAATTATTAAGGTCTTTCTTGAGACTGGCCTTCTCCAGGGTGGTGCCATGCTGGAGTCCTTGCAATGGAGGGTTGAGCAGATCCCTCATCACAGCTTCCCTTTCATGGAACAGGCAGAACTTCACATTTTTGGAACCTACAATTCTTTATCGCTTTGTTTGGAATTGTTCAGTGGGTTCAGAAGTTGTTAGCTGGGTGTGCAGAGTGGAAGCAGGGGAAGCAGGACATGATTGGGAATTTGTGATTCCAAAGCCTCACTTGCAGAAGAAAGCAGCTCTAAAAAGAACACCAGGGGCAGGTTGGTCCCACAGCAGGGCACAGGCTTGGCCTGATGCAGGATCTCAGAATTCTGATTTCTCACCATCACTGCATCTATTCAAGCCTGATTATATCCACACAAGCTTTGTGACATCTCTAAGGGAAAAGCCCCTCTCTGTAATTACCCAAAGTGCAGTTTTAATTGTGATTTCAGTTTGGCACTGTTCAGCATGCAATTTTTCTTCTCCCATTTGTTCAGAATGATCATTTTGTCAGTTATTTTCTGCTGTTCTTTGCTGGCTGTGTGAAAGAGCCTGTGCTGGGGAGAGATGGACTCTGAGGCCGAGCCTCCATCACTGTCTCTGCTCTCACACACGCACTCAGCACGAGCACTTGTGCTCAGAGAGAAAATGCAGCCATGGAAGTAAATTTTCTCAATAATTCATGGCCTTTATAGCCCAGAGCAAATTATACCTTGGCTCTGTCATGAAACTCAGGCTGCAAATCCCTTTATAGCCAAGCTCGTTAACAATATCAGTAAAGTGGTACCTCTGGATGCCTTTGATAATTGATGCATTATAATCTTTGGAGAGTGTTTAGTGGTAAACCTGCAGCACCCAGCCTGAGCCATCAGTGGGGTCTGGATAGAGGAAAAACATTTCTTTGTTTGCCTTGGAGCTGCCTTTGTGTGCCTCGAACAGCCCAGGTTTGGTTGCTTTGTTTTCTAACTCATTTTGTCTCCATCAGCTGCAGTTTTTTGAGGGAAAAGGATCACTGCTGCTGCCAGCATGGATGAGAGGGACACTGCAAAACTGCTCATTTATGGAACTGAACATCTCTGCCACAGCCACTCTTCACACTCCTGCTTCTGTTCCTCATCCTCTTTACCTCTTTCTTACACTCCCTAATTTGCTGCAGAGGTTCCTTCCTTCACCCACAATTAAAATTCAAACTGTGAGAGAAGCCTTGGAATCCTTCTCAGAGCAGATGATGAAAACAAAGTATCACAGGGGAATTGTGCTCTAAAAACTGGAGAAGACAATAAATGTTTTATGAAATTCTACATCCTAAGGTCAAACTCAATGCAAAAAAAAGGTTTAGGTGCAAACCCACATTGCTGGAAAAACATTTTGTTCTGGTCAGTCAAAATTTAGAATATAAAATGCCAGAATATAAAATGCTCTTTTTTATCTTACTGGAAGGAAAAAGGGGCCTGTAGAAAAGAATGCAGACTTTCAAATATATTTCAATTTTTTTAAAAATAACAAAGCTCACCTTGGACACTCCGTGAAAGGAGAAAATCAATTTCTATTTCAAACCTAGAAATGAATCTGCAAACTTGAATCTGTATTAAAGTGCTTAATTTTTACTCTTTTTCTTTTTTCCTG
Source organism: Zonotrichia leucophrys gambelii (assembly GCF_028769735.1). NCBI lineage: Eukaryota > Metazoa > Chordata > Aves > Passeriformes > Passerellidae > Zonotrichia > Zonotrichia leucophrys. The sequence continues at coordinate 2,103,091 of NC_088190.1, read as the reverse complement.
CTTTCCCAAGTAGCTCAAAAATGAAACAAAGGAGAAGAGCCTGATGATGAAAAAAATTGGTTTTTTTTCTTTCCATGCCAGGAGTTTATGGCATAACTACTTCCTCCAGCAAGTGAGGAAGTGCAGTCCCAAGGTCCAAGCACTGAGCTGGGGACCCACTTTGGTGACTTTTCTGCCACAGAAAAGTGGCACCTTCTCCTCCCCCTGACCCTGTCTGTGGAACGGGGACTCAGCTCTGCCTTTTCTTGCACAGGATCTGGAGGATGAATGCACCGAGCGTGGGCTGTGCTGTCACAGTGAAATACAGGCACAGTCAGAGCATGATGAACTTTGTGTGGGACATGAAGTGCAGGAAAAATCCTCCAATCCCACTCCCTCCCCCTCTTAAGGGGCGAATCTGGAGCAGGAACTCGGGCAAAGGGTGAGATTTAGAAACAGCCCCTGGACTTCAGGTGCCCCATGCCAGCATTCCCAACTGCGGGAGAGGCGAGGTTTGCTCGGCCCACGGGGCTGGAAAGGTTTCTGTCCCCAAACCCTCGCAGAGGGCCGGGCTGGGAGAAGCTGCTGTGCCCTCACGAAAGTCACCTGGAGGCAATGGAGCTGTGATCAGCCAGCAAAGCAGACGGCCATAAAAATAACCCAAATAACCACTCCGTGCGTGTTTGGAGAGTTTCCCCCGGCCTCGGCTGCGCTGCTGCTCCCAGCAGATGGGGGCAGTGAGCCGGAGCGGCCCGGGGAAGGTCGGCTGGGCAGCCTGCGAGGCCAACACACACAGCAATTACATTTACTGCCATCATTTGGAGGGAAAAACCGGGCTGTGGTTTTATTCCTTGCTTATTTCGCATATAGACTTTTCCACAGTACCTGCTGTAAAACACGGAAATTCAAATGGCTTGGGCATCTGGGAAATAAAAAATTGTATGTTGGGTTATTTTCTACTGTAATAATGAGGAAAAAAACGGTGATAATGAGTAGGGGTATCTCTCAATCAAGAAACATCCTGGAGTGGGACAGACTCCAGCTCTCCCACAGATATCCTGGGCATCCCGACAGGTTTCAATGTGTCTGCCTCTGTTTTCCATGGGTAAACAATTCCAGGATCAGAGGCTGGAAGGGACCTTTGGACATCCCCTGGTCCAGCCCCGCTGCTCCCTGGGCCCTGCCCACTGTGGCTCTCAATTCCCCAAGGATGCAGAACTCCGTGCCCCTCTGGGCAACCTGCTCTACTGTCTGACCCCCCTCACAGTGAAACCAGAGAATTTTGGACTGTTGGAGTGGAATTTCCTGGATTTGGGATTGTTCTTATTGCTTCTTACCGTGCAAGCTGGTGCCCAGGGAGAAAAGCCTGCCTGTGTGTTCTTTATCCTTTCCCCCAGGTGTTTGTACACATTTATAGATCCCTCCTGCACCACCTCATCCTGAGGCCAAAGACTCCCAGCTTGCTCATCCTCCCCTCACACGTCAGCCTCGATGCCTTAATCATCCAAATATTTAACTCCATCTTTTCTCCAGCTTGTCCAAATCACCCAGGAGTTTCCCCTGGATGCCAGTGTGATGTTTAAGGGGTTTCTGCTGCCCGTGCAAGGAGGAGCTGCAGAGAGCAGAGGGTGACGTCCCCGTGGGTGCTGCCCCTGTCCCTGTCCCTGTCCCTGTCCCTGTCCCTGCCCCTGTCCCTGTCCCTGTCCCTGTCCCTGTGTCCCTGTCCCTGTCCCTGTCCCTGTGTCTCTGTCCCTGCCCCTGTCCCTGTGTCCCTGTCCCCTGTCCCTGTCCCTGTCCCTGTCCCTGTCCCTGTGTCCCAGCCCCTGTCCCAGTCAGTGCCTGTCCCTGTCCCTGCCGCTGTCCCTGTGCCTGTGTCCCTGTCCCTGTCCCTGTCCCTGTCCCTGTCCCTGTCCCTGTCCCTGTCCCTGTGTCTCTGTCCCTGTCCCTGCCCCTGTCCCTGTCCCTGTCCCTGTGTCCCTGTCCCTGTCCCTGTCCCTGTCCCTGTCCCTGCCCCTGTCCCTGTGTCCCTGCCCCTGTCCCTGTCCCTGTCCAGTCCTGTCCCTGTCCCTGTCCTGTCCCAGTCCTGTCCCTGTCCCTGTGCCTGTGCCCCTGTCCCTGTCCCTGTGTCCCTGTCCCTGTCCCTGTCCCTGTCCCATGTCCCTGTCCCTGTCCCTGTCCCTGTCCCTGTCCCCTGTCCCTGTCCCTGTGTCCCTGTCCCTGTCCCTGTCCCTGTCCCTGTCCCTGTCCCTGTGCCCTGGCTGGCAGCGGTGCCCCCTGGGCACAGGGGACAGCAGGGCTGGCACTGCCATGGCACCAGCTCCCCCAGCAGGAGGGAGGCTGTGGCACCACGGCTGTGACACCTCCGTGGCCACCCCATTGCGGCCCCACGGGAAGGGAGAGCCAAGGTGAAATCACAGCGAGATCAATCTCCCCTCTCTCCCCTCGCTGCTCTGCACCAACTGTTTAATCAGAAAATAATGGATGAGCTGCTGGAACAGGGCAATAAATGCAACATTCCTCCTGCTTTGGGGTGGAGGGTGCTACAGCAATGCCCCTCCTGTGGGAGCCCAAGCTTTAGCAGCACAGGAAATTGCCTGGATTTAAAAAAGGAACACAAGGAATAATGCTTTTCCAGGCCAGAGAAGGAAGAGAGATTTCCCTTCCTTTCTCTAGTTTATCACATTGTCACCAACAACAAAACCATGTTTCATCAGAGCTTGGCCTTGCTCCCCCAGGTTTTAATCAAAGTGGTTATTGATGAAAAATCTGAAGGGAATTGCAGCTAGAGATGCTGCAAACCCACTGCTCAGTGCTGTGCCAGAATCATTGTCATGAACATTCAAAGTTTCTCGTTGATTCCCAACATATCCCACCATTTTAGGTACAAAACCTACACCCCAAAATCTCCAAGATTTAATCAATGTTCATTATACCAGGTAACACACATTAATGCAATTAGCACAACAAAATCAGGATAATTAGAGCATCTATGGCATTAGTTTGGTGACTTCTTCATCCATTTATAATTACAGATCATGAAAGTGCAAGTGTGTACACGTGTCCAATCAACTGATGGCTGTCACACACAGCCCTTCTCCTGTCCCCTCCCGTTTTTGTCATCAGGCCTGCTCCTTTTGGCTCCTTGGTGCCTCTCCCCTTTGTGCAGCCATTTACCCACGGATCTGTGGTTAATCCTGACACCCAAACTGGCTCCTCTGAGTCTGAACCAGCATTCAGAGAAATGAAACTAAAATAAAAGGAGTTTCTCATCCATCTGGAGATGGGGTGGGGGATGGAAGAGGCAATGCCAGGTCCAAAAATCAGTCAGATTGTTCTTTAGGAGCCCCAAACCACAGGTGTGGATGTGGAAAGGTCTTTCTTCAAATCTGCATGTCTGAGTTTGAGTGATTCACATCTAAAGCTGTGCCTGCACATTCTTGAATTCAGGGAAGGCTCCAGTAGAAAATCTCTGGCACAGGAAGTTCAGCTTCCTCTCCAGATTTCCTTCCTCCACCCCCTTCTATGCAGAACAGCAGGAACTCGCTCTGGCCTGGCCTGTGCAAACTCTCAGGAGGGCAGGGCTGGAGTTTGTGGCCAACACCTCCAGCCCAAGGGCTCAGGGCAGCCAGCACAGCCCAGCGGCTCTGGGGGACAGCACAGCCCCAAAATACCCCCAATGGCTGAGCTGGGTTTGGTACCTGCCCGTGAGGCTGCAGCCAGGCCCTCAGCAAACAGGACCCACGAGGGTGACACCCCCAGTGACACTGAAACCACCTCTGTCACAGACATTTTTTCATAAAAATCCTTTCTTTCACATTTGTCCATCTTCTGGGAAGCAGAGCCCCAGAAGAAGAATGTAAACAATTGTTATCAGCTGCTGTGAAATGCAGCAGGTGTCCCTGTGATTGGCTCATCTTCCATGTGTACCATTAAAGGCCAATCACAGGAGCAGCTCAGGGACAGATTCCCTGCACACAGAACTTTGTTATTTTTTCCTTCTATTCTATTCTTAGCTTAGCAGCTCTCTGCAACTTCTCTTCTTATTCTTTTTAGTCTAGTTATAATGTATTATATATCTTATATCAATAAATCAAGCCTTCTGATCAAGGAACAAGATTCTCGTCCTTCTCTCACCACAGTGCCCGTCTAAGGCCACTGCAACACACCTGCACAGCCAAACCCCTGCTGCTGACACCGAGCACCAACCAAAGGCAGAAATTCAGCCATCGTGGACCTTTGCTACAAGGACAAAGGAAGAAAATCTGTGGAAAAGGAGGTTAGGATCCAGTCAATGCCTAAATGATCACAAATTATAACAGGCTAATTCCACTTTCTAGATTTTTATCTAGGCTCTAGATACACTTAAACAGCACACTGGCATCCAGGGGAAACTCCTGGGTGATTTGGAGTGTCCTTTAAAAACAGATTTGGTGTCCTTCAAAAACAGCCTGCTAGACTTCAGGCCAAGGCTCAGGCAGTTCAATTGCCCAGTCTGAGCCTCAAACTAAGGCAGGAAAAACGTGACCAGCATCACACCTGGGAGCTGATGTGAAGTTTGCAGCCTGGGCAGCAGAAGGGGTTAAATCCCATCACTCACCTGCATTTTCATCCCAGCAAATAGAAAAGAGTTCTTGGGTTTCAGTCCCTCAAAGTGAGAGATTAATAAATAATAAATAGGAGCAGCATCAGTTACAAATGCCAAAGGGGGATGATGCCTCTGGATGCATTTCTGCTGACTGCTGCACATCAGGAAACCACAGAGTGCTTTTAGCTTTGACTCCAACATTCATTTTGGCACTGGAAAGAGGTTTTATTAAAAGTACTGAAAATGTCATTCATCTTTATTCCTATTACATTTGTTACAAGGATTTAAACCCCAATATGGAACTATAGGGAGAAGAAAAAATTGAGATTGACTCATCTGATCATAAAAATAAATGGAACTCTAAACATGTTTTAAATAGTAAGAAGTGCATTTGGGTATTATATTTCTAATACTGGAAGGTGGTACTGATATGAACTGTTTTTCATGGTTTGTTTTTTCTCTAAGGGGTTCTTTTTGAACCCCTTTATAAACTAAATTATTTGTAGGTATGCTGTGATGGTAGCCCATAATCCATAGGGGAAAAATAAATAAAAGGTGGAAATGTGAAGAATTGAAACCATTCCATTATTTTGAAATATTAAATTCAAAGGAAACAAAACTATTCTTTGAAGTACTCTAAGTAATCTAAGAGATTTGAAATCCTGCTGTAAGTCCATTTACTCAAAATTGTCTTTTTGCTTATTTCAGTTAATGCTGAATAGTACACTGATAATGCTGGGTCTTTTCTAGGATGTTCCCAAGCTGAGGTAAGAGGGGAATTTAAGTTACTTGCAGTCCTGGACTCCTAACCTGAAATCCAGATTTTCTGCTGCAAATGCAAAATTTACAAAAGAAATAAATTTTAAAAATTCTGCTGCAAATCCCTGCTGGCAGCAGTGTGGCAGAAATCCCAGCAGCCCAAAGGCCTTTGTGTGTTATGGGATTGGCACAACGGCCCCAGCAATGGAAGAGCTGAATTCCAGCTGTGCCACTTCCTGAGTGGAAATGTCTTTAATCAGGCATCACCTCTCAACACACAATAATCACCCACAAGTCGGTTTTATTCCAGGTCTGACACTGGATTGTTCAGTGAGGGAAAAGTTAAAGGTTTTTAGAGAACACTGGGTTTTTATGGGTTTTCTTCCTTGTTCATGATAATGTTATCATTAGGGAAAGGGGTTGGTTTATTTTACTTGAGTATCTATTTTTTAAGGTCTCTTTGCAACTTCTTAGTCCAGACTTGTTTGTGTTTTAAGGTTTATAAAAATATTTCCCATCAAAACTATTTCTTCAATAAATATTTTGGCTTGACTAGCAAAACTATACATGTAGAGGGGCTTATTTTTTTCCACTATATGTTATTGTCTTTGTATAAAAACTAAATTTCATGTGCTGTTTATTTACTAAAACCTCCATTCATTCAGCCTCTGACAATCCAAATGTGTTGGCTGTTTGTACTTTGTCAGCTCTCCTGAGCAGTGATAGAGAGATGTCACAATTTATGTATAAATTTTAGTTTTGCTGATTTGAAACATGAATTTTATAGGCATGTTCTCTGTAACAGGTCCTCCCAAGGAAGGGTTTCACAGAATTGCTGACAAATGGTTTGAGATTTGGGATATTTACTGTGACAGATCCCAGAGGTCACAGGAAAATTCTCTTTTTGTACATTTAGAATCCAGCCCAGCCCCTCACTCAAAGGACATGAGCAGAACTTGGCAGCAAGTTCTTTCATTCTGAGCAGCAACTGAATTGTTTTGCTTCTTTCCCAAATAAATACTTAATTTTGGAGTATGGGATGCAACCATCACTGAACCTACTCAATTTATTACCTATTGCATTCCATTAATGCCCACTGAACTCTCCAACCTTCCCTATGGCAATGAGGCTTTGTTTGACTTCCCAGGGATTCTCCAAGGCCAGTGGTGCTTGGAGAATCCCTGGCCATGAATATTTTTGTTTTACAGCTGCATTTTTGTTTTCTGCATTGTGGAATCTTGCAGGAATGGTTGGGAGCAGCTGCCTCAGGACACACAGCTCTGCCTTTCCCACTCTGCTCCTCCAGGGATGGAAGGATGGGATGGAAGCTCATGGGAGTCTGAAACACAGCAAGGTGAGCAAATTCCTTCTTGTCTTTGAAGGCATTTCAACCTTCACCACAAACCTGCTGTGTCTGACACCATGGAAAGTTCAGTAGCCAGGCTGAATTCTCAATGTGCATTCTGAACTCTCAGCAGCTCCTGGGTCCCAGTTGTTTTTCTGTTTGCTGCTCAATGAACCCCTTGAGGAAAGTCCCTTTAAATGGGGAATTTGAGGATTTAAATAGGGAAATATGAGGATTTAAATGGGGAAATATGAGGATTTAAATGGAGAAATATGAGGCTTTAAGTTTTTACTCAAACTGCCTGACCAGCCCTCACACAACCCAAGTGTTACCTACCCAAAGGAAGACCTGCATGTGTGCAATTAGTTGGGTGTGTTTATAGATTCTGTAAACTCACAATGCAGAATCTGATTTCTAGATGATTATTAGAATTCCTTTTGTTGCTATTAGATTATTTTCTAAGAGCAACAAAGGACTTTTAAAAGCCAAGCTACAGCTTGCAAGTTTAAAGGTACAGCAAAAATGCAAACTCATAATAAATACCTGAGTACCAAGGAAAACCAGAATAATCCCCAGCGCATGGAAAAGAGCTCTGATACATTTCTGATTCTAGAAAAAAACCACTCAAAGCTATTCTTTTGGCTCTCTCAAGATGGATTTGTTTAAATAGAATGAAAAAAAGGAGAATTGGTGTTTGCTAAGTGCATAAACATGCTCAGACCAACCTTGAGACACCTGTTCATGCTTTTAAGTTGGAATATGAAAAAAAAGTTCAGAACAGAGCAGTCCCAGCAGAGAAGTTTTGTGTTTTGTTGAACAAGTATCCACAGAGATTACAAAATTCTGTATTTGTGTCACTGTAGGATTGTGTCACAGTATAAACCAGGTGCTGACTGTGAGGAACAGCAGATCCAGGTTCAAGCAACCCCAACATTTCATCTCCCTTCTTTCCACAAAGTGCTGGGTGTTGGTGGTAAAGAATTTCACATCCCTCTGCATCAGCTTCCTGTGTCGAAGAACAGTATTTGTATTTCTTGGCTTTGGAAAATGCTACAAGTTCTGCCACACATAGGAACCAGGAATAAATTTGTATTATTGTTAAGTGACAGGTACCTGTGGCACTGATGCTTTTTAAATGGGTCACAAAGGAATAGGAGCAAGGTTTTTCCCTGGAAATGAAAGCACCTCCAGCCACAATTTGTGAGAAAACCAGATTAGAATTTGTAAGAAAACAGGACTAGAGATAATGCCTTTTTAAGGACATGGAGCCCAGCGTGTCCTGCTCCAATTCTGCCTCTGTTGAGGACAAAATATTCCCAGACAATCATATAAGAGACAAGATTACAACATTGTAACACCCCAGGAACACACCCAGGACAGCTCTGGCCCTTCACACTCTGCTCCTTGCCTTGCACAGCAATGGATTTTTCCAGAGGATTCTGAAGTGATTTCCAAAGTCTCTCACAATTCTGAATTAACTGTCCTTGACCCATCTCACACATAGCCCTCCCCAGGACTGGCATTCAGGAATCCCATGGCTGGCTCAGTTATAAACTCAGAGCATGGACTTTGCTGTTTGACACAGACTCCCAAACCAGCTCTCCTTACCTTAAAACCTTGTCAATTATATTCTCTGCAGACTAACACAGTTCTGCTAATTTTATGCCATGTTCTCAGAAGTGTTTAAAATAACTCTTTTGTTCCATAATAATAGGGAAACTGAAAGAAACTGTGAGAATGCAGAATGTAACTAAGGAGACTGAGCTACTCCTACTTTTTGCTCTGCCTGGCCCCACTGAGGATTTCTATTCAGTTTGCTTTTACTTATTTATTTTCTCTAATGAATGATCTTGATATTCTGCTACCTGGGTCCTTCCTCAGAAGGTAGCAGAGATGATTGTCATCCAATTGTTAAAGAAGTGGCAAATAACAGCAGGTTGGAACTGCTCTGAATTAGGTTTTAAAAAATAAAACAATAGTTATAAAAAAAGGAGTTCTGAATACTCAGGACTGAAGCACAGCTGAAGTTTAGACATTGTATAAGCTTCCTTTAATTTCGGTGCAATGTCAGGAGAAATGAGAGTTCTGCTTTTCTTTAGGGACCAAATGGAGAACTTCAAACCAATTGTCAATCACGTGAGTGTGTCCTTGGCTCTGCCCAGGGCTCCCAGAACGCTCTCAGCCAGCCCAGGACACAAAGGCACACAAAGGGTCATGGAATGGGAATGGGAAGGTTCTGGAACATGAGGGGGGGTTGTGAGCCAGTCCATTAAAAACACTTACCTGAGGGAACAGAGAAAGGAGGCAAAACACAATTATTTATTACTTCAGCAGTATCCTTATACCATCTGAGGGGCTTTGCAGTTTTGGTAAGTGTTGATTTTTCACCCTTTTATAGAAAGCATCATTTATACCTTTCCACTATTTGGTGACAGTTATTCTGTCAGAGCCCAGGGGCATCTTGATTGACCATAACAATCATACAATAACAACACATACATTTTGATTATAACAATAGTATTTGTGTGCAAAAATTAATTACTTTAAGAAGTGGAACTGCCCAAAGCTTCACCCAACTCGGGATGCTCCCTACAAAGGGGTTAATGTCAGCTGATTGAGAAAAAGGTGCAAGAAATTTTGCAATGGAGAACTGTGGAGCAACCCCTCTACAGAGAGGTTTTCTGTCCTCTAACCCAGGAGCAGAACTGTCACTTCAAAGTGGACTAATCAAAAAACATTAAAATTTGTTTTGTTAATTATCCATACCAGTTCTTCAAGTATTCATAGATGTTTTCAGTGAAAGTTTTAAACAATATTTTTGCAGTGTATAGGAAGAGATAAACTTATATCTGGTAAGTCCACTTAATTCTGGTGATTTGCACATTCATCCCCTGAACAGTGCAAACCATGGCAGTTCATGGATCTGTGTGAAAAATTAGGATTAAAAATGAGAAATAAATTTAGAAAATAAAGATAATGCCTGTGCAGCAGCTTCCAGCACAGGATCACACAAGGACAGCAGAATAAACCACCTTGTACACAGCAATGTGGGATTCCTCAGATTTTAAAACCTCCAGGTTTTAAAAATTAGAACGCTGGAAAAAAAAAACCCAGAGATTCTTAGAAGATCTGAATGTGTATTTTATTTTAAAAAACCCAAACCATGTTTAGTTATTAGAATTGCACCACTGGTAAAATCATGTAAGATAAATCTAAGGAGGAAAAGCAGGATCTGTGTGATAAGAATGTGCAATGGGAATAAAGCATGCATTAGTTTAAAATGGTATCAGTTATAATTATGTAATTTATGATATAATTAATTCACACTGCAACTGTTCTAGTCCAATAACAAAATCTCAATGCAGCTATTTGCTCAAAGAAGCAAAATGTGATTTACTATTTGCTATCAATCTCAGAATGTTATTTTTGTTCATTACACAGATTTTTCTCTGTATCATCCAGTGCTAGCTGAAAATTTTCCACAAAATCTCCTAAGATTGAGAATTTTTCCTTTGCAAAACATGGACTACTTTTTTTTAACCTTTTATGTTTGGTACCTTTTTTTGCCTAATGTATTAAGTGGTCATTGTTTTCCACATAAATGGATATTTTAATCTCTGCTAAGCCTAAAAGCAATCTCTAACTAAAAAAATTAAAAAATAACCATGCAACTTGCCTACTAGAAATCTCACTTAGATTTAATGACTAAAATATTGTGTTTAACTGCTTTTGAAATCTGTAGGCAACTTTGCAAGTATCTAAGAAACTTGTGGTGTTCCTTAAGCACTTAGTAATAATAATCAGTAATAATTAAAAAATAATCAGTATTTTCCAGATGGGGATGCTGGCCTCAAACACATTGACATCCCCATCTGCATCCATGTGGTTCCATAGATTTTAACATTCCTGTCCACATTTCAGGGGTGGAACAGAAATTTCCCCACGGTTACTGGAAAGAATATTAGTAATTTGGGACAGTAATTCAAGAATAATTTATTTTAATTTCAGTAAATTTCTTATTTTGTTATTTGTAAATCACAAGGCGACGAATTAAAGCTTTAGTGCATCATAGAAGTTATTTAAAAACAAACATTTGATCATTATAAATCAAAGGCTTAACCACAGCAGGATCTAATAGTTTTTCATCACAGACAAACTGAATAATAGCCAATCCACTTTCCTACATTTAAATTGACTAATTAAAGGTACCCACACCTCCCTGCAGAAGGCATGACAGGAGGAACACTGCTTTAAATTCTGGGCAAGCAAGAATCTACTGGGGGAAGAGTTTGCAGAAGAAATATTGGCCTCATGAACCTTTTTTTGGTTGTTTTTTGTTGTGTTTGTGGGCTTTTTGTGTGTTGTGGGGTCTTTTGTTTATTTTATTACAGTGTATTCATGCTGGATAGGTTTTAATTGAAAATTTGCTATAATGCTGTGGGTTGTTTTACTTTTACTATAAACCTATTTTGGTTGCCAAGTAACCTCACCTTTTAGCAAGGCATAAACAAATATTTGGGAAAAACCTCAGATTTAGAGCTGTGATAAGAGGAAAAGTGACACAATAGTGTATCTCTACTTATTTCTCAATATTAATTAGGGTTTCAGTATGAGTTCTGGTGGGAAATTATTCCATTTTGGTGACATGTCTCCTGCCTGGTTTATGTGAGGTCCCATCTGCAAGACAGAAATTGCAAATTTTATGCTTCCTTACTATTTTTTCCTACTTTCTCTTTCATGCAAACCCTTCCAGAGCAGTGATGGATGCTGCGAGGAGAACATGAAAAGAATGCTCTGGAAACTTTGGCTGTGTGAGTACCTTTATAAACAAAGCTGGAAAAAAGAAGTTCTAAGCTACAGGATTGCTGTTTGTCAAGTTTCTGAGGGAAAGATCACAGATTTGCGAGGGTTGGAGGGGCTCTCTGGAGATCACCCTGGCCAAGGCAGGGTCACCTAGAGCAGATGAAATAGGAATAGTGTCAAAATATGTTTGGGATGGCTCCAGAAAGGGACACTCCACACACAGCTGCTCGCTGCCACCCTCATGGAAAGAAACTCTTCCTCATGCCGAGGAGGAACTTCTGGTTTAGTTCACAGCCATTGCTCCCGTCCTGTGGCACCGCTGAGGAGCCTGGCACCATCCCGACACCTCTCAGAGACATTTTTATTCATTGATGAGATCCCTCCTCAGTCTTCCCAGACTAACCAGGCCCAGCTCCCGCAGTCTCTCCTCACACGATTATATTTAGATATTTATCGCCTGCCAGCCTCTTGTGAGCAGCATTTTAAGGCCTGTGGCCTCTCCCGCCCTTTCCCGCTCGGCAGCCCGGAGCACTCCCATTTAACGCGGTGTGCAGGCTCTGCCTCTCCCAGCCCTGAGCTTAAACACCATTTGTGGCTTCAGTTCCGTGCCTTTTTGTTCCCATGCGGCTCTTTCTGACTTGTTTTCGGCCTGCAGGGCCGGCGGGGCGGCCGCGATCCCCCCGCCCGCCGCCCGCCCTCGCCCTTTGTTCGCTGAGGGGAGGGAGCGCGCGGGCGCGCGGGCGGGAGGCGGGAAGCGCGCGGCCGCCGCCAGCGTAAGGGGCCGAAGGGCGTTGCCCGCGCGGGAGCGCGCACCGCGAGGCTCCCGGCCGCGCGCACCGCCCGCCCTCCCTCCCGGCCGCGCTGGGCGGGTGCCCGGTGGAGGCGGCGGAGCCTCCGGTGAGGCTCGCGGCGGCCGGGGCGGCGGAGCCTCCGGTGAGGGGCGGCGGGGAGCGGCGGGGCCGCGCGGGGCGGCGGGCCGGGGCGGGGTGGGAGCCGAGCCGGGGTTTCCCGGGCGGGCAGCACGGGCGGGGCGGAGGGAGGAGGGGAAGGAGGGAGGTTCGCCGCGCCCAGGCTGCCGCTGCCCGATGGCTGCGGGGAGCTGAGCGGGCTGAGGAGGAGTCGAGACCCAGCGACACCCCCTCCCCCGCGGATCCCTCCTTCCCGCTCGGCTCTGCCGCCTTCCCCGGGACCCGCCGGGCGCATCGCGGGCGGCTCCCCCGCTCCTCCTCCGCCGCCTCCTCCTCCTCCTCCGCCCCCCTTCCCTCCCCAGGCCGGCGGGACGCGGGCAGGACCGCGGGCGGCGGACGGACCGGCCCGGTTCATGAGCAGCGGCCGGGAGGGCAGGTAACCGTGTGAGGGGTGCGGGGAGGGCGGGGGTCCCTCAGAACGCGTTTCCCGCCCGCCGAGCCCCGGCCGGCCCCACCCCGGGGCCATCTTCCCTCGGCTCCCCCTCAGCCCCGCTCCTTCCCCTCCCCCGCGCTTCCTCCTCCTGCCGCACTTCTCCTTTCCCTCTCCTTTCCTCCCTTGTCCTCCCCTTCCGCCGCCGCACAGGGGCCCCCCGGGCCGCCTCCTCCTCATCGCCCCCGTTCTCGGCGACCCCCGGTATGGCGGGGTTGGAAATAGCCCCCCTCCCCCGCGCTTCCCACCTCCTCGGGGCTCCAGCTTCCCCTAAAAAAGAAGTGTGTTTGTAGCTGGAGGAGGAGGGGAAAAAGGTGGGGGTGGGACTGATTCCCTCTCGAAGGCTTCCAGGCGAAAAGGGAGGAGACCTCGGATCTTGCGGGGTTCCATTTTTAATTATAATTACGCTGTAGTGGTCCCTGCTAGACGGTTTGGGGGTCTTGTCTTAAGCCACAAAAGGCGAGTTCCAGAGCGATCCAGCCGGCAGAGGGAATATCTGGAGAGAAATTCAAGGGGAAGGAGGAAAAAAAAAAAAAAAAAAAAAAAGCAATGGTGTGGCTGCTGTAATGGTGGAAAACTGATTAAGAGGAGCCGGGGGTGAGACAAACAGGGTAAGGCTGCTTGCAGCACCCCCGGGCAGCCGAGGGCTCGCAGATGGGGCTCATGCTGGGTGTGCTGGGCGAGGGAGGGGTAGGGAAGGTTTTGTTCTCGTTAGAACCGGAACCGAGCATGGATTCAAACCGCATATTTGTTATATTTGTTCCCCCATGTATTACGGTGCTGCATATTTTTGTGTGCCCGTAGCAGCGATAACGAAGATCATGGAGGGTGTTTGCTACAATAGGAAGATGGAGTTTTCTCCTTGGAAATGTTGTTTAAAATATTGTTTCAATTCCGAGCTTTTTATCGGAAGGATTTCAGCGTTATTTTTTTTGATCCATCCGAGGGATATTGAACGTGTAGGGTTTTTAATCCTACAGCTTTGTAGGGAACGAGGATGTGTAAAGCCTTGCATGTAAATATGAAAGAGATAAAGCGTTTTATTAACCAAAAAATCTTGTCCAGAAGAAAATCAGAATGATGTAGAGGTTGTTGTAAGATGTCAATTTATCATTCCTGAGGATGAACTGAAATTTTAACGAATGTGATATTTCATTATTCCCTAACAAAGTCATGGCTGGGACTCGTTTTAAAGCAGGCATCCTTTCTAGGATGTGCCGACTGCCACGTTATTATGTATTGTCTGCACAGGAGGAAATAGGAGGAAAGCACTGTAAATGTAAGGCTTAAGTGATTATTGAAACAGCTTTTGAGAATAGTTGGCTCAACTTGGGGAGGCGATTTAAGACTGAAAAATTAAACGTTTTGCTGCTGTAGGGTATCTGCACCTAATCGTGAGACATTTATCCCATATTTTAAGCTGATCTGGACACGAGGATGTGAATCAAGACAAAATGCTGTCGATGTGTATGTGAAATACGTGTGAGGAAATGAAGATAATATGTGAATACCTAAATCCGTCCCTGAATGCGATAGATCAGAGTTTATTTCTGTTCCTGGTGCTCGAGGAGGGGACAAGGAGAAGGGGTGATAATAGTGTAGTTGTTTTGGTGGCTGCAGATTAGCCAGGGTGTCTGTTTGATTTTCTTTTTGCTGTGAATGAATGGATCTCTCTGTGCCTGGGCCCAGTAGCTGCAACAAGATGGCGTTTGCAGCAAGGCAGCTCTCATTTTTCAACTCCTCCTCAGCCCAGCTTTGCCAAACTAGATCTTATTTCGTAATTGTGTTTTAGATTTACTTTCTCATTCTCTTTGCTTTCTTCTCTTCTGGGGTGGGGGTAGGAGGAGCGTTTGGAAGATTTGCTGTGAGAAATCTGTGGTTTTTTGTTTGTTTTTTTTTTTCTTAATTTTCGTTAGCTCCTCCAGATAGGAACTAGGTGGGAGGAGTAAATAGTTTTATTGAAATGTTCACATAGGCTCTTAACTGAATAAAGGGGTGACACAATTTTCGTTTTTACCTTGCAGTGCCTGCTTAACGCCACCAAAATGTCCCTGGCTTTTATGAAGCCTGTTGCTAAAAAGCAGTTTTTGAAGGCAGAGCCCAGGTACAGAAAGGCTGCTGGGCCGTGGGTCTGTGCTGCCAGGTGATCTCGGATCAGGGCTGTGCACACAGGTGGCTTTCTGTGCCACAGGAGGCTCCTGCCTCCTTCAGAACCTCCCGATTTGGGGAGGGTTTCAGGCTGCCCCAGAATTCCTGCCATCCTCTGGATAACTGTTCTTGTAATGGGCACGAATGAGAAAGGCTGGGGGGTGTTAAAACAGCTCTGGGTACTCTGTTTCAAAATAACACTGCAAATTTCTAAAGCCTTTTACGTTATTTTTTAGTATCTTTTGAGAAAAATGGACTTTTGATTTGTAGCTCCTGTGATATTTCAGTGCCAAACACCTTAACTTTGGTAGCCTAAATAAAATAGCTTGGTTAATATTTGATATACTGGAGTCAGGCTTAAAACAATACACTTCCCAGCAAGAAAAATAAGAAATGCTTGTTATGTCTCCTGTATTCAAGTGACCTCCAAACCTTTGATATTGTCAAACATTTTACTACTGTTTATCTATTACTTAATGTATAATCAGTTGTTTGTTAGTTTATTGGAGTAACCCAGCTGTAGCTCATGCAGAAGGAAGCAGGGAACAGCAGAGCTGATTTTCACTTGAGGTTTGCAGGGCTGGTCTTTTTCTTAATTAAAAAAAAAGCTGAAATTAGCTGAGTGCATTTTATTCTGTGGTGTTTCATGAACATTTTTTTAAAATTAAGAATACTGTCTAATAAACTGTTAGTTCCATTGAAGTTAATGTCCTGTTAAACCTTAAATTACTAAAATTTCTTTGTTACTACTACTTTAGCCCTTTAGTACAGGATCAGAAAGAGCAGAGTGAAGTGAGATTCTGTTTTGGGTAAGATAAATTACATTTATCCTTGTTGAGTCCTTGCAGCTGCTCAGTCAGTACGTAGCAGGCATCCTAGCATGAAATCTTTGACAACATGGTAAATTAAAATTCCACAGGAAATCTTAGCAGAACAGTTTCTTAAATCACCTCTGTCCCTCATGGAAACGTGGAGATGCTGGATTTGGACTTAATGGGAATTCTTGTGTAAGTAATCAATGAAGTTCTGTACAATCAGGGAGTGGATAGAATTTTGTGTAACATTATTCTTAATATCATCCCAGAAGAAACCTTCCACAGCTATTAAAAATTTTTAAAACTTGAACCATTAATTTACTTAGAATAAGAAAACCCTTCAATTTATGCAATTCCAAGGCCCTTTAATTATAGTGGAAATAGATATTGTGTTTGTAGGATGCCTTTTCCTGGAATGAAGCAAGATGTTGGCTGCCCTGTGTAACTTCCTGGTGCTTTGGAGCCTTCCATTTGCTCATGTGGAAAACAACCAAACTGCTGCTTCTTAAATAGTAACTGAGTTAGGATTTCTCAATCCCTGTGCAACCAGATGCCAATTCATCTGAACCTTTTGTTGTTTTTGTAGATTCCTACCAGGCCTGGAGCTGTGGTTGGGGATGTTCAGCTGGTTTTGTAGTTCCTGCAATAAAAAATGGGAGTTGTTAGCTCTCTGTGAGAGCAGCAGTAGATTTGTCTCCTCTCCGGGCTCAGCTCGTGTTCTAGGCACTGAATTGGATTAAATTCTTACTGTCCATGGATTTTGGCTCTCAGCATTAGTGGATTGGTAATTGATATTCTCAATTTTAATATCCACTTTTGGCCATATGGCACACCGTATTGTCTCAGCAATTGCATTTAGCGCCGCTTCGGTACGAGCAGGGTGAAATGGGAATGGAAATGGGGAATTGCCATTCCAGGTGTTGAATTACCCTGAGGTGAGTTGGCCTTGGAGTCTCTAATGCCTGTGGTCATGGCAGAATTCTAGATGGGGTCTTTTTTATACAGACTTTTAGATGGGGTCTTTTTTATACAGACTTTTAAACAGGATCTTTTTTTTTTTTGTACAGAATTTTAGATGGGGTCTTCTTTTACACAGAATTTTAGTTGGGATCTTTGTTTTACACAGAATTTTAGGTGGGGTTTTCTTTTATACAGAATTTCAGATGGGGTCCTTTTTTATACAGAATTTTAGGTGGGTTTTTTTATACAGAATTTAGATGGGGTCCTTTTTGTACAGAATTTTAGATGGGGTCTTTTTTGATACAGAATTTTAGATGGGATCTTTGTTTTATGCAGGATTTTAGATGGGGTCTTTTTTGATACAGAATTTTAGATGGGATCTTTGTTTTATACAGAATTTTAGGTGGGGTCTTTTTTTATACAGACTTTTAAACGGGGTCCTTTTTTTTTGTACAGAATTTTAGATGGGGTCTTTTTTAATATAGAATTTTAGATGGGGTCTTTTTTTTTGTACAGAATTTTAGATGGGATCTTTGTTTTATACAGAATTTTAGGTGGGGTCTTCTTTTATACAGAATTTTAGATGGGATCTTTGTTTTATACAGAATTTTAGGTGGGGTCTTCTTTTATACAGAATTTTAGATGGGGTCTTTTTTTATACAGAATTTTAGATGGGATCTTTTTTAATACAGAATTTTAGGTGGGGTCTTCTTTTATACAGACTTTTAAATGGGGTCTTTTTTTTGATACAGAATTTTAGATGGGGTCTTCTTTTATACAGAATTTTAGATGGGATCTTTGTTTTATACAGAATTTTAGATGGGGTCTTTTTTAATACAGAATTTTAGATGGGGTCTTTTTTAATACAGAATTTTAGATGGGGTCTTTTTTTATATAGAATTTTAGATGGGGTCTTTTTTTATACAGAATTTTAGATGGGGTCTTTTTTGATACAGAATTTTAGATGGGTTCTATTTTAATACAGAATTTTAAATGGGGTCTTTTTATACAGACTTTTAAATGGGGTCTTTTTTATACAGACTTTTAAACGGGGTCTTTTTTATACAGACTTTTAAACAGGGTCTTTTTTATACAGACTTTTAAACGGGGTCTTTTTTATACAGACTTTTAAACGGGGTCTTTTTTATACAGACTTTTAAACAGGGTCTTTTTTTACAGACTTTTAAACGGGGTCTTTTTTATACAGACTTTTAAACAGGGTCTTTTTTATACAGACTTTTAAACGGGGTCTTTTTTTATACAGAATTTTAGGTGGGGTCTTTTATACAGAATTTTAGATGGGGTCTTCTTTTATGCAGAATTTTAGTTGGGATCTTTGTTTTATACAGAATTTTAGGTGGGGTTTTCTTTTATACAGAATTTCAGATGGGGTCCTTTTTTATACAGAATTTTAGATGGGGTCCTTTTTTATACAGAATTTTAGATGGGGTCTTCTTTTATACAGAATTTTAGGTGGGGTCTTTTTTAATACATAATTTTAAATGGGGTCTTCTTTTATACAGAATTTTAGATGGGATCTTTGTTTTATACAGAATTTTAGATGGGGTCCTTTTTTATACAGAATTTTAGATGGGGTCTTTTTTTATACAGAATTTTAGATGGGGTCCTTTTTTATACAGAATTTTAGATGGGGTCTTTTTTTATACAGAATTTTAGATGGGGTCTTTTTTTATACAGAATTTTAGATGGGGTCTTTTTTTGTACAGAATTTTAAATGGGGTCTTTTAAATACAGAATTTTACTGGTTATGTGGCCAAAAAAAAAATATAACCTTGAAAGCAGCTTGCTTGCATTAATGAAATGTTTCTTAGCATGTGACTGAAGATAAAATGGACATTTTTTGAAGGGAGTCTCTTGGTTGCTTCATGTGCAGACTGAAAATGAAAAGAATACATATTCCATTGAAAATGGTTTTTTTTCTCCCCACTGATAAAGTTGGAAGTAGCATTAGCCAAGGTCATGATAAAAAACAAAAATACCCCCAAGCCCCCATGTTTCTGTTTAACATAGTGTCTCCATTTATTGTTTCTTCCCAGGGTGTCCAGAGTGCTGGGGGTTCTGTCAGTGTGGATTTGTTTTTCACCAAACAGAAATAGATGCAGAATCCATAGATCCTTGAGCCAACTGGTAGTTGAGCAGAACATTTAGAGGTTTTTAAAAGCCTGGAGCTGGCTATGAGCAGTACCTTTACTTGAGATGCCAAAATAATCAATGTAAATTACAGTGCAAAGCTTCCTGGTACCAAATATGGGCACTCCAAGATGGGTTTTTAGGCAGAATATTACATTTTTATTAAAATAGTAGAGGATTTCTGAGTAGAGAGAAAGGAGATGGTTAGAAATACACACTTAAAAATAATTTTGTGAACATAAAAATCAGATCTTCTTGGCCTCTTTATTTTTAACAGCTGACCTTCTAAAATGAGTTAATATCTTGTAAGAGTATTCATTTGTATAACTACAAATGAATTAATGTATTAATACTGCATTTATTGGAGTGATGTAGAATACGATTTGTTAATCTCCTGGAATACAATGGAATATTTCTGGCTGGCTGGAGGGTTGGGGTGTGCTGCTTTCAGGGGGTGATGTTTCCCATGCCCAGTATATTCTTAGAAATGCAGGAATTTTCTGTCTTGAACCCAGCCAGGGAGTACTGACAATATTCTGGTGCCATCTGGAAGCAGCCAAGATGTGCTGTCTCCTGCTATGAATATCTTACTCTCACTTTTACTGGGGGTGCTGCAATTACATGCCTACATGGGAAATTTTTTTTTTTTTTTATGTGTTAGCCAAAAAAATAACTTTTTTTTGGGGGACGTTATGGAAGTGTAATTTGTAAGGAGCCATGGAAATAATAACTTGTAAATTCTCTGTAGGATTTTTAGTGCTGGCTGAAAGTGGAAGAAAATAGAGATATATCTAGGTGTTGCACGTTGACCTGGTTATTGGTGTTTGGGCAATGAGGGCTTGAGAAAGCAGTTAAAAAGCAAATGTTGAGATATTGCTGGATTTAAATCTTGTTAAAATCCAATAAAGGAACTCCAGCAGGTTTAAAATTGGAATCCTTTGGAAGGTGTTGCAGACATTTTGAAGACCTGGGAAACAAATTCATAAAGGGAACACAGTCATCAATTTTGGATTTGTGAATATGTTCCCTTTATCAGATACTCTGTGGTAATTAAAAATGATTGAAAACAATGTGTTTTTGTCATGAAGGGAAGACCTGCAGTTATTTCTGCATTTGATGGGACTGAAGGGTTAAAATTGGATCAGTTTTGGAATCCTGAGAATGGATGAGTGGAACTGAGGCTGAAGGGCTGAGGAAGGAGCTCTGAGGGAGCTGTGAGGTGGCTCTGCCATTGAGGCTCAATCTCAGAGTTCTTTTCACAGATCACATTTAGAGCTTGATGAGGGAAAAATGAGTAGCATTTAATGCAGTGAAGGCAAAGAGGCTGATTAAAAACCTAGTTGCCATTTTAATGGGAAATGGAATTCATTTCTGTAAGTAGTTTGCCTGAAACTGCTTCATTAAAAATAAGTTTATTAATTGGAGGAGGTAGAATATCAGCTTGTCAAATCACTGCAATTTCTAAAAGTCTTCTGCTCTATAACATTCTAGATGTTATACAGATTCATTGAATTGTGTACACTTTAATATTTTTTCTGTGTTCTTACCTTGATCTGATGGTTTGCCTACAATTTCATGGCAGTTATGTTTATCATGTTTTTTTCAGATGAGAATATTTTTGATGTCTTCTTGAAAACTGCAGTAATGCCTGCCAGCACTCCCCAAAAAAAGAAAATATTAATTATCTGTAATTAGATAGATTAGATAATTTTTTGTAGCTTTATGTAACGTGGTCCTATATTCAAAGCTATGTATAGATTTTTGTCACTATTTTAAGCTTGTTCTTTTTTTTTCCCCCAGCAAAGAGGGAAAAAAAAAAAAGTAAAACCAAAATACTTCTGTGGAAACTCAGAGTTCCATCCATGCTGTGTGTGAAAGTAGGTTTAGGGAATATTTTATCAGTTCAGATATCAGTGCTGATCTGGCTCATCCTCAGAAAACCAAACTGGTTTGGGATGAGGGAATGAAGGAGGAATTTCAGGGCTTTTGTGTGACAGGAGGGGATGCCTTGTGTTTGTTACAGTAACCTTCATTACAGCAGCTGAAGGCTCTGTTATTTTCTTTCTTAAAGAAAAAGAGTTTCTGCTGAGCTGTTCCAGGTGAGCTGTTCCTTGGTCCATCTCCATTTCTCACTGCATTTCTGCCTTTTTTCCTGCCTTGGCTTAGGGGTAGGGAACCATCTTAAAAGTCCTCTCAGGCACACGTGCTCTGTGTTTATCCTGCCATTTCAGGCTTTACTAAAATCTGTCAATAAATAGAGGTTATCCAAAATTACTTGCACAACCATGAATTATTTGACAAGCTGAGTGGGTTTTGTTGTATTTTTGTGAAACGTTAAAATTTCCAACGCTGATCTGACAGAAGAATCTTTAATTGTGAGCATCAAAATTGGAGTTTAACTTGGATTGATACAGAAATACCCATGGGCTGTTCTTTACTGGAAGGGCTTTCTCACTGGCACATCTGTGCTAACATGGGATATTTTCCCAGATTTCTTTTCCTGAGGGTGGCTGGGCAGGATGTTGAGCTTACAGATGTTGGAGATCTCATGTCCTGTCCAGATGTGCAAGCTTGGGGTGCTGCTGCCCTTCTGTAATCTGTGGGGAGCTGGAGAAATTCAATCTCTTACATCACAAAAACCACTTTGTTTGGGGTTCTGTAGGTATTTGAGAGATTTACCAAAACAAATGAGGGGTGGGAGGTGGGTCAAAGCTCCAAGGTTAAAACCATGCAGAAGATGGTAAAAATTTGCCTTTTTTTGAGATCTTAAAAGTCAGTGCTTGGTTATCTTCAGTAGTAAAATTTGTAAGGCCAGGCAGAAATGTTCACTCTGTCAACAGCACGGATCACAAGTCCTTGAACTTCTTAGTTTGAAATATGTGCAGTACTGATATTTTCTAGTAAGATCTTGGTGGTGAAAGCCAGTGCAGAAAGTCTGGTTTAGTCATATGTGTGAAGTTGTGTCGTGTTGAACTTGATTTAAATTACATTGGAGCTGATACATGTTGGTTAACACCAAGTGCTTCAAGGTATGTGTTGTATGTGGCAATGCTTGAATCTCAAAATAAAAAAGGAAAGTTAGGTTTCAATATCTAAAATCTAAAAAAAAATAGTTATAATGGCATAATACCAAGCTTATTTAGTGGACACAAAATGTAGTGACACAACAGAGCTGAACAGAGCAGGCCTGCACTGCCTCATGATGCTGAGAGGAAATCTGTCCATGGTCCTCTTGCATTTCATCATTTTGCTTCCCAAAACTCTGAGGGGTTTTGTTGTTTTTCACAAATATGTTGGGAGGTTGGTGTGGTCATTTTTTCTGTTTGTCTAGAAAAACAAAGTGAATGTGATAGTGTGCTGAAATGCTGAAAGAAGCTGATGTGTGCTGATTGAGGAGCTGTTTTTGTTGAGCAGATGTTTGATATTCCTGTGGCACATTCCCTGCCTGGCAGCTCTGTGTGTGTGTAACAAAGGTGGTGCCTGGCCAAAGATCAGGGCAGGCTCCTGGTGCTCCTGGCACTGCAGTTGTGCTGCATTTCACTGCAGCTGGCACAGCTGATCTGCACTGCCTGCAGCCTCACTGGGCTGGGAATGCTGGGGGTACTCACAGAAAACAAAACTCAGCAGAAACCATTTATTAGTTGGGTCTTCAGCAGGTGCCTGAGGTGCTGGGGAAGTGGTTTCTGTATGTGGAAACTCAAATATCATGGACACCTTGGACACTGAAATCAAATTGGTTGGTTTGACTTCCAGTTCTTCCTTTCTTCTCCTAACCATGGGCAGCAGATGAGTTTCAGGAAGTTCTGAAGTTCAGCATTGCAGGAAGTGCTGTGGTTTATCCTGAGTGCTTCTGCTGCTCTGGGCTGGGGGAGCTTGAGCAGAGCTGGCTCAGGCACAGAGCATCTGGGTGGGGGCACCCAGTGCTCATCCAGAGGGGAGGCAGGAGAACCTGAGCAGCAACAGAGAAGCACCCAGTGCTCATCCAGAGGGGAGAGAGGCAGGGAGAACCTGAGCAGCAACAGAGAAGCACCCAGTGCTCATCCAGAGGGGAGGCAGGAGAACCTGAGCAGCAACAGAAAAGCACCCAGTGCTCATCCAGGGGGGCTGAATGTCAGAGCAGAACCTGAGCAGCTCCAGAAAAGCACCCAGTGCTCATCCAGGGGGCTGAATGTCAGAGCAGAACCTGAGCAGCTCCAGAAAAGCACCCAGTGCTTGTCCTGAGGGGCTGGGCTGAGCCTCCAGGGTCAGGGAAGAACCTGAGCAGCTCCAGAGAAGCACCCAGTGCTCATCCAGGGGGGCTGAATGTCAGAGCAGAACCTGAGCAGCAACAGAAAAGCACCCAGTGCTTGTCCAGGGGGTGGGTGGGACCTGAGACTCCAAGGTGTCAAGGGGTAAGAACACTAGCAGCTCCAGAAAAGCACCCAGTGCTCATCCAGAGGGGCTGAGTGTCAGAGCAGAACCTGAGCAGCACCAGAGAAGCACCCAGTGCTCATCCAGAGGAGCTGAGTGTCAGAGCAGAACCTGAGCAGCTCCAGGACTCACCCACCCAACCTGGCTGCTGCTTTGGCACCACTTTGCAGGTATTTTTTTTCCATTAAATAGGTGGGATTGTCTTCTGATGTTTTCAGTTTTGTTGTTCTCAGTTAATTCCCATGATCACCTAACAAGATAGATGCCATCTCCAGGAATGCAGTTGATACCTAAAGATTACCAGCAGGAGTTTTCAGGGAGTTCAAGCAGATCCCTTGGGAAGAGGAGTGTCCAAGGGTGAATTGAGTATTTCCTGCTGTACCTTTGTGCTTTCTGCTGTGATCCTGGCCCTG
Organism: Zonotrichia leucophrys gambelii; assembly: GCF_028769735.1. Classification (NCBI taxonomy): domain Eukaryota; kingdom Metazoa; phylum Chordata; class Aves; order Passeriformes; family Passerellidae; genus Zonotrichia; species Zonotrichia leucophrys. Next base: position 2,079,325 of record NC_088190.1, on the reverse strand, counting down.
GGCTGTGCTCTCCTATCAGCATTGCTGCCTTGTGTGTTCCCAAGCTGCACTTCTCAGTCTGATGCATTCAAGGTCTCCTGTGTTACTCCACTTCTCAGGCTCAGCCTTGCTTTTCTTGTTCTCCTGTACCTTATTTTGTACAAACAGTTCGTAGCAAAATGCAGCAATTGGGAGAAATCAATGAGCATAAATCATTGCTCTCCAAACTAACAGAGCTGCTTGCACACTGATTAAAGGTGGGGCATGTTGATTTTGGGGCTGGAGAACAAAGTATTGCTCAGTCTATTTTGGGTGAAAAGATGGGAGAAATGCCATCTTTTAATCTCTGCTGAGTATCTTTTATCTGCTATATGGATATAATATATTTTGTTGATTTTTAAGGTCCACTGAAATGCTGCTTCTCTTCAGACTGCTGGGAAGCAGCTGTTTCTCATGGTATAGCTAAACTGTTCTAACAGTGCTCTGTTAATCTCTTACTGAAGATCACTGTGCTGTTTGAACACTCAATTCTTATTTCAGTGAATTGAATGTATTCTGGTTTTTAGCTAGGGCTTGGATAAAGATCTTTTCCATGGTTGTAAAGAATGACTATTTTGCTTTTAGCTGATCTCTGAGGCTTTGTGCAGTCTGTGTAGCAGAGGCACAAAGGAGCAGATGGTTTGTTCCAAAGTCTGAACTCCCCTATTTTTGTTGGGGCAGATGTGGCAGCAGCTGTGGTGAGGAGGTGTTACCAACTCACGTCCAGCCTGCCTCCAGGATGGGCTCACTTTTGTTGCTTCTCTTGCATTTTTCTCCTTATTATTTTTACTTCATAAAAGCTTAATACAGTGAGAGCTTGCTGGCTTTCTCTGAGTGCATCTCAGGCAGAGCAGGAGGAAGAATCCCTGGTTCCTGAAGTGCTCTCTGAGGATTTGATGCTGACAGCAAAAAGCATTTTGGGTGCAGCTCTTGATCCGTTTGGAGGAGCACAATTGGGGTTTGGTAGAACATGGGCTGCCTTGCTGCTCCTGGAAACACAATGTGCTTCTCATTAGTGCTGCTCATTATTGTCTGAGGGCCTGGTGCACTGAGACCTGGCAGCCTGGGAGCTGCTCAGAGGCAAAGCTGGCCAGAAAGGATCTCTCTGGATCTGGAAATGTCTCCCTCAGATCAGGAGTAGGGATATGGCAGTTTGGTTCACCCTGCATCCTTGTTTTTAAATGGATTTACTTGCAAGGATGTAAAAGCAGGGTGGCTGAGTGTGGCTTTCTGGAAGTTGGTTGTGTTTTTTAAAGGGGTGTAGACAGGAAGCAGTTGATTCTCCCTTGACTCAGTTGACTCTTTATTAGCTGGCACATGCAGAACAAAATGGATGATTCAGCTCCTGTTGATAAAATAGCAGAGCTAAAATGTATGGAAATACCAAATACAATAATGGGGATTTCTGCTGATTTCCTGTGCTTATGCAGGCACTGAGTGTTACTGGTTTATTTTTTGTATTGATATTTTTCATGTCTATTGCTCAATATTTGTTTCTGGGTTTTTTTGGTGTTGTAAATAAGTGATCACAGAACCCATTTCCTCCTCTAATGTAATAAATATTGTAGTGAAGATCTCAATGTACCTGCTGATGTCACTGATGGCAATATCTGAACCAGCCCATGATTTTTAGCAAGGTGAAGATCATTCCAAGCCAGATGTGTTGGCAGGCAGGGCTGAGAGAAATCCCATCCAGGCTTTTGGAACCCACTTGTTCCCTTACACTTTAATCCCTGCCAGGGCAGCTGATCCACTTGATGGATTTCATTGTAATCTTCAGCATTTTGGGAGCAGGAGGTGCCTCTGCCAGGTTTTGCATCTCCCCATGCATTTATTGTGATTTTCCTGGGGATTCAGTGCCCTGTGATCCTCAGCCCCTCCTGGGAATATCTGGGGAGAGTTGAGCAGAACATCATCCTGCTAGAGAGATCCATCAGTCTTTGGGAGGGCTTCTGAGCATTTCTAAATCACACAAAATGAACTGAAGGCTACCTGAAAATTGGCTTACCCAGAAGTGACTTTTAAAAGACAATATTTGGATACTTAAGGGGAATTCTCAAGAATTACATTTCTTAATAGGATTGCAATTTACTATGAGCATGTTCTTAAAGTGTGGATTAAAAACTTGGTTTGATACCTGAATAAACATGGTTTTAACGCTGACTTCCATTAAAAAGAAACAACTCGATGAATTTAGGCATGGAAGGTGTTTTCATTTGCTGTGTAATGATTCTGTCACCCTGGGACCCTGAGCTCCTCCTCCAGCTGTGTGCTTCCATTTCTGGCTTCTGGCAGAAAATGTTCTGCTGTAGCCTGGATTGTGAGCTACCCCAAACCTCCAGATCCAGCTGATAGACATGAGAAATCACCCTTTATATCAAAAGAAAATATCCTGATCCCATGGCATTGCTTGGTACCATCACAGGAATATTGCAGTCTGACTTTGGTTATGAATTATTGAAGCAGGACTGCAATATTGCTGTGCTGCATGTGCTCTGCCCTGCTTAGGTAAACACAGATTCTGGGGCCTTTGCAAATGAAGTGAAAGCAGCAGGAAAAAGTGGAGGTTCCTGATGAAAGAGCTGAAGGAAGAAACAACTGGTCAGGTACTGTGGGGCTCTGCAGATAGAAGCATCTAGTAATAAATGCTTAGTCATTTCTCTGTAGGTTAATTAATAGTAATTTATTCTCCTTCAGAGCTGCGTGTGTTTTGTTTGTCAGTCTGAAGGGAGATGGCTGGGAGTGTGTGACAGCAGAATTGGCTTTGGATAAAGGGATACTTCAGGAAGTGACAATTTTCAGTGACTTTTTTTGATAAATGTAGCTAGAAATTGATGCATAAGCAGAAATTGATGCCTAAGCAGATTTGAAGTTTTTACTCTGGTTTTGGGGTTTTTACATTCTTTTGAAATGGTAAGATCAGGAAAGAAGACAGTAAAAACATCACTGACTAGTTGGATAAAATTGAGATTTTCTCCAAATGTGTTGCTCTTCAGAAGGCCTAACTGCATAGAGATAAATTGGAATAAAATCTAGAATATTGGTTTATAATGATTTAATAAATACAACTTTGTTGAAAACTGACACTAAATACCAGTAATGTTTGTTCTTAAAATAAGTTAACTTTCCATGCCTGCTTCTTATCAGGAAGTGTAAAAATGCTCTTAAATGGGAATTTCTTTGAGAGGAAGACAGAAAAGATGTAGTTAGGAAATGTTTGGGCTTGGGTCACTAAAGTCCCAAGAGTTATTAATGTTACTGAACTACTTCAAAGATCTCTTAAGACCCTTCTTTTTAAAAATTGCTATTTTAAGCATTTGCCTTTAGGCCTCTGTTAAACTTGTAATATCAGTTCTTTTAGTTTTTTACAGAAATTCTCTGCTATACCTAGAATATTAAAATGATTTTTTTTTAAATAATGCACATGGCTTCCAGATGCATTTAGGAAGGATTAATGAAATGACCTGTTAGAGTCCAGCTTTTTATGCTTAAATATGACATCAGGATGATTCTTTTTTTAAATGTAGGTCATGGGATTAGCAGCAGGAAATGGGAGTGTGTGGCTGCCATGCAGGAGGGGACACTGAGCCCCCAGAGCTGGTCATGCACTCATTGTTGTCTGCTTGGCAGAGCTGCTGCTCTGGGAAAGTGCTAAACTATCCAAAAAGTTGATTTTCAACTCAACAGAGGGAGGGATGACTCCTTGGAAAATGGAGCCTTGCAAGCAGAGCTGATGGATTCTGCAGGATTTGCATTTTGGTGCCTTTCAGGAGGTGTTGTGTTGTGTTACTGGTGGTAACAACCTCTGGCATATTGGGGGATTTGAGCACTGAAGTTGAATTTTATGGTGAATTATTCATATTCTGGAGGAGACAGAAATGCCCCGTTCCTCTGAGACAGTGCTTGCAATCTGGGACTTGGAATGTGGAAGTGCCTTGCTGAATTTGGGTTTGCAAGGTTTAAAAGGTTAATTTTCATTTTTTATTTCTTTTTTTTTTGTTTTTGTGGGGTTTTTTTTCTGAATAGCAGTAGCTATTTATGATAGATGGGTTTGTTCTGGCTTTTTTGTTGTTTTTGTGTTATTATTTGGTTTGTTCTGGGGTTTTTGTTATTTTTGTGGGGGTTTGCATTCTGAAGTGCCAGGTTTGAATGTGCATGGCCTCAGTGCCTCACTGGGCAGTTTGGTGCTTTGGAGTCTGCTCTGCCTGGGTTTTCCTGCTGCTTTGTGTCAGTGAGGTTACAGCTGAAGGAACATGGCCAGAACTTTGCCAGGACTGTAGAACTCACCTTTATTCTTTAACCAACAATTTTCCTGTGCTCTGTGCAACAAGGAGAATTTATTTTTATTCCTAATGTGAACTTAGATCCATCAAGCTGAGTAGAAAAGTGCACAAGTTTCTTCAGGAAGAAAACATTTCTGGAGTTCTTCTACTTGAAACAAAACACAGAAAAAGCCAGAAACTCTCAGCACAGTGACTCCAGAAATGCAACCTGTCCTTCCCCATGGAGCTGTAGGTAACACTGAGGCACTGATGAAATCAGCTTGTTGAGTTGCAGCTATTTTTAACTTGTGTAATTCTCATTTTAGTCACACACTCCATTGAAAATGGAAATTTGTGAGCACTCCAGCCAGCCAACGTGGCTGCTGCAAGATGAGCATTAAACTGATGGACCTGATGCTTGTTTTGTGTGTACTTCCCACTAATATATGGAAAAATGTCTACTGAGCACAGCAACTGCTTCAGCTGGGAACTTGGCAATTCTTCAGCACCAGAAGCAGCCAAACCTCCCACAGAAACACTCAGCTGTGCTGGCCTTGCACCACACAAGTGCTTCAGGAAGTTTTCAAGGAGTTGTACAATCTCCTGTTGTCCCTAGCAGGGTGAGCTCTCTGGCAAACCTGTTCTAGGAAGGTCCTGCTTGATTTTCAGATTTGGTGTGCTGGGAAATTACAGACGTGGCAGATGCTTCCCAGAAAGGAGACTTCAAATAAGTGTATTTAGATTTAGGAATTTGGAATTATTAATTTATACTTCTCTAGGTTGGACTTCAAAGCTGCTCTTGGAGGAGGGGACAGCAGATATTTGGATTTCTGGACTCCAGCTCTGCACTCCCCAAGGAAATCCTGACCTGGAATTAACTAATTCTTGGAGGGGCACATGCAGATCCTGAAACATCCTTTGAGCTTCCAGCTGTCTGCTGGAGCACTTAATGGTTTTAGTTAGCCATTAAACTGAAGATGGGATTTTTGGGGAGTTTTTTGTGTCCAGAACAATCTTGAAAGTTGAAATTTGAGACTTAATTACATTGGAATTTCAGGATGCTGGCAGTGCTTTGGCAAGGTGCTGTAATAATCTCTTGTGCATCATCTGGCTGCTGTTGTGTGCTAGCAATCAGCCATGCAGACTGTAAGGAATGATTTTAATAAACCAGCTTGCAGTGGCTGTTTCCCAGCCGTTCTCTGTGCCTCAGGGGTGATCCATTGCAGTGCTGGGTACCTGGGCACGAGTTCTGAATTAGGAACTGCCACCCCTGCAGGCTCAGGGGGCAGAGCAGCGCAGCAGCTTCACTCCAAATTGCTGCTGGATCTTAACAGTGATACTGAGGTTTGCTAGTTGGTTTTTGGGTAGTTTGAGGGGTTTTTTTGGTTTTTTCTCCCCCTAGCACAGTTATTTTTGTTTAAGTGCTTTGACTCAAGCAACCCTGTGTGCCACTCTTGCAGGAGGCTCAGGGGGCAGAGCAGCACAGCAGCTTCACTCCAAATTGCTGCTGGATCTTAGCAGTGATACTGAGGTTTGCTAATAGGTTTTGGGGTAGTTTGAGGGTTTTTTTTTTGGTTTTTTCTCCCCCTCCAGCACAGTTATTTTTGTTTAAGTGCTTTGGCTCAAACAACCCTGTGTGCCACTCTTGCAGGAGGCTCAGGCTCAGGGGGCAGAGCAGCACAGCAGCTTCACTCCAAATTGCTGCTGGATCTTAACAGTGATACTGAGGTTTGCTAGTTGGTTTTTGGGTAGTTTGAGGGGTTTTTTGGTTTTTTCTTCCCCTCCAGCACAGTTATGTTTAAGTGCTTTGACTCAAACAACCCTGTGTGCCACTCTTGCAGGAGGCTCAGGCTCAGGGGGCAGAGCAGCACAGCAGCTTCACTCCAAATTGCTGCTGTACCTTAACAGTGATACTGAGGTTTGCTAGTTGGTTTTTGGGTAGTTTTAAGGTTTTTTTTGGTTTTTTCTCCCCCTCCAGCACAGTTATTTTTGTTTAAGTGCTTTGACTCAAACAACCCTGTGTGCCACTCTTGCAGGAGGCTCAGGCTCAGGGGGCAGAGCAGCACAGCAGCTTCACTCCAAATTGCTGCTCTACCTTAACAGTGATACTGAGGTTTGCTAGTTGGTTTTGGGGTAGTTTGAGGGTTTTTTTTTTGTTTTTTTCTTCCCCTCCAGCACAGTTATTTTTGTTTAAGTGCTTTGACTCAAACAACCCTGTGTGCCACTCTTGCAGGAGGATGTGTTCTGCAAGACATTTTTAAGATTCACGTGGTGTAATGGTCATGAAAATCAGTTTTTCTGGGGTTGGTTGAGATCCATGTTAAGCTGTGTGTGTGCATTGATTGCACCCCCATGAGCACATTTCCCACCTTCCTGCAGCAGGGACAGCTCTGGGGGTCCTGGGCAAACCCATCCTCAGAATCTTCTCTGATGCCTGGCCCCACATCCCTGGGCATGAATGGCTGGTGTGGTTTAAACACAAGGATGCCTTTGCACAGTTCAGATGTTCAGCCTTGGCATGGAGTCAGTGTAGTGTGTGTGGAAAGCAGCCTTGAGGAGGTTGGGATTCCATCCAGAATATTTGGGGTTTAAATCCCTCATTGAATCCATAGGTCGAGAGAAAACCGTGTTTATGGCTCTGAAAGGGTACAGTGAGTGTGTTTAATGTGCTTAGGAAGTTGCTCCATTTTGGAGGGTTATTCACATTTCCTATGATGTTAAAACATTTCAAAATGTTTTCCATACTCTTCCAAGTCCTTTTTCTTCATTTTCTTCCCTGCTTTCCCCAGCCTCATGAAAAAAGTTTGTGTCTCCTGCAGAAATCTTCATATGTGGGCTTGTACCTGGAGTTGAGATGAACTGGGTTGGTGAGGGGCTTGGAGCACAAACCCTGTGAGAGCGACTGAGGGAGCTGGGGGTGTTTATCTGGAGAAGAGGAGACTCAGGGTGACCTTATCAATCTTATCATTCCTGCCAAAGGTGCTGTGCTCAGCTGGGGCTGGGCTCTTTCTCCAGGAAATGACAGAACCAGAGGGCACAGCCTCAAGCTGCACCAAGGGAAATGCAGGTTGGATATTGGAAGTTTTTCACAGAAAGGTGATAAAGGTTTTTACAGAAAGGGGATAAAGCTCTGGAATGGCTGCCCAGGGAGCTGCAGTCCCCATCCCTGGGTGTGTGTGACAAAGCCTGGATGTGGCACTGGGGGCCAGGGCTGAGTTGAGGGTTGGGTCAATGATCTTTAAGGTCTCTTTCAGCCTGGTGATTTTGGGGGAATTCTGTGAGTTTGGGGGAATTTTGGGAATTCCAGGAACCGGGGAGGTGCTGCAGTCCCCATCCCTGGGTGTGTGTGACAAAGCCTGGATGTGGCACTGGGGGCCAGGGCTGAGTTGAGGGGCTGGGGCTGGGTTGGACTCAATGGTCTTTAAGGTCTCTTCCAACCTGGGGATTCTGAGAATTTGGGAGAATTTTGGGAATTCCCAGGAACTGGGGAGGTGCTGGTGTCACCATCCCTGGGTGTGGCACTGGGTGCCAGGGCTCAGTTGAGGTGCTGGGGCTGGGTTGGATTTGATGGTCTTTAAGGTCTCTTCCAACCTGGGGATTCTGAGAATTTGGTGGAATTCTGTGAATTTGGGAGAATTTTGGGAATTCCCAGAAACTGGGGAAGTGGTAGAGTCACCATCCCTGGATGTGGCACTGGGTGCCAGGGCTGAGTTGAGGGGCTGGGGCTGGGTTGGACTCACTGATTTTCAAGGTCTCTTCCAACCTGGGGATTCTGAGAATTTGGGGGAATTCTGTGAATTTGGGAGAATTTAGGGAATTCCCAGGAACTGGGGAAGTGCTGGAGTCACCATCCCTGGGTGCCAGGGTTTAGTTTAGGAGCTGGGGCTGAGTTGGATCAATGATCTTTAAGGTCTCTTTCAACCTGGTGATTTTGGGGGAATTCTGTGAATTTTGGGGAATTTTGGGAATTCCAGGAACTGAGGAGGTGCTGCAGTCCCCATCCCTGGGTGTGTGTGACAAAGCCTGGATGTGGCACTGGGTGCCAGGGCTGAGTTGAGCTGTTGGGGCTGGGTTGGACTCGATGGTCTTTAAGGTCTCTTCCAACCTGGGGATTCTGAGAATTTGGTGGAATTCTGTGAATTTGGGAGAATTTAGGGAATTCCCAGGAACGGGGGAAGTGGTGGAGTCCCCATCCCTGGATGTGGCACTGGGTGCCAGGGCTGAGTTGAGGTGCTGGGGCTGGGTTGGACTCACTGATTTTCAAGGTCTCTTCCAACCTGGGGATTCTGAGAATTTGGTGGAATTCTGTGAATTTGGGAGAATTTAGGGAATTCCCAGGAAGCAGGGAGGTGCTGGAGTCACCATCCCTGCGTGCCAGGGTTTAGTTTAGGAGCTGGGGCTGGGTTGGATCAATGATCTTTAAGGTCTCTTCCAGCCTGGGGATTCTGAGAATTCTCTGAAAGTTCAGGCTGAGTTGTCAGCTCAGGGTGACTCCTTCAGTGTCTGTAAAGAAAAAAAAAAGGGTATTATGCTAGCAGCAGCCCATAAGGGAAGCTTTACCCAGAAATGAAGAAGTTTGTGACTTGTGGAGTTGCTTTGTGGACTTGCTTTCTTCGTTTTCAGCCCAGCTGGCTGTGGCCGTGTGGGGACACTGGAGCACCAGCCCTGTGTGGGGCTGCCTGTCCTGCAGCAGCTTTGCTGTGATGGTTTCACACCAATGGACCCTGCTGGCAGTGCTCTGCTGTTCTGTGGTGTGGGAAAGCCCAGTTTGGTGTCAGGGAGCTGCAGCTCCCACCAGGGCTCTGCTGCTGGGCAGGCCATGCACTGGCCTCTCATTTCCATGGTGCTTTTACCAGGCTACATTTTAGCTAAAAATGGAACCTTGTGGCAATGCAGATCTTTTTTTCATGAGTAGCTTGTCTGCTTTTGTCCTTAAATGAGCTCCATCTTTAAGGTAGAATTGAAAATATCTCTGTTGCCAGGACTGCGTTCTGCAAGAATCCAGCAGAAACTTTAACCCTTTGAAAAATTAACTCAACTTTTGGGGAAAAGTTTGCTGTTATGCTTCCTTCCTCTTCCTTCAGGCTTTTTAAATTTTGTTTTTGTGTTTCTTTTTTGCAAATTGAAATCTGCAGCACCTGTCCTGCATTAATGAGGGTGCAGCACAGGGCAGTAATGGTGTGTGTGCTTTGCCCTTTGCTGTTGTGTATTCTGTGTGCTCTTAGAGCACCAGCATAAATTTACTTGTTTACATTTCAGGTAATTCTTTCAGAATTTCATTAGGTTTCATTATCTCTGTAGTGAGGGCAAATTTTTTTTTTCCTGTCAAGACTTCTGGAAGTTGACAGGAGTTGCTCCGTTTTCAGAATTTAAAATGGTCATGTCATGGTTTTGTGTCTGGGAGTGGAGTTTGGCCTCTAAGTGTGAGTTACTGTTCATGTCCCAAAGTGTGTTGTTCTGGCAGTAACAAACAAAACTGCTTACTCTGGGATGGTTTCATAATCACAGCATTAAAATGTTTATCTATAAATGAGCTTGGGTGAGGATGATCCATATCCTAAGTAGCTTAACCTCCATACCAGACACTGGAGTGGTTTGTAAATTCTCCAGCTAGTAGTGAACTGTAAAATCACAAACGTGCATTTTGTGGGAGATTTCAGGTGGAAGTGTGTGGGGTTTTAGGCTGATTTTCTGATTTAAGGTCATTTCCCTTCAGTACCTTGTTGCTTTGTGCCCAGAACCATCTCAGCTGTGCTGATGGAGCAGCTTTGGGCACTGAGGGTGCCCTGGCATCCCCAGCCCTGGCTGGGAGTGTGGCAGAGCCAGAGCCAGGGGCTGGGATGGAGAAGTGCTGGTCAGTGCTTCACATCTTGGGGTGAACCCAAATATTGCATTGTGCTGCCTGGGGAAAAAACAATTCCAAAATTTGTTGCATTTCCCCTTGCTGCACAGGCAGTTTGTTAAAGCAGGGCAGTGTGAGAGTTCCTGGATGTGTCAGTTCTCCCTGCACTTTGTGATACCATCAGTGATTGCAGACAATGGTGTGCTCTCACTGAGCTCATTAGTAGGAGGTTTATGTAACTTCTGATAAAATAGATATCATGATATTTAGCTGTGCTTACAAGGCAAATGGAGCTCAGGGGCAGGAATGAGCAGAAATAATTGCAGTGTGTGGAAAATGGTGATTTGGGGAGGGGACACTTTGTAGCAGTGAAAATTGTGAGACTGATACTGTATCTTCTTGTAATCCTAAATTCTCCAACAGCACGGACTTCTCTCGCTGGGGCAGGAAAATGATTCAGGATTGCAAGAGTTTGATGGCAAAAGAAGGTCAAAATGAGCTGCTTGACACAAAGTCATCTTTTGGTCGTGTTACAGTAAATAAACCTGTGCCCATTTCCAGGCCAGCTGCTCAAGTCAGCTCACAGAAATATCTGCACTTTGATAGTTTAATTTCTGTTAGATTTATTGAGAAATCAGTGCTCTTTTGTGGTGATTACATTAATTGTGGTTTTGGTGTCTTTTTTCTTTTTCCAGAATTTACATGTTTGACAGCAGAAGTTGGCTTTCTACTGTAGTGAGAGAAAATGTAAGTAGAGAAAAAAGATTTTTTTTCATACTCCCTGAGAAAAATCCTATTTTTAAAAAGTAGTTAATTCAGATTTTTGGCTGTTGGTCCATGCAAACCTAAAGTGAGTTTTTTCTCCTTTAGCATGTGTATTGTTGTGTCAACAGGAAGGATTTCAGATGGCCAGGAAAGCTGCTAAATAATAGATGTTAGTGCCTGCCTGTGTCAGAGAGGAGCTGGCAGAGCACAGGGAGAGCACAGCTGAAGCTGTTTCATCTCAGTGGGGCAGGGAGCTGTAATAAATAAAATGATGAGAATAGTCATTCTCTCATGAATGAAAAATTACTTCTCCACCATGTTTGACAAAAGAAGGCCAAATTTCTTTTGAGCAAAGTGCTTCTTGTCAGAATGTTCTTTTCAATGTGTCAGTGTTATTTAAACAGAACCGAACAGTTCCAGAGTTTATATTCTGTGTAATTGTAATTATTACTGTTGTTCTTGGAGCAGTAAAATCTTCATTACCTTCCAGACTTTAGCTTGAATGTCTGTGAGGAACATTTGCTAATTGGGCAGGTATTTGCAGAGTAAATCTGATATTTTCAGTTACTGGATATTTACTGGTTTTCTAAAGGCAGGCAGCAGGTTTTATTCCTCTGCCCATATCTCCCTCTGCATCCAGGGGCACCTTGAATTTGATCTTCAGTTTTAATTCATATAAATGACAGAGAGAACCCCTCAGATTTGTTCCACAAACAATTCTGATCTGACTGCATTTCCCACAGAGTAAAAGAGAACCAAGGAATCCATCCCTGCTCCTGAAAACAAAAAGAACCCTCAGCTTTTAAATAGTTAAATTAATTAATGATATCATAGAAATAATTAATTAAAATATAGGATCATCCATTAGAAAATAATCATAAGTAATAATTTATCATGATTCCCAGATATAGAGAAAGAATCATTCAAATAGAAATAGATATCATAGAAAATTAATAAAATAGAACTAGAAATATCATAGGAAATACCATAGAAATATTATAGAATAGATATGGTGTTTAACTGTGTTTAGAAGGCAAATGGGGCTCAGGGAGTGAATTTTTTCTTCAATTTTATTCAATAAATGCAGAGTGGCCACCTCAAATTTGTTCCACCAGTAATTCTGATCTCGCTGCATTTCCCACAGAATAAAAGAGAACCAAGGAATCCATCCCTGCTCCTGAAAACAAAAAGAACCCTCAACTTTTAAAATAGCTGTCATAGAAATACCATAGAAATATTATAGAAATAGATATCATGGTATTTAACTCTGCTTAGAAGGCAAGTGGAGCTCAGGGAGTGAATTTTTTCTTCAATTTTACTTCATATAAATGAGAGTGAACACCTCAAATTTGTTCCACCAGTAATTCTGATCTGACTGCATTTCCCACAGAGTAAAAGAGAACCAAGGAATCCATCCCTGCTCCTGAAAACAAAAAGAACCCTCAGCTTTTTAAAATAGATATCATAGAAATATCATAGAAATAGATATCATAGAAATATCATAGAAATGGATATCATAGAAATATCATAGAAATATCATAGAAATATTATAGAAATAGATATCATGGTGTTTAACTGTGTTTAGAAGGCAAATGGGGCTCAGGGAGTGAATTTTTTTCTTCAATTTTACTTCATATAAATGAGAGTGGCCACCTCAAATTTGTTCCACAAACAATTCTGATCTCACTGCATTTCCCACAGAATAAAAGAGAACCAAGGAATCCATCCCTGCTCCTGAAAACAAAAAGAACCCTCAGCTTTTTAAAATAGATATCATAGAAATATCATAGAAATAGACATGATTAATTGTTAAAGAAATAGCTCAGGGTGAACAATAGTCATATCAAGAAATATTTTCCAAACAATTAGATTTACATAAAAAGAAAGATCATCATGTAGAACAAAAGAATCAGCTTTAAAATAGATATCATAGAAATATCATAGAAATAGATATCATAGAAATATCATAGAAATAGATATCATAGAAATATCATAGAAATATCATAGAAATATCATAGAAATACCATAGAAATATTATAGAAGTAGGTATCATGGTGTTTAACTGTGTTTAGAAGGCAAGTGGAGCTCAGGGAGTGAATTTTTTCTTCAATTTTACCTCATATAAATGAGAGTGGCCACCTCAAATTTGTTCCACCAGTAATTCTGATCTGACTGCATTTCCCAAGAATAAAAGAGAACCAAGGAATCCATCCCTGCTCCTGAAAACAAAAAGAACCCTCAGCTTTCCAAGGCAGTGATGTCAGCTCACTGTCCCAGAGCTGTGGATAATTCCTTTGTCATTGTGAACATGTCCAGGCTGTGTGCAGGTTGCTAATAGGATTTGTGCTATCTGCTGGATTAGCACAGCTCCATTTAATCAGATGTCCTGCTCTGGGACTGTCTGCTGGCCATGCTGGCAGCTCCTTGTTAAGTTTGGGCTCTGATTTTGCAAATATTTTGCTTTTCATCCATGTTTGGAGTGATGGGTATTGGCAGGAAAGAGGGTGAGGGAAGAAATGTCAGCCAGGCTGTTGATGGCAGAAAAGGGATTTTTGCTAAACCTCCTTAGAAAGTTTCTGTGCTTGAGTAAAATATGAACAATTTGGCTTGAAACCCTCTGTGTTACAGTGGCTTGGTGGGATTGTGTCAGGCTGTGCTAAAAATACCTTGTGGCAAGCAAAGTTTGACCAGCAAGGGATAGAAATTCAAAATATTTGACTTAATGATAGCTGTGATTTCAAATGTAGGGTTTTTTCTTTTATTTATGGAGATTATTCTCAGGACTGAGAGAGGGTGGAAGACTCCATTCTTTTTTTTTTTAATAGGAATGGTGTAAGAAAATTAAATAAATTTTTAGGAAGTATTGCTTCATTGCTGTTACCAGCAGAGGAATTTCAGAGAGGAATAACATTTAACAGTGTTTGGATGAGTTGTATCCAGCTCTCAAGCATCAGGCTACAAATAAATGTGAGGGTGTTAATGATAGCTTGGTTTTAATAACTGGATTTAATTGGATTAACACTTGGAGCTGTGGGAAGGACACTGGAGTTGTTGCAATGAAATGAGTGGAGCTGAGTTCTTTTCTGCCACTGTTTTCTGAGCAGTGAGTGAATAATTCTTATTCTTGAAATAAAAATGAGTCCACTGGGATGCTGAGTGTGTCTCCATTTGCAGGGAGCACATGGAAGCTCTGTAAGGGTTCCTGCAGCTGAAAAATCCAGAGCAAAGCTGTTGGGGACACACCTGACTGGACACACAGGAATACAGCTCATTTTAGAGAAAAGCCACCCCTGAGCTCTTTCTTGCTCCTTTTGACACAGCTGAATTGTGAAGTTTTGTTGTATATGGAAAGTAACAAATCAGGCAAAGTCAGATTATTTTCCTGTGTGGGAAACAGAGGAGCAAAGTGACTTTTCCTGGTGAGAAATGAGGGATTTGGGTCACTGGGAGGAGGGGGCCAGGGAAGGCCCTGAGGTGCCCAGGTTGTCACCCAGCAAGGGGAGAATTACCCCAAGGTGCTCTGCTCAACAGGATTAGGGCAAATGAGCTTAGAGCAGAGACACTTAAGCACTTCAGCCCTGGGAAGGTCTTGAGGGGGTTGGAGAAAGTGAATTTTATTCCTGAGGAGCTGCCTGCAGGGACACACTGCCATAGGCCAGGCCAAGGCAGGTAAGCAGGGTTTGGCTCCTATTTCTGCACAACTCTGGGGGAATTGGGGAAAAGGAGTGTGGAACTTGAGCAGGGACTTGTTCCTTGATTTGGAAATGCAGGAACTTCTTTGAAAATTCCAGAAATAGGATCAGCATCCACATCAAGCTTACAGATTCCTCTAGAAACTTTCTTGTTTAAATGCCTTTAGAACATGCCAAGAAATAAAAATCTATTCCATGATACTCAATTGTGCTTGTTTGTGGTGAGCAGACTGTTCAATATATGGCCCATGTCTGTAATATAAATAAATCTGTATGAAATTTCCCATCTATCAAGAGTGAGAATGGATAAAAGCATTTTCCCCCATACATTCTTCTGACCTCACCTGATCCCCTTAAGGATACTTTTTAAAATACAATACTAGCAAACTCTGATTTACAGTATAGCTAAAAAGGACATGGGAGGCTGGAACCCTTTTTTCCTCCCACAGATCTCGTATTTCTACCATAAATTCAATTGTCTAAAACTCAGTATAAAAGAAACAGTGGAACAGCCAAGCTGGTTTGCTGTTTGTCCCATAAATTTTGAGTTTGCTTCAGAGAACTCCTATATTTGAAAGCCCTTGGCTGCTGCAGGGTTGTCATTTCCTGAGTGAGTTGAGTCCTGTTGGCAGGAATTAGCACTTCCTGTTGATGTTGAAACAACAAAGACTACAAAGAGAATGTGGAAATGTGCTTGAAACAATTCCTATGGATGCTGACAGAAAGGCAGCTCAGTTTGGAGTTGCTTGGGATGCACAGTTGGAATTCTCAGGGTGGATCTATCTTCAAGATGGGAAAATGAACTTTCTTCATGTGGCTTTCTTCCTATGATAAGGGTTCATCTCCCTGTTCCATGCAAAGCTTTGTTTCATTGAAATGCCAGAGAATTCTCTCTCTCTCTCTCACAGTGCACAAATTCTGCAGAAAGAAATGGGTGCTATTTTAAGGAGAGCAGCTCTGCTCTGACTGACGTGAGATTATTCCTCCTATTGTAGTTTTAAATAAAGCTGCATGTAAAATATGTAAAATCTTCCCTGTGGATCCTTGTACCTGCAGCTGGAATTCTTGGTGTCCTGAGTGTTTGTTGCAGTCTCATCAGGGAGTTGCTGTGACCTTGGGCAGAGCACCAAAGTTCTGGAATTTCTTGCTCTGAAATAGGAATGATAGCATCTCTGAATTCTTTGTCTGGAGTGGTCAGTGTTTGCTTAGTGGGAAATTGTTATATATTAACTCAGAGAATGGCAGAGCTAGAAATGAAGAAGCTGAAAGATCTCAAAAATGACAATTTATTCTAAATTAACCCTTTGTGACAAGAGCAGTGCTTTAGTGTTTCACCAGGTGTGACACGCTCCAAATTCTAACAGATACCCAGCCCAGAGTGTTTGTCTGAGATGTAAAATGAACAAAACAGCTTGAGAAGACAAAAGAGCATTGCAAGGAGAGCAGGATAATGAACCTCTCAGGATGGGTTTTGTCTTAGCTGGATTTGGGTGAGCTGACCAAGCAATCCTCAGGGGGCTCAGGGAGGAGGAACAAACCCAGATCCAAATGAAGGGAAAGGGCCTTGAAGTTGTGTGAGTGGAGTTTTGGGAGAGAAGCCAACTCAAATTCCTTTTCTCAGATACTGTGGGTTTCAGAGAAGAGGAAAAAATGGTAAATGATGCTGTGACAAGATCTGGCATCTGTTCCTAGAGGTTTTCAGTTTGGAATAACTACTGTGGAGAGAGAGAGCTGCAGCCTAAGTCTGGCTATGGGGGATAGAAATATTTAGGGAATATTGAAGTCTAAACTATTTTGAAGCTTCTTTTAACAGGGATGTTTGTTCTGCTACTCTAATTTACCTTGACAGTCTGTTCTCTGTTATTGTGGCTGCATAAAAATGTGGAAGTTCTCCTCATCTTTCTCCTTGGGAAGGGCTTTGAGAGGAAAACAAACCCCACATGCTTGCAAAGATAAATAAGCTGATTAAATCTTAACAGAATAATATGTAAAGCTGCTAGCAAAGCATTTCCTTTATTTAATGGTAAAGGGTCAATTCTGGCTAATAAAATATTCTAAAATCACACATTAGCAGTGTCAGTTTATAAACTGAAATTGAAATTTGAAATTGGAACCAATTAATCTTGTTCTGCAGCAAAAGATCAAATCCATCAGCATGTTTCTTCAGCATCTTCCATTGCTATCAAGCTGCAGAGATTTTAAAACAGAAAATTAAGGAACAGCTGAGTTGGGGATGTGGATTGCTGAGGAAAATACCAACAGTATCTTTGTGGAGCAGAGATTTTCAAAGAGAAGTTGTACATTTAATAGGAAATATTAATGGTTGTGATATTGGGGAACAGCCCAGTAGCTGAGCAGCTCTAAAGGCAAAAGCTGAGGTGGTTTCAGTGCTTGTGATGTTTCCTAAAGCCTCTGTCTTGCAAAGATTCATTTGATTTTTGCCTAATGGTAAAATCAAATGGCTCAAAGTGAATATTCCAGTATAAAATATATAAATGTAATTTGGTGCTTATGGATAATGGGAAAACAGAGGCTTAGAGGGGAGAAGTGTCTGATGGATGGATGTGGTTTCTCAAACTCCTGCCTGAACCCAGAAAATCCCTGGATTTCCTCTGACAGCACATTCATGTCACAGCCTGCTCTGGGATCTGAGACATTTCAGCAGTTACCAAATAAAACCCTGAACATTTGTGAGTGATCTCCTTTTCTCCACGAGCAGAACAACATTTCTCATAACTGTGATGTTGCAGACAGTTCTTGGAGCATTTTGCAGTGCTTGTGTCAGTGTAAATCCTTTTTCTGCTCTGCGAGGGTTCCTTGCTCTGCTCTGACTCCCATGTCTAAAATCGGTGTTACCTGCTCACTCAGTCTTGGACAACTTGAATTTATACAAAATGAATCAGAACATGAAAAAAGGAATGAAAAAAAGGAAAAAAGATGAGGCCTGGAGGAGAGAAATAAGTCCAATTCTATTTGATGGAAGCAAAGCACATCCTACACTGAGGGGATTTCAGCCACACATTTCCACCTGTGTTTATAAATCAGTTTGCTATTTTTTTTTCAAGTTTGAAGTGATTGAAAAGACTTGTAATTTCAAACTGTGCCTTCTAACCGTGCTGCTTGTGGCTGTTTTTCAGATTTCTGGTTGTTTCAGAGGTGGCAGTGGAGCACACCTTTAGCACAGGAAAATGAGCGAGCTGGACCAGTTACGCCAGGAGGCCGAGCAGCTGAAAAACCAAATCCGAGTATGTGTTGTGCCCCAGCAGCCATGGCTGTGTGCTGGGCTGGGCAGGGATGGTGCCTGAAATGCTCCCCCAGTGCCAGAGTTAATGAGCAAAGGGCAAGCACATATAGAAAATGACTTTTTGCTCTTTTATATTGTAAAAGTTGCAGAAGCAATGCACAAAATTGCTGATGAAAATGAATGTTTGCTGAAGTTTTGTATGTGCTAGGGCATAACTAAAGTTAAAAAAACTGATAAAAATAAGGTCAGTGATAAAAGTTTGTCAGAGTTCTGTCCAGTAAGTTGTTAAAAACCTCTGAGGCTCTCTGAACAAGCAGTTCCTCTGCTTTTTGTGGTGAGAGTCTTGTTGCCTTTCTTCCAAAAGAAGAAGAAATTTCCAAGTTAAATGCACAGTGTGTGTTGGCAGCAGGCATTGCATTGTGCTAATGCTGCTGTTAGTGTGGGTCCTCTCTGGGTGACAGAAATGTTCTCTGAACCTTGGCTTGATAAAACAGAGATAGAAATGTACAGAACTCCATCCAATTTCTCTCATTTCCTTCTCTTGCAGGATGCTAGGAAAGCATGTGCAGATGCCACCCTGGCTCAGGTAAGAATTTCAGACTTTACCAGGAATTAAGAAAACATTTCCTTTACAAAAAGAAAATGCTGTGTAAAAAGGTGAATCTGCTTTTGCCTCCTGTAGCAATTTTTTTTTTTTTATTTTGCCTTTGGGTGTTTTCTTCCAGAAATAAGTACATGTTTGTCCAGCTCCTGAGAGCAGTGGCCTTGAGCAGAGATTTCTTGGAGTGACTCAGGGCACATTTCTGCTGCTTAATGGAAAATAATGCTGTGCCCTGGAGCTGGAGCAGCAGTGTTGTTACCCTGCTAATCAGAACCACAGGGCCTGCTGAGGTTAAACTTCTTCAGTGTCTGCCACATTTATCTGTGCAGGAGGAGAAAACCCAGATCAAAGGTCTGAAATCCTAGAAGTCTAAGAAGATATGACCTAAGCAAAAGAATTTCTGGGAGTGTTTATAAATGCAATAGGCTGCTTGCGTGGTGTAATAAAGACATGCTGCTTAAAATTACATAACTTGTGAATGGAAGGCAATCAGTATTGAGAATGTGGGGCTGTGGGAGATGTGTGTGAGGGGAGGAAGTGAGTGTGTGACCTTGTCCTGTCTCAGATCACAGCCAACATCGACCCCGTGGGGAGAATCCAGATGCGCACCAGGAGAACACTGCGGGGACACCTGGCCAAAATTTATGCAATGCACTGGGGCACTGATTCCAGGTGGGTGCAGAGCTGCCTCAGGGGCTCCGTGCTCCACGTGGAGTTCATCATTCTGAGGAGTCAAACACTGAATGCCACCATTTTCCTCCATGTTTTGTAACCCAAGCCTACATTTGATGCCAAAATCCCAGTCCTTGTCTACTGAAAATACAGTAATGGTACCACATGGGTTCTGAGGAACTGTGGAAATAAAGTAGATGCCATTATCAGTTGTCTTTCTTTTCCTTTTTTTTTCCATCCCTCTTAACTACTGATTAATTTAAACAGAACTAAATGCCTCAGGTTTCATTCTCTTTTCTTTGCAATGTTCATCACCTTGGCTGCCCACAATGATTGTGTTTCCCTGCTGTTTCCTCCCTAGGCTTCTAGTTAGTGCCTCCCAGGATGGCAAACTTATCATTTGGGACAGCTATACTACAAACAAGGTAAGGCCAGCTGATCCATTGCTGTGTAATTCAGTTGTGAAAGCATCAGGAGGAGCTGTTGCTCATCATCATTTTGGTTCTATTGCTTTCCTAGTCCTAAATCCAAATTTGGAATTCTCTAAAACAATCAAGTTGTGTGTAAAGAACACAGCAGTGCCTTCAGTGTGTGAAAATGTGCACCACAAATGGAGAGCAAGGAAAGACTTCCTTCTAAAGAATATTTTAATTTGTTTTAATACTGCAGGAAAGTGATTAGCAGAGAGCAGATGAGCATCTTGCACCAGAAGGGGCAGAGATTTTGGCATAGGCAGATGAATTTGTTGTCTGCAGTGAAGTCCTGGAAGAGCTGACATGTTCTAATGAGTCATCTCTTGGTGGCTGCAATCACATGAGGCAGTTCAGGACTACTTTTACTTTCATTTGACAGTGATTGGTGTTTACTGATCATGGCCACTGATCAGGGCTGGCAACAATTCCCATGTAGCTCCTTGTGGCTAAGTTGACAGAGCTGCTTTAGTCTGATTTTATTCCAGATAAATTTTCCTAACTTGGCTCCTCATAGCATTAAAATCAGTGTTAGAGTGCATTGGAGCAAATGGCATCACTTTGGTAAAAAGTTAATATAATATGGTTTGCAAATTAAAATTAAACCCTCTCATTTTTACCTTCATCCCCAGCCTGCAGGTAAATGTCATCTAAATTACTGTGACTGCTCAGGATGGTGAAATCATCACTGCATCCATGATTTCTGTATTGATATCTTCAATTCTTACATCAATGCTAATTAATCCATGCAATATTCTTTTGGCAGTTCCAGAACACACTTGAAGTTGTCATCAATTTGATCTTTGCCTAATGATAAAATAAAATGGCTCAAAGTGAATATTCTAAATAGTAGAGACTAATGGAATATTCTAGACTTCTTGGTAGAAGACTTCCAAAAATGAACTGGTTGTGGGTTTGGGACAGGTTTGGGGTTTTTTAACTTTTCTTTGCTGCAGGACCACTGATTCCTGGCTGTTTCTCTGCTTCTAATGAAATTTTTCCTTAAGAAATTCAGGCGCATTGTTAATATTGCATGACATATCACCATATCTCTAAGACTAGAGACTGTATGAACAAATTCAAGGGATGAACACAATGAGTTAACAAGACAGAACAGGTTTAGCTTCTATAATTATCTAAAAAAAGTTCTTTGAGCAGAGAATGACAAGGAACCATGGGGTAGTTATTTAAATGTGAAGCTTGATTGCTTGCAGTGGGTTTCCAAAGAAGGATTTAATGGCAGTGGCAGCAGCGATTTCCTTACTTGTTCATTCACAGCATCTTAGCCTGGAATTGGCACTTTTGCTGACTGTGCTTGGAAGTCAATATTTTCTTGAACCTATAATAGACCCATAGTAATCAGAGCACTGAAATGAAATCGTTCACTTTGGACCAAAATTGCTGATGGAACTGGAATGAGGAGAAGCAAATCTGAGCTTTTATTACGTCACTGCTTGTTCTGACGAGCTCTGTGTGCGAGTCACCCTCAAAATAGTTCAACGCTCAAACAGCTGTTTTTTTCTTGCTTCTGTGCCAAAACCATGATCCTGTCTTGAGAAACAGGTGAAAAACTTTCTTTTGAATGCAATTTCTGCAGCTGAAGTGCTGACCTGTGTGTGTTGCAGGTGCATGCCATTCCCCTGCGCTCCTCCTGGGTCATGACTTGTGCATATGCTCCCTCTGGCAATTACGTGGCTTGTGGTGGGCTGGACAACATCTGCTCCATTTATAACTTGAAAACTCGTGAAGGGAATGTCCGTGTCAGCCGTGAGCTCGCTGGGCACACAGGTGGGTGCTGCTCGCAGTTACCTCAGCACAGTGAAAATTAAAAAAAAAACTCCTTTAAACATCATTTCCTAATTACAATCTACTGCTTTTCTCAGGCAGGAGTTTAGCTGCAGACTGCTTGGTTTTTAGCGTTTTTAATCAGTTTTTCAGCTGTAAAATTGAATAAAAACTTCAAGCTGGAAGTTGATGTTTGCAGGTTTTCATATTTTCTGCTGTAGTTTGAGTTCTGTGCTTTGTGAAATGGAGGTGGTTGGCAGGCAGGCTGATTCTGTAATCAGAGTGCTTCCACTGATGGTTTGGCAGATGGGATTGCAGGAAAAAAGATGCTTCAGAGCATCCTGATGAACTTCTTTGGTTCTGCTGTTGGGAAACATCCAACATCCACGCTCAGGTGTGTGTCCTGACCAGGAATGCAGTTTATTTTGCTCAATGGTTTGATGCAGTTGAGGCCATCAGCATTTGTTGCTGCTGGATGAGACTGAGATGATTTCCTTGGAAAGTTGGGTGTGTGCAGTGCAGGCTCACTGGGATCCTGCCCACCTTGGCCAGTGGATTCCACACTGGAATTCCACATTTTCTTCCCCTTCCCTTGCTTGGGTTGGGGTGGTCTCTAAAGAGCCAAACCACAAAAATATTGCAGATTCCCATACAAAAATCATCTGTTGCATTTTAGGCTTTCAGTGTGTTTTGCTGCAGGCTCAGGAGAGGAGGAAGCAGCTGATTAGCAAACCAATTTGCCTTTGCAGGGTAATCTGTGGCCTCATTTGTGCACCTTTCTTGTGTTTGCAGGCTACTTGTCCTGCTGTCGTTTCCTGGATGATAATCAGATCGTCACCAGCTCTGGCGACACCACTTGGTAAGCTGGGCCCTGGGGACAGCACTGCCACAAGGGCTTTTCTCACCCATTGTCTGTGCCTGAAGGAAACTTTGTCCTTCACAAACTTCATCATCACCCCCAGCACTCTGGTGACACTGCTCAAATGTCACTTTGTGCTGGCAATTTCAGCCCTGGGAGCTTTGGCTGTTTCCTTGTGCCCATGTTCTGAAGAGCCTGACCTAATTCTGTGTAAAGATGTTCTGGGAAATTTTCTTGCTGTGACTATTTGGTTTTCAGAAATAACTGTATTAGACTAATGATTTTCCTCAAAACTCCTTTTGTATTCAGTATTTATTACTTAAACAGTCATGTTTGGATATTTCTGATACAGAATGTAGCTAACGTTGTTATTCAGAAGAGCTCCTAGAAAATATTCTCCAGTGACAATAGCTGGGTTTTTTGAGGAGAATGTAGGTGTATATCTTCATAAATACTGGCTTCTGAACTAAAAAAGGCCTCCATTTATTTTTCATGGATTTTTCTATTATATCTATTCCTTAAAAGCCTTGCAGTTCTCTCAAGGAGCAGCACTTAGAGCAGAGGTTGTCTAATAAATCCCTGTCCTACACAATGCCAGTCTCTCTGAATGCCTGATTCTGAGTAGCTGTGCAATATATATGAGATTAAAACCAAAAAATGTTTCTGAATGTGTGCTGGTGTTTAGAGAACCCAGTAAACTCTAACAAAATGGGAGGGTTTGTAGAAAAGATGCTCTTTGTAAGAGAGCACAGCTGCTGCAGGAGTTGTGTAGTAATTCTGCAGCTGTCCTTGCCATCACCTCAGTTCATCAAAGGACTTTAGCAAAGTACAGGCACATCTTGTTTACCTGGTTTGAACCTGCTGCTGACGGCTCTGGTTTGCTGAGAAATTACAGAAATTAAAAATCCCAACTTCCTAAAGTGTTCAGGCTTCTTCTTAAGCAGGTGATAGTGTTCTTTCATCCTTCTGTACTCTTAATTATCACTGTTGTAGTGATTTGGCTGACTTGCAACTTTAGGATCAGACATAATTCACCAAGTTACTCATCCTCTGTGAGTTTATAAAATGAGAAATGCTGGCTCAGCTTTACCAGTGCTGTTTAATTGAGGCTGTGGTGGTGCTGGATGGCAGCCATGGCAGAGAACTTTGGGAAGAACAGCCCTCAGTGCCAATCCCCAGTTTTTTCCACTGTTTTTCAATTTAAAACCCTCCCAATGTTTTAAAATTAAGGATAGCTTTAATATCTTCTGTACCAATTAATCTGTAACAGCCAAACCAAAAATACTTATTTCTATTGTCAGGATCAATGTTATTAATACCTGGATAAAAAGCAGTGATAAAAATACCTCATGAAGGAGCACAGATTTTTGCACAATTAATCTGCAACAGCCAAATAATTCAACCAAAAATGTTTATTTCCATTGTTAGGATCAATGTTATTAATACTTGGGAGTTTTACCTCAGGAGTGATAAAAGGACGTCATGAAGGAGCACAAACGTGTTGATTTTTGCACAACTAATTTTTGCTGAGTTAATTTTTATACAATTAATCAGCAACAGCCAAATAATTCAACCAAAAATATTTATTTCCATTGTTAGGATCAATATTATTAATACTGGGAGTTTTACCTCAGGAGTGATAAAAAACCGTATGAAGGAGCGCAGATGTGTTGATTTTTGCACAATTCATTTTTGTACAATTAATCTGCAACAGCCAAATAATTCAACCAAAAATGTTTATTTCCATTATGAGGATCAATGTTGTTAATACTTGGGAGTTTTATCTCAGCAGTGATAAAAACCATCACAAAGGAGCAGAGATATGTTGATTTTTGCACAATTCACTTTTGTACAATTAAACTGCAACAGCCAAATAATTCAACCAAAAATATTTATTTCCTTTATCAAGATCAATACTTGGAGTTACTATTACTTGGAGCTTTAATAGTTTTTAATAATACTTGGAGTTTTAATACTTGGAGTTTTAATACTTGGAGTTTTAATACTTGTTATTCATACTTGGAGCTTTAATAAATACTTGTTATTGATATTTGGAGTTTTAATACTTGTTATTGATACTTGGAGTTTTAATACTTGTTATTGATACTTGGAGGTTTAATACTTGTTATTGATACTTGGAGGTTTAATACTTGTTATTGATACTTGGAGGTTTAATACTTGTTATTGATACTTGGAGGTTTAATACTTGTTATTAATACTGGGAGTTTTACCTCAGGAGTGATAAAAAACCGTATGAAGGAGCGCAGATGTGTTGATTTTTGCACAATTCATTTTTGTACAATTAATCTGCAACAGCCAAATAATTCAACCAAAAATATTTATTTCCATTATCAAGATCAATACTTGGAGTTGCTCATACTTGGAGCTTTAATACTTGTTATTAATACTTGGAGTTTTAATACTTTTTAATAATACTTGGAGTTTTAATACTTGTTATTGATACTTGGAGTTTTAATACTTGTTATTGATACTTGGAGTTTTACCTCAGCAATGATAAAAAACCTCACAAAGTAGCACAGATGTGTTGATTTTTGCACAATTCATTTTTGTACAATTAAACTGCAACAGCCAAATAATTGAACCAAAAATATTTATTTCCATTAGCAAGATCAATACTTGGAGTTACTAATACTTGGAGCTTTAATAGTTTTTAATAATACTTGGAGTTTTAATACTTGGAGTTTTAATACTTGTTATTGATTCTTGGAGCTTTAATACTTGTTATTGATTCCTGGAGTTTTAATACTTGTTATTGATTCCTGGAGTTTTAATACTTGTTATTGATACTTGGAGTTTTACCTCAGCAATGATAAAAAACCTCACAAAGTAGCACAGATGTGCTGATTTTTGCACAATTCATTTTTGTACAATTAATCTGCAACAGCCAAATAATTCAACCAAAAATATTTATTTCCATTATCAAGATCAATACTTGGAGTTACTAATACTTGGAGCTTTAATAGTTTTTAATAATACTTGGAGTTTTAATACTTGTTATTGATACTTGGAGTTTTAATACTTGTTATTGATACTTGGAGTTTTACCTCAGCAATGATAAAAAACCTCACAAAGTAGCACAGATGTGTTAATTTTTGCACAATTCATTTTTGTACAATTAAACTGCAACAGCCAAATAATTCAACCAAAAATATTTATTTCCTTTGTTAGGATCAATGTTAGTAATACTTGGGAGTTTTACCTCAGGAGTGATAAAAAACCTCACAAAGTAGCACAGATGTGTTGATTTTTGCACAATTCATTTTTGTACAATTAATCTGCAACAGCCAAATAATTCAACCAAAAATATTTATTTCCATTATCAAGATCAATACTTGGAGTTACTAATACTTGGAACTTTAATAGTTTTTAATAATACTTGGAGTTTTAATACTTGTTATTGATACTTGGAGTTTTAATACTTGTTATTGATACTTGGAGTTTTAATACTTGTTATTGATACTTGGAGTTTTAATACTTGTTATTGATACTTGGAGTTTTAATACTTGTTATTGATACTTGGAGTTTTAATACTTGGAGCTTTAATACTTACTTGGAGTTTTAATACTTGTTATTGATACTTGGAGCTTTAATACTTGTTATTGATACTTGGAGTTTTACCTCAGCAATGATAAAAGACCTCACACAGGAGCACAGATGTGCTGATTTTTTCCTCTTTGGTGATTCTTGCAGTGCTCTCTGGGACATAGAAACTGGCCAGCAGACAACCACGTTCACTGGGCACACTGGGGATGTGATGAGCCTGTCCCTCGCCCCCGATGCCCGGTGTTTTGTGTCTGGTGCCTGCGATGCCTCTGCCAAGCTGTGGGATGTCAGAGAAGGGATGTGCCGGCAAACCTTCACCGGCCACGAGTCCGACATCAACGCCATCTGCGTACGTGCTGCTGCCCTGCACAGTTACCCAAGGGCTGGGGGATGCTGGGGAGGGCTCCATGGATATCAGAAGTTAATTAATTACTTTGTTATGCTATATTATTCTATATTACATTGCATCTAAACTGGATCTGCCCAGCACTCAGCTGCCCAGAATCTCGTGACTGTCAGCCAGCAGTCCTGACACACACACTTGGTCCTTCTGGGAGGAATGCTGAGGAGAACTCCATGGATATCAGAAGTTAATTAATTACTTTATTATCCTATATTATATTATATTACACTTCATCTTAACTGAACTGCCAAACATTCAACTGTCCAGAATCTCATGACTGTCAGCCAACAGTCCTGACACACACACACTTGGTCCTTCTGGGAGGAATGATGATATCAGAAGGCTAATTAATTACTTTATTATACTATATTATTCTGTATTACATTACATCTAAACTGAATCTACCAAGCATTCAGCTGCACAAAATCTCATGACTGTCAGCCAGCAGTCCTGACACACACACACACTTGGCCCTACTGGGAGGAATGGTGAGGAGGACTCCGTGGATATCAGAAGTTAATTAATTTACTTCATTATGCTATATTATTCTATATTACATTGCATCTAAACTGGATCTGCCCAGCACTCAGCTGCCCAGAATCTTGTGACTGTCAGCCAACAGTCCTGACACACACACTTGGCCCTACT